>NW_028318318.1:1990000-2605000 GCF_062004578.1 Staurois parvus | reverse complement strand
CAGCTGAGTCTGTTGGACAAATGTGGCCTACCCTGCTATAGAGAGAGACCACACAGGCACATCCCTGGGGCACAGTGTAGAAACCTGTCCCATGTGATCACCCCCTCCACAATTGCCAGATGACCAGATAATGTAAGAGAAAAAAAAAACCCACAGGTAGCGGAACCCCATCACCAACAGACCCGCTCTGTTTAAAACCCAGGGGCTGCTCGCCCAGCCATCAGCAGACGCTTGAGAGGCCAAATTACCTGCTCTCAGGTGAGGGGGGGAAGGGGAGGAACCACCCAAGCCCGAAGTGGAGTAGAGAAAACCCTGCAGGGCAGACCACCCCAGGGAGCAACCGTGCCCCACACCAATTCTGGGGAGGGAAAGGGGGCCATGTACTTACCAATCCAGCAAAGCATGCGGGTAAGGCTCCCATGACCTATCCTCCTCTCCACCAAACTGGGAGAGGGGCTGTTGACCTGGGTAACACTGTGACATGGACTAAACATGCCGGTCATATGTGTCCCCATGAGACATTTATCTCACTGTCCACCCTGGTCTAGGATAGGGCTTTGTCTTGGCCGACCCAGCGCTTAGCTAAAGGTCTGCTCATGCTTGCTGGCCAGACTGGGGTGACCACTGAATCTATATTATCCATCCTATCTCCCAGTCCGGCTGTTGATTGAAGATCTCTGTAGGAAGAAATCCCAGGAAAAAAGAGAAAAAAGCTATGGAACCAGAGAACTAGGTCACTACTGCTGAACACTAGGCAGAAAGACTGGACTGCCTATAGCAGAGAGGGGGTTTTATACCTAGAAAGGACTGCCCTAGAAAGCAGAGTTTTGTGGCGTTATAAAACCTTGTTTGGTCAAAATTAGGAAGAAAGACTGTATCCATAATTGAACGCAAGAGATAAAAAGGTATTTATGTTTTTTTATATCTTTACACAATTGTTTTGCCCTTCATTTCTATTTTAAACTGAATAGGCTGTTTTACAAGGTGAGGGCTTACAATCGTTTTAACTGAACAAGCTGAAATTGGTTACTGCGCACAGCTACACCATATTCTGTGTGTGACAGTTTTACTTAATCTCCCCCATATGACTTATATACCCTATTCAAGGTACTGGAAACTGTACAGTTTGAAATATGTATGATTACAGGAAACACATATGGGATTTAGCCTTGGGTAGCAAATAACTAAAATCTGGTCCTAAACAAAACAGGAACAATGTGCAAGACATTTTTTATTTTAGTTTTCCCTGTTCATGATTAATAATTGATAATGAAAATATCTTCATTCTGTTTACAAAGCTTTCTAAACATTTAATTTGCTGCATAACATTATTTTCTATGTTAGTAAATCAAATCCTTTATAAACAGGACAACACCAAAATAATGGTATTAAACTCTATATTGATTACTCACCAATGGGATCCACCCACACAGCAAGATCTGTCTGTGGAATGTTCACACTAATAGCATCTAAAGTCTTATCATTTACGACAAGATCCTGATGAACAGCCTGGGCCAATTTCTTTGCTGCAGACTCATTGTTGTCCAGCACTTTCTGCAATAGTCTGGCAGTTTCTTCCTCTGATGGACAAACCTTTACTATAATCTTCTCTCCTGTAAATAAGCAGCATGTGTATATAATTATTTATGCAAATTACAGCAGTACTGCAGGTCGTTTCTTCTCATTTGGGGTGTTAAAGTAGAATTATAGGCAAAACGTTTTTTAATTTTGGGTGAAGACAGGATTATAACCCCTGTAAGTTTTTGCCATTTGTTTTTCCATTGGAGAGATTCACCTTCACTTCCTGTCCCATAGCCAAACCAGGAAGTGAGAGAAAATCACTGCAAATTAAGGGAATGCCTGGGGACCCCTCAGGTCACCATAAATAGTGTGCCCATTTACAGTGCATCCAGAAAGTATTCACAGCGCTTAAATTAAAAAAATGCAGCACAGTAATATAAACTCAAATACGGTGTTAATATTATCTAATGTGCATAAACGAATAGTGAAAACGAAAAAATTGTGCTTAGTGAAAATAATATGTGCTACATCAAATATCAACACATACATATAAATACCCATACAACTGCATATACCAGTGCTAAATGAATAGTGTGCACAAATACCAAATGAACCTTTCTAAATAGTGAACTGTCCCTTTAACAATATCTTCACATGTGCTTGTGCAGTATATCTCCTGTGCATCGTATACCAAATATACCATCAACAAGTGTCCCAAAATTATAGTCTCAAAATAATGGTGAACCGTCCCTGTATACACATGTACATACGGTGCCCCTGTGTCACACCTTAGTGCCCATCCACCTGACACACTATTGCGCTCACCTTCAAGTTTCACCGTAATACCAGGTCAAACTACGCTTTTCCCTTTAACCCAGGAGGGTATATTGGTACCAAGATCTTCACCACCGTCAGCACTTAAAATCTCCAGAACGCTCCACAAACATGAAATAAATGCTCCATATAATGAAGTATTGCCAAATAAAACCAACTTTCTTAAAATAATAATCCAATATACTCACATTTAAAAGTGTCCACCTGGAACACTGCATGGTAAAACTCTCTATACTGTGTAACTGTTGAATAAAGTGCAGGAATCCCTTATCCAAAATGGTGGCACGTGCACTGCCAATTTGACATCATCGGCGTACCCTACGCGTTACATCACATGACTTCATCAGGAGTAGCCGATTGGATGTCAAGCCTTCCATATATACCCATTCATTGATTGTAATGTAAAACAACTGTGTCGGTGCCATTTTGTTGGAGGCCGTCACGTGGTCTCAGGCGCCATTTTCTTGTGGACTTATACTAGTGTATACAACAATCTCACTCTGCCATAGGGGATTACTATAACACCCAGAACGAGAACAGGGGGATCCGATCCACATGGTGTCAGTAATCCGGATATGAACAGAGATGTGTGGACTGACACAGTTCAGGCTTCAGGTTGTGATGTAATAATATAATTTGCCAGCTACACCAGTATACAAGACGCACAGTCACAGATCAATCCGGCGGATCAGGTATAGAGGAGAAGGCAAACAGATAGTCGAAAGGAGAGCTGGGTCAGTGCAGGCAGAGTTCAATCGTAGTCAGAATCAAGCAGGTAGATGACAGGATACAGATTCAGGACAGCAAAGGCTCATGGTAAAACAAACACCAAAGAACTGATTACAGGACTGGTTACTGTTTAACTGGTTGCCAACCAGCCACAGTGTTTTTACTGCGGCAGGGCGGCACCTCTGCACAGAACGCCGTTTTTAAACGTCGCTCTGCAAAACAGGTAGGGGGCGTGCGACACCTATCGCGGCAGCGGGTGTCCATCACCGGGTCCTGGCCGGTCATTACCCGCCGGGTCACGGCGATTACCGGCAATCACTGACAGAGAGCACGGCTGAAGTATTTACACTGCAAGTCTGCTCTCTGTCAGTTCAGAGCACGCTGAACCTGAGAGAAGAGTTTATCTCTCGGGATCAGCGTGTTCCTGTGAAGCACATACCTCTTCCCCCTTTCATTACCTAAAAATGTTAACCCTTTCCTCCCCAGTGCCATTAGTACGCCGCAGTCTGGCCATAAGTCGCTGATCACTGTCATAAATCGCTGATCACCGCGATAAGTTGCTGATCGCCGCCATTATTAGTATAATAAAAAAAAAAAACCCAGTATCTTTCCTGCCATTTGTAGATGCTATAACTTTCAGGTAAACCAATTAATTTACACGTATTGGGATTTTTTATAGCAAAGACATGTCGCAGAATACATTTTGGCAGAAATTTATGACTAAATTTGATTTTTACATTTTTTTACTGGACATGTTTTATAGCAAAAAGTCCAAAATGTTTTTTTCTCAAAATTGTCAGCCTTTTTTTTTTATAGCGCAAAAAAAAAAAAAAAAAAAAAAAAAAAAAAACACACAGGGGATCAAATACCACCGAAAGAAAGCTCAATTTATGGGAAAAAAAGGATGTAAATTTAATTTGGGTGCAGTATTGCATGACCGGGCAATTGTCAGTTAAAGTAACACAGCGACGTAACACAAACCGCTTCTGTAACCACTTCCTGACTGCCCTATAGCAGAAATACTGCTACAGGGCAGCATGGGTGCGCAAACTCACACATATATATAAATGATTCGCGCTCCCGTGGTTTTTACGCCCCTCCCAGATATCGTCAGATTGCCCGTCAGTACACCAGTCATCACATTTATCCCCTTGATTGCCAGGAGCACGCTCATACATGATAAACCTCCATTGCTAGTATAGTGTCTGAACGGATCAATATCTTTGATCAGATCAGCACTATACCACTATACCAGTGTTCACATTAGTAAAGGGTCCCCAAAAACGCAGCGTTAGTGGGATCAGCCCCGGCACCTGCCAGCACCTGCATTTAGCCCCTACGCTTACCCCCCCCTTCTCCCCCAGCAAGTGCAGTGTCAGTAGGTCACTGTCACTTGATACATTGCACACAAAACCGCAGTGTTCACAGAATCAGGCCTGATCTCTGTTAGCACTTGCCGGTAAATTTTGATGACTCTTATATGCAGCAGAGTGCCAGTACTAGTGCCGCTCTACCTTTTGGTGAACTGGCGAGTACCAGCGGTCTAGTACATCATGGTCTTTCACATACCTCCTTGATTTTTGGAGCTGTTTTTCACGGAATATCTGTATGTGTTGATTGTGGATCAAAGCAATTTATATGCACAACAATTTATCGCCACCAACCCAAATTCAAACCTTGCCAGACCATTCGCATGGAAACTCATTGCGGTTTTCGATTTTAACATTTTTCTTGGGCCTAACCCTCAACATGGGAAATTAATTGCGGTTGTATTGGCCCGCAAACCTGATTCATCATATGCCCGTGTTCTCTGCTGCCATGGCCAGGCATAGATATGAGAGTATAATGTGTTTGATGCATTTCAACGGCAATGCACTCTGTCATCCTCGGGGTAACCCTGAATTTGACCAGCTCCACAAAATTCAGCCCCTCGCAAATCACCTTAACCAAAAATTTGCAGATGTCTATACTCCCCAGCAAAACATCTGCTTTGATGAGTCCCTCATTAATTTATCTGGCTGCCTTGCATTCAAACAATTTCTCCCTTGCAAGCGTGCCAGATATGGGGTCAAGATGTAGAAGACCTGTGAGAGGGCAAAAGGCTATACTTATAAGTTTCGGATTTACGAGGGAAAAGATAGTCACATGGAGCCCCCTGGATGCCCAGACTACATGGGGAGCAGTGGCAAGATAGTTTGGGACTTGGTGTTATCCTTTTTCTATATGGGGTACCACTTATACTTAGACAATTTTTATTCAAGCGTGCCACTATTTAGACATTTGTTCAATCTTGGAACTGGCGCTTGTGGCAAAGTGTGACCTAATGTGTGCCCACCATTAGAAGTGAGTGGATGCAGGGCGGTATATTCTAATGGTGGGCATACCACACACTTTTTCTGGCAGAGATTTCTTCTAATTTTTTCATTCAGTCCACAGGCTGCATACAAAAAAAAAATGAACATAGCATATATACCCAACAAGGACCAGCAACGTACTGGTACATCACTGGACTTTGAAGGGTTATACCAGGATGATACCTACAGCTGCAGGCATCATCCTGGTATCATTTTTTTCAGCCAGTGATCCTTTTAAAAGCAATCCTAGTGGCTAATTATCTGCTGGATTGCTTTTATAAGCAGCGGGAGATGATGCCCCCCCCCCTCCCCTGCTCCCTTCCATGGCCTTCTCGGGCAGTCCTGTGCCATCGGGGGAACCTGATAATGCAGCCGGTGTTTCTGCCAGCTGACCATAGAGCTGATTGGAGACCAGAATGGTGCCAATCATCTCTATAATCGAAGAAATCGGAAGCAAAAAGCATTTCATCACTTCAGTTTCGCAGCATATAAACAGCGCCATTTGTAAATTGGGAAAGCATCTGATCACACCGATCTTGGTTTGATTAGATAATGTAACGGCAGAGGAGATATCTAGAGTCTGATAGACCCCAGATTTCTCAAAAAAGAATATGTGACAATGCCCATTGAAGTTATAGGGGATATTTGCATTCCCTGTGATAGCATTAAAAGTGATCACTTGTGTGCCCGAGCGTTGACCCTGTGCTGGTATGTAAACAGCGGTTGCACCATGCATGTGAGGTATCGCCGTGAACGTCAGATCAAGGGCAGTAATTCTAACACTAGACCTCCTCTGTAAATCTAAAATGGTAGCTTGAAAGGCTTTTAAAATGTTGCCTATGGATATTAAAAACGTATGCAGTTTGTAGCCATTGCACGGGCCATTCACAGTTTTAAAGCATGTCATATTTGGTCTCTATTTACTCAGCATACCATCATCTTTTATATTTTACCAAATAATTGGCCAATATATTGTGTTTTTGTGCATTAAAAGTAAAACAAATACTGTGCGAGTACTATGTGACATAAAAAACTGCAGTACCCACCATTTTATTCACTAAGGTGTTTGCTTTAAAAAAAATATATAATGTTTGGGGGTTTAAATTAATTTCCTAACAAAAAATACAGATTTTTTTCATGTGAACAAAAAGTGTCAGAAAAGGCTTGATCTTCAGGTGGTTAGAAGAGTGAGTGATGTGTGGCATAAACTTCTAATGCTGGGCATAAAATGCCCCCACCCCCCAAAACGACCTCTTTTTGGAAAGTAGACACCCCAAACTATTTGCTGAGAGGCATGTTAAATCAATAGAATTTATTTTTTTATCACACGTTTTTGGAAAAATGACACAAAAATATATTTATATATATATATTTTTTTTTTTACACAAAATTGTCACTTAAATTATTTATTGCTCGCACATACCATGTATAATTACTCCCCAAAATACATTCTGCTACTTCTCCCGAGTATGGGGGTACCACATGTGAGAGACATTTTGGTAGTCTAGCCAAGTACAGGAACCCAAATCCAATAAGCACCTTCAGGCTTTTAAAGGGCTTTATTTCCTCATTACACTTCCTGACTAGCTATCACAGTTTCGGAGGCCCTGAAATGCCAGAATAGCACCAAACCCCCCCAAATGACCCCTTTTTAGAAAGTAGACACCCCTAGGAATTTGATAAGAAGCATGGTGAGTATTTTGCAGATCTCGTTTGTTGCCACAAGTTCTTGGAAAATGAAGAAAAAAACCAAAAACATTTTTTCTCTTTTTTTATATTTCAAAACCTTCTGGTAAAAAAATGAGATCTGTAAAATACTCACCATGCCACTTTTTAAATTCCTTGGGGTATCTACTTTCCAAAAAGGGGTCATTAGGGGGGATTTGGTGCTATCCTGGCATTTCAGGGCCTTCAAAACTGTGATATATAGTGAGGAAGTGAAATGAGGAAGTTACGCACCTTCAGGCTTTCAAAGTGGTCATTGGATTTCAGGCTCCAGTATGTGGCTAGGCTCCCAAAAAGTCTCACACATGTGGCATCTCCATACTCGGTAGAAGTAGCAGAATGTATTTTGGGGTGTAATTCCACATATACCCATGGCTTGTGCGAGAAACATATTATTTAAATGACTATTTATTTATTTTTACACAAAAGAAGTTTTTGTCATTTTCCAGAAACTTGTGGAAAAAAATAAATCTTCCATGGACTCAATATGCATCTCAGCAGATAGCTTAGGGTGTCTACTTTCCGAAAAGGGGTCATTTGGGGGTGTTTGTACTATTCTGGTATTTTAGCACCTCAAGAAATGTGATGGGCAGTCAGAAAGTAAAAGCTGTGTAAATTCAGTTATCTATACCATAGTTTGTAGATGCTATAACTTTTACACAAAGCAATCAATATACACTTTTTGGGATTTTTTTAACCAGAAACATGTAGCAGAATACATTTTGGACTAAATGTATAATGCATTTTTAGTTTTTTTATATATTTTTTATGACAGAAATGAGAAAATATAGTTTCTCAAAACTTTTTTTTTTTGTTTATAGCGCCAAAAATAAAAAGTGCACAGGTGATCAAATACCACCGAAAGAAAGCTCTATTTGTGTGAAAAAAGGACATACATTTTATTTATGTACTGTATTATATGACCGCGCAATTGTCAGTTAAACTAGTGCAGCGCTGTATAGTAAAAAAATGGCGGAAATTGCAGTATCTATACCATAGTTTGTAGATGCTATAACTTTCACACAAAGCAATCAATATACACTTATTTTGATTTTTTTTTACCAAAAGCATGTAGCAGAATACATTTTGGCCTAAATTTTTAACTATCTTTGAGTTTGCTATATATTTTTTTTTATAGCTGAAAGTAAAAAATATAATTTTTCTTCAAAATTTTCGGTCTTTTTTCATTTATAGTGCGAAAAATAAAAAGCGCACAGGTGGTCAAATACCACCGAAAGAAAGCTCTATTTCTGTGAAAAAAGGACATAAATGTCATTTGGGTACAGCATTGCATGACCGTGCAGTTATCAGTTGAATTAGTGCAGCGCCGAGTAGCAAAAAGAGGCCTGGTCATTAATGGGGGTAAATCCTCTGGAGGGCAAGTGGTTAAAACAGGGTAATACATACAGGTGAAACTCAAAAAATTAGAATATCGTGCAAAAATTCATTTATTTCAGTAATGCAACTTAAAAAGGTGAAACTAATATATGAGATAGACTCATTACATGCAAAGCAAGATAGTTCAAGCCGTGATTTGCCATAATTGTGATGATTATGGCTTACAGCTCATGAAAACCCCAAATCCACAATCTCAGAAAATTAGAATATTGTGAAAAGGTGCAATATTCTAGGCTCAAAGTGTCCCACTCTAATCAGCTAATTAAGCCATAACACCTGCAAAGGGTTCCTGAGCCTTTAAATGGTCTCTCAGTCTAGTTCATTAGGAATCACAATCATGGGAAAGACTGCTGACCTGACAGTTGTGCAGAAAACCATCATTGACACCCTCCATAAGGAGGGAAAGCCTCAAAAGGTAATTTCAAAAGAAGTTGGATGTTCCCAAAGTGCTGTATCAAAGCACATTAATAGAAAGTTATGTGGAAGGGAAAAGTGTCCAAGAAAAAGGTGCACAAGCAGCAGGGATGACCGTAGCCTGGAGAGGATTGTCAGGAAAAGGCCATTCAAAAGTGTTGGGGACTTTCACAAGGAGTGGACTGAGGCTGGAGTCAGCGCATCAAGAGCCACCACACACAGACGGATCCTGGACATGGGCTTCAAATGTCGTATTCCTCTTGTCAAGCCGCTCCTGAACAACAAACAACATCAGAAGCGTCTTACCTGGGCTAAAGAAAAACAGACCTGGTCTGTTGCTCAGTGGTCCAAAGTCCTTGTTTCTGATGAGAGCAACTTTTGCATCTCATTTGGAAACCAAGGATCCAGAGTATGGAGGAAGAATGGAGAAGCACACACTGCAAGATGCTTGAAGTCCATTGTGAAGTTTCAACAGTCTGTGTTGATTTGGGGAGCCATGTCATCTGCTGGTGTTGGTCCACTGTGCTTCATTAAGTCCAGGGTCAACGCAGCCGTCTACCAGGAGATTTTGGAGCACTTCATGCTTCCTTCCACAGACGAGCTTTATGGGGATGCTGACTTCATTTTCCAGCAGGACTTGCCACCTCACCACACTACCAAAAGCACCAAAACCTGGTTCAATGACCGTGGGATTACTGTGCTTGATTGGCCAGCAAACTCGCCTGACCTGAACCCCATAGAAAATCTATGTGGCATTGCCAAGAGAAAGACGAGAGACATGTAACCGAACAATGCAGAAGAGCTGAAGGCTGCTATTGAAGCATCCTGGTCTTCCATAACACCTCAGCAGTGCCACAGGCTGATCGCTTCCATGCCACGCCGCATTGAGCCAGTAATTGCAAAAGGGGCCCAAACCAAGTACATATGCATGCTGATACTTTTCAGAGATCGGATATTGTTCTATATACAATCCTTGTTTTATTGATTGCATGTAATATTCTAATTTTCTGAGATTGTGGATTTGGAGTTTTCATAAGCTGTAAGCCATAATCATCACAACTATGACAAATCACGGCTTGAACTATCTTGCTTTGCATGCAATGAGTCTATCTCATATATCAGTTTCACCTTTTAAGTTGCATTACTGAAATAAATGAACTTTTGCACGATATTCTAATTTTTTGAGTTTCACCTGTATAGTCGTCTAACAGGTGTAAATGTAAACAATAATGACATAGATTAATATGTGATATAATAAATATGTGATAGATCAATACAAGATATCTGTATATACTAGACATAAGAGAAGGGGTATGTACATACTGTAAATAAGAAGAGGGGATGAATTGTAAATGTCAGAATGCCAAATGTACTCTGCAGGATGTGTACATAATGTGTGCATACAGGATTTCTCTTAATAGGGGTGTATGCATATTACTATAGCCGTCTACCCAATATGAACAGTGCTATTATCATAAACTAATCCTTGTGGCATATGAAATACAAAGACAGAAACAATGAACAAATGAGTAAAATAGAAGAAACTTGAATAAAAGGAGGATATGTGTATACATCACAAACATATCCATACATGTAAATGTTAATAAATATAATAGAATAAATACTACAAATGTTCTCCAGGAACTCTATCTACTATAGGTGTACTGTCTGCCCAGGGTACAGATACCAACTCACTACTAACCAGGTACTAGGTATGTAATAAGTGAAGTATACGTTGCTATCATGTGCTGAATAAATCTGGTGTATCTGATGACAATGCCGGTGAAATACATGAAACCATACGCTAGTGTGTATGTATGCATATCGTATACCATCAAATGTATATGCTGAAGAGGTATTGTGTGTAGGAATACCAAAGGACTCCCTATATCCACACACTATAAAATTATATATACCTATTATCTGCGGGAATTTGAAGCAATTAAGATTGAAGTCCACGTTTAACCCTTGTGGTACCATCATTTGTAATTGGAAGATCCATTTATATTCCTTTTGGCTTAAAGTTCTGATTGTATTGCTGCCTCTCCAGTGGGGTTTATATCTTTTGATCCCTCAGAATGGTAATCCAACAGGGCTCTTGTTATGGTGTACTGCAAAATGTTCCAACAGGTTAGGTTTGCTACATCCTTTATTTAATATTGCTGACGTGTATTTTCTAGGCCAGCATGCGTTTTGTGCGACCTACATATTGTAATCCACATTGACACTGGATGCAATGAACCACTCTTTCCATTCTACATGTGATGCAGTCTTTATCTTGTATTGTATGCCTGTGGAATGTGATGTAAATGCATTTCTCCTTCTTGGTAGTCTGGTGTTTTTACATCCAAAACAATCGGCCACAGGCGAAGAAAAACCTTTTTCATTATTATTATACAGTATTTATATAGTGCCAAAGGGTTTGCTCAGCGCTGTACATTAGCAAGGGGGATAGAACATGAGACAATACAGTACAATACACGAGGGGTTCGAGGGCCCTGCTCTTTCGAGCTTACAATCTAGGAGGGAGGGGATAGTGGTACAGGAGGAAGTGGCTGTGGGGGATGGAGTGGTAGGAGGAGTGGAGGAGATCGGTTGTTAGGTGAGAGTGGGGTAGGCTTCCCTGAAGAGATGAGTTTTCAGGGTGCGCCTGAAGGTGAAGAGGGTAGGTGACAGTCTGCTGGATTGGGGTAGGGAGTTCCAGAGGATGGGGGAAGTCCTGCAGTCGGGCGTGGGAGGAGGAGACCAGGGAGATGGAGAGTAGGAGGTCCTGTGAGGAGCGAAGATTACGGGTAGCGTGGTATTTGGGTATCCGGTTAGTTAGGTAGTTTGGGGCAGCATTGTGAATGGCTTTATATGTCAGAGTTAGTAATTTGAATTTAATGCGTTGGGCAATCGGGAGCCAGTGAAGGGATTGGCAGAGGGGGGTGGCAGATGTGGAGCGGTTGGTGAAGTGGATGAGTCTAGCCGCTGAGTTCAGGATAGACTGGAGTGGGGATAGCATTTGTTTGGGTAGGCCAGTGAGAAGGGAGTTGCAGTAGTCCAGGTGTGAGATAATGAGGGAGTGTACGAGTTGTTTAGTAATGTCTGGGGTGAGGAACGTGCGTATCTTGGAGATGTTGCGGAGGTGGAGCCTGTATGACTTTGATAGTGATTGGACATGAGGTTGGAAGGAAAGGTTTGAGTCCATGGTGACACCCAGGACTTTGGCGTGTGAGGTGGGATTGATGGTGGTGTTGCTAGTCATGATGGAGAGGATGGGGGGGGGCGCGGGCTGGGGGGAAAACTAGGAGTTCGGTTTTGGACAGGTTTTACTTGAGGAAATGGAGCGACATCCAGTCTGATATGTCGTTCAGGAGGTGGGCGATGCGGGCAGAGAGTGACGGGGTGAGGGGTAGAGAGGTAAATTTGTGCGTTGTCGGCATAGAGGTGGTAGTTGAAGCCGTGGGAGTGTATCAGTTTGCCAAGGGAGGAGGTGTAGATGGAGAAAAGGAAGGGTCCGAGGACAGAGCCTTGGGGGACTCCAACAGAGAGGGGGAGAGAGGGGGAGGTGGCAGCGTTATAGGTGACACTGATGGAGTGTTGGGATAGGTAGGAGGAGAACCAGGAGAGAGCGGCGTCCCTGATGCCAAAGGAATGCAGTTTAGTAAGGAGGAGGTGGTGGTCGACGGTGTCGAAGGCCGCGGAGAGGTCGAGGAGCAGGAGGACTGAGTAGTGGCCATTAGCTTTGCTGGTTAGCAGGTCGTTAGTGATTTTATGTAGGGCGGTTTCGGTGGAGTGTAGGGGACGGAAGCCAGACTGCAGTGGATCAAGGAGGTTGTTGTCAGGGAGGTGGGCGCTTAGGTGATTGTAGCTAAGCGCTCAAGGAGCTTGGAAGTGAATGGCAGCAGGGAGATGGGTCTAAGGTTGTTTAGGTCAGTGGGGTCAAGGGAGGGTTTTTTGAGTATGGGGGTGATGTGTGCGTGCTTTAGGGGGGAGGGGAATGCGCCAGTGGAGAGGGAGAGATTGAAGATGTGGGTGAGGGAGCGAATGATAGAGGAGGGGGGGTGACTGGAGGAGCTGTGAGGGGATAGGGTCCAGGGGAAGGTGGTGAGGCGGGCTTCAGTGAAGACCTTAGTGACCTCCTCAGTGGTAGCAGGGTTGAAGGAGCAGAGCGTTGGGAAGGTGGTAGTGTGCGGGCCAGTGCGGCTGCGAGGTCAGAGGAGGGGAGAGTAGAGGGGGTGATGGAGGGAGGGAGGCTAGGTGGAGAGGTAGATTGTGAATTGACAATGTCCTTACGGATTGCGTCAATCTTGTTTTGGAAATGATTGGCAATCTCGTGGGCGGTGAGTGAGGTGCTGAGTGGAGGTGGGGGAGGGAGAGAGCAGGGATTTGAAAGTGGTGAAGAGCCGGCGAGGACAGGTGGAGAGGGTGTTGATGAGGGTTACGAAATAGGCTTGTTTGGTGGCGTGGAGGGAGGAGGTGTAGGTGAGGAAGGCGGATTTGTAGAGGAAGAACGCTCGAGGGGATCTGGTTTTGCGCCATGATCGCTCCAGCGCGCGACTGCGTCCTTTGAGACATTTTGTATGGTCGTTCTGCCAGGGTTGAAGCGGTCAGGATCTGATCTTACGCATGGTTAGGGGTGTCAGGGAGTCTAGAGTAGCTGACAGTGAGTCGTTGTACGCAGTAGTGGCCAGGTCAGGGCATGACAGTGGAAGGATACTGTCGTACAGACGGTCAGCTGCCGAGTGAAGATGGGCTGGGTTCAGGTTGCGGAGGTTACGGCTGGTGATGGTTTGACGCTTTGGGGGGGGGGAGGGGTTAGAGGAGATGGAAAACATGAGGAGGTGGTGGTCGGAGAGGGGGAAGGGGGTGTTAGTGAAGTTGTGGAGGGTGCAGAGGTGGGAGAAAACGAGGTCCAGGGTGTTCCCATCGGTGTGGGTAGAGGACTGTGTGCACTGTGTGAGCGCAAAAGAGGAGGTTAGGAGGAGGAGTTGGGAAGTAGCCGGGTTGTTGATGGGGATGTTGAAGTCCTTGAGGATGATGGTCGGTAGCTCAGAGGAGAGGAAGAAGGGAATCCAGGCGGCAAAGTTGTCCAGGAAGAGGGATAGGGATCCAGGAGGCCGATAGATTACTGCAATCCTCAGGGGGGTGAGAGAGAAGAGCCGGATGCAGTGTTCCTCGAAGGAGGAGAAGGATAGGGAGGGGGTTAGGGAGGACCTGAAAGGTGCTCAGCAGTGACAGGAGCATGCCGACCCCACTGCCTCTGCGACCACTCGGTCTGGGTGAGTGGGTCCAGACAAGGCCTCCATAGGTGAGTGCTGCAGGTTTCGGTGACCACTAGGAGGTTGAGGGAGTGGGAGACAAAAAGGTCATGGATGGCGGTGAGCTTGTTGCAAGCTGAGTGGGCGTTCAGGAGTGCAACCGAGAGAGGAGGGGTGGATGCGGGGAGGAGGGGGACAGGTATGAGGTTGAGGGGGTTGCGGCGGCTGGTGGGAGCAGGAGGGTGCCTAGAAGGGTGGGGAGGTGGGGGGCCAGAGTTCAGGGAGATGTCACCGGTGGTTAGGAGAAGGGTGAGGAAGGTGGCATGGGAACGGGATGTGCAGGAGCGTGTGGATCTGTTAGTGGTGGCGTGTGGGTCGGCGGGAGAGTGGAGTATAAGGAGGAGGTGGTGAGAGCCGTAGTGGGGAGAAGGAAGAAGTGAAGGAGCAATGTAGAGCTGTTTTGGGGGAGTAGGGGGGTAGGGGGAGGCAATTTTGGGAATGGAGGAGAGGAATACGAGGAGGAGGAGTGCAGGAGGCATGTTAGAGTGGGCGGAGTGCTGGTCAGATCGGGGAGGTGAGAGGTTTCATATCAGGGCATGATGATGCGGAGAGTCTGTCATGTCATGGCAAGTTCATCTGTGTCCATCTGTAGGAGAGTGAGAGTGGTGGGCGGCTGGGTCAGCAGCTGGCAAGTTGCAGTCTGTGGTTGCTGTAGGCCGGCGTCCATGGGTGCTGTGGCACGGCATCGGTGGGTACAGTGGCTCGGCGACTAGACGAGCTGTGGGGCCCGGTGTCGGGAGGCGCTGAGGGCCCGGCATCGGGGAGGCGCTGAGGGCCCGGCGTCGGGAGGCGCTGAGGGCCCGGCCTCAGGAGGCGCGGAGGACCCGGCATCAGGGGGTATTGAGGACCCAGCATCAGGGGGTGATGAAGCCTGGCATCAGGAGGTGGTGTAGGCCGATGTCTGTAGGTGGAGTGGGCTAGGCGTTGGTAGGCGCGGTAGGGCCTGGCGTCAGTGGGTGTTGTGGACCAGTGCTAGTGGATGCTGTGGGCCTGCGAATGAGGGTGCTCAGGGGCCCAGCGTCCGTGGGAGCGGTAGGGTCCGGCGATCGTGGGTGTTGTATGGCCCGGCGTCAGGGGGTGCTCGAGGCCGCGTGGCAGGCTCGCCTCCACCGGATTGGACGGGGCTCAGGCTGTGCGGTGGCAGGGGCACGGCTATGTGGTACACGGTGGGGAGCAGGGAAGCAGATGTGGTAGTGGTGGCTTACCCTCTCGGTGCCGGTGGCGCCTTACCCGCTCAGCGCTGGTGAGGGTGGTTGCTGCTTCCCTTCTCTCTGCAGCAGCTGTAGGTAGGGGAGGTGGTGGTGGTAGCTCCCCTCTTGCTGGTGCGGACGGCGGCGTCCTGGATCAGGCGTTGGGGTGTAGCGAGGCCGGGCACGGTCCTCCGCGGCTTCAGGGGCCGTGGTAGGCCGCGAGTCGCCGGGGCTCCACCGGAGGGACAGAGCGCCCAGCACCCCTTCTGGGTGTTGGGAGGACCTCCAGGGGATGCACCGGACCCCTCTACCACCCAGATGGCGGATTCGGCGGGGGCGCCGGAGCTGGTGGTTATGCGGCCGCTCCGGACGTCATCTTAGACATTATTAGTTTTAGGAGGATCTATAATGCTCTTAACTAGTCTCCTTCTTAGATTTTGGCGCCTTCTTATATATAAACTTTGAATGTTTGCGTAAGATGTTCATTAACCATTTGTCAGCTGCTAGAATTCCCCAGTGTTTACGTATATTACTTTCTACTTGTTTATATTTGTTATAATGTAATATGTTTGCTCCTGTGAAATTTTCCTCTTTCTTTTCTACATTGCTGATGAGGTCTTTTCTATCACGATTATCCACCAGCTGTTTCTGCTTATTGATGTATGTTTCATCGTATCCTTTGTTGAACACGTTACATGATAGCTGCAATATTTGTTTCGTAGGTCCATTGCGGTGATTAAATTCACTTTTTCCCTCAAAATTCTTTAAACAATACCCCATAATGAATAATAAACAATAGTGCAGCGCTAATAAACTAAATCACTATAAATAATGCTACATGGGCTAAAAAAGCCAAACACACCTACATGTGAAATACGGATATTGAAAACATGAAAAAAATAAAAATGAAAATATATGAAATGTGAAAAATGTGACACATCTTAAAGTGACCAAATCATCTTAGTGCCCTACACACGTGCCAACAAATAACATTGGAATAAAGATAACAAACATAAATCACGTGATAGTGCCACTTCAAATCTCATAAATGAACAAACACATAAATATATAAGTCCAATATGAATAATTCAGTGATGCAACATACTCATGCAAATGTGCATTTGGTGCTCAATCGTGTAAGTGCCAACACACTTATCCACTCCAGCTGCAGTGCCTCCTCACCTCCTTTCTATGACCCCTAGGGGCCAAAAAGCTTTCAGGATCACCATGGATCCTCAACAATCCCGTCTGGTAAAGAAGGACCCGACACTGAGTGACAAAACAATGTATCCAACTTTATTCCGTACGACACCAGACGATCGGGTCCGTTTTGCAGCAATTATAACATTTCTGCAGCATTTTGGGTGGAATTGGGTTGGAGTATTAACATCATGGTATGGCAGCGGTGATGATGAGTCACAAGAACTGAGTAAGATGATGAACCAACATGGGATCTGCACAGATTATATCCCTCAATTCACTTCTTCAGCTCTGTGTATACAAAGGAGCATGGGGGAGCTCTTGCCCATAATGACAACATGAAAGAAATTTGTTATGAAATTTAATAAAAAAAAAAAACAAAAAACACATGTATATAAGTATTCACAGTCTTTGCTCAATACTTTGTTGAAGCACCTTTAGCGCCAATTACAGCCTCAAGTCGTTTTGAGTATGATGCTTGGCACACCTACAATATTTTTGGTCAATTTCTCTCCTTCTTTGCAGTACCTCTCAAGCTCAATCACATTGGATGGGTAGCGTTGGTGCACAGCCATTTTCAGATCGCTCTAGAGATGTTCAATCAGGTTCATGTTTGGGCTCTGTCTAGGCCACTCCAGGACATTCAGAGAGTTGGCCCATAGCCACTCCTGTGGACTGTGTGCTTACAGTCATTGTACTGTTGAAAGATGAACTGTCTTCCCCAGGCTAAGATCCAGAGCACTCTGGAACAGGTTTTCATCAAGGATGTCTCTGTACATTGCTGCAATCATCTATCCTTTGATCCTGACTAGTCTCCCAGTTCATGCCGCTGAAAAACATCCCCACAGCATGATGCTGCCACCACCATACTTCACTGTAGGGATGTATTGGCCAGGTAGTGAGCGGTGCCTGGTTTCCTCCAGACATGATGCTTGGCATTCAGGCCAAAGAGTTAAATTTTTGTTTCATCAGACCAGAGAGTTTTGTTTCTCATGGTCTGAGTCCCTCAGGTGCCTTTTGGCAAACTCCAGGCGGGCTGCCATTTGCTTTTTACTGAGGAGTGGCTTCGGTCTGGCCACTCTACCATACAGGCCTGATTGGTGGAGTGCTGCAGAGATGGTTGTTCTTCTGGAAGGTTCTCCTCTCTCCACAGAGAAACGCTGGAGCTCTTTCAGAGTGACCATTGAGTGCTTGGTTACCTCCCTCTCTAAGGCCCTTCTCCCGCAATTGCTCATTTTGGCCAGGTGGAAGATTCCTGGTGGTTCCAAACTTCTTTAATTTACGGATGATGGAGGCCACTGTGCTCATTGGGACCTTCAATGCTGTAGAAATGTTTCTGTACCCTTCCCCAGATGTGTGCCTTGATACAATCCTGTCTCGGAGGTCTATGGACAATTCCTTGGACTTTATGGCTTGGTTTGTGCTCTGACATGCACTGCTAACTGTGGGACCTTATAAAGACAGGTTTATGCCTTTCCTAATCATGTCCAATCAACTGAATTTCCTGCAGGTGGACTCCAATCAAGTTGTGAAAACATCTCAAGGATGATCAGTGGGAACAGGATACACCAGAGCTCAATTTTGAGTGTTATGGCAAAGGCTGTGAATACTTACAGTTGTGTTCAAAATAATAGCAGTCAGACATCACTAACCTGATCAATCAATGTTTTTGGTAGGAATGATATTTCTACATGGCAAATAATTTACTAGCAGGTGTAGTAGAGTAATAGAAATCTAACAGACCCAACAGTCATGGCATGCATGCTGCTGATTCTGTGTCATTGAATCACTAATTGAAAGGGGCATGTTCAAAATAATAGCAGTGTGGAGTTCTATTAGTGAGGTCATTCATTCTTTGAAAAACAGGTGGAAATTATTGCCCTTATTTAAGGAAGGAAGGCAGCAAATGTTGCACATGCTGGTTACAGTGCATTTCTCTCTGAAATTCTGAGGAAAATGGGTCGTTCCAGACATTGTTCAGAAGAACAGCATACCTTGATTAAAAAGTTGATTGGAGAGGGGAAAACATATAAAGAAGTGCAGAAAATGATAGGTTGCTCAGCTAAAATGATCGCAAATGCTTTAAAATGGCAACCAAAACCTGAAAGACGTGGAAGAAAGCGAAAAACTACCATTTGAATGGATAGAAGAATAGCCAAAATGGCAAGGACTCAGCCAACAATCAGCTCCAGGAAGATCAAAGGTCTAAAGTTACCCGTGAGTACTGTTACAATTAGAAGACGCCTATGTGAAGCCAAGCTATCTGCAAGAAGCCCCCAAAAAGTCCCACTGTTGAAAAAAAGACATGTGCTGAAGAGGTTACAATTTGCCAAAGAGCACATTGACTGGCCTAAAGAGAAATGGCGCAACATTTTGTGGACTGATGAAAGTAAGATTGTTCTATTTGGGTCTAGTGGCCGGAGACAGTTTGTCAGACGATCCCCAAACACGGAATTCAAGCCACAGTACATTGTGAATACAGTGAAGCATGGTTGCGCAAGCATCATGATATGGGGATGTTTCTCATACCACGGTGTTGGGCCAATTTATCGCATACCTGGGATCATGGATCAGTTTGAATACATCAGAATACTTGAAGAGGTCATGCTGCCTTATGCTGAAGAGGAAATGCCCTTGAAATGGGTGTTCCAACAAGACAACGACCCCAAACACACCAGTAAACGTGCAACGTCTTGGTTCCAGACCAACAAGATTGACATTATGGAGTGGCCAGCCCAATCCCCGGATCTTACTTAATCCAAGAGAAAACTTGTGGGGTGACATAAAAAATGCAGTTTCTGAGGCAAAACCAAGAAATAGAGGAGAACTGTAGAATGTAGTCCAATCATCCTGGGCTGGAATACCTGTTCACAGGTGCCAGAAGTTGGTTGACTCCATGCAACACAGATGTACAGCCGTTCTCAGAAACAGTGGTTATACAACTAAATATTAATTAAGTGATTCAAAGGAAAGCAAAATCTTCAAACATTTTTCAGTTTATATAGTGAATGTTTGAGTTTGTAAAGAAGAATACAAACACTGCTATTTTTTTGAACAGTCTAATATTCACTTTTCTTAAATTTTTTTTTTAGAGGAACAACACAAATTTGATATATTTTTCTTCATGTTTTGATTTGGAATAGAATGTTTAGTGTTCCCAGTGCATTTGTGTGTATGGAAATAAAAGCTATTAGAAGGATTTTGGGCTTTCTTCACTTTTTTCAACACACTGCTATTATTTTGAACACAACTGTATGTACATGTGGTATTTTTAGTATTTTATTTTTACTAAATTGCAAAGATTTCAAAATGAACATCTTTCACGTCGTCACTATGGGGTATTGTTTGTAGATTGTTCAGGAAAAAATTAATTTAATCCATTTTGGAATAAGGCTGTAACATAACAAGATGTGGCAAAAATTAAGCGCTGTGAATACTTTCTGGATGCACTGTACCATTTTTTTTAAAGGAGACCGCATGCGTGGACGGCCAGAGCGGATGAGCTTATAACCGGCTCTGCACACTCCTGGCACTGTCAGCTATCACAAGTGGCCTCCCTGGCCACATTCAGCCTTACTGAAGGCAAGGATCGGTAGCCTGGGTGGCGGTGATCTGAACGATGGCCTCCAAACTGGCGGGGAATGCTCCGGGTGGCTCTAATGGCCTGACCCGCAGAGTAGGAGGAGGAGGCAAGATGGCACCTGGCGCTGGCTCCCATGCTCTTATGGCTGCAGACAAGGAGAAGCTACAGCCACAGAGGAGCAAGACTAAAACAGCAGGACCTGGAAGTCAAAATGCTGGCCCTTCTACCAGCTCTCCAGATGTGGGTGAGCAACTAAACCCTCCCTGCTCTCATCCTAGCCCTGCTAAATTCCTATCACAGGCTTCGGCCTTGTCTCCAGGCCACGACTCTCATGCCTCCTCTATTTAAAAAGGGAAATGGTGGATATATTTCTTAGCCAAACCAGCAGCCAGAACCCTGACCTGGATAGCCCTTGTTTCTTCTCCCGCCTGTCAACCTGCTCCTTCACAATACTCAGGGGACTCAGTCCTTATTGTCTGCTTTGCTGATTTACTCCAGTGGGAATTGGAAAACGCCACAACTAAGTTGGCCTCTGAGTTGAAGCAAGATTTTCAGGTGCTAGGACACAGCCTGGACAGTATTGAATCTAAAATTTATGACAGTCCATCGAGTAGTCCAGAATTCTAACATGATGACTGAATTACAAGATCATCTGGAGGAAACATATACTGAAATTGATGATCTGGAAAATAGGGCTAGACATTACAACTTACGTATTAGAGGCTTTCTGAAAAAATGTCTCGTTTATCACATATTCTCTAATGCAATCTGTGGTGCCACATATTGATGAAATCCACATTGAGTTAGCCCACATTTATACAGCCCTGGTCCCTTTAAAACTGAATGGGCCACCTAGAGATATCATTGTAAAAGCTCACAATGAGGCAGTCATGCGATACGTCAGAGAACATCCTGACCTGGAAATTGATGGCTATAAAATCCAGATCTTTGCAGACATTTATCAATCTACCATCCAGAAAAGAAGAGCTTTCAAACCCTTGCTCTCACCTCTAGTCCAAAGAGACATTTGCTACAGATGGAACTATCCTTTTCATCTACTATTTATCTATAATGGTAAATCTTACTCCTTTTCCACAGAGGATGAAAGGTCCTATTAAAATTATGCTTAATATCACAGTCCTTTGTCTCAGAACCGGTCCTCCTCCTCCGCTTTCACCTCTCTGGTCACCTACACCGGAAAAGAAACCTACCACGTCTTATCGTGTGACCTGAGAACTTACCCTTTACTGCCAGTGGATTTTTCTTTAGTGATGGCTTCTCAGTGGTCCCTATCCTGAGACATTAGCCACAGCATCGGTTTGTTTTTTAGACTCTTGCTATAAATACCTTAAACTTGGTGGGCCTAGTTCTTTAGTCACCACATTAAACATAGGCCTGGTGACAGTGTCCCAGGCCTATATAAGTCATAGAAGTTTTGTTAATGGTTTATAGTATATCTTATTAATATACTGATTCTCTTTATGGATGGCCTAGGGGCCTTTTTTTCCTTTATACAAGAGTTAGTGCTGGGAAGGGTTTATGCCCTCTCCCAGATTGAAGAACTCTTTCCAACACTTACTCTTGGTAAAGACTCCTTTGTTTCCAAAACTAAGGTTCTGGACTTGATGGTTTATTTTTGTATATTATTCTACACTTTTGTGTGGCATTACCAGATGCTGGGCAGTTCTAGGCCCAGGTATCTTCTGTTTCTTTGTTTCTTTTCTCTTTTGCATGTTTTCCTTGTCATATTATTCTGAGGGTCACCCGAGGACTATCGGTTTCTCAGGATGCAGGATTCTGCAGACTGGTGGGTGAGTCTATACTGTATATCTATCATAAGGTTTATCATTCTCCATGTACAGGATGACAAAAAACACCAACTGTTTTCCCAAAATGTGTAGGGGTTAGGATAGCCCTCAAAGCAAATCAAAGCCTTTACACATTATAGGTCCCTAGGGGCTGATATTGTAGTTCTACAGGAAACACATTTTGCCTCTTCCTTTACCCCTCAATTTATCCATAGGGACTTCTCTGTTTATTATTTTACCAATGCTCCGATTAAAAAAGGAAAGTAGTTATCTTGGTATTCACATACCCACGGATTTGTCCCAACTTTATTCATTGAATTTTGTACCCCTTCTCAACCGGACTCAGGTGGACCTGTCTACTTGCGCTAGCAAGTGTCTGTCCTGGTTGGGCAGGGTAAACACTTTAAAGATGGATTTGCTTCCCCGATTTTTATACCTATTTCAAACGCTCCCTATATCCCTTCCTAACTCGTTCTTTAAATTGCGTCACCTTTTCTTCACTTTCATCTGGAAAGCACATCTTCCTAGGATTCGTTGGAATACCCTTTCCTTCCCAAAAATTAAGGGAGGAGTAGGAGTTCCGATGCCTCCCTTTACCACAAAGCAGCTATTCTTGTTCGAATCCTCGATTGGTTTCACAACCGCTCCTCTAAGCTTTGGGTACAATTGGAACATCACATGTGCCCCATTAATCTCCAAGCCTTACCTTGGATCCCACGTCTATGCTGCCCCAATCTCTTTACCCTTAGTGTTTGCACTAAACACTAAGCCATATCCTTTGCATATGGGAACATGGAATGTCCACTTACTGCCTCTCCAAATATGTGGGGCCCATGACCCCGTTCTTTGGGACTCTGGCTTTCTCCCTGGCTCTCTCTGCCCCCACTTTCGTAATTTGGAATCACCAAGATCACAGGAGATTGGCCCAGGTTCTTCACTCTGACCCTTCCTTACTCTTGATGACCCCCGCTGCATCCTTCCTCCCATCTTTGTTCCCCTGGTTTCAACAACAACAACAGGTGGTGTCAGACGTTCTCAACTGGCTTTGAACAACTGCTCCAATCAGAACCTCCCATCCATGTAGTGTCCCAACTATATTTGATCCTTCTTTGCGCATCATCCCCTGATCTTCCTCCTAATACCCACGCCTGGAAGGTATATTTACAACTTACCATCTCCCCAATGGATTGGAAAAAATGCTTCATTTTGACCCACGCGCTATCCCTGGCTTCCAAAACTCAGAAAAAAGGCTTCAAGCTGCTAACCAGATGGAATAGATGCCTATTGCGTCTTCACCACTTCGACCCTTCAATACTTGCTAGCATTGTAAACGCTCGCATCTGGTGATCCTGTCCACCTATCTGGAAATTCTGGCACTCTATTTTTGACCTATATTGTAAACTGATGACAACGTCTGTTCTTCCGTCCCCGGAGCTAGCTCTTCTTTCCTTACTACCTGGATCTATAAAATCAGTGAAACGGGATATCTTGAGACACCTGGTGGCCGATGCCAGGGTGGTTATCCCCCGCCACTGGAAGTCCACTTCTGTGCCCTCCTTAGGGGAATGGGTTAATGAACTGGACTCTATACATGACCTTGAACGCCTGTTGGCATGGGAATCGGAGAGAATAGATCTGTTCTCTTCTATCTGGACCATGTTCCGCTACTCTTCCGAATTCCACTCCTGGGTTGCCGGTGGTGATGACCCCTCTCTGGTGTAAGCCATGGTGGAGTGGGTATGCCATTCTTGATCCCCCTCCTTCTCTTTTGCTCCTTACTCTTTTTTTTCCCTCCCTCCTTGACATATCTTTTATCAGATGACCATTTCCGCCAATATTTGTGCCTCTTTTGAGTATACTCTGAAATGTTTTCCCGCGCCATACAACCCTTGCCTCTAGGGGCGTGGAGCCTGGGGCCATGGTTTTGTTTACGATGATGTTACTCCCCATGTCTGACTGCTGTACATTTCTGTCCTATTTTGCCAATATGACTCAATGTATTGTGTTTGTCATATTTATATTTTCGATTGTTGATCTGCACAGATTGGTATCCGTTGTTTTATTGTATACACCTTTCCTTACTATATCTGTATTTCTTGTTATCATTTTTCTTATTGAAAACTCAAACTCAGATTGAACAAAAATAAAAAGGGGAGTAGAACTCTGTCTGTCCGGATGGCTATCTTTTACTGAAACTAAAGTGCTTAAGGACAAAGAAGGGTGTTACCTTTTGGTGAAGGGACATTTAGCAGACAATTTGGTTACTTTCTTAGTTTACTATGCCCCTAACACAAATCAAGTGGATTTCTTTAATTCTCTACTTCAGTCTCTGGCTCATGAATTTGAAGGGGACGTCATTTTGGCGGGTGACTATTTTAGCCTTGCATCATATTTTGAACAAATCTTATGTTGCTAAACTCAAATCTCCTTCTAAACAGAACCGAAAATTTGCACAGATACTTTACTTTCATGATCTAGTTGATGCTTGCAGGGAGGCAAACTCTACATTTAAGGATTATTCCCATTAATCTAGTGTCCATAAGTGCTATTCCTGAATTGACCATGTGTTTCTCCTCTCGGGACTCCTACCCAAACTGCATTCGGCTAAGGTCGTTACTACGACCTTGTAATATGGACATCTCAATTTAACGGCTAGACTGGCCAAACCCCATTGGTGACTGAACGAGTCTCTTCTTAGTAATTAATCTTATTGCATAGATATTACCACTCATTTAAAAACATACTTTGATATCAACAAAGCAGGTGACACTTCTCCAGCAATTAATTGGGCTGCACAGAAAGCTTCGGTTAGGATTCAATTGTCCTCTAGATTAAAAAAGGTTTGTGAATGGAGTGATCTCTGCTAAAATGAAGGAATATGAGGCCCTAGCTCGTCGACAAACATTCCCCAACTCCTGGTCTTTTGCACAAATTGGAACAAGCTCGCTTGGAGCTCAACATTTACCTTACTACTAAAGCTGAAAAACAGCTGCATTGGACTAACCACAAGCTCTTTACCAGGTGGGACAGAGCGGGTTCTCTATTGGCACATAAACTTACACCCAGACACTCCCATTCAGCCCTTCCCAACATCAGGTTATCACATTTCCCAGGACCCTCAGAAGGACCTTGGAGAATTCCACACTTTTTATACTAATCTCTATAGTCAGCCTCAAAGTGCTGTTCCTTTCTCTATTCAAGACTTTTTGGGAGCTCTGCCTTTACTATCACTTGAGGAAGCCCATAGGGACCTTATGAAACAGGCTTTTTCCTGTGCGGAGGTCCAAAAGGTCATATGGATGTTGTCTTCCAATATATCACTGGGCCCTGACAACCTACCACAGTTATTATAAGAAATGTTCTGATCATTTGGTCCCACATATGACTCTTTATTTTAATGCGCTACAGGATGGTGGAGTAATCCCATTACAAGAGAAAAGAGCCTATATTAGCGTTATCCCCAATCTTAACAAGGACGCGATGGATGTCCTTAACTATAGTCCTATATCACTGATTAACTGTGATCTCAAAATTCTTACTAAACTCTTGGCTCTGCGTCTTACCACTGTCACGTACCTGGTGGGGGAGCCTGATGCGGAGATGAGGGCATCCTCTTACACCTCCTGCTCGGTGCCTCTGATAGAGCTAAACAGAAGGCACGAAAGCCAGGAGTGGCACAAGTGACTGGCAAGTCTGTGATGTCAGCAGACAGTTGGGTAGTCCGGACAACCAGGATGCAGGTGAGCAGAGGATGCAGGTCAGCAGGAGCAGCAGTTGGTAGGTTCTAGCAGGACCTCGGTAACTGCAGACAGTAGGTAGCAAGTGGTAGGCACAGACTGGAGAAGCAGAATCAGACAAGCCGAATGGGGATCTTATCAGGTGGACCAGGTACAGGGAGCAGGCAAGCGGAAAGTCAAAGTTCAGGCCAGAAGTCAGCAACCATAGGCAGATAGCAGGGGAACAGGCAGAGGCGTAGTCAAATGGTAAGCTGGGTCGGTGCAGGTGGAGTTCAAGCAAAGTCAAGACAGGTCAGGTCGGCATCAGGATACAAAAGACAGCAGAATGTGGTAGACCAGAAGGCAAGGACTCCCAGTGCAGCAGTGGTTTAAATAGCCCACCTGGCACCAGTCTGGTGGCAGGTGTGCATGCTGGCTCACGCATCTGCACAACTGATAGGTAATTGGCATTGGCACATAAACGTGCGCCTGGGCATTCTCGGTTTTCCCTGACAATGGCTGATAGGTAATTGGCATGTGCACAGAAATGTGCCCCTGGGCATTCTCTGTTTTCCTTGACAAACACTTTCTTGAGACATTTCCATACCGATCAATCAGAATTTATTACTGGATGCCAAACCCTGGACCAGATACGTCGCTCTATTGCTCTCATTTTGGCAGTTCGAGACAATTGTGATGCCCCCCTTTCTAGGGATCTTTTGCTTCTTTCCCTTGATTTACGCAAGGCCTTTGATAGCCTAAATTGGGACTATTTACTACCTTAGAAGCCTTGGGGTTTGACCTGATGTTTCTTTTTTCATAAACGTTTTACATTGTACCCCCTCTGCTCAGGTTTCCATTAGAGGCTATAGGTCTTTGCCATTCCCCATCCAATGAGGCACTAGGCAAGGTTTCCCCCTTTGCTTTTTGCACTAGCAATTGAACCCTTAGTAGTGGCAATCTGTTCACATCCTAGAATCCATGGTATCATTGTGGTCAACAGGAACACAAATGCACCCTTTTTGCTGGTGATGTTCTCATGTATGTTACCACCCCTCAGGAAACTCTACCCAATATGATGTCTATAATGCAACAATGTTCTCAGCTTTCTGGGCTTTCTTTGAACTCCCCAAAAACGGCAGCCTTCAGTGTTTCCTTGCCCCCCTCCATGGTAAACACTCTGAGGACTACCTATAATTTTCAATGGGCCCCACGCTCTCTTCCATATTTGGGGATTCATACATCATTGAGCATCCCTATCTTCGCCACACACTCCACTGGCACCTATTTTTTTTGCAATCCTGAGTTTCCATCAGGGTTAACACCAACTCTATTTCAAAGGTGGAATAACAAGGCATTCCTGTGCATTGGTGATTATTTGAATGGGGACCAACCATATTCCCTGACACATTTTAGAGATAATTTGCAGATGCCACCTAGTGAAACTTTTTGGTATAACCAAAACGGTTTCCTTCATAAAATCCAACTCTTATTGACTGGCCCTCTCATGTTGACTCTCTTCGAATTATATTGTCAATCACGGAATGTTCCAAGGGGAAGAGTGTCTGTGGTGTATGCATCTCTCACTTAGCTGATATCTAAGCTTCCTTATATAACTCAATGTGAACAAGAATTGAACTGTACTTTGGATTTGTCTGAATGGCAACTTTATCACATTTATTAATATGACATTGATAGAAGTGAACTATAAAATGCTTTTACGTTGGTATCTGGTGCTGCAATCTTTCTTGGTCTACCTGACCTTGGCTTGGTATCAAGAGATCCCCGAACTTTCCACTTCTTAATAGGTGATTTAACAGTACTGATTGGCATATTCAAGGCTTTGGACATCTTTTTATGTCCTTTTCCATCTTTATAAAGTTCCATTACCTTGTTACGGAGGACTTTTGACAGTTCTTTTCTGATCCCCATGGCTCAGTATCTAGCCTAGTCAGTGCTTCCACGTAAGAGCTAACAAACTCATTTACTATTTATATACTGACAATAATTGCAATTTAAAAAGCCACAGATGTGGGACATTAACCTCTAATTGACATTTTAACCCGTGTGTGTCACCTTTTGTGTCTGTACCAAGGCCAAACATTCCAGGGTATGTAAACTTTTGATCATGGCCATTTGGGTGATTTCTGTTATCATTATGATTTAAAAAGGAGCCAAACAACTATTTGACAATAAATGACTTCATATGATCATCATCCTTCAATAAAAGAGATTTTTTTGGCATGATCAGTCATATTTTCAGTATCAATGCCAAAATTTCACAATTTCTGCCAGGGTATGCAAACTTTTGAGCACAACTGTATTGTTGAAAAAAAATGACTTTTTTTGTTGTCAGGTATCATTATATTTCTGGTCCCTTGTGGGCTGGGTTAGCAGTTTTAGTTTATTGATGACTGTCATTATCTCTAACTCATATATGAGCTATGTCTGAGGTCATAATAAAAAGTGTTGCCTTTAGATTTAATTTAACCACTTGCCCTCCAGAGGATTTACCTCCCTTCCTGACCAAGCCATTTTTTGTGATACGGCGCTACGTTGATATTTGATCACCTGTGCGTTTTTTATTTTTTGCACTATAAACAAAAAAAGACCAACAATTTTGAAAAAAAACCCTAATTTAGACTTTTTGCTATGAAAAACATCCAGTAAAAAAAAAAAAAAAAAAAATTTCTTCATAGATTTAAGCCAAAATGCTACGTCTTTGCTAAAAAAATATCCCAATATATGTAAATTAATTGGTTTACGTGAAAGTTATAGCATCTACAAATGGCGGTATATATATACATATCCAGCGGCAGGGAAGCGGTTAAATGGAAAATATAACTTCACTGTCTTCTAAAAGTTTAAATAGAAGCCTGTAATGAAGATATGGGCCTACAATGATTTTTGCTTTCATACATATTAATGAACTTTTGTATTTAGCCACCTGGCTGATGTAAGTAGCCCTGGACTCACTGTCATTTCTAACACCTCCTAGAAAGTATTGTAATAGATCTTCCTAGGGGAATCTACATCAAACAAACAATGTAAGGACAGCTGGACACGATTTTCATAAATGCCAGCCAGTGACCTACAGCTGACCAGTAGTCTTAGTACTTGACCATAGTCCAAGAGCGCCATCCGTTAACTGAAATTGGCAAAGACTTAAGATATTTTAAAGGGTGTGTCTCTACCTGGATGAGTGGGAGTAAATGGGTCTGCAAGTATATATAAAAGAACCAAGGCACAGACTTTTTTTTGGCCGCACAATGGAATAGAAGGATGTAACTCCATTATTTCTTTACTCTAATTGTAACTTTCTCTTCCTTTAATTCTCTGTCCATTTGCAACATTCTGTATTTCTAATTTGCAACATCACTGCTTTTAGTCACTGTTCACACCAATGCGATTTAACGTTCAAAATCGCATGACAAGTAGTACCCTATTTGTGCCTATGGATTTGTTCAAATCAGTGCAACTCCAACTTGCCCTGATTTTAAAAAAGGCTCCTGCACTATTCATTCGGCAACTTGCATTTGACATCCATGCGTGAAGTCGCACAGATGTCGGCAAGCCACACATGAAATCGCACTGACAGGCGGCTTTGAAATCACACTACTTCAGCTGAGCTAGGGTTAAAAGGTATACAAGCTACCTTATTTTTTTTATGTTTAACTTGTTGCCGACCGCAGATAGCCGAATGACGGCTGCACTGCGGCTGACCAGTTCTGAGTGGACGTCATATGACGTCCTCCCAGAACGCGCTCTCCTGCGCGCCCCAGGGGGCGCGCACCCGGCGATCTCCGTGATCGCTGCGTCCTATGGACACAGCTGATCACGTGATGTGGTAAAAGGCCAATCACAGCGGCCTTTTACCACGTGATCAGCGGTGTCCAATGACACGCTGATCAGAGGGAAATGCAAGTGCCGGTTCTCGGCTGCACTTTCCTCACGCTGTCAGAGCGTGAGGAAAGTACTGCCGAGAACCGGCAGTTGTCAGAGCGAGGATCGGCACCGATCATCAGGGCACTGATGATCAGTGCCCTGATGATTGGTGCCCAGCAGTGGCACCCGCAAGTTTCGCCCACCTGTGCCCAGCAGTGTGCCCACTAGCTCCGCCCACCTGTGCCCAGCAGATCACCCACCTGTGCCCAGCAGTGCACCCACCTGTGCCACTCTGCAGTGTCACACACCTGTGCCCAGAAGTGCCACCTACCTGTGCCCAGAAGTGCCACCCACCTGTGCCCACCCACCTGTGCCCACCAGTGCCACCCACCCGTGCCACCCACCTGTGCCCACCCACCAGTGCCACCCACCAGTGCAGCCCAGCAGTGCTGCCAGTCAGTGCCACCAGTCAGTGTCCAGCGGTTGTGCCAGTCAGTGCCGCCAGTCAGTGCCCAGCAGTGCTGCCAGTCAGTGCCACCAGTCAGTGTCCAGCGGTTGTGCCAGTCAGTGCCGCCAGTCAGTGCCCAGCAGTGATGCCAGTCAGTGCCGTCTATCAGTACCCATCATCAGTGTCACCTATCAGTGCCGCCTATCAGTGCTGCATATTAGTGCTGCCTATCCGTGACACCTCATTAGTGCTGTCTATCAGTGCCGCCTATCCGTGCCCATCAGTGCTGCCTCATCAACGCACATCAGTGAAGGAGAAAAATTACCTGTTTGAAAAATTTTATAATAGAAACAAAGAAACTTTTTTTTTTTCAAATTTTTTGCAATTTTTTTATTTATAGCGCAAAAAGTAAAGCGCCCAGTGGCGATTAAATACCACCAAAAGAAAGCTCTATTTGTGAGAAAAAAATGATCAAAATTTCGTATGGGTACAATGTTGCATGACCGCGCAATTGTCAATCAAAGTGCGGCAGCGCTGAAAGCTGAAAATTGGCCTGGTAAATAAGGGGGTATAAGTGCCTGGTAGGCAAGTGGTTAATAATAGTCAACTTCTTTTCTGTGTAAATAAATTAGGTTTGTATTTTCTTTTTATTTAGCACAGATTCTGACAGACAAAAAAGGTGGTATATTGGCCGAAACATTAATGGTGTCCCGTGTGAGAAGCTTGACTGGGTGAATGTTACTTCTTGTGTGGAAGACAGAGCATTATTTACGTCTTTGTTTTCAACTCTGTCTCCCCTGTCTGAATGCCTAAACTAGTAAGTTTCTTTTTAAACCTTTTGTCTAAATCAACACTGATGAGACTGAGTATGAACAGTATGATTGAAATAAAATTGTACTGAGAGTGTATGAGAATACATCCTGCTAGGCTGTGCCTATTGCAGCAGGGTGTGAATGAATGGACTCTTGGAGGCAGTGTGAAAGAAAAAAAGAAAACCTAGGATCTGTGCCGTTCTACCAAAAAGCAGTTTCAGTTGCCCTGGAATTAGACGCTTCTTCCTTTGTAATTCAAATGAACCTGTATGATTAAATCAAATTGAATGATCTTTTTGTGTATGAATCTGTCTTCTTTATATAAAAAATTTTTTACTTGTGAGCCAATAAGGTGTATAATTATTATTATACAGTATTTATAAAGCGCCAATAGTTCGCTCAGCGCTGTACATTACAAGCGTACATTTACAATAATAAACAGCTTCTATCAATAAGATCGCAGGCTATCTTGCTCACCCTCAAAAATGTGAGTTATCAGTGCATACAAATAAAGAAAATATAGATGCCGCACTCTATCAAGACCTATTACCTGTATATAGTATAAAAACTGTATTTGCATTAAATCTCTAATAGCTGCATGATCTCTTATGTGTAACCATACATGATTGTAATGCCAATCAATACCCAAACGTGTTGATAATAATGACTACATGAAAAAATATATATCAAAATTGGTGATAAAAAAACAAAAAATAAAAGTCTGTGCAAAATTATTCAAATTTGTGTTTTTCGATGATTAAATAAATAATCCAATTAATAAATAAATATCAAAAAAAAAAATTGAAAAATATGGAAAATAAATAAAAGGTAAAAATTCAATGAATTTTGTGCAAAAACGCAAAACAAACTTGGTGCAGAGTTCAGCAGGGATGAAATATCTGTGTACTCTCCTTCCAATCCAGCCCTTTAAGCATTCCTCATACTGATCATGTAAATAGAAAAAAGCGGTGAAGACCAGCCTCTCGGGTGTGCTCGCATATACTACCAGTGCTCGCCGTGTAAGGATGCATGGTGATGTCACTGCCCCTCAGTGACATCACCACGCATCCTTACACAGTGAGCACTGGTAGTGTATGCGAGCACACCCGAGAGGTTGGTCTTCACCGCTTTAAGTGGCTATTATACAAAGTGCAGATTGTTTTTAATCAATGTGAGTGCATATTGAGTGTATATTAAAGTGTTTATTTTTATCAACAATAAAGCACTATGCACTTTTCTCTATTTACATGATCCGTATAAGGAATGCTTAAAGAGCTGGATTAAGGAAAGACCAGAGGAGGGAGAGATCCATATGACCATTCAGGCTTACATAGTAGCCCTCTATCTGCAACCTTCACCTGCATCACCTCAGGCTGATTGGAAGGAGAGCACACAGATATTTCATCCCTGCTGAACTCTGCACCAAGTTTGTTTTGCGTTTTTGCACAAAATTCATTGAATTTTTACCTTTTATTTTTAAATTTTTTTGATATTTATTTATTAATTGGATTATTTATTTAATCATCGAAAAACACAAATTTGAATAATTTTGCACAGACTTATTTTTTGTTGTTTTTTTTATTACCAATTTTGACATACCGTATTTTTCGCTCCATAAGACGCACCTGACCACAAGACGCACCTAGGTTTTAGAGGGGAAAAACAAGAAAAAAAAATATTCTGAACCAATGGACTGCAGACACAGTACAGGGGATGACCAGAGACTGCGGACACAGTACAGGAGATGACCAGAGACTGCGGACACAGTACAGGAGATGATCAGAGACTGCGGACACAGTACAGGAGATGACCAGAGACTGCGGACACAGTACAGGAGATGACCAGAGACTGCGGACACAGTACAGGAGATGACCAGAGACTGCGGACACAGTACAGGAGATGACCAGAGACTGCGGACACAGTACAGGAGATGACCAGAGACTGCGGACACAGTGCAGGAGATGACCAGAGACTGCGGACACAGTGCAGGAGATGACCAGAGACTGCGGACACAGTGCAGGAGATGACCAGAGACTGCGGACACAGTGCAGGGGATGACCAGAGACTGCGGACACAGTGCAGGGGATGACCAGAGACTGCGGACACAGTGCAGGGGATGACCAGAGACTGCGGACACAGTGCAGGGGATGACCAGAGACTGCGGACACAGTGCAGGGGATGACCAGAGACTGCGGACACAGTGCAGGGGATGACCAGAGACTGCGGACACAGTGCAGGGGATGACCAGAGACTGCGGACACAGTGCAGGGGATGACCAAAAACTGCGGACACAGTACAGGGGATGACCAAAGACTGCGGACACAGTACAGGAGATGACCAGAGACTGCGGACACAGTGCAGGAGATGACCAGAGACTGCGGACACAGTGCAGGAGATGACCAGAGACTGCGGACACAGTGCAGGAGATGACCAGAGACTGCGGACACAGTGCAGGAGATGACCAGAGACTGCGGACACAGTGCAGGGGATGACCAGAGACTGCGGACACAGTGCAGGGGATGACCAGAGACTGCGGACACAGTGCAGGGGATGACCAGAGACTGCGGACACAGTGCAGGGGATGACCAGAGACTGCGGACACAGTGCAGGGGATGACCAGAGACTGCGGACACAGTGCAGGGGATGACCAGAGACTGCGGACACAGTGCAGGGGATGACCAGAGACTGCGGACACAGTGCAGGGGATGACCAAAGACTGCGGACACAGTACAGGGGATGACCAAAGACTGCGGACACAGTACAGGGGATGACCAGAGACTGCAGACAGTGCAGGGGATGACCAGAGACTGCGGACATAGTACAGGGGATGACCAGAGACTGCAGACAGTGCAGGGAATGACCAGAGACTGCAGACAGTGCAGGGAATGACCAGAGACTGCAGACAGTGCAGGGAATGACCAGAGACTGCAGACAGTGCAGGGAATGACCAGAGACTGCAGACAGTGCAGGGAATGACCAGAGACTGCAGACAGTGCAGGGAATGACCAGAGACTGCAGACAGTGCAGGGAATGACCAGAGACTGCAGACAGTGCAGGGAATGACCAGAGACTGCAGACAGTGCAGGGGATGACCAGAGACTGCAGACAGTGCAGGGGATGACCAGAGACTGCGGACATAGTACAGGGGATGACCAGAGACTGCAGACAGTGCAGGGAATGACCAGAGACTGCAGACAGTGCAGGGAATGACCAGAGACTGCAGACAGTGCAGGGAATGACCAGAGACTGCAGACAGTGCAGGGAATGACCAGAGACTGCAGACAGTGCAGGGAATGACCAGAGACTGCAGACAGTGCAGGGAATGACCAGAGACTGCAGACAGTGCAGGGAATGACCAGAGACTGCAGACAGTGCAGGGAATGACCAGAGACTGCAGACAGTGCAGGGAATGACCAGAGACTGCAGACAGTGCAGGGAATGACCAGAGACTGCAGACAGTGCAGGGGATGACCAGAGACTGCAGACAGTGCAGGAAATGACTAGAGACTGCTGACCTTTAGGGAGGGAGGGGGAGCGGGTACGTGAATTTGACAGGTACCCGCTCCCACTTCCGCGTAGTTGTTCTTCCTTCCTTCTTCCCGGGCCGGCTTCTGTGAGAGCCGGGTGCCCACTGCGCATGCGCGAGAAGCGCTACGCTTTGCGAATGGCCCGGCGCCTTCTGGGACCTGTCATGTGTCCCAGAGGACACCGGATCATTCACAAAGCGCAGCACATGCGCAGTGGGCACCCGGCTGTCACAGAAGCCAGCGCGGGAAGACTGTGCAGTGCTGGAGCGAGGAACAGGTAAGGCCCTGCAGGGGAGAACAGCTGAGCGGCCGGCCCGGTATTCTGACATGGTGGCGGCAGAAATACCGGACCGGCCGCTTTATATTCGCTCCATAAGACGCACTGACATTTTCCCCCCTTTTTTGGGGGGAAAAAAGTGCATCTTATGGAGCGAAAAATACGGTATATTTTTTCATTTATTCATTATTATCAACACATGTTTGGTTATTGATTGGCATTACAATCATGTATGGTTACACATAAGAGATCATGCAGCTATTAGAGATTTAATGCAAATACAGTTTTTATACTATATACAGGTAATAGGTCTTGATAGAGCGCGGCATCTATATTTTCTTTAATCGGTCTTCTTTGTATTTTGTAATATTATAAGGAAAGTAGGCTACAATTAACATAAAACTCTCATTGGTAAGATATACTGTAAATAGTGGACTGGTTATGAGTGATGATTGAATTCTTTTAGTGGATTAGAAACTCTAGGATTAGAAATCCAAGTTTGCCAAGTTTTCCTTAATCTAGTCGTGGTATAGTTTTTAAAAGCTAACATTAGTTCATAATGGGCTTCTGAATTTAGTCTGAATGAAGGACATCAGTAAGGTTAGGGGTATCATTAAATTTCCAAAGATTGTTATTGTAAGTCTTGCAGCAATTAAAATATTAGTTATTAACGTTATTGGAAAGGATATAGGTCTAAATTAATTCCTAAAAGGGTCAAAACAGGGGTGAGATTAAGTACGTTTCCTGTTAAGTCTGCTATGAAGGAAGATATTGATTTCCAAAAACTATACATTTTTGCAGCTCCATTAGGTGTGGTGTAGAGTACCCATTTGCTTATTGCACCTCCAACAAATTGGTGATAAGGATGGGAATATTTTTGAAAGTTTGAAAGGTGTTAAATACCATCTATTCAGTATTTTCTGGGCATTGTCCCAGTGCTCTATCCAAGTGGATGTTTTGCCAGTAATCATTATAGTCTTTTGGCAGTGATCCCAAGAGGTTTGGGATAGAGCTTTTTTCCCACTTTAGCATGTTAGGACTTTTGATATTGTTGGGAAAAACTGAAAGTAGTTTGTAAAAAAAGGAGACCCCTTTCATCTTTCAATCATTATTAAATATGAAATACTTCCATATCAATGAAGGGATTTCTATTGGCGTATCAGGACTAAATTCCCACAAGCAATTAAAACTACTTAATTTGCAGACCACTTTGTTCTCATGAGTCAGAGACAAGCTAGTATAGTAAATAACCACCTGCCTACCAGGCACTTTTATCCCCTTTCTGCCAAGGCCAATTTTCAGCTTTCAGCACTGTCCCACTTTGAATTACAATTGTGCGGTCATGCAACACTGCACCCAAAAAAAAAATAAATCTTTTTTTTAAGACATAGAGCTTTCTTTTGGTGGTATTTAATCACTGGTTTTTTTTTATTTTTTGCTAAGCAAACTAAAAAAGACTGAAAATTTTGCAAATAAGTAGTTTTTCTCCTTCACTGATGTGCGCTAATGAGGCTGCAGTGATGGGCACTGATGGGTGGCACTGATGGCCATTGACAGGCAGCACTCATAAGGCACTGAAATGGGTATTGATTGGCGGCACTGATTGGAATTGTTTGGCAGCACTGATAACTGAAAGGCCGCTCTGATGGACACTGATATGTGGCATTGATGTGCACTGTTGGGCACAGGTATGTGGCACTGATAGGTGGCAATTATGGGCACTGATGGGGCTACCCTGATCATCAGGGCACTGAACATGCTGCCTACCGGTGCTGCCAGCGTGAGGAGAGGACTGTCAATAACCGGCATTTCCTATTTACATGCGATCAGCTGTGATTGGACACAGCTGATCACATGATAGAGCCTGTGTCATGGGCTCTTTACTGTTATCGGTGATCTGCTGCATGCCCACGGGGGATGTCATATGATGTTCTCCCAAAATGAAGGAGCAGCCGCCAGTCCTTCATTTCCTTATATGGCGGGCGTGAGGCGGTTAAACCCTTGCGAAATCCACTTATTCACTGTAAGTCGAGCTTTACAGTATTCTATTTTTCTTAAAGGGATAGGGATTGTAATTGAATCTCCCAAGTCTCTTGATTTAGATAGAATGGGTTTCCAAGCCATCAGTGTTGATTTTATAATGAGGAGTTTGGATACAGTTATTTTGGGTAATAAAATACACTGCTCAAAAAAATTAAAGGAACATTTTTTAATCAGAGTATAGCATCAAGTCAATTAAACTCCTGGGATATTGATCTGGTCAGTTAAGTAGCAGAGGGGTTGTTAATCAGTTTCAGCTGCTTTGGTGTTAATAAAATTAGCAACAGGTGCACTAGATGGGCAACAATGAGATGAACCCTAAAACAGGAAAGGTTTTACAGGTGGAGACCACTGACATTTTTTTCCTACTCATCTTTTCTGACTGTTTTTCACTAGTTTTGTATTTGGCTAGGGTCAGTGTCAGTACTGGTAGCATGAGGTGATACCTGGACCCTACAGAGGTTTCAAAGGCAGTCCAACACCTCCAGGATGGCATATCAATATGTGCCATTGCCAGAAGGTTGCTGTGTCTCCCAGCAAAGTCTCAAGAGCATGGAGGAGATTCCAGGCAGTTACTCTAGGAGAGCTGGACAGGGTCATAGAATGTCCTTAACCCATCAGCAGGACTGGTATCTGCTCCTTTGTGCAAGGAGGACCAGGGTGAGCACTGCTAGAGCCCTACAAAATGACCCCCAGCGGGGAAAAAAACAAACAACCGTGTACTTCTAGTAACCACATACAACCCAGCACTAGAAGGAATAAGAAAAATAATCAAAGATTTACAACCCATCATAACAGAGGATGGAACTCTGAAAGAAATATTCCAGCAACCCCCAATACTGGCTTTCAGACAACCCCCCAACCTCAGAAATAAACTAATAAGTAGGAAACTTCCTTCTGATTATGATGTCGCAAATAATGGACGCACACCCTGCAATAAGAAACGCTGCAAGCTGTGCAACCAAATCAATCCATCAAAAAGTGTCAGACACTCAAAAGGGATCTTCAATATTTCCGGATCATACAGCTGCAGCTCCAGTAATGTTGTGTACCTTATCCAGTGCAGAAAATGCAGCAAAGGATCTTATGTTGGCGAAACAGGACAGAAGTTGCAAACAAGGATGAATTTGCACAGACATACCATCAAGGAACATAAAGAAGATGACCTCTGCACACCTGTAGGACACCATTTCGCACAACCAGGCCACACAATGGAAGACCTCAATGTTTTAGTTTTGAAAGGAAAATTCAAATCCATTCAGGAAAGAAAAACTTTTGAACCAAGAATGATAATTCTATTTGACACAAGAGATAACGGCTTTAACTTGGACATGGGATTCCTCAATCATTATCCGACAGTTTTATGACTATTAGCTGAAGCTTGACTCCCTCTGTGTGAGTGTAATATCCCCCCCCCCTCGCTTTTGCTGTATCTTATCTGTAGCCTTTTTTTTTTTTCCATCCCTGCTAACATTCTGCTTAAACTTTGTGATTTGTAATAGTACTGCTTGGACTTTGAAGAAGGGGACATACCCCGAAAGCTTGTCCTCAAAATGGTATGTTAGTGCAAATAAAAAAAGTATCACGGACAGTACTCAATTGTTTCGAGTTGCTGCAAAGAAATTTTAGCAAAATGGACTAGCCTATTGCATCTTTTTTCACTTTGATTTTCGGGGTGTCTTTGAATTCAGTCCTCTGTAGGCTGATAATTTTACATTTCCAGAAAACTTTGGGGAATCCTAACGTTCCGAACACATTACTCAGTATAGATATCCAGCATGATATTTTTCCCTATTGAGATCTGATGTGTTTTCAAAGTGTTCCTTTAATTTTTTAGCAGTGTATATGCTGTAGCTAAAGCAAACATATCATTACTCATAATAACGTTTTTCTCAATGTTTACCCATACTTTTCATCAGTAGAGGAAAACCAATATTTTGTTTGATCCAAGAGTGATGCAAAATAGTAATGTCAGACTTCAGGAAGGCCCATGCCCCCATTAGATTTGGCAGATGTTAATATCAGAAATGTGATTTTGGGTTTCTTGCCATTGCAAATAAGATTTCTTTGTTTTGAGTTCACTTGTGCAAAAAACTTAGAGGTCACTGGGATTGGAAGAAAGTGAAAAATAATAAAGCATTTTGTGTAAAGATTGCATTTTAAATGCACCTATTTTCCCAACTCAAGAAAGTTGTGTTTTGAAAGGAGACAAACTCTTTAATTGCTGTTATTACCTTCTTTTTCTCTTTGGAATTATCAGAAGGAATGTACAGTGGGGATCGAAAGTTTGGGCACTCCAGCTAAAAATTTGTATTAATGTGCATAAAGAAGCCAAGGAAAGATGGAAAAATCTCCAAAAGGCATCAAATTACAGATTAGACATTCTTATAATATGTCAACAAAAGTTAGATTTTATTTCCATCATTTACACTTTCAAAATAACAGAAAACAAAAAAATGGCGTCTGCAAAAGTTTTGGCACCCTGCAGAGTTAATATCTTGTACTGCCCCCTTTGGCAAGTATCACAGCTTGTAAACGCTTTTTGTAGCCAGCCAAGAGTCTTTCAATTCTTGTTTGAGGTATCTTTGCCCATTCTTCCTTACAAAAGTCTTCCAGTTCTTTGAGATTTCTGGGTTGTCTGTCACGCACTGCTCTTTTAAGGTCTATCCATAGATTTTCAATTATGTTGAGGTCAGGAGATTGTGAAGGCCATGGCAAAACCTTCAGTTTACGCCTCTTGATCCTAAACACACCTCGAAATCCACGGGGGATTACATCATTATCCATCTGTAGAAGCCATCCTCTCTTTAACTTCAGCTTTTTCACAGATGGCATCAAGTTACCATCCAAAATTTGCTGAAATTTTATTGAATCCATTTTTCCTTCTACTCATGAGATGTTCCCTGTGCCACTGGCTGCAACACAACCCCAAAGCGTGATTGATCCAACCCCATGCTTAACAGTTGGACAGAGGTTCTTTTCATTAAATTCTATGCCCCTTCTTCTCCGAACGTACCTTTGCTCATTCCGGCCAAAAAGTTCAATTTTAAGCACATCGGTCCACAGAACTTGTTTCCAAAATGCATCAGGCTTGTCTATATATTCATTTGCAAAGTTCAAACGATGATTTTTGTGGTGAGGATGTAGAAGAGGTTTTCTTCTGATGACTCTTCCATGAAGACCATATTTGTACAAGTATCTCTTTATAGTGGAATAGTGTACCACAACTTCAGTGTCTGCCAGATCTTTCTGGAGGCATCTCACGAGTAGAAGGAAAAATGGATTCAATAAAATTTCAGCAAATTTTGTGTTCAATTTCAATTTTCAATGTGTTCAATTTTCAATGATTGATACCATAGTTTGTAGACTCTATAACTTCTACACAGACCAAATAATACACACCAATTGGGATTATTTTTACCAAAGCAATGTAGCAGTATACATTTTGGCCCAATTTATGAAGAAAAATTACTTATTTGCAAAATGTTATAACAGAAACGAAGAAAAATGTGTTTTGTTTTTTTTTAATTTTTCGGTCTTTTTCAACCACTTCCATACAGGGCACTTTTACCCCCCTTCCTGCCCAGGCCATTTTTCAGGTTTCAGCGCTCACACTTTGAATGACAATTGTGCGGTCATACAACATTGTACCCAAACTAAAATGTTATCATTTTCTTCACACAACTAGAGCTTTCTTTTGGTGGTATTTAATTGGGGTTTTTATTTTTTGCTAAACAAAAAAAAGACCAAAAATTTTGAAAAAAAAAAAAACACGTTTTTCTTTGCTTCTGTTATAAAAGTTTGCAAATAATTAATTGTTCTTCATAAATTTAGGCCAAAATGTATTCTACTACATGTCTTTGGTGAAAATAACCCAAATTAGTATTTATTATTTAGTCTGTAGGAAAGTTAGAGAGTTCAAACTATGGTATAGATCTGAATATTGATCAATCCTGAAGTACTGACGGCCAATCTAATTTCTTGAGGTCCAAGAATGTCAGAATAGTACAGATATCCCCCAAATGACCCCTTTTTGCAAAGTAGACAGTCCAAAGTATTTCATAACAGGCATGTCGACTTTTTGAAGTTGTAATTTCTTTGTCATAATATTTTGGAAATGAATAAAAAAAAATGATTTTCACTATTTTTTTTTTTTTTTTTTTTACATACGGTCACCAGTGCAGTACAGCACCATCATATAACTGGCATGGCAGTGATCAGGGACACTGACTGGTGACAGTACGAAAAAAAAAAAAATTGATAATTGATAACTTTGTTAATCTTTGCTGCCTGTTGGATGGCCAAGCAATATTTTTTTAAGATTTTTTTTTCATATTTCACTATGACCAAAGTAGTATAATGTTACCATAGTAACATTGTACTACTTTGGGGAAGTGATCAGTTTTTTTTGGGTTTTTTTTTTTACACAAATTTGCTTATAGCAAAGAATTACTTTGCTATAAGCAAGCACTTACCTGAATGAAATCGATTCATTCAGGTTTTTTTTTTTTTTTTTTGTGCTTAGCTGTGATTTGGCCAATGATTTAGCTGTGTCCAGCTAATCACAGGACACAGCTGGGCTATGATTGGCCCAGCTTGTGCATGTGATCATTCACAACTAGCCACACTTTTATACAATGGATGGCATCAAAGGAAGCCATCCATTGTATACAACTGTCATGTGACCTGCTGTGATTGGCAACGGGGCTGGTACACAGATCTGTCGTCGGCCGTATCTGAGGTACACGGCCGGTGACAGATCGTGCAGCTGCGCGGCTCTGCAGGCGTGCAAACTGTGCATGCCTGGAAGGACGCCATATGGCGTTCACCTGGAGGGACGAGGTGCTCGCCCGACCGCTATCTGGCCATAGGCCGGACGGGAACCGGTTAATTTACAGCGCAAAAATAAAAAAAACCCAGTGCTAATTAAAAGAAGAAAAGAAAGCTTTGTGTGAAAAATAGGACAAAAATTTCATTGTTTTTGGTTTTGTTACTGTATTGTCTCATGTTCTGTCCCCCACTATAATGTACAGCGCTGAGCAAACCTTTTAGCGCTATATAAATACTTGTAGCAGGAGAGATTAATCCTGTCTCATGGCTATGATCTGCTGACTGGCCTCTCCTGTGTAACCTGACACTTGCCCTGACACAGACAAAGCAGTGAGGGATTTCAGCCCCCCCTTCTCCTCTCAGACTGTAAGAGAGAGAGAGCCAATTATAAAAGCCATTAAAGGAGCCAATGACAAGGACTCTTTCAAGCAGGAAGTGCAGCTGCAAAGCATTGTGGACGATGGAGTTTTGAACAGAAACGGCCTCATAGGCTGATATGGAGATAGAATTTAAAAAAAGAACTACGAAAGCCATCATGCTTAGGGAGAGGAGAATGGAGGGGGCCATCTTGGTTTTCTCCTGAGGGAGAGGGAGATTGCATGTGGCAGGAGAGAGATTGGACCTGGCAAAGAAGTGCTTATGGGCAGTGCACTGGATGCTTGGTGATCTGCATCAGACAAAGGAACATCCAAACTGAGAGAAGTGGTCTACAGTACAGTGCCTACACTGACAATGTGAAGTGCTCATCGTGAGGTGACAAGAGGAACCTGTCATTTCCAGGACGATCGTTTGGGCCTTTGTCACAGGATCTGGTGAGAGGGATTTTTCCCACTGTCAGATGACAGGAACATTGCACACATACAGAGGCATCATACCTTGCTCATATTCACCAGGCACTGGTTTGTGTAGATGGCCGTGCTGAACAGACGCAGTATTCACTTTGCTATACAAATACTGCCACAGGATTACAATTATATTTTAAGTGTTTAAGGAGTTTAAGTGCACCAACGAAAGTGGCTAGCTGAAGATCCCAAGATTCATCCAGTTACAAAGAGACTAAAGTTACTAGTGCCGTACGAGCACGCGCATGCGTAGTCAGGCCTCTATATTGCATGGTGTGTGAGGGAATAGCTTTACCTTAGAAAGTAGCTATTAAGCATCATTTGGGTACAGTGTTTTCCTATTGGGATCATGGTGTCAGGGGTTAGAAGGGAGAAGTCTGACACAACAGAGAGTCATTCTTCTGCTCTCCTCCTGCTTGGACATCATGGAGCCAAATTTATGGAGAGGAGTTAAATCCACTTTGAGGTTGCCATTTAAGTGTTTGCCTCTGCTCTTGGGGTTATTCATGGTTGTAATCCCCTGAAAGCAGCCTGAGTGTAAAAGTGAGTTATATTGCTTTCGGTCACAGTATTTTCTGTTCTCTTGACTCTCCTAACATATACCTGTTGTTAATGTTTATTACTTCCCATAGAGGTCTACAGTAAAGCAGATCTCTGTGTTTTATTATAAAGTGTGTGCTTTTCATTGGTCCTTGCACTTACACTATTGCCAGGTGTGCCAGTGTGGGCTGAGACAGTTCTTGGGGTTGAGAGGCAGAGTGGCGGAGTGAACAAACTTAAGCAGCCCCTACGGGGGTATCGCTACATGTGGGGGCTCTTCCGGGATAATTTCCAATACTCTGCAATCAACTCTTAAAGATAGCGCCATGCTGAACCCAGAAGTCAGCACCTCAAAGCCAGTGACATCTTCAGAAGAATCCCTTTCTCTGCTAGTGGCTGAGTTTGGCAAACTAGTTACAGGGCTTCTCGAGAACTCAGTAGGGTCCATCAATTACAGGTATCGCAAACTACAGTTCTTCTCAGGGAAAGTTCCCACACCTTCAGGAGAAGATGACTTTGATATTTGGATGGATCAAGCCATCCAAGCTGTGGAAGAGTGGGATGTGATTGACACGGTAAAGAGACAGAGGGTGGTAGAGAGCCTGCGGGCACCAGCTTCTGATGTAGTTTGAAACCTGAAACGGGATAAACCACCTGCTCAGTTTCTGAGTGTCTAGAAGCACTCTGTGAAGTTTATGGGAGAGTTGAAGATTGCACAGAATTAATCTATCTCTTTCATCACACTTATCAAATGGAGGGTGAGAAGTTAATAAACTATGTCACATGGCTGGATAAAACCCTTCAACAAGTTTTAATGAAAGGTGGGATGAAAGCTGAAGAGGCCAATAAAGCCTTAATGCTACAGGTGCAAAGGGGAGCCCAGCCACTGGATCCCATTGTGCTACAACTTCGATCCAGGAGTCCAACTGACCTCACTTACTCCAAATTCATAAAGGCTATTAGAGAGGAAGAAGCTCTCATTGAAGCCAAGGCACAGATACCGGAGTCTGCCAAGGGTCTTAAACATGGCGCTACGGCTTACATCATACAGTCTGGGTCTGCATCGGAGACCAGCTCAGATGGAGGGCCCATCAGCTCTATGGACACTTTGACACAAGCTATAGTTCAGTTGGCACAGGCGCAAACTACTCTACAGCAAACATTCTGTGGAATTCAGAAAACAGTAGGACAAGTGATGGAAGCCCATGCCGATATGCAACAATCACTTGAGGAAGTGAAGCAGACGGTGTCCACTCTGATCAAGGGAGGAAGGGGTGTTGTCTCCTCTAACGATAAGAAGTGTTATCGCTGTGGAGAGGTAGGCCATTTAATCGCTAATTGCTCAAATGAAGAGAACCTGACCTTACAGCAGAGTTGGTGAGAGCATTAAAGAAGCTGTCTCTTGGAAAGTCACAGAAAAACCTTCAGAAGGCCCCGGTGAATGAGCAAACTGGGTGCCCATCTGAAGTAGTGAGCTTCATAAAAAAAGACAAGAGGAGACAGCAGCGGAAGTCCAACCCTTTGCAGAAGGCTCCTGTTGTTGCCTCTGAGCGACCCAGTGCCCCATTTACCTTGGCACATACGGCCCAGCAGCAGAAAATCAATGCACACCAGATGCCCAGCACTCAAAGGAGACTCAAACCAGATCAAAATTTTCACAAGAAAGTAGTGCGGATTCAGGCCACCAAACAGACTCAGATCCCCACCACCCCCAAGCTTCCAGACAGGCTAGTGGGACCTGCTCCTGTTTCCATCCAAGTAGAGGGAATCTACACTAAGGCCCTTTTGGATACTGGAGCGCAAGTGACCCTTCTCTACCGAGACTTCTATGACAAGCACCTCAAGCACCTGCCCTTGCAGAAGTTGGAAGAGCTGGAGATATGGGGCATTGGCACTCAAAACTTCCCCTATGACGGTTATTTACCAGTCAGGCTGACTTTTGATCCCTCGGTGGCTGGGAAAACTGAGACTTTTGACACGTTAGCAGTGGTCTGTCCTCACCCAGTAAGGGTCAGTAAGGGTTCCCTCATCATAGGAACCAATACTGATCTGGTCAGAAGACTGTTGACGCCTGTTGTTCTGCAGTCAGACACTTCAACTACAAGTGTGCACCCCATGTTGAGAGAGGCCTATCAGCGCCTGGTGCAAGAACAGAAGGCTCCAGCTCAAGGAGTGGGGAAGATCTGGCGTTTGGACCGAAGGGAGAAGGTGTTACAGCCTGGTGAAGTGGCTTGTTTACAAGCGTCCGTCAAGTTGAACTGGAAGCAACCAGGCCCTTTCATTGTCGTCGAGGCAGATGGCCAGAGGAAAGGTTCGGGAGTAGAGATAATTCCTGAAGTTGTTTCAACTAAAGCGTTACAAAGAAGTCATGGAAAAATCTCAGTTAGTGTCTGCAACATAACGGCCTTACCTGTGAAGATGCCAGCACGGATGTTGTTGGGACAAGTTAACCCAGCCACCCCAGTCTCACTATCTGATTTGGTGGGGGAAGAGAAAGATGGGATCCCTGCCAAGGAATTTTATCTGGAAAATTCTCCCCTTCCACCTGAATGGAAGGAAAGGGCCAAGGCTCAGCTTCAGGGATGGAAGGTTGCATTCTCTAAGAGTGAATTCGATGTGGGATGTGCAAAAAGTGCCAAACACCGAATACGTCTTAAAGAGGATAAGCCATTCAGGGAGAGAGTTCGACGGATTCCTTTAGGGGACTTGGAAGACCTGCATGAGCAACTGGCAGAGTTGAAAGGGGCAGGTATAATCCGAGAGTCCCGGAGTCCATATGCTTCTCCAATAGTGGTGGTACGGAAGAAGAATGGTGCATTGAGGCTGTGTATTGATTATCGAACGCTGAACAGGAGGACCATTCCTGACCAATACACCACCCCAAGAATAGAAGACGCTTTGCAGAGTCTATCAGGGGCCAAGTGGTTTAGCGTGTTGGATTTGAAGAGCGGATACTATCAAATTCCCATGCACCCTGAAGACCGAGAGAAGACCGCTTTTATTACCCCGGTGGGGTTCTTTGAATTCGACCGCATGCCACAAGGCCTGTCCGGTGCCCCAGCCACTTTCCAGAGGTTAATGGAGAAGACGGTTGGAGACATGAACCTGATAGAGGTATTGGTGTACCTAGATGATATCATTGTCTTTGGCAAGACTCTGGAGGAGCACGAAGAGCGTCTAGAGAAGGTACTGAAGAGACTCCATGATGAGGGGTTGAAGTTATCCCTGGAGAAGTGCCAGTTCTATCAACCCTCGGTTAACTACCTTGGCCACATTGTGTCTGCTGATGGAGTGGCCACCGACCCCCAGAAGCTAGAGGCCGTCACTTCCTGGCCAAGGCCTACTAATGTGACCAAACTTAGGTCATTTCTAGGATTCTGTTCCTACTACAGAAGATTTGTTGAGGGATTCGCTAAAACAGCTCGCCCACTCAACGAACTACTGAAGAGTGGAGAGGAAGACGATGACCCAGATCTGCCAAAACCTTTTCGATCAGGTGGAGGTCCTAGGAAACCCAGAGAGTCCATTCAAGAACAGTGGACTGCTCAGTGTGAAGAGGCTTTCAGACAGCTGAAGTGGAATCTAACCACTGCTCCAGTTCTAGCCTATGCAGACCCAACCAAGCCATACGAGCTGCATGTTGATGCTAGCAGAGATGGGTTGGGCGGGATGCTGTATCAAGAGCATGACGGGCACCTTCGGCCTGTTGCCTATGTGAGTCGGAGCTTGGCACCCACTGAGAATAACTATCCCACACACAAGCTCGAATTTCTGGCTCTAAAGTGGGCAGTAGTGGATAAGCTGAGAGATTACTTGTACGGTGCTGAATTCGTTATCAAGACCGACAATAACCCTCTCACCTATATCCTCACTACGGCGCAGTTAGATGCCACAGGTCACAGATGGCTGGCTGCCTTATCTGAATTCATTTTCAGTCTGAAAAATCAACCAGGAGTTGGAAACAAAGATGCGGATGCATTGTCAAGAAGGCCTCATTGTTCCAGGGACTATAATGAAGAATGGACTCAGCTGACTCCCAAAGGGGTACAAGCCTTATGTCAAGGAGCAGAACACCAAGCTGGAGGAGGATCCAGTGCCAAAGACCTTGGAGTGTCAGCCGCTGGTGTTCCCAGATGTTACTGCAACGTCACCCAAGTCGGGGATGAAGGCCTGCCAAAACTCTCCAAGAAAGACTTGCGAAGGGATCAGTTGGAAGACCCTCTCTGTAGCTTGGCATTGAAAGCCTTGGAGAGCCAATGCCCTGACTTGCTCCTCACTGACTCCCTTAAGGAAGCCCGTCTACTACACCGAGAGTGGGATCGGTTGCAGTTGCACCAAGGGGTGGTCTACCGAAGGGGCCCCTCTGGAGATCCTGGAGAAAGATGGCAGTTGTTCCTGCCAGAAAAACACAGAGAGACAGTATTAACTGCTTTGCACGATAGTCATGGTCACTTAGGACCCGACAGGACCTTCCACCTGGTGAGGGACAGATTCTACTAGCCCTGCATGCGAGCTGAAGTTGAGGGTTACTGTCACTCCTGCATTAGGTGCATCCAAAGGAAGACTTTGCCTCACCGAGCTGCCCCAATGGGCCACCTTCAGAGTCAGGGACCCATGGAGCTGGTATGCATTGATTTTCTAAGCTTGGAGCCTGATTTGAGTGGACAGGGAAATATCCTAGTAGTAACTGATCACTTCACTAGGTATGCCCAGGCTTTTCCCACGAGAGACCAACAAGCACCCACGGTGGCCAAGATCTTGGTGGAAAAATTCTTTGTGCACTATGGTCTACCTCAACGCATCCATTCTGATCAAGGGAGAGACTTTGAAAGCAGTCTCATCAAGAAACTGTTAGATCTTTTGGGCATCAGGAAGTCTAGAACCACCCCATACCATCCTCAGGGAGATCCCCAACCAGAGATATTCAACAGAACCCTCTTGGATATGCTTGGGACTCTGACTTCTGAGAAAAAGCAGCACTGGAGCAAGCACATAGCAGCTATCGTGCATGCTTATAACAGCACCACAAACGATGCCACAGGATACTCTCCCTATCGTCTGATGTTCGGGCGGGAGGCCCAGCTGCCAGTAGATTTGGCTTTTGGCACGTCCACAGACCGTACCTCTGCAACCTCACACAGAGGATATGTGGACCGCCTGCAGAAAAGTCTGAAGGCTGCCTATGACAAGGCCCAAGCTGCCTCAGATACCCGAGGACAGAGAAATAAAAGAAACTTTGACCTCCGGGTGCGAGTGCAGGACTTACAGCCGGGTGACAAGGTGCTGCTGAGAAACCTGGGTGTCCCTGGAAGACACAAATTGGCTGACCGGTGGAAATCGCAGCCCTATGTCATCTGCAAACAGCTGCCAGGACTCCCAGTGTACCAGATCCGGCCAGAGGGAAGCACAGGCCCGCTGAAAACTTGGCATCGTAATCATTTGTTGCCTCTATCTGAAGCAGTTCATATGCCACTACAGCCAGATCCTCAGTCATCATCCAGGGCCCCACAGAGATCTCGGCCAGTGACTCGGTTTCAGTCTTTGCTTCAGCCTGCAGAAGATGGAGACAGCAAAGATGAAGAGATGGGAATGGATTGGCTGTGGTTGTCTCAGATGCCTGAATCTGCTATCCCTCCTTCTCCTTCCACAGTGATCGACACCGGGATACTCAGGCCCGATGCTCCTGTGTTTGTGCCTCGGAGTCCACTAATTGAAGAGCTGAAAGACTCTCAATCCTCTTTGATGACAGCAGAACCTGCAAACTTCCCATCCTTTATTGAAGAGGAAGTTAGAGATGAAGCTAAAATGCAGGAAGAGGAGAAGGTTGATGATGAAGAAGAGACCCGTGTGCTTGCAACCCCAGAGCCTAAAGAACAGCGAGAGCGTAGGGTTATTCACCCACCAAAGAGACTAACATATGATACTTTGGGTGAGAGCTCTGAAGAGGTCATTCTCACTGCAAAAAGGACTCTTGAAGCACCTGATCCTTCCACCGCAGATTTGGTGGTTGGCAATACTGACTCACCCCCTGACACATCTGGCTGGGCCATTCCAATTAAGGTGGCTTGTAGGCGGGACAACCTTCCATCCTATGTTAACTGGTGGGAGGTTCCTCTGCCAAGATTTTATGAGAATGTAAATGGTTTGGTTTCCTGTGTGTACTAATTTGTTTTCTCCGCGTGTATATATCAAGCATGTACCAGGTCAAGGATTGTTACTGCCTTTGGAGGACCAAAGGTTCTTTGGTGGGGGGAGTGTGTAGCAGGAGAGATTAATCCTGTCTCATGGCTATGATCTGCTGACTGGCCTCTCCTGTGTAACCTGACACTTGCCCTGACACAGACAAAGCAGTGAGGGATTTCAGCCCCCCCTTCTCCTCTCAGACTGTAAGAGAGAGAGAGCCAATTTTAAAAGCCATTAAAGGAGCCAATGACAAGGACTCTTTCAAGCAGGAAGTGCAGCTGCAAAGCATTGTGGACGATGGAGTTTTGAACAGAAACGGCCTTATAGGCTGATATGGAGATAGAATTTAAAAAAAGAACTACGAAAGCCATCATGCTTAGGGAGAGGAGAATGGAGGGGGCCATCTTGGTTTTCTCCTGAGGGAGAGGGAGATTGCATGTGGCAGGAGAGAGATTGGACCTGGCAAAGAAGTGCTTATGGGCAGTGCACTGGATGCTTGGTGATCTGCATCAGACAAAGGAACATCCAAACTGAGAGAAGTGGTCTACAGTACAGTGCCTACACTGACAATGTGAAGTGCTCATCGTGAGGTGACAAGAGGAACCTGTCATTTCCAGGACGATCGGTTGGGCCTTTGTCACAGGATCTGGTGAGAGGGATTTCTCCCACTGTCAGATGACAGGAACATTGCACACATACAGAGGCATCATACCTTGCTCATATTCACCAGGCACTGGTTTGTGTAGATGGCCGTGCTGAACAGACGCAGTATTCGCTTTGCTATACAAATACTGCCACAGGACTACAATTATATTTTAAGTGTTTAAGGAGTTTAAGTGCACCAACGAAAGTGGCTAGCTGAAGATCCCAAGATTCATCCAGTTACAAAGAGACTAAAGTTACTGGTGCCGTACGAGCACGCGCATGCGTAGTCAGGCCTCTATATTGCATGGTGTGTGAGGGAATAGCTTTACCTTAGAAAGTAGCTATTAAGCATCATTTGGGTACAGTGTTTTCCTATTGGGATCATGGTGTCAGGGGTTAGAAGGGAGAAGTCTGACACAACAGAGAGTCATTCTTCTGCTCTCCTCCTGCTTGGACATCATGGAGCCAAATTTATGGAGAGGAGTTAAATCCACTTTGAGGTTGCCATTTAAGTGTTTGCCTCTGCTTTTGGGGTTATTCATGGTTGTAATCCCCTGAAAGCAGCCTGAGTGTAAAAGTGAGTTATATTGCTTTCGGTCACAGTATTTTCTGTTCTCTTGACTCTCCTAACATATACCTGTTGTTAATGTTTATTACTTCCCATAGAGGTCTACAGTAAAGCTGATCTCTGTGTTTTATTATAAAGTGTGTGCTTTTCATTGGTCCTTGCACTTACACTATTGCCAGGTGTGCCAGTGTGGGCTGAGACAGTTCTTGGGGTTGAGAGGCAGAGTGGCGGAGTGAACAAACTTAAGCAGCCCCTACGGGGGTATCACTACATACTGTATAATAATAATAATTTTGGTACTGTGTTGCATGACTGAGTAATTATAATTCAAAGTGTGAGCGCTGAAAGCTGGAAATTGGTGCGGGCAGGAAGGGGGTAAAAGTGCCCAGTATTGAGGTGGTTAAATAGTTTTCCAGTTTCTGCCACAATTTGTCACATGCCTGATGAAGGGGTCCTGCGAGACTCCCAAATGTTGCCTTGCTGTAACTATATGATCGTTCATTAAAAGCTTTTGGAACCATAATGGAGATCCTTGGTGTTCTGGTCATTCTCCCTTCATGATTTTGTTTGGTTCCAGCTGACGGTCGCTGCAGCACCCACTCATATACACAGCCATTATTCAGCGCAGGAATGTGTGCGTTGGGATTGTACACTTGTATCATAAAAAGATGAAATACCCAAATGAAAGAGATACTTGGATATGGATGTTAGAATCAATGAGTAGGGCTGAAGAAGTGAATGTTTTTACTATGGGATTTAAAGGAGACATCATTCCAAACAACATTTGAACGTAGAGACAAGTAGGAACAGTCAACAGAAATAAAAACCCCAGAGTTGCAGCAGGGATGAACAGGGGGACAATGAGCAATTTTCAGGATTGGGGCTTTATGCAGTCACCCAGTCCTTGTCAGCTCATGCACTGATATGGACTGTCATCTTTCAGCAGCTGATAAAAAGGGAGAAAAACAAAATAATGCCCAATTCAATACCGCAGTTAAAACCCCAGATAATTCACAGAAAGATTGTGAGGCACAGGAACAAAAAGATAAACGGTAGAGCAGCAAGGCAGGAGAAGGCCATATTGGAATTAACCTCCCTAGTGGTATGATTATTTCAGATTTTTGGTGCTGAAAGCGGTACCATTATTTTGCATGGAAATATGTAGTTTTTTTTTTGTAGGCTGTAATTTTTAGGAATAACTCACTGAAATCTGTCCGAACAAGAGTCTATTAAACATCCCGGGTATGATAAAATTTGAAACACGAAATCATAAATTATAATTTCATAAATATTCATAAAAAATAATAATAATACATTTAATTCAATAATATAATCAAACCAAAAACACTGAAATTTGAAATAGAGCGCCAAGTTCGCACATCGCTGAGCAGAGTCACAAAATTGTTTTCAGTGTCTGATGACGAATTTCCCCATGAATCATTATCACTCAATTCTGCAAGTGGTTCTGATTTACTATCGCTGTTCTCTAGCTGATCTAAACCCGCTTTTGACCTAAAGGGACACTTTTTGGACGCCATGGACTTTTCTCAGTTTCCAGGCAAAAAGAAGTCAAAATGCAGGCAGGGCACAGGACAAAGCACTAGGGACAAAATATATGTGAAATGGGTTGAAACAGCAATGTTTTACTATGTAAAATTTGTTTGGAAAAAAATGACATTTTTTAAAATTTTCAAATTTCCCGCCACCCGTACGTCCCGACGTCACAGGGACCAGAACACAGAAGTCACAGGAGGAGATGGCCGGGGACGCTGCAGGGACACATCGCGGGAGCGCAGGACAAGGTAAGCTCTGCAGGGAATCTCTATGCAGCGCCGCATGGTAGGCCCGAGTGTAGCTCGGGGTTACAGGTTTTGGTACTGACATTTTACCCTGAGCTACACTCGGGAATACCGCTAGGGAGCTTAAGGGAGAAAAAGTCTCCGGGCAGAAGGGACACTTTCTGCCCTTCTGATGGAAGACGGTGTGAAATGAAAGTTTAGTGGGAACACTTTTAGTAACCGGGTGGGAAAGACTTTGTTAATCTTTGCTGCCTGTTGGATGGCCAAGAAATATGAACAATTTAAAATTGCAAAATTAATCCCTAAAAAAAGCTCTGGAAATAGCCAAAAGTCCCATAAGTAGTTTAACAATTTTTGTGACAAATTTTGATGCTAGCCACCAATAGCTAACAAGAAAAAACAAAAGACTGCAGGTAGAAATTGATCAGTTGGTGCAAAGACTACGGAATGCAGAAAGTGAAGTAAAGCTATTATCGGTCAGCTACCTGGGACAGCTTGCTAATTTTATAAAATAGAGTAGGTAATAAAATTTCTCATTTGGGTATTTCTAAATTCAGTGGGAAATCTTCCGCCATTAATGTATGTGCCGGTATCAATAAACCCCTGGAAGGTAGGAGTACTTATAAAACTGCTCCTTTGTCTTGTAAGCAGCCAAAAAAAGCTGTTTATCAAGTGTCAGCCACTGAATACTCTCAGTTAAAAACAAATTGCTAATCAGCCAGTCAAATGGCAGCAACGTGGTGATGACTACTTGCTGAAGTTCAAACTGAGCATCAGAATGGGGAAGAAAGGGGATTTAAGTGACTTTAAACGTGGTATGGTTGTTTGTGCCAGATGGGCTGGTCTGAGTCTTTGAAAAACTGCTAATCTACTGGGATTTTCAGGCACTACCATCTCTAGGGTTTACAGAGAATGGTCCAAAAAAGAGAAAATATCCAGTGAGCGGCAGTTTTGTGGACGAAAATGCTTTGTTGATGTCAGGTCAGAGGAGAATGGGCAGACTGATTGCTGCGACATTCAGATAGGACCAAAATTTGGTGTAAACAGGAAAGCATTGATCCATCCTGCCTTATCAACATATCAAAGGTCCAGGCTGGTGGTGGTGGTGTAATGGTGTAGGGATATTTTCTTGGCACTAGCAAGGTGTACCTAATAAAGTGGCCGGTGAGTGTATGTGTAATCACCGTAATCTTTGTTTTCCTAGAGATACAGTTTTGAAGAGTTTTCAATGTGTTCAGTATGGTAAAATATAACTTTCTTGCAGACAAATGGAAACTTACTAAAGGGTTTATATTAAGCTGCTCATTTATAACCAAGGTGAACAGTAATTGTTTTGGATATTAATGCTATACCATAAACAAAATTCACGTGATAATTTGAGCTCAACAATTTTTAGTATTTGAAAATAGTGCACTGTTCCAAAACAACTAAGTAAGAAAAATGTATAAAGACTTCCTTTATATAACTTACTTTTAGGAGAAAAATTTAATGTTTATTATTAAAATTAAATGCATATTTTTTCAGCTTGGATTATTGGTTTTCAGGGCTTTCAGAACAAAAAGGAGATCACAGCCTCCACAAACAATTTTATACAAAATTGTTTCTTTACCTTGGTTTTCCTATTTCACATGTAAATGTTTAATGCTTTCATCACCATTCTAGATGTTACTTTTGTTTGAGTGTATCAGTTAGTTTGTCTATTGCCATGTAATGTCCTGATCTGTCATATATGGAGCTCTGGTATTACTGAGTTTGTTTGCTCCTTATCAAAACCAACTAGATAAAGCCAGCAATCCATCATCACCAGTGACAATACGATTGGTCATTCTTGCTTAGTTTTTTAGATGAAAAATAGATTAGGATTGCATTGAATAATTGTTACTTTAACACCTATATGGGCTAAGAAGTATTATGAATCTAAGTCAATGTTACTACATTTATTGTTAAGAGTGCTTTGGTATTGTCAAGAGTTTAACCACTTGCCCTCCAGAGGATTTACCTCCCTTCCTGACCAGGCCATTTTTTGCGATATGGCGCTGCGTTACTTTAACAGACAATTGCGTGGTCATGTAATGCTACACCCAAATTAAGTTTATGTCCTTTTTTCCCCACAATTGGAGATTTCTTTTGGTGGTATTTGATCGCCTCTGCGGTTTTTATTTTTTGCGCTATAAACAAAAAAAGACCGACAAATTTTGAAAAAAAAAAATATTTTTGACTTTTTGCTATATACACATGATTTCGCGCAGCCCTGCCATCCTGTAGCAGTAGTTCTGCTATAGGGCGGTCGGGAAGCCGTTAAATTGGATCTATGTCAGAGATCTGTTGCCTCCATTCTCAAAGATCAGCAGCCATGCTTGTACACATAGTTCCTTGGTTTTAACTTGTAAGGTTTTGCTGATGCCTGGTATCCCACAAGACTTGTGTTCAAGACTGGTCAACCCCCCTGCTGTTAATTTAATTATCCACATACCCAGCCAGGCTCTCTCTTTGCAAACTTAGCTCATTACCTAGGGCTTTTCATCTAAGTGTTCCTAGCAGTCTGCCTGTGAGTCCCCAAGTGCATTTCAAGCCCGTTTTCTGCCCAGTGGCACCGTGCACCTCTACCTGCTCCTAGAGATTCCTGTTTGTCCGTTTATGTGGTTATTCAATCCTAGTTGTCTTCTGTGTCTTTTATGTATCTGTACCCAGTGTCTGTGTGTTTCCATGCACACCTCTCAGCTTGAATTGTACCGCCTACTGTTCAGTGATCCCAGCAACTCGGTGCTGCAAGAGATCTCTCTTTGTTTATTGGCTGTTAGTTCCTATTAGCGGTCTGCTTGGGTGAGTCCGAGGACTGCAATCTGGGAATTGCCTGCAGCACAACATCTCCACCACTAGGAGCTCTGAAGAAGACAAGAAAGTTCCTTAGACTCTGCACCTCGGCCCTTCCAAGGGCCCTCATCTTTGTTATACATGCGGGTATGCTGTATTCTCCTCACACAGTACTCAAAAGGTGTCCTTCCTGTCCTAGACTCCTAATGTACCTCAACTAGTATTCTGTGTTCTACATGCCAGTACTGCACTATGCTCCTTCCATTCATGCGAGTCCTGTATCTGTACTTCTCTGTTCCTAGTCAACTGTAGGGTCCATGATCCCAGCCATATGCGATAAGCTCCCTTTGTGACAGCCTATTGTTTACTATAGGCGTTTACTTGAATTTAGAAGTGTAGGCATTTTTTGTTGTATGTATGGAGAATAATACCCGATTGCCGAACTGATAAATGGGTTAAAATGTGTGCAGTCTTTATAAAGAATCAGGTGTACAGGTTGAAAGGTTGGTTGCAATCCAGGTATTCAGATATTCCCATACTTAGGTTAAAGAGAGGCTTAATGGAGACTGCCCTAGGAGCAGGGGCATGGCATTAGGTGCCCTACACACTATGGATCTTACGGTACTCACGAGATTTGGAGGTCTGGTACAATGTGTCAGTGAAGGGGTTAAGAAATCCAACTTGCTCTGTCTTGCACTCAGGTAAAATCAGAGGTGTCCTAGGATCTATTGGAATGATTGCCTCTTTTTCAGTGGGACAATTTCCACTTTGCAAAAACATGCAGGTAGAGTAGTATCTGAGTTTGCTGCGAGTCATATGGATTAGTGGATGGTGGTTTCATGGTTGTCAAAACCTAACTTTAACGGTTTCATCCTTGATTCCATTGCAGGGATTGAATGTCGTGCATATACCAGTCAATTTGGGTACTATTATTTCAGACTCTACCATGTTACACCCCCAAGTCCATCACTACCTGATGGCTTATGAGTCCGGACAACCTCAGATGATTGATACTGATGGGTGCTGGAGAAAGAAAGGTGTTGTGTTATGTCAAAGAAAACAGAACAGAACCATGAGACAGCAATGCTGGCACAAAGAAGGGTCATGTCTAACAGATGGAGAAGAATTGTCTGAACCTTATTTAAAATACTTGGGACAAGGGTACTGGAATAAAATGTCCATTGATGCACTGTATTCTGCATATGGGTTAAATTGTACACTACCTCGGGGAGTCTATTGTACATCTCTACAGAAACTTCTGTTAGAAGTTTGGCTGTTAGACTTTGGACAACAGCATAGGATTTTCTTTTTCAGGGGCCGAGGTGCACACAAAGTGCTATTTCATTGATGTACAAACATAGCATCACCCTATGCTACGGGTGATCCCCATAAAATGTAATAGACATAAGGCATACAAGGTTGAGCAAAAGGCGATGGAACACGAGCTGAACATCATCGGCAATCTAGGATGTTTTACCATGTGATTGTAATGAACCACCTGGCGGTACCTCTAGCAATCCCTGGAATAGGGTTCCCCAGAGCGCGGAGTCTATGTCCCAGTCTGCTTGTTCACCAGAGCCCCTGATGGTGGGGATGGACTTGGAGCCAACTGAGACCAGGTCACGGCCCCTGAGTACACCTACCCGTGGTAGAGGGATCCACCAGAAGTATGTGCACACTGAGAGCCTGATGTGAAGAGGCGGATGGGCCCGAGCAGGATGGATGAGCAGAAGCGGGGTCAGACAGGCCAAGTCGGTAACCGTGGGGGCAGCGCAGTACAAGGCAGCAGGAAGAGAATGGTCGGGTCACACGCCGGGTCAGCAACAAGAGGTCAGAGCAAATTAGGGGCATCCAAGAGAGAGGTCAGGCAAGCCAGGGGTCAGGGCAGGAGACTACAGCACGGTCAGGAACAATCCGGGTCAGCAACAATCAAATACCAATAACTACAGGAGCAGGAACACAGGAATGACCAAACGGCTACCAGTGTTAGCGCAGAGCGGATTTAAATTCCGAGCCCTGCGCTGTCATTGGTGCCAGGCACGCACCCGCAGCCCCGAGTGCGCATGCGCAAGTTCCGTCTCTGCCGCGGCCGGCAAGGACCTAGTGCCCGCACACCAGTGCAAGCCGGCACACTGCGCCTGCGCCGAGCCGTACGCCGCAGTGGCGGCTCCTGACAGTAATGTTCAGCTTCTGTTCCATCAGCCCTTTGTTCAAATGTGGTGTAAAAGGATAAGTTCACTTTTTGGACAAAAATAATAAATGCACATTTTTTTGCAGGTAAAAAAAAAAATGTGCATTTGTTATTTTTGTACAAAGGAGCCTGTAAAGCATTGCACCAGCGATCGGTAGATCGCTGATGCCATGCAGGTCTCCTGCAGACCTGTCCGAATATCTGCTCGCCGTACGGGATGTAAGGTCAAGGTCAAGCAGATATTCTGACAAGAAGCTTCAATGAAGTACCACGGCACTCTACAGCGTTGTGGTAGTTCAGTGAAAATTACAAGCTGACAGCTGCCAAGACTTGTAGGCACTCATTCACTGAATTCTATGAATGAGTAAAACAGCCATGTGGGCGGAGACCCGCACGCCTTCGCTGTTTTCAAATCTGACAGATAGTATGGGGAAATTTCTCCCCATACCATCTGTCAGAGGGAGGGGGGCGGCTGGCATGGCTATGGGGTACATGTTACATGTTCCACCCTAAAAGCGGGTGTAACATCTAACATGTTCCAAAGGTAAACTTATCCTTTAATATGTACCTGGTATGCCTTATACTGTATATGTATTTATTAAATTTTTTGGGGTATTACCTATAGCATAGCCTGGATGAATATTCATGGTGTTTGCCTGTATGTATGTGATAAAAATAAAACAGGCAGCTATGGTCTTTAGATTTGTGCCACCGTTCGCCCCAGGGGGGGATTAGCTTGCACCCAACTTGGGTTCAAGCCTATGACTCTGTCTGTTTTGTTTTGCGGTAAGTGCCAAACCAGCTACCATATATTGGAATTGTTTCATAATTACCTTTGTACTGTTATGATATGCTTTTTGACTTTGGACATATTTTGTATCGCTTGGTATTGTTTTGTATAATTTTGTTTTGTTATAGAACTAACTTTCCCTCATTGTACTCCTGAAGAAGCGGAAAACCTCGAAACATGTCGAGGTTGGCTGATTGCAACCTCACCTTTATCATAGAGTAACAGTTTCTGGTGTGAGATAGCACCAAGGGTGTTGATTGTAGCACAGCCTACAAAGAGGGAATTTTTAACTATGGTCATTGTTTTTTAAATATTGATACTCTTTTGTAATAAAAATGTTGTGGATTTTAACCAATAATTGTTCTTGTTGTGTCCTTGCTGGTACCAAGAAAATCCTGTTGCCCCTATCGATTTCTTTTCATATTTTGTAGATTTACATTAGGATGCGGGTACCATCAGCTTTGGTCAATACCCATAGTTTTTGATCACCTATCTATTTACTACTAAAAGTGGAGTATCAGCGACTTACATATCAGTACCAATCATACGTCGTGTAGGAGAGGACAGAACGGTAAGTATACCAAAAGACACGGTAATGGTATCATAACGAATTAACCATGCAAATAAAAAACACAAGAAGAACTGAGTGCCAATACCTAGGTAATAGGTGCTTATGAGTTCAATGCAAACATATTAGGTTCACTACATAGAGAAAAGAGAAGTATATACTGTAAGCAGAGGCCTTCCTTGCAGGAAAGGGAAAGTGGATAGGAAGGGGAAAGGTGTAAAGAGGGGAAGAAAAGAGAGGAGATGGGGAGGAGCACCGTAGCCAGAACCCCAGGGTCTTGATGCCTATAGCGATGCATAGCTGACTGTAAGTATAGAAGGATGAGCATATTGGATCCAGGGGGTCCAAATTTTATACGTTTCTCTAGCATGTCTAGGATACTGGAGAGCTGTTCATTGGTGAAGAAGTCTAAACAGTGATGAGCTTCTGTAAAAGGGTACAAACTGTTGTTTCCAGGCTCTTGCTATTGTTTGCTTTTCTGCCAATAATACATATGTAGCCAGTTTAAGCTGAGGCCTAGTGAAGCCCAGGGGTGTCAGTTATAACAGGATATACCATGGATAACTGAGAAAAGGGTAGGTTAGCAGTGATTGTAGTAGTTTAAGGACTTTTCTCTTAAACCAAGAGAGCACAGGGCATGTCCACCAAGTGTGGAAAATGTCTCCCAAGGTGTAACAACGCTGGAAATGGGTACCAAGAGAGGACAAGTGAAGATATGCCAGGTGGGACAGAACCATGTACCACCTCAAAAGTTTTGAAGGCTGATTCAACTGTGTGAATGTTAATGGAACAGGAGGTCTTTTAGGAAAGCTGCATTTTTCATTACCAAATCCTACAGGAAAAATCTATATTATTAACGTACTCTTGCAAATAAAGAATTGCTCTCACTCACAACTGGTCTACCAAGAGGGCAGTTTTTATCTTTATGGTTTTTCGGTAGATATTAAATGGTTGGGATTCTTGGACCTTTCAGAATTAGATATCTTGCTTCTTTTTCATTAAGAATCCCACTTTTTTTTTACCTTTTGTAAATAACGTTTTCAGACTTTGTTACGTTTATATGTAGGATTCCCAGACAAATCTTTATATGTATTAGGCACTGATAGTAATCTATCCATCTCTTCCTGATAATCTTGCTTACTCAAGAGAACAATCCCCCCATCAGCTACTTGGACCACTATATTCTTTTTATTCTCCATTTCTCTAATACCTTTCTTTATAAAAATCATTTTGTATGATTTAATATCAATTCCTCTAATGTCATTCTCAAACATGATTTTAAATACTTCTAAAAATCTTTCCCCTTTAATTTAGGATTAAAACTGAAGCATTTTTTGAACTACTGTGCATATCTTCCTTTGTTGCTTTCCTTTTTTGAACATTTTTATTCAGCACAAAGTATTTTTTCACATTCAACTTTCTAACAAATGTATTTAAATCAATATAGGTTTTGAATGTATCAATGCTAGTATTGGAAATTTATTTTAAGTCTAAATGTAATACCTTTAATTCTGCTTCGAATAATTCAATCCCACTTAGATTAAAAATACTAGCTCCTAATATTCTCTCTTCCCTTTACTTTCTTCCTCCTCTCTGACCTCATTTTCTGTACTTTCTCTCCTCTTCAGACCTGGACCTAGTAGCTCTTCCCCACTTTGTCTGTTTGCCCCATGGCCACAGTAGCATTTGCATTTGTAGAGCATAGTAGGTCTGGCCATAGGAGGATTACTTTAACGCAGTTGGCCAGCTTAAACATGTATTGCAATATGCGTGAATAAAAAATCCCTGTTTTCTATTGCAAAGTTTTCTAGAAAAGATATAACACAATGTGCAAAGGGTTCATCCAGATTTTCCAGTGCATACAGCAGACACAGATCATGTTCAATCACCCCCTTTAACCACTTCCCGTCTGGCCCATGTATATAAACGGCCGGAAGGGAGCAGTGCAGGAGTGGGTTGCCGTTCATAAACGACGCCCGCCATTTTAGCCTGTGCGCGCTCTCTGGAAAAACCAATAACTGTACGGGAACTCTGTGTGAGGTCCCGATCATGTGATCACTGATTGGCCAATCAGTTGTCACATGAATAGTAGTAAGCAAGATGTCACTTTTGACATCATTGCTTACTACTCGTAAAATCTATGAATGATCACAGAGATCACATGGTACAAGGTTATTCACAACAGCCTTGTACCATGTGACAAGCTGTGACCAATCACAACTCACACAGTATTTCTCAATGGCTGCAAGAATGCAGCCAGAATGAAATAGAAATGATTGCTTTTACAGCCTTTATGGGTGTAAAAGCAATCAGTGTAAAAAAAAAAAAATCTTCATCACCCCCCACAAGTAGTACAGTATCACTAGGGTGACACTGTACTGCTAGGGTGACAGTATGTTAAAAAAAAAACAAAAACAAGTAATATAAGAAAATAAAATAAAAATGTAAAATACATTTTTGAAAAAAAAATTTATTTTTGGTTATAAACTAACTTGGGTTATTTTTTTTTTTACTAAAAAGATAATTGAATACATTTTGGCCAAGATTTATGAAGAAAGATTATTTATTTGCAAAATGTTATAATAAAAACTTTTTTTTCAAAATTTTTGGACTTTCATTTATATAGCAAAAAAAATAAAAATCCCAGTGGTGAATAAATACCACCAAAATAAAGTTTTATCTGTCTCAAAAAAATACAAAAAAATTCATATGGGTATAGTGTTGCATGACCGCACAATTGTCATTCAAAGTGTGACAGTGCTCAAAGCTGGCCTGGACAGGAAGTGGGTAAAAGTGTCCGGACATGAAGTGGTTAGGATCATCCCACTGGCCATATCCTTTGTTCTCCACAGCGCACATATTCTTCTGTTTTGTCCCAAGGTGCTCCATATCTTTCATAAGCCTACTCACATTTTGTCATGCTGTTTGACTTTTTAACTGTAAAGCCAGACAGATTGTTACAAGCATTGTCAATATATTTAATGTTTATATATTTTTAGTACTGTTTTAAAGCTACGCTCACCTTTGTGAATGTGTTACATGTTATACCTGTATTTAGGGTGTAACGTGTTGCTAAACACCCCATCCCTCACCCTGTGATCAGCACCCTCATAGTCCATTGACACTTTCTCCAGCTTTCTAGCTCATATGGAGGTATGGGAGGAAGGCTGGAGAAAGAGCCTACAGGAGCTTGACAATGCACCAGCAACCCACTGATTTACTGATCGTGGGTACAATACTTTGCAAGCTCCTGTTGGAGAAAATAATTGCACAATTTTTTCCTGCAAAAATTTGTACATTTTTTATTATTATTTTTTCCTAAAAGGTGAATTTAACCTTTAACTATCATAGTCTTAGCTTATAATAGGAGTTTCTGTCATATTTCAGGTTGTCAGTAAATTTTCCATGTTTTGTCAGTAAAATAAAAGTAATTGCCGGTTGGCAACACTGCTGAACAGTGGAAGCAAATGCAACTAAGCAAACCTTCCTAAACTAACTATGTAGAGCTGGCGAGATAAATAGGGCAGAGCAGGATCAGGTTGAGAAGCAAGAAATTAGCCAAAATGATGAGAAGGTACAGAGAAGTAGATTCAAGCAGGCGAGAACAGGAACAGAAGTATAGGTCACAAGAAGCAGTGTACATGGGGCACACAGGCAAAATACTGTGATCTTAGGGAATACTAGAGGAGGGACTAAAATACCCTCCCAGCAACCTGCATCAAGTGAAGACTAATTGCTGGAATCTGCTGGAAGCTGGGAAGCACCCGCTGATAAACACTGGTACAACACCCTTCAGATCTGGAACCACAGTGTGACTAGCAGATGATCTATTTCCTGACACCACTTAAAAGAGTTGTAAGGGCTGAAAGTTTTTTTTTACCTTCATGCATTTTATGCATGAAGGTAAAAACCCTTCATTGTGCAGCTCTCCCCCCAGCCCCCTTAATACTTACCTGAACCCAGATTCAGCTGACAGCGGGCCAAAGCCCGCTGTTGGGTGGCATCACAGAGCTGGTCCAGGCTCTGCAACAATCTAAACTTTGTCAGGTTCCAGCCAGATGCCTGACTGGCAGCTGGCTCAGTCTCTCAGCACACTGCTGAGAGCCTGAGCCAGCCGCTCCCACCCCTCCACAGTCTGGCATCCCAGTGAGTGCTAGAGAGGCAAAGCAGAGACTGGTGATTGACAGTCACCACTTACTGTTCAGTGAAGACTGAGAATTAAGCGATTATCTGTAATGTAATCACTCAGTTCTCGGTATTGGAGCTGGCAAGGTACAGCTGCAGCATCAGATCAATGAAGCCGCCACCTAGGTGACTATGAATGTTTGTTTTTTGTTTTTTAATCCCACACTTTTCCTTTAAGTAATTATTATAAGGCATTTGGATGGTTTCTCATTTGGTAAAAATAATGCTTATGTTCACAGAACAAAACAATTGCAGCATAACAAGCAGAAATGTATTTTTCTACTTACCAAGTTCATTTGTAAATTCATTAGATTCTTCTCCTTTTACATTTTTTTCTAAACCTGGAAACTAAAACACTAATAGTCAGCATTGTTTAAAAGAACATGTTTTAAAACAGCCTAAACAATTTGCAAATACACACAAGATAATAGTCAGTAGAGATAAATAAAGCATATACAAATGAAGATCTCTTAAGTAGATTCCAGGCTTCTGGATGTCAGAAACACCCAGCCAGGTGACCCGACTACTATACTGGAAGGTCTTCTTTGCACTATTGGAGCACTCTGAAAAGTGACGCATGGAGGATCGCTATTCAGAGAGCCTTTGACAGGCAGAGAGGAGGTGGTACAGTATGTTGCCTCCACACCACCCCTTAAAAACCCTTACCACCACGGTTACTGGGCATTTGTGGTGCCCATTCAGGTGAATGGGCCATGTTTGGGGGGGGGGGGATTGCCCGTCAAGTATGACAGGGGGAACAGTTTTCTACACTGCAGTACATGTACACCCCTGTCCACTGCCTTTGCGGCTTAAGGGGGAGCATAGTTGGGGGCTGGTAAAAACATGGTTCAACCATGTGTTTTAACTAACCCCCAACCACAAGTGCAAAAGGGCCTTAATTACATAGTTACATAGTTAGTCTGGCTGAAAAAAGACAAAAGTCCATCCAGTTTAAACATAAAAAAAAAAAAATTATAATCCTATACCCACAGTTGATCCAGAGGAAGGCAAAAAAAACCCAGCAAAGCATGATCCAATTTGCTCCTGCAGGGGAAAAAATTCCTTCCTGATCTCCTGAGAGGCAATCGGATATTCCCTGGATCAACTTCACCTATAAATGTTAGTATCCAGTTATATTATGTGTACCTAAGAAAGAATACATGCCTTTTTTAAAGCAATCCACTGAGCTGGCCATAACCAACTGTTGGGGGAATCTATTCCACATTTTCACAGCTCTCACTGTGAAGAAACCTTTCCGTGTTTGGAGAGTAAAGTTCTTTACCTCCAGACTTAAAGAGTGCCCCCTTGTCCTCTGTGATGACCTCAGGGTGAATAGCTCTACATTATGTTCACTATATGAACCACTGATGTATTTATACATGTTGATCATATCTCCCCCCTTAATCTCCTCTTCTCAAGAGAGAATAAATTCAGTTCCTCTAATCTTTCCTCATAGCTGAGCTCCTCCATGCCTCGTATCAGTTTGGTTGTCCTTTTCTGCACTTTCTACAGTTCTCCAACGTTCTTTTTGTGAATTGGTGCCCAAAACTGAACTGCATATTCCAGATTAGATTTTACTAATGATTTATACAGGGGTAAAATTATATCTCTCTCTCTGGAGTCTATACCTCTTTTAATACAAGAGAGGGTTTTGCTCGATTTAGAAACCGCAGCTTGGCATTGCATGCCATTATTAAGCTTGTGATCTACCAGAACTCCCAGATCTTTCTCCAACATTGATTCCCCCAGTTGAACTCCCCCTAGCACGTATGATGCATGCATATTCTTAGCCCCCAAGTGCATAACCTTACATTTATCAACATTAAACCTCATTTGTCACATAGTTGCCCAATGAAACCGTGCATTGAGGTCAGCTTGTAAATTGAAGACATCCTGTAAGGACGTTATTCCACTGCACAGCTTGGTGTCATCTGCAAAGACTGAAATGGTATTTATAATCCAAGACCCTATATAGTTTATAAATATATTAAAAAGTAAGGGTCCCAACACTGAACCTTGGGGTACACCAATGACAACCCTAGACCATTCAGAGTATGAATCATTAACCATTACTCTTTGAATACGATCTTTTAGCCAGTTTTCTATCCATTTACATACTGATTTTTCCAGTCCCGTAGACTTTACCTTACACATTAGCCGTGTGTGGGGAACTGTGTCAAACGCTTTTGCAAAATCCAAGTATACCATGTCCACCGCCACCCCTCTGTCCAAGGTTTTGCTCACCTCCTCATAAAAAGAGATTTGTTTGACAACTTCTGTCTTTCATGAATTCATGCTGTCTGTTGCTTAAAATAATTTTTTCCAGCAAGAACTCATCTATCTATATGGTCTTTTAATAAACTCTCCAACTCTATATTCTCAACTATAGAAGCTAAACTAACAGGTCTATAATTATTTGGTAAAGATTTTGACCAATTTTTAAATATTGGCACCACATTGGCCTTATGCCAATCCAGTAGTACTATGCCAGTCATTAAAGAGTCCCTAAAAATTAGAAACAATGGCTTAGAAATGACCACGCTCGATTCTTTAAGGACCCGTGGGTGTATGCCATCCGGTCCAGGTGCTTTATTCACCTTTATTCTGTCTAAATATTTTTGGATCATATCAATTGTGAGCCAATGTGGATCATCTAGAGCTGTGTCAATACCATGCTTATTATGGACAAGAGCTCCCACACACTCCTTTGTATACACAAAGCTGAAGAAGGTATTTAATAAATTTCCTTCTCTTTGTCCCCAGTCACCCACTCTAGAATATTTTGTAAAGGGCCTACATACTCGGGCCAGACCTTTTTACTATTAATATATTTGAAGAATTTTTGGGGGGTGGTACTGCTATCTTTTGCAATCTGTCATTCGTTTTCAATTTTTGAGGCCTTTATTTCCTTTTTGCATATTGTTATATTCTTTGTAATGTTTAAACTATTATAGCGTTTCTTCATTTTTATATTTAATAAAAGCTCTTTTCTTATTATCTATAGCTTTTTGGGGTGTTGATTGTCAGGAAAGGGAGTATTCTGGAAATGTTAGGAAGGTTAAGATGGCAATATTTAGCCAGTTATTGGATGTGGGGCCCAAAGGAGAGGTCAGAGTCTAGGATTACACCTAGCACCCTGGCATGTGCGGAGGGACCAATGGTTGTCCTGTTGATCTCTATTCTATGGCGGTGGGGGGGGGGGGGGGAGAATCAGAGAGGAGGAAATATTACAAGCTCAGTTTAAGAAAAAATGAGTTTGAGAAAGTGGTGCGACATCCATACTGATATGTCGCACAGTAAATTTGTGATACATGAAAAGATCAAGGGAGTGAGCCAGGGAGAAAAGAGATAGATCTGGGTGTTGTTGGTGCAGGGGTGGTGTTGGAAGGCATAGTAGGTTATCAACTGACCCATGGAAGAGGTGCAGAAAGAGAATAGGAGACACCCAAGGATAGCCCAACAGAAAGAGGAAGAGCAGTGGAGGAGATGGTGTTGTATGTGCTGCTGAAAGTGCGCTGAGATAAGTAAGAGGAGAACCGAGAGAAAGCAGAGTCATGGAGGCCAAAGTAATGGAATTTATTGAGGAGGACTAGGTGGTCAACTGTGTCAAAGACAGTGGAAAGGTCTTAGAGTATGAGTATGGAGTAATGGCTGTTGGTTTTAGTAGCTAGTAGGTTGTTAGTAAGTTTTAGTAGGGCAGATTCAGTGGAATGTTGTGGACGGAGGCCAGACTGTAGGGGATCAAAAAGCTTGTTGTTGCTGAAAGTTGTTAAGACATTCAAGAAGCTTGGGGGCAAACGGGAGCAGGGAGATGGATGTAAAGTTATTCAAACAGGTGGGGTCCAGTGAGGGGTTTTTTAAGTATGGGGGTAACCAGTGCATGTTTGGGCAGAGAGTCAAAGGTTGAAGATGTGGGTTAGGGAGAAGGGGGTTGTTGTTGTGAGAAACCAGGGTCCAGGGGGACAGGTGGTGAACTTCCTCAGTGGTAACATGGTCGAAGTAGGAAAGTTTTGAGTGTGGTGTTGGACCTGGTATGTTGTTTGGAGGAGAATGCTGGACATGGGATATCTCACCACGAATTGTGCCGCTCTTGTTTTGTAAATGAATGGCAATCTCTTGGGCAGTAAGATGGTGCATGGAGGGAGTAGGGGGAGTCAAGTAAGGCATTAAGGATAGAAAAGAGTTGTCGAGGATTGGATGAGGGGATTCTAATGAGAGTGTGTAGTAGGTTTGTTTAGTAGTGTGGAAGCAAGAGTTGTATTTGAGATTTAAGAAGGAGAAGTCTTGCAGGGATATAGTTTTATGACATGCTTGCTCAAGAGCGCAGATGCGTCTCTTGAGACTTCTGGTGTCATCTGTTTTCCAGGGTTGTAGCAGGCAATGCCTGGTTCCATGTGTAGAATGATAAGCAAGTGTGTCCTGGGAGGATGACAGTAAGTTGCTGTAGACAGATCTGAAGTTGCCAAATCTGGACAGGACAGGGGTTTTGTCATAAATGCAGTCAGTAGTAGAATAAAGAAGGGAAGGGTTGAGGTGGTGAAGGTTTCTACAGGTAACTGTGTTGAGGTTGGAGGCTTGGGTGCAGGTGACAGAGAGAGTGTGAAATTGAGAAGATTGGGATTGGAGAGAAGAAAAGGGGTGTTAGAGGGGTTGCAGGGAGTGCAAAGGTGGGAGAATACAAGGTTGGCATTGGAGTGAGTGGCAGTTTGTGTCCATTGTGTTAGGTTAAAAGAGGAGGATAGGTTGAGGAGTTGAGAAGTGTTAACATTGACTGGAATGGTAAAGTCACCGAGGATGATGGCGGGTACTTCAAAAGGAGAGAAAGTAGGGAAGTCATGCAGAGGAAGTGGTGGTGTGAACCTCCTGCGCTAATAATCGTAAATTTGATGACCTACTAGGAGACGCTGCTAACATTAAATCATATACCCATGATCTGTTGATTAAAATAAATATAAAAATGTAGCACTACTCACATATTATACATGCATAAAAATACAAAACATACACACATGTGAATAAAAACTAGTGACAGACTGTGTGAAATAAAACACAATAGTGAAACAAAATAAAATAAAATACTCTCTAAAAGTGCCACAATGAAAAATAAGTAAAATGCCTGTGAAGCAATATACAACCATGCAATGTGACACGTTATTACAATATCACAAATACTTGTGTCCTACAGCTGGACTAAAAAGGTGAGGGTGAATGATAGTCCAGTAAAAACAGTGATAGGTCTATATCACTGCAAACTCAATATTAAATGCATGAACATGAAAAAAAACTGGTGCATATGAATACAATACTAAATAAACTCACCAAATGCTTACTGGTGCCACAAAATATAACAGAGGATGTGTACCACCATTAAGGTACATAATATATATAAAAATCTCAATAAGTGCAATAAATATAAATACATAAAACAGAAAAATAAGTGACCAATAATCTGATCCAATTTGTGCGTGGTTTGCACATTATTTGCACAAACTAAAACGTCTGATCTGTGCTCCAAAGTCCAATACAGTGTGGATAATACCACTTAATCCAATTCAAAATGACACTTGTGCTGATGTAAGTGACTGTGGGTAACTGCTGGCAAAGAAAATCCAACCAACGGCTAGATTAGCCTCTCTCCTCAAAACTTCGACCCGTACGGGTCAAAGCGTTAATGTGGGATCACACCCTCAGATAATTCAAGCATGCAGCCTCTCCACTGGTCTACTCTCACCGCAAACAGATCTCCCTTTCAGAGGGTTGGCACTCAGGTAGTGGCTCCTCTCCAGATAAGGTGGGGGTAAGTTCCAATATCTCATTTAGAAAACAAAAAACACAGCTTCCCATAGTGTAATATGTTTATTCAAAAAGATCGAACAAAATATAATAAAATGTGCACTCACATAGATCTTCAGCATAAAACAGCCTTAAACCTTAAATATCATGTGACTTCCTCAGGGCTAGCACTCATAGTAACGGACCTCCCTTAAATACAAGGTGTAATGTGAAATGCTCCACCAAAGGTGGATCCTCCGCTCTCCGATGGTAACACCCTCGTCTCCTGTGGCCATATTAATGAAGACCACAGGGAGCCTCTACACCAGGGGTCCTCAAACTACGGCCCGCGGGCCATATGCGGCCCGCCGAGGCCATTTATCCGGCCCGCCGGCAGGGGCGGGACAGGAAGGGACACTAAGTACAGGGGCGGGCAGGGGGCTGCTGTACCTTACCTGGCTCCGGTCCCAGTCCCACGACGATCCAGTCCAGGAAGCGCTGCTCCTTCATTCACTCTGGCCACTCCCTCACTCCTGCCACTCGGCTCCGCCTCCTCAACGGTGATTCGGTGCCAGAACTGTAGCTCAGGAAAGGCACACAGGCGGCCAATCACCTGCGAGGAGGCGGAGCCGAACGGCCCCGTGAACATCGAGTGAGAGAGAGGCCGGAGTGAAGGACAGCTGACAGGTAAGTGTGCCATGCTGATGGTGTTGCTGCAACCAGGTATGCTGGCTGCAGTAGCACCTAGGCTGGAGCAGGGGTCAGCAAGTTACATGTCATTGTTGTCAGTGGGAGGAATAGTGCCCCATCATTGGTGTCACTGATACTAATGATGGGGCATTATTCCTCCCACTGACACAAATGATGGGGCACTATTCCTCCCCCCACTGACACCAATGATGGGACACTATTCCTCCCACTGACACCAATGTTGGGACACTATCCCCTTCCCCCACTGACACCAATGACGGGGCACTATTCCCCACCCCCTCCACACTGACACCAACGATGGGGCACTATTCCTCCCCCCACTGACACCAATAATGGGGCACTATTCCTCCCCCCACTGACACTAATGATGGGGCACTATTCCTCGAACTGACACCAATGATGGGGTACTAGTCCTCCCACTGACAACAATGATGGGGCACGTTTCTTCCCACTGACACTAATGATGGGGCACTATTCCTCCCACTGACATGAATGATGGGGCACGATTCATCCCACTGACACAAATGATGGGGCACTATTCCTCCCACTCACCAATGATGGGGCACTATTCCTCCCACTGACACTAATGATGGGGCACGATTCTTCCCACTGACACCAATGATGTGGCACGATTCCTCCGACTGACACCAATGATGGGGCACTAATCCTTCCACTGCCACCAATGATGGGGCACTATTTCGCTCCATAAGACACACTTGGGGGGGAAATGTCTGTGCGTCTTATGAAGCGGTCGGCCCAGTATTCCCACTGCCGTTGTATGTCCGCAGTCTCTGGTCATCTCCTGTACTGTGTCCGCATTTGTTCATAGTTTTTTTTTTTTTTTAAAACTATAGTCCGGCCCTCCAACGGTCTGAGGGACAGTGAACTGGCCCCCTGTTTAAAAAGTTTGAGGACCCCTGCTCTACACTAACCGGCTATCTCTTATCTTGCCACGGAAACACATACATAACAGGGCCATATATTTAGAAGCCAAAATCGGAAACATCACTTACATATATGTATATAGATAAGTGGATATTTGAGGTGAGAGGCTAATCTAGCCGTCGGTTTGAATTTTATTTGCCAGCAGTTACCCACAGTCACTTACATTAGCACGAGTGTCGTTTTGAATTGGATTAAGTGGTATTATCCACACTATATTGGACTTTGGAGCACAGATCAGACGTTTTAGTTTGATCCAATTTGTGTGTGGCTTGCACAATATTTGCACAGATTATTGGTCACTTATTTTTCTGTTTTATGTATTTATATTTATTGCACTTATTGAGATTTTTATATATATATTGTACCTTATTGATGGTACACATCCTCTGTTATATTTTGTGGCACTAGTAGGCATATGGTGAGTTTATTTAGTATTGCATTCATATGCACCAGTTTTTTGCATGTTCATGCATTTAATATTGAGTTTGCAGTGGTATAGACCTATCCCTGTTTTTACTGGACTATCATTCACCATCACCTTTTAGTCCAGCTGTAGGACACAATTATTTGTGGTATTGTATTAACGTGTCACATTGCATGGTTGTGTATTGCTTCACAGGCATTTTACTTATTTTTTCATTGTGGCACTTTTAGAGAGTATTTTATTTTAGTTTGTTTCACTATTGTGTTTTATTTCACACAGTCTGTCACTAGTTTTTATTCACATGTGTGTATATGTTTTGTATTTTTATGCATGTATGATATGTAAATAGCGCAACATTTTTATATTTATTTTAGTCATGCAGAGGAGTCATGGAGAAAGCATAACACTGGGCCAGGAGGCTGGTAAATGATAAAAATCCTCAGACAAACTGTAGCCAAAAGATGAATACAGAGCACTTCAAAAGAGCAGAGGGACAGAGAGGTAGGTGTAGGAAGAACTTGTGTAGCACTCTCCTAGACAGGTGCTAGGTTTAGATAGATTTAGTATGTGTTTAATAGGTGAATTTAGTTGCCACACTGTAGTTAGTATGGTTGTGACTATTAGGTAAAAGTATAGTTTGCACACTGTAATCTGTGCTGCTGTGTTCAGCTAGTTAGATCTGCTCAGTGTGTTCAGCTGCTGCCAGCCTGATAGCTCCCTCTGTATCCAGAAAGCTTGAGAGGTTTTTGGATGAAGTCATGCAAAGGAGCCCAGTGTTTCAGAGAAAAGTAGAGTCAGTTACCAACAATGACAGGAAGGCAGATGAGGGCTGTAGTCATGTGCAGTGTCTTAGTGTTGCAGGGATGAGTGCAGTCAGTTACCTGAAGGAGCAGAGCAGAGAAGATACACTATATTGCCACAAAAATTGGGACACCCCTCCAAATCATTGGATTCAGGTGTTTCAATCACCTCCATGGCACCAGGTGTATAAATTCAAGCACCTAGACATGCAGACTGCTTCTACAAAGATTTGTGAAAGAATGGGTCGCTCTCAGAAGCTCAGCAAATTCAAGTGTGGTACCGTGATAGATTGCCACCTGTGCAATAAGTCCATCTGTGACATTTCATTGCTGCTAAATATTTCACGGTCAACTGTTAGTGGTATTGTAACAAAGTGGAAGCAACTGGGAACAACAGCAACTCAGCCACGAAATGGTAGGCCGCATAAAATGACAGAGCGGGGTCAGCGCATGCTGAAGCACACAGTGCGCAGAAATCGCAAACAGTCTGCAGAGTCAATAGCTAAAGACCTCCAAACTTCAGATTAGCAGAACAACAGTGCGTACAGAGCTTCATGGAATGGGTTTCCATGGCTGGGCAGCTGCATCCAAGCCTTACATCTCCAAGTGCAATGTGAAGCGGCAGATACAGTGGTGTAAAGCACACCGCCACTGGCCTCTAGAGCAATGGAGATGTGTTCTCTGGAGTGACAAATCACTTCTCTGTCTGGCAATCTGATGGACGTATCTGGGTTTGGCAGTTGCCAGGAGAACGGTATTTGCCTGACTGCACTGTGCCAAGTGTAAAGTTTGGTGGAGGAGGGATTATGGTGTGGGGTTGTTTTTCAGGGGTTGGGCTTGGCCCCTTAGTTCCAGTGAAGGGAGCTCCTAAGTCGTCAGCATACCAAGACATTTTGGACAATTTCATGCTCCCAACTTTGTGGAAACAGTTTGGGGATGGCCCCTTCCTGTTCCAATATGACTGCGCACCAGTGCACAAAACAAGGTCCATAAAGACAAGGATGAGCAAGTTTGGGATGGAGGAACTTGACTAGCCTGCACAAAGTCCTGACCTCCACCCCAGAACACCTTTGGGATGAATTAGAGTGGAGACTGCGAGACAGGCCTTCTCATCCGACATCAGTGCCTGACCTCACAAATGCACTTCTGGAAAAATGGGCAAACATTCCCATAGACACACTGCTAAACCTTGTGGACAGCCTTCCCAGAAGAAGCTGTCATAGCTTCAAAGGGTGGGCCAACTCAATATTGAACCCTACGGACTAAGACTGGGATGCCATTAAAGTTCAGGTGTGTGTAAAGGCAGGCGTCCCAATACTTTTGGCAATATAGTATATGATGAGAGGATGATGAGATGTTCCCGTATTAAGTGCCAAGCACTTATGCCCCTTACTTGCTGCCTCTGAGTAGAGCAGCTGTAAAATGAAAAAAAGAAAAAAAACACCATCCTAGTTCCACTATCAAGATGGTCCTCTTCAAACAAAAACAAGATGTGGCAAGTCAATGGGGTAAGCAGGTGCCTACAAATGGTGCTTCTGTTAGTCAGGGATTATAGGCTGCCCAAGTGGGGATGGGATAATGTGGGTTCTGCATTCATCCTTGGATTTTCTGGGCTCTGCCCACCGCCCTGTGCTGCATATAAATAGGGGGAACGCTGGGCTCAGGAGAGTTTGGGGAGATCACATGGGAAGAGAGAGAAGGACCCACTTCACAAGATGTAATCAGGAGCAACTTGCAAGAACCTTTCAAGGAAACCTACCTTCCAAGGACTAAATTAAACTTCTGACCAGAAAGGTACACCATGCAGCCTGGGATTATCTAGGTAGAGTTGAACTAATGTGTTGTATAGACTGTAATGTAGCATTATCACAAGTAAAGTTGTTAACCATTCAAGTGCTTAGTATGTGAAGTTTCTAAAGGGGGTGCATGGTGGTAAAAGAACAGGGCCTGAGAGCACATACGGGGTGAAGAGAAAAGGAACAGAATGCCATCACAAAGTTTACTAAACAGAGACGTTGGTGAAAGTGATAACCGTGCTACAGGTAACCATGAACTGGTGGGAAGGAATTAGCAGCCAGACAGAGGAGAATAGTATCAGGCATAGGTGACGGGTCTTCTGGTAGTGAGGAAGTTGGTGTTTAGACACCCTCCCTAGTGGTCAGCTCCCCAAAGCATTTGGGACCAACAGTGCAGTATGGAGAACCCATGTACCTAGCCATGGGTACGGGAGAGCAAACGGTTGCATGAGTGCACGCGTGAGGTCCACACCTAGTGCATGGAGGGACCCGATTCTGTCACATGGAGTGAGGTGGCAAAGTAATGCTGGACTGGTGGAATGGGGCACAAGCTCAGCGCTGCCCCCCCCTAAATGCTACATTCTGGAAAATTAGCTGTGCAGCGATATGGGATGAGGTGTCTTACAGAAGAAGGTTACAGGTGGCTATACAGCTGCACAAGGTGTGCAGCTCCCTTCTAAGCCAGGATTCTGCCTTAATGTTGAAGCCAAATGACAGTGTCTCTGTCTGGTCCTGGAAATTACTGCGCACATGCAAGAAAGAGGTACTCCCGTATGCAGGCTGAGTAGGCCCTGCCCACATATAGGCAATACTGAATTAGTAATTTGCATCCTGCTTGCCTTTTTGGATACAGCTTCCACAGTTCAGGTCCTCTTGACATTTGTATTAAAATTTACAAGACTTTTTCTTCTTGTTTTCCACTCAACCCCACTAGAGATATAACAGTATTTTACAGAAGCTGGTGTACAGCTGCTGTAAAACACGAAGAGAAACCAGGAAGGTAAGCAAAGTCCTATACAGATTAGTGGTGCTACCTGGAGCTATTGTTGAGTAGAATGTTCATGCTGGAAGTACTTAGGCTCTCTAGCCTCGTGGTGCTCCTAACAGTTAGACAAAAAATGTATTATTAATTCCTAGAAAAGCGTATTATTGGCTGTCCCTTACCTTTTTTCCAAGATCATATTTTATTACTTCCTGGACCAATACATCAGCAAGAGTTTTAAAATCTGTGAGAAACTTTTTATTCTTTTCATCTTCTTTTTTTTCTTCAATCAATAGCTGAAAAAGGGTATCCTCTTCACGGCAGGCACGAGCGATACATGCAGCTTTCTCAGAAGCAAGTAACAATTCATGAAGGATTTCAGACATTTTGGGATCGTCTTGTGACTTGCTAGAAATAAAAAAACAAAGCTTAAAACAGAACAGAACATGCAAAATTTACCTGGTTTTCACCTAACTCAGACTGAAAGTGTTGCCAAACTTTAAACGGCACACTTCAACTGTACAAGCGTTGCACTACAATATCATGACTGTGGAAGCACAACATTTCCTCTAACACTAACTCTTGTTACAAAAGTAGGCTGGCTATTAGCCAAGCCAAGATCTGGCAAAATATCAAGCAGTCTCTGGCTGCCATAACCTACTACTAGGAACAGGAAACTCCATAATAGTGTTCTATAATTCAGTCTCTCTTTGCTAATCTGCTATACTCAAATGCATCACTTTTAAAAATTAAAACTATAAATAAAGGAAAAATGTGTGTGGGATTTAAACTACTGTCAGATTTTTATTCCTTTCTGTGTCCCCATCAGATCCATTATCTCTCTGTGACTGACAGTAGGCAGTAGAGGGATTCTATAGATAACAGTAGGCTGTTTATTGTATACAAATCCATCCACTGCCTGCTGTCAAACACAAGGGGAGCAGATTGGATGGGAAACTAGTGTCTCAGCCTCCCCATCTGTCTCTACCCATTCAGCTACAAAACTTCTGGGCACCAGCTGCAGCAGCAGGGAGGTAGATCAACTGTACGGGAGAATGGAGTGTCCATATGGACACTCAGGTCTTCATGCTACTCTGCACACAGTGCCTGCAACAAATTTGTGTACCCATGTAGTGCTTACCCCTAGAAGGGCCACTGAGAATGTACCTAGGTCTCCCACAATAGTACAGAGGCTGCAATTCACACAAGCACAGTCTCATGCACACACTGACAACTCAGACAAAGTCTAGAGGATGTCATTTTAGTATTTATTTCTGAAGAGCTTAACAGGAGACAGGTTTAGGGTCACAGGATACGACAAATGATCAGTAGCAACAATAGGACGACAAACTGAGGACAAAAGTGATAATGGGGAATTTTAACTACTCCATAATTGACTGGAGTGATGGCACTGCAGGAACAGTTAAAGTGCAAAAATGTATAAGCCTATTACAAGACAATTTTATGGGACAGTTCATAGAGCTCCCAACTAGGAATGATGCTCTGCTGGACCTGGTAATCTCAAACCATGCTGAGCTTATCACTAATGGTCATATAAAAGAAAATCCGGGTAGCAGTGACCATAACATGATTTCATGTAATGTTAGCTGTAAACAACAAGCAAATACTGGAACTAGATAAGGGCCCACTTAACTTTAGGAGAGCAAATTTTCCAAGGATGAAGGATGCTGTCCAAAACCTAGACTGGGAGGGAATATTGGCATTGATGAACATAGAACAGAAATAGGAATTCTTCAAAACCACTATATGCGAACACACTGTGAAATATTTTCCCATGGGCAATAAGTTTAAAAGGCTAAAAATAAAACCATATGTGGCTCACGGTCAAAGTTAAAAAAAAAAAAAAAAAAAAAAAAAAAGCTAAAAATAAGGAGTAGAGCTTTTAAAAAAAATAAAGAAACATTATAATCATTTAATTGTTACAAGGAATATAACAGAATATGTAAAAAGAAATCAAGGCCACAAAAATCCAGAACGAATGACAGATTGTAAAAGAGAGTAAGACAATCACAAACTCTTCAAATATATTACTAGTAAAAAAGGTCAGGTCTTAGCAAGTAGGTCCTTTACAAGATAATCTGGAGTGGGTGACTGGGAATAAAGAGAAAGCAAATGTATTGAATACCTTCTTCAGCTCTGTGTATACAAAAGGAGCATGGGGGAGCTCAAGTCCATAATGGTGCAGAAATATTTAGACAGAATAAAAAGGTGAATAAAATACATGGACAGGCTGGCATACACCCACATGTCCTAAAAGAATTACGCTCTCTCATTTCAAAGCAATTGTTTCTAATTTTTAGGATATCTTTAATGACTGGCATAGTTCCTCTGGATTGGTGTAAGGCCAACATGGTGCTTATATTTAAAAAAGGGGTCAAGGTCTTTACCAAGTATTTATAGACCAGTTAGTTTAACTACTATAGTTTGGAAGATACTAGAGAATTTAATAAAAAAATCACTTGAATTTGTGCTAGAAAAAACATTTTAAGTAAAAGTCTGTATAGATTCATGAAAGACAGAAGTTGTCAGACAAATCTGATTTCTTTTTATCAGGACGTAAGCAAAATCTTGGACAGAGGGGGTGGCTGTGGACGTGGTATACTTGGATTTTGCAAAAGCGTTTGACACAGTTCCCCACACATGGCTAATGTGTAAGGTAATGTCTACAGGCTTGGAAAAATCAGTTTGTAAATGGACAGAAAACTGGCTAAAAAATCGTATTCAGAGAGTAGTGGTTAATGATTCATACTCTGAATGGTCTACAGTTATTAATGGTGTACCCCAAGGTTCAGTGTTGGAACCCTTACTTTTTAATATATTTATAAATGATATAAGGTCTGGGATTAAAAATACAATTTCAGTCTTTGCAGAGGACACCAAGCTATGCAGTGCAATAAAGTCCTTAAAGGATATCTCCAACTTACAAGCCAACCTCAATGCACGGTTTCATTGGGCAATTGTGTGGCAAATGAGGTTTAATGTTGATAAATGTAAAGTTATGCACTTGGGGGCTAAAAATATGCATGCATCATACATACTAGGGGGAGTACAACTGTGGGAAATCAATGGTGGAGAAGGATCTGGGTGTTCTGGTAGATCGCAAGCTTAATTATGGCATGCAATGCCAAGCTGCAGTTTCCAAAGCAAGCAAAATCCTCTCTTGTATTAAAAGATGTTGGACAGAGAGAGAGATATAATTTTGCCCCTGTACAAATCATTAGTAAGACCTCACCTGGAATATGCAGTTCAGTTTTGGGCACCTGTTCACAAAAAGCATATTGGGGGACTGGAAAGTGCAAAGAAGAGCAACCAAACTGATTAGAGCCATGGAGGAGCTCAGCTATGAAGAACAATTAGCTGAACTGAATTTATTCTCTTGATAAGAGGAGATTAAGGGGGAATAAGAGCAACATGTATAAATACAAAAGTGGTCCATATTGTGAAATCACTATGAATTGGAATAGTTCATCAATTCAATGCTTCATAGATGAAATGGTGATAAAGGGTGACAGCCTATATATGGCGAAAAGACAGTATTCGTGACACTGGTGGTAAGTTTGAGAATAGGTTGCACTAATCAGATAGCGCTATATTAAGCGCATATGAGTGATGAAATCATCTGGATATGGACATCTGGACCCGGGTTTTCTGACGAACAGCGACAGGAATCACAGCATGTCAGCCAGGCTTCTGAATGACCGAATTCTGATCGAGGACCACCAGAGGGAGCCTGCAACCAGGATGTCATCAAACTTTCTTTAAAACCAGGTATCCAGAAGTATGTAGTATGCTCAAAAACCACCAGAGGGAGACTGTGCCTTGAAATGCATCCGACGATTCCCTTAGAGAGAACAGGCTCAAGGGAAAAGAGCCCAAGCGCTTAATCTCCAAATACAGAAAGGCTTCTTCACAGTAAGAGCTATGAAAATGTGTAATAAAACTACTTCAAGAGCTGGTTCTGGCCAGCTCAGTAGACCATTTTAAAAAAGACCTGGATTATTTCCCAAATGCACATAATATAACTGGATAGGAAGAAGAATTCAAACTTGGCACTTCAGCGCACAGAAAAAAGTAGAGGCACTCACTGCATAAACCAAATATCCCATAGTCTTTTTGTAAAGCAGACTGGGAAGAAGTGGCGGTGTGGCCCTTCTCAGATCGGGGAAATCCAACACTATATAGAACACAAAAACAGACAGGACGGAAACGTCTAGTGCATTATCTTTAATACTTTATTAAAGTTATTGTCATTTTGTCTCCACTTTTTTTTTTTCTCATGATATACAGTGAAGGAAATAAGTATTTGATCCCCTGCTGATTTTGAATGTTTGCCCACCCACAAAGAAATGATCAGTCTAAAAATCGAATGGTAGGTGTATTGTAACACTGAGAGACAGAATAGCAACAAAGAATTCAAAAGAAATGTATGTCTAACAAATTATGCACCGATTTGCATGTTCATGAGGGAAATATGTATTTGATCCCCTTCACAAAACATAACTTAGTACTTGGTGGAAAATCCCTTGTTGGCAATCACAAAGGTCAGACGTTTCCTGTAGTTGGCCACCAGACTTGCACACATTTAAGGAGGGATTTTGGCCCACTCCTCTGGGTAGATCCTCTCCAAATCATTAGGGTTTGGTGGTTTACGTTTGGCCACTCGAATGTTCAGCTCTCTCCACAGATTTTCAATCGGTTTAAGGCTTGGAGACTGGCTAGGCCACTCCAGGACCTTAATGTGCTTCTTCTTGAGCCACTCCTTTGTGGCCTTGGTCATGTGTTTTGGGTCATTGTCATGCTGAAACACCCATCCATGACCCATTTTCAATGCCCTGGCTGAGGGAAGAAGGTTCTCACCCAAGTTTTGATGGTACATTGCCCCGTCCATCGTCCCTTTGATGCGGTGCAGTTATCCTGTCCCCATTAGCAGAAAAACACCCCCAAAGCAGAATGTTTCCACCACCATGTTTGACAGTTGGGATGGTGTTCTTGGGGTCATAGGCAGCATTCCTCCTCCTCCAAACACTACGAGTTGAGGCCAAAGAGCTCGATTTTGGTCTCATCTGACCACAACACTTTCAACCAGTCCTCCTCTGCATCATTCAGATGTTCAGTGGCAAACTTCAGATGGGCCTGGACATGTGCTTTCTTGAGCAAAGGGACCTTGCAGGCACTGCAGGATTTCAATCCTTGTCGGTGTAGTGTGTTGCCAATTGTTTTCTTGGTGACTGTGGTCCTAGCTGCCTGGAGATCATTGACAAGATCCTCACATGTAGTTCTGGGATGATTCCTCACTGTTCTCATGATCATAGACACTCAACAAAGTGAGATCTTGCATGGTGCACCAGACCTAGGGAGACTGACAGTTGTTTTGTGTTTCTTCCATTTGCGAATGATTGCACCAACTGTTGTTACCTTCTCACCAAGCTGCTTGGCGATAGTTTGGTAGCCCAGACCACGAGCCTTGTGTTGGTCTACAATCCTGTCCCTGACATCCTTGGACAGCGCTTTGGTCTTTGCCATGGTGGAGAGTTTGTAATCTGATTGTTTAAGTGCTCCTGTGGACAGATGTCTTTTATGACAGGTAACAAAATGAGATTAGCAGCACTCCCTTTAAGAGACTGCTTCTAAACTCAGCTGGTTTCCTGTAAGAAAGACACCTGGTAGCCAGAAATCCTGCTGAATTATAGGGTATCAAATATTTATTTCCCTCATGAACATGCAAATCCATGCATAATTTGTTAGACATGCATGTCTTTTGAATTTTTTGTTGCTATTCCATCTCTCAGTGTTACACTACACCTACCAATCAACCTTCAAATTTTGGAATGATCATTTCTTTGTGAGTGGGCAAACTTTAAAAATCAGCAGAGGATTAAATACTTATTTCCTTCACCGTATGTCAATGCAGACAAGAGATTAATGTACAGTGGATATATAAAGTCTACACAACCCTGTTAAAATGTCAGGTTTCTGTGATGTAATAAAAATGAGACAAAGATAAAATCATTTCAGAACTTTTTCCACCTTTAATGTAACCTATACAACTCAGTTGAACAACAAACTGAAATCTTTTAGGTGGTGGGAAGTAAAAATAAAAAAACAAAATAATATGGTTGCATAAGTGTGCACACCCTTAAACTAATACTTTGGTGAAACACCTTTTTTTAATTTTATTACAGCACTCAGTCTTTTTGGGTATGAGTCTATCAGCATGGCACATCTTGACCTGGCAATATTTGCCCACTCTTCCTTGCAAAAACACTCCAAATCTGTCAGATTGCGAGGGCATCTCTTGTGCACAGCCCTCTTCAGATAACCCCCCAGATTTTCGATCGGATTCAGGTCTGGGCTCTGGCTGGGCCATTCCAAAACTTTAAGCTCCTTCGTGTGAAGCCATTCCTTTGTTGATTTGGATGTATGCTAAAAACAAACTGCTCCAACTTGCTCACTTCACTGGCGGTTGCCATCTTCAAATGGTTGTAGTTTACAAATTATAAATCCTACACTGAAGAGCTTTATATTGTGAGAATCACAAGACCGAGACCTACATTTTGGTGTATGTCTCTGAAATATTAAAAATGAAGGCAGAGTCGCAGTTTAGAAATTGCCCTTCAAATTTCAGGTGGCTAGAGTGGAGTTTCAATGAATGTCAATGGGCGGCGTGAGTTGCAAACAAATGGTCATATTGTGAAAACTATCAGGACTATGGCTTAGCCATGAACATTTTTAGTGGCAGCAGGGATAGCTGAACGTTTTGATATAAGATTTGTGTAGGTGGGCTTGAAAATAAGGGAGTGATGGCAGTTTAGAAATCATGTCCTGATTTGTCAGCTCACGCTCTAGCTTTTGTCAGCTCCCACTCTAGTTTTGAACATTCCACCATTCATTCCTATGGGACCAGTTTCACCACAAAAACGCCGATATTTCGTGAACCATACGGCGAAACGTTCCACAAAGTAATAACACACATATCGGGAACAATCCGCACGTTTCGGTATATTACTGTCTATGTAGTGTAAAAACTGTGGGAGGAGTTAGGGTGGTAAATTTGGCTATATTAAGAATATATATGTGAGACTAGAAAAGGTACAATTTCTGGGGAAATTGTGGGAAGTGTTCTTGCATCCAACCCTAACCAAATGATTGATCAAATGTAAACAGTGCAAAGTATAAATGCTACTGCAAAGAGCTTGATATTGCAAGAATCACAAGACGCAGAGCTACATTTTGATGTATAGTATGTCTCTGAAATATTAAAAATGAAGGCACAGTCGCAGTTTAAAAACATCCCTTAAAATTTCAGGTGGCTGTGAGTGAAGTTTCAATGAAAGTCAATGGGAGGGGTGAGTTGCAAACAAATGGTCATATTGTGAAAACTATCAGGACTATGGCTTAGCCGTGAACATTTTTAGTGACAGCAGGGATAGCTGAACGTTTTGATATATGTGTAGGTGGTCTTGAAAACGACAGAGTGATGGCAGTTTACAAATCATGTTCTGATTTTTCCTTCCACACTGTAGCTTTGTCAGTTCTCACTCTAGTTGCTCCATTCATTCCCATGGGAAAATTTCACCACAAAAACCGCGATATTTCATTAACGATTCGGCGAAACGTTCCACAAAGTAATAGCAATCCGATCGGGAACAATCTGCACGTTTTGATATATTACTTGTCTTTGTAGTGTAAAAACTGTGGGAGGAGTTAGCGTGGCCAATTTGGCTATAATAAGAATAAGAATATATTTGTGAGATAACAATAAGTGTTCTTGCAAGAACACTTAATAAGAATATATTTGTGAGATATCCCTGCTGTTTCTTTGCAAGAACACTTAATAAGAATATATTTGTGAGATAACAATAAGTGTTCTTTGCAAGAACACTTAATAAGAATATGTATGTGAGATAACAATAAGTATTCTTATTAAGTGTTCTTGCAAGAACAAGAACTAGAAAAGGTACAATTTCTGGGGAAATTGTGTGAAGTGTTCTTGCATCCAACCCTAACCAAATGATTGATGAAATGTAAACAGTGCACATGGCAAGCCTGATAGAGTGAGTCATCTTTGGTTGCTATAGCAACTCACTCAGTCACAGGAAGGTGAGAAGGGCTTTTCTAAACACACTGCTCCAACTTGCCAACTTCACTGGCGACTGCCATTTTCAAACACTTGTAGTTTTAAAAGTATAAATGCTACTGTGAAAAGGTTTATATTGTGACAATCACAAGAACCAGGCCTAAATTTTGATGTATAGTATGTCTCTGAAATATTAAAAATGAAGGCACAGTCTCAGTTTAACCACTTGAGCTCCAGAGGATTTACCCCCCTTAATGACCAGGCCTTTTTTTGCTGTTTGGCGCTGCACTAATTCAAATGATAATTGCGTGGTCATGCAATGCTGTACCCAAACGAAATTTACATCCTTTTTTTCACACAAATAGAGCTTTCTTTTGGTGGTATTTGATCACCTGTGCGCTTTTTATTTTTGGCGTCATAAACCAAAAAAAATACGAAAATCTTGAAAAAAAAATGTTTTCTACTTTCAGCTATGAAAAATATATTGTAAACGCAAAGTTAGTCATAAATTTAAGCCAAAATGTATTATGCTACATGTTTTTGGTAAAAAAAAATCCCAATAAGTGTATATTGATTGCTTTGTGTGAAAGTTATAGCGTCTACAAACTATGGTATAGATAATTTGAAATTTACACAGCTTTTACTTTCTGACCGCCCATCACATCTCTTGAGGTGCTAAAATACCAGAATAGAACAAACACCCCCAAATGACCCCTTTTCGGAAAGCAGACACCCTAAGCTATCTGCTGAGAGACATATTGTGTCCATGGAAGATATATTTTTTTTCCACAAGTTTCTGGAAAATGACAAACGTTTTTTTTTGGTTTTTTTTACACAAAATTGTCATTTAAATGATTTATTTCTTGCACAAGCCATGGGTATATTTGGAATTATACCCCAAAATACATTCTGCTACTTCTACCGAGTATGAGGATACCACACGTGTGACACTTTTTGGGAGCCTAGCCACATACAGGAGCCTGAAATCCAATGAGCACTTTGAAAGCCTGAAGGTGCGTAACTTCTTCATTTCACTTCCCCACTACCTATCACAGTTTCGGAGGCCCTGTAATGTCAGGATAGCACCAAACCCCCCCAAATGACCCCTTTTTGGAAAGTAGACACTCCAAGGAATTTAAAAAGAGGCATGGTAAGTATTTTGCAGATCTCATTTTTTCTCACAAGGTTTTGAAATAAGAAAAGAAAAAATATATTTTTATTTTCTTTCTTCATTTTCCAAAAACTTGTGGTAAAAAAATAAATTCTTCTTTTGATTCAACATGCCTCTCAGCAAATAGTTTGGGGTGTCTACTTTCCAAAAAGGGGTCATTTTGAGGGGTGGGGGCATTTTATGCCCAGCATTAGAAGTTTATGCCACACATCACTCACTCTTCTAACCACCTGAAGACCAAGCCTTTTCTGACACTTTTTGTTCACATTAAAAAAAATCTGTATTTTTGCTAGGAAATTAAAGTGAACCCCCAAACATTATATATTTTTTTAGAGCAGACACCCTAGTAAATAAAATGGTGGGTGGTGCAATTTTGTATCTCACATATTACTTACACAGCGATTTTTCAAACGCAATTTTTTTGAAAAATATACACTTTTTTTAATTTTAATGCACAAAAACACAATATATTGGCCAATTATTTGGTATAAAAGATGATGCTATGCTGAGTAAATAGATACCAAACATGACATGCTTTAAAATTACGCATGCCCTGTGCAATGGCGACAAACTGCATACATTTTTAATATCTATAGGCAACGCTTTAAAAGCCTTTACAAGCTACCATTTTAGATTTACAGAGGAGGTCTAGAGCTATAATTACTGCCCTTGATCTGACGTTCGTGGCGATAAGTCACATGCATGGTGCAATCGCTGTTTCCATACTGGAAAAGGGTCTACGCTCACGACCACAGGTGTGCGCGTGCGCGGATGGGCGAGGGTCCTTTTTTTTTTTCTTTTTTTCTGATTTATTTAATTATTATTACACTGTCCCTTTAATTTTTTTTTTTTTAATCACTTTTAATGCTATCTCAGGGAGGGGGAGGGGGGCATTTTCTCCCGCTGCTTGTAAAGGCAATTCTGCAGCTAATTAACCACTAGGAATGCTTTTACATGAAAGCCCATTGCCGGCTGAAAAAAATGATACCAGGATGATACCTGCAGCTGCAGGCATCACCCTGGTATAACCATTCAAAGTCCAGTGATGTACCAGTACGTCACTGGTCCTTGTTGGGTGTATATGCTATGTTCTTTTTTTCTTTATGCAGCCTGTGGGCTGAATGAAAAAAAAAAGAGAAGAAATCTCTGCCAGAAAAAGTGTGTGGTATGCCCACCATTAGAAACCTCCCTCAATCCACCCACTTCTAATGGTGGGCACATATGAAATGTGCCAACAAATATAAAATATATATGCCGAAGCATAGGGGCCATCCACCCTCTGGCCACCCAAGGCCCCCATGCTTTCGCATATATTCTCTTTTTTTTTTTAACTGCGGATGAAAAATCTCATCCGACAGCACTGCACACACCTACTTATGTCTATTCTGAAAGCAAGACCCTGTTGCTGTCAGAATAAACAAGTCAGTGCTGCAGTTTGACGTTCCTGCAAAGAAATCAACAATGGTTAATAATAAAACAAACTCAATAAAACAACTTTATAAGGAAAAGTGTGTGGTGGTATGCCCACCATTAGAAACCTCCCTCAATCCACCCACTTCTAATGGTGGGCACACATGAAATGTGCCAACAAATATAAAATATATATGCCGAAGCATAGGGGCCATCCACCCACTGGCCACCCCAGGCCCCCATGCTTTGGCATATATTGTTTTTTATAACTGCGGATGAAAAATCTCATCCAACAGCGCTGCCCATGCTGACATATCTATTCTGAGAGCAAGTTCCTGTTGCTGTCAGAATAAACAGGTCAGCGCTGCAGCTGAAAGCATTCCTGCAAACAGAAATGGTTAACAATAAAACAATAACAATAAAGCAGTAAAAGTCGAACAATCACAAAAATGACAACAACAAAAAAAACTAACTATTTTTGGTTTTTAAATTTTTTTATTTTTTGGGGGGTATTTGTACTTTTATTTATTTATTTTTTTTAACTTTTTTTTTTCCAAACTTCAAACATTTAAACAGCTGGTAGGGTCTCTCCAAATGCGATAGCCAGTTTCCTGACTACCTAACATCTTTCGAGACCCTGTGTAAATGTGCCCTGATCTGTGCTGTGCTGTACCCTATACTAATAGTTCACTAGTGTATGGTAGAGGTGGAAGCAGGGCTTGACGCAGAGGCCAGGTTGGCCAGGACAGGAGGGACAACAATAGCGGCTGTCACGCCTAATTCCACGTTTGCTGCAGACACAACATCTTTTTTGGGGTCTTCTTTGGGTTGGGGTACCAGGAATGGTATCGGGAAAATGTCTCTCATGCAGACGGCTAACTGCATCTGGGAGAGGGGTTTGGGGTGCAGCACCTTCTGGATACAAAAGGGCCCTAACTGGAAATTTAGGTATGATCCACTATGTCCAGTTGCTTTATAGAGAACAAAAGCGTTACATACAGCCAATTAAAATAAATAAACTGACACTTTTATGTACCAGCGTTTGGATTTTCTGGAAACTAAGTACGGCTGCATCATCTGGTCATTGAAGTCCACCCCTCCCATGTTAAGGTTATAATCGTGGACACAGAGGGGCTTCTCAACAACACCAGCTGCCGCGGTAATTTGGACGGTCGTATCTGCGTGAATGGAAGACAGGAGGTAAACATCCCGTTTGTCCTTCCACTTCACTGCAAGCAATTCTTCAGTTCTCAAGCAGGCTTTTTCCCCCTTTTTAAGACGGGTATTTACAAGCCGTTGGGGGAAGCCTCGGCGATTAGATCGCACAGTGCCACATGCGCAAATTCCCAAATTGAACACATGTCTAAATAGTGGCATGCTTGAATAAAAATTGTCCACGTATAAGTGGTACCCCATATGGAAATAGGATGACGCCAAGTCCCAAACTATCTTGCCACTGCTCCCCATGTAGTCTGGGCATCCGGGGGGCTCCAAGTGACTATCTTTTCCCTCGTAAATCCGAAACTTACATGTATAGCCTGTTGCCCTCTCACAGGTCTTATACATCTTGATCCCATATCTGGCACGCTTGCTGGGGAGATATTGTTTGATTACAAGGCGGCCAGAATATTGAATGAGGGACTCATCGATGCAGATGTTTTTCTGGGGAGTATACACATCTGCAAATTTTTGGTTAAAGTGATTTACGAGGGGCCGAATTTTGTGGAGCCGGTCAAATTCAGGGTCACCCGAGGATGACTGAGTGAGTTGTTGTAGAAGTGCATAAAACGCCTTATCGTCTCATATCTATGCCTGGCCATGGCAGCAGAGAACACGGACATGTGAACAAGCGGGTCGGTGGACCAATACAACCGCAATTGATTTATATCATTAATGCCCATGTTGAGGGTTAGGCCCAAAAAAACTTTAAATTCAGAAACCGTAATGGGTTTCCATGCGAATGGTCTGGCAAGGTTTGAATTTGGGTTGTAGGCGATATATTGTCGTGCATATAAATTGCTTTGATCCACAATCAATGCATAAAGATCTTCTGTGAAAAACAGCTCAAAAAAATTAAGGGGAGTATTTAAATTTGCTGTTTCCACCTGAATTCTGGGTTGGGCAGTGAATGGGGGAAGTACGGGTGCTGCAGAATTTGTGGGCTGCCAATCGGGATTTGCAAGCACATCCGGAAGGACACTAGGGGCTCTACGGGCCTGTCTGCGAATTCTTGGTGGCCGCGGGACACTACTTGTGCTCGCCACCGCACCAGCTTGTACTGCACTTATGGGACTCACCACATCACCAAGTGATACTGCAGTGCTGGTATGCATACGACCAGGATGTACTAGGCCGCTGGTGCTCGCCAGTTCACCAAAAGATACTGCGGCACTAGTACTGGCACTCTGTTGCATATGAGAGTCATCATGCATTTGTACCACCTCAGCAACCTGTGAATGGGATCGGGTACGCCTGACCTTAGCAGGGACCACTTCCTCGTCGTCTGAGCTACCTGTCAGGGTGCCACTGCTGTCTATAGGTTCGTATTCTGAGCCTGATTCTGCCAGTGAGTCTTCCCCTTCGCTCTCACTTGACATGCTCAGAATCCTATAGGTCTCTTCACTAGAGTACCTTTGCTTAGACATTTTGGCCACTAAATTTACAGGTACCTAGTGCGACTCACGGGAAAAAGAGCGCCTGGCTGTCAGGGACTGCTTGAACCGCTACAAAAAATTTACCGACAAGTGCTAACAGATATCAGGCCTGATTCTGTGAACACTGCGGTTTTGTGTGTAATATGTATCAAGTGACAGTTATCTACTGACACTGCACTTGCTGGGGGAGAAGGAGGGGGTGTAGGGGCTAAACGCAGGTGCTGGCAGGTGTTGGGGCTGATCCCGCTAACACTGCGTTTTTGGGGATACTATAGTAATGTGAATGCTGGTATAGCGCTGATCTGATCAAAGATATTGATCTAATCAGACACTATACTAGCAATGAAGGTTTAGCATGCAAGTAAGCGTGTTCCTGGCAATCAAGGGGTCAAATGTGATTATTTGTGTACTAGCGGGCAAACTGGCGCTATCTGGGAGGGGCGCTAAAACTATCGGAAGTCACCAGTGACAGTAATACAGTGATCAGTAAAAATCTGTTCACTGTAGTCAATGACACTGGTGACAGGGCAGTGAAGGGGTTAACTGGGGGGGCGATCAAGGGGTTAAATGGGATTACTGATGTACTGGCGGGCAAACTGGCTCTATCTGGGAGGGGCGCTAACACTATTGGAAGTCGCCAACGACACTGATACAGTGATCAGTAAAAAGTGGTTCACTGATCAGTGACACTGGTGACAGGGCAGTGAAGGGGTCAACTCAGGGGGGGGGGGGGCGATCAAGGGGTTAGACGGGATCACTGGTGTATTAGCGGGCAATCGGGCGCTATCTGGGAGGGGCGCTAACATTAACGGAAGTCGCCAGCGACACTGATACAGTGATCAGTAAAAATTGGTTCACTGATCAGTGACACTGGTGACAGGGCAGTGAAGGGGTCAACTGGTGTATTAGTGGGCAATCTGGCGCGATCTGGTAGGGGCGCTAACACTATCGGAAATCGCCAGCGACACTGATACAGTGATCAGTAAAAATCGCTTCACTGATCAGTGACACTGGTGACAGGGCAGTGAAGGGGTTAACTGGGGGGGGAATTAAGGGGTTAAACGGCTTTATTGGAGTACTGGCGGGCAAACTGGCGCTATCTGGGAGGGGCGCTAGCACTATTGGAAGTCGCCAGCAACACTGATACAGTGATCGATAAAAATCGCTTCACTGATCAGTGACACTGGTGACAGGGCAGTGAAGGGGTTAACTGGGGGGGGGCGATCAGGGGGTTAAATGTGTCCTAGGTGTGTTCTGTCAGTGTAGTGTTTTACTCACGTTTAAATGTCTCTTCTTCTCTGTATGGAACAGAATGTGTCCAGGCAGAGAAGAATGACATCATATCCTGCCCTGTGTAAATGTCAACACAGGACAGGATAGGACAGGGACCGATCATCCGATTTCAGCCAGAAATCACTGGCTGAAATCTAATGATTGATCCCTCCTGGATCAAATCGTGTCGCCCGCAGGTCAGCGGGAGCGCGCCCCCTACCCGCGAATGTGTCGGGACCACGTTTTAAAATGTGCTTTTGCGCTCCACTGCCGCCCTGCACACGTATGTACACAGTGGCAGGGCGGCAAGCCGTGAAAAATGTCCCTTAAAATTTCAGGTGGCTGTGAGTGAAGTTTCAATGAAAGTCAATGGGAGGGGTGAGATGCAAACAAATGGTCACATTGTGAAAACTATCAGGAGTATGGCTTAGCCGTGAACATTTTTAGTGACAGCAGGGATAGCTGAACGTTTTAATATAAGATATGTGTAGGTGGGCTTGAAAATGACAGTGATGGCAGTTTAGAAATCATGTCCTGATTTTTCCTTCCACACTCTAGCTTTTCTCTGCTGCCACTCTAGTTGCTTCATTCATTCCTATGGGAAAATTTCACCACAAAAACCGCGATATTTCGTGAACCATTTGGCGAAACGTTCCACAAAGTAATAGCAATCCGATCGGGAACAATCCGCACGTTTTGATATATTACTTGTCTTTGTAGTGTAAAAACTGTGGGAGGAGTTAGCGTGGCAAATTTGGCTATAATAATAAGAACTAGAAAATCTACAATTTCTGGGGAAATTGTGTAAAGTGTTCTTGCCGGCACATTGTAAGCAGTGCACATTGCAAGCCTGACAGAGGGAGAAATGCATTTCAGCTTGTATTTTGCATCTCACAGTCCAGCCTGGTGACTCATATGACTCTTGAGTGACCTTTGGTTGCTATAGCAACTCACTCAGTCAGGCATGTGAGAAGCTCTGTTCTAAACACAGTGCTCCAACTTGCCAACTTCAGTGGCGATTGTCATCTTCAAACGCTTGTAGTTTTAAAAGTATAAATGCTACTGTGAAAAGGTTTATATTGTGACAATCACAAGAACCAGGCCTAAATTTTGATGTATAGTATGTCTCTGAAATATTAAAAATGAAGGCACAGTCGCAGTTTAAAAAAGTCCCTTAAAATGTCAGGTGGCTGTGAGTGAAGTTTCAATGAAAGTCAATGGGAGGGGTGAGTTGCAAACAAATGGTCATATTCTGAAAACTATCAGGACTATGGCTTAGCCGTGCACAGTTTTAGTGACAACAGGGTTAGCTGAACGTTTTGATATAAGATATGTGTAGGTGGGCTTGAAAATGACAGAGTGATGGCAGTTTACAAATCATGTTCTGATTTTTCTTTTCACACTGTAGCTTTCTCACTTCTCACTGAGGTATTGCATGCATCAGTAGTCTGCACCTGGAGTGGGCGGAGTAGGCTCACTCTGACACAGCTGGGTTGCTATGGTAACTCACTCTGAGAGGAATTTATATATGCACACTGCTCCAACTTGCCAACTTCAGTGGCGATTGTCATCTTCAAACGCTTGTAGTTTTAAAAGTATAAATGCTACTGCGAACAGCTTGGTATTGCAAGAATCACAAGAAACTGAGCTAAATTATGATGTATAGTATGTCTCTGAAAGATAAAAAATGAAGGCACAGTCGCAGTTTACAAAAAGTCCCTTAAAATTTCTGGTGTCTAGAGTGGAGTTTCAATGAAAGTCAATGGGAGGGGTGAGGTGCACACAAATGGTCATATTGTGAAAACTATCAGGAGTATGTCCTAGCCGTGAACATTTTTAGTGACAGCAGGGTTAGCTGAACGTTTTGATATAAGATATGTGTAGGTGGGCTTGAAAATGACATAGTGATGGCAGTTTACAAATCATGTTCTGATTTTTCCTTTCACACTGTAGCTTTCTCACTTCTCACTCTAATGTGACTCAGCTGCCCCTTGAGTGACCTTTGGTTGCACCTGTGACTCAGTCAGTCACAGGTGTGTGAGAAGCTCTGTTCTAAACCCACTGCTCAAACTTGCCAAATTCACCGGCGATTGCCAACTTCAAACGCTTGTAGTTTTAAAAGTATAAATGCTACCGTGAAAATGTGATGGCAGTTTACAAATCATGTTCTGATTTTTCCTTTGCACACTCTAGCTGTGCTCTGCTGCTCAATGCATTCCTATGGGAAAATTTCGCCACAAAAACCGTAATATTTCTTGAACGATTTGGTGAAACGTTCCACAAAGTAAAAGCAATCCGATCGGGAACAATCCGCACATTTTGATATATTACTTGTCTTTGTAGTGTAAAAACTGTGGGAGGAGTTAGCGTGGCAAATATGGCTATAATAAGAATAGGAATAAAAACTAGAAAATCTACAATTTCTGGGGAAATTGTGTAAAGTGTTCTTGCCGCAACCTTTACCAAATGATTGATGAAATGTAAGCAGTGTACATTGCAAGCCTGATAGTGAGAAATGCATTTCAGCTTGTATTTTGAAGCTCACAGTCCAGCCTGGTAAGTCATCTGCCTCTTGAGTGACCTTTGGTTGCTGCACCTGGAGAGGGCGGAGTAGGCTCACTGTGCTGAGACAGCTGGGTTGCTATGACAACTCACTCTGAGAGGAATGTCAGCATGCCTGTTCTAAACAGGCTTTTTAAACTTGCCAAGTTCAATTGCGTGCTAAAATTAGTATTAATTAAATATTAAAGAAAAGAAACATAGTGTCTTATCCGGGATATCAATTATTTATTTTTATTTTAATTTTTTTTTTATTTTAATTTTAATTTTTATTTTATTTTATTTTTATTTTTATTTTTATGTTAATTTTTATTTTATGTTAATTTTAATTTTATTTTTATTTTATTTTTATTTTAATTTTAATTTTATGTTATTTTTATTTTAATTTTATGTTAATTTTATGTTAATATTATTTTTATTTAATTTTTTTTTTTTTTTTTTATTTTAATTTTTATTGTAATTTTAATGTTTATGTTTATGTTTATGTTTTTTTTAATTTTAATTTTATTTTTATTTTAATTTTTTTTTATTTTTATTTTTACTTTTATTTTTATTTTTTTTATTTTTATTTTATTTTAATTTTAATTTTTATTTTATTTTTCTTTTCTTTTTTATTTTCATTTTCATTTTTTTTTATTTTTTTTTTACTTTTATTTTTACTTTTATTTTTATGTTTATTTTTATTTTATTTTTATTTTAATTTTATTTTTATCCAGACTGAATAATAACACCATCTCATATATACAGAAGGAACTGTCATTCCCACTGCAAAAATTTTTTATTTTTTATTTATATTTTTCATTCATAGTTTTTGTTTTTTCACATTGATAAATTAATTTATTTTATATATTTACACAAATCATATATTTAAGTATAATTAATTGATGTAATTATTTGATTATCGGTGGTACACCTATGAATTCATTATATCACATAAGGTAGAATATATTGGGGCGCGGTACACTACTGGCATTCGTGAACATTTTTAGTGACAGCAGGGTTAGCTGAACGTTTTGATATAAGATATGTGTAGGTGGGCTTGAAAATGAAAGAGTGATGGCAGTTTACAAATCATGTTCTGATTTTTCCTTCCACACTGCAGCTTTCTCACTTCTCACTCTAATGTGACTCAGCTGCCCCCTGAGTGACCTTTGGTGCACCTGTGACTCAGTCAGTCACAGGTGTGTGAGAAGCTCTGCTCTAAACACACTGCTCAAACTTGCCAAATTCACTGGCGATTGCCATCTTCAAACGCTTGTAGTTTTAAAAGTATAAATGCTACCGTGCAAAGGTTTATATTGTGACAATCACAAGAAACAGACCTAAATTTTGATATATAGTATGTCTCTGCAATATTAAAAATGAAGGCACAGTCGCAGTTTAAAAACGTCCCTTAAAATGTCAGGTATCTAGAGTGGAATTTCAATGAAAGTCAATGGGAGGGTTGAGGTGCAAACAAATGGTCATATTCTGAAAACTATCAGGAGTATGTCCTAGCCGTGAACATTTTTAGTGACAGCAGGGTTAGCTGAACGTTTTGATATAAGATATGTGTAGGTGGGCTTGAAAATGACACAGTGATGGCAGTTTACAAATCATGTTCTGATTTTTCCTTTGCACACTCTAGCTGTGCTCTGCTGCCACTCTAGATGCACCATTCATTCCTATGGGAAAATTTCGCCACAAAAACCGCGATATTTCTTGAACGATTCGGCGAAACGTTCCACAAAGTAATAGCAATCCGATCGGGAACAATCCGCACGTTTTGATATATTACTTGTCTTTCTAGTGTAAAAACTGTGGGAGGAGTTAGCGTGGCAAATTTTGGCTATAATAATAAGAATAAAAATAAGAATAAGAACTAGACAATCTACAATTTCTGGGGAAATTGTGTAAAGTGTTCTTGCCGCAACCTTTACCAAATGATTGATGAAATGTAAGCAGGGCACATTGCAAGCCTGATAGTGAGAAATGCATTTCAGCTTGTATTTTGAAGCTTACAGTCCAGCCTCGTGAGTCATCTGCCTCTTGAGTGACCTTTGGTTGCTGCACCTGGAGAGGGCGGAGTAGGCTCACTGTGCTGAGACAGCTGGGTTGCTATGACAACTCACTCTGAAAGGAATGTCAGCATGGCTGTTCTAAACAGGCTTTTTAAACTTGCCAAGTTCAATTGCGTGCTAAAATTAGTATTAAATATTAAAGAAAAGAAACATAGTGTCTTATCCGGGATATCAATTATTTATTTATTTTTTTTTTTGTTAATTTTAATTTTATTTTTATTTTAAATTTTTTTTTATGTTAATTTTAATTTTATGTTAATTTTAATTTTATGATAAATTTTAATTTTATTTTTATTTTATTTTCATTTTATTTTATTTTAATTTTATTTTAATTTTATTTTTATTTTATGTTATTTTATGTTATTTTAATTTTATTTTTATTTTAATTTTATGTTAATTTTATTTTTATTTAATTTTTTTTTTTAATTTTAATTTTATTTTTATTTTAATTTTATGTTAATATTATTTTTATTTAATTTTTTTTAATTTTAATTTTATTTTTATTTTAATTTTTATTTTTATTTTTATTTTTAATTTTATTTTAATTTTAATTTTATTTTTTTTTTATTTTAATTTAATTTTTATTTTATTTTTATTTTTATCCAGACTGAATAATAATACCATCTCATTTATACAGAAGGAACTGTCATTCCCACTGCAAATATTTTTTATTTATTTTAATTTTAATTTAATTTTTATTTTATTTTTCATTTTATTTTTATTTTAATTTTAATTTTTAATTTTATTTTTATTTTAATTTAATTTAATTTTTTTATTTTAATTTTAATTTTATTTTATTTTTATCCAGACTGAATAATAACACCATCTCATTTATACAGAAGGAACTGTCATTCCCACTGCAAATATTTTTTATTTTTTATTTATATTTTTCATTCATAGTTTTTGTTTTTTCACATTGATAAATATATGATTTGTGTAAATATATAAAATAAATTAATTTAAGTATAATTAACTGATGTAATTATTTGATTATCGGTGGTACACTTATGAATTCATTATATCACATAAGGTACAATATATTGGAGCGCGGTACACTACTGGCATTCGTGAACATTTTTAGTGACAGCAGGGTTAGCTGAACGTTTTGATATAAGATATGTGTAGGTGGGCTTGAAAATGAAAGAGTGATGGCAGTTTACAAATCATGTTCTGATTTTTCCTTCCACATTGCAGCTTTCTCACTTCTCACTCTAATGTGACTCAGCTGCCCCCTGAGTGACCTTTGGTGCACCTGTTACCTCAGTCAGTCACAGGTGTGTGACAAGCTCTGCTCTAAACACAGTGCTCAAACTTGCCAAATTCACTGGCGATTGCCATCTTCAAACGCTTGTAGTTTTAAAAGTATAAATGCTACCGTGAAAAGGTTTATACTGTGACAATCACAAGAAACAGACCTAAATTTTGATGTATAGTATGTCTCTGCAATATTAAAAATGAAGGCACAGTTGCAGTTTAAAAACGTCCCTTAACATTTCAGGTGGCTGTGAGTGAAGTTTCAATGAAAGTCAATGGGAGGGGTGAGGTGCAAACAAATGGTCATATTCTGAAAACTATCAGGAGTATGTCCTAGCCGTGAACATTTTTAGTGACAGCAGGGTTAGCTGAACGTTTTGATATAAGATATGTGTAGGTGGGCTTGATAATGACATAGTGATGGCAGTTTACAAATCATGTTCTGATTTTTCCTTTCACACTCTAGATTTGTCACTTCTCACTCTAGTTGCTCAATGCATTCCTATGGGAAAATGTCGCCACAAAAACCGCGATATTTCGTGAACGATTCGGCGAAACGTTCCACAAAGTAATAGCAATCCGATCGGGAACAATCCGCACGTTTTGATATATTACTTGTCTTTCTAGTGTAAAAACTGTGGGAGGAGTTAGCGTGGCAAATTTTGGCTATAATAATAAGAATAAAAACTAGACAATCTACAATTTCTGGGGAAATTGTGTAAAGTGTTCTTGCCGCAACCTTTACCAAATGATTGATGAAATGTAAGCAGTGCACATTGCAAGCCTGATAGTGAGAAATGCATTTCAGCTTGTATTTTGAACCTCACAGTCCAGCCTCATGAGTCATCTGCCTCTTGAGTGACCTTTGGTTGCTGCACCTGGAGAGGGCGGAGTAGGCTCACTGTGCTGAGACAGCTGGGTTGCTATGACAACTCACTCTGAGAGGAATGTCAGCATGCCTGTTCTAAACAGGCTTTTTAAACTTGCCAAGTTCAATTGCGTGCTAAAATTAGTATTAATTAAATATTAAAGAAAAGAAACATAGTGTCTTATCCGGGATATCAATTATTTATTTTTATTTTAATTTTTTTTTTATTTTAATTTTAATTTTAATTTTATTTTATTTTTAATTTTATTTTTATTTTAATTTAATTTTAATTTTATGTTAATTTTAATTTTATTTTTATTTTTATTTTATTTTAAATTTTAATTTTATGTTAATTTTAATTTTATTTTTATTTTATTTTAATTTTATTTTATTTTTAATTTTATTTTTATTTTAATTTTATTTTTATTTTATGTTATTTTAATTTTATTTTTATTTTATTTTAATTTTATTTTATTTTTAATTTTATTTTTATTTTAATTTTATTTTTATTTTATGTTATTTTAATTTTATTTTTATTTTAATTTTTTTTTATTTTAATTTTAATTTTTATTTTATTTTATTTTTAATTTTATTTTTATTTTAATTTTATTTTTATTTTATGTTATTTTAATTTTATTTTTATTTTTTTTTATTTTAATTTTAATTTTTATTTTATTTTATTTTTATTTTATTTTTACTTTTATTTTAATTTAATTTTAATTTTATATGTTAATATAATTTTTTTTTTTATTTTAATTTTATTTTTATTTTAATTTTATGTTAATTTTAATTTTATGTTAATTTTAATTTTATTTTTATTTTATTTTAATTTAATTTTATTTTTAATTTTATTTTTATTTAATTTTTTATTTTAATTTTAATTTTTTTATTTTAATTTTTATTTTTATTTTTAATTTTATTTTAATTTTAGTTTTATTTTTTTTTTATTTTAATTTAATTTTTATTTTATTTTTATTTTTATCCAGACTGAATAATAATACCATCTCATTTATACAGAAGGAACTGTCATTCCCACTGCAAATATTTTTTATTTATTTTAATTTTAATTTAATTTTTATTTTATTTTTCATTTTATTTTTATTTTAATTTTAATTTTTAATTTTATTTTAATTTTAATTTTATTTTATTTTATTTTTTTATTTTAATTTTATTTTATTTTTATCCAGACTGAATAATAACACCATCTCATTTATACAGAAGGAACTGTCATTCCCACTGCAAATATTTTTTATTTTTTATTTATATTTTGCATTCATAGTTTTTGTTTTTTCACATTGATAAATTAATTTATTTTATATATTTACACAAATCATATATTTAAGTATAATTAATTGATGTAATTATTTGATTATCGGTGGTACACTTATGAATTCATTATATCACATAAGGTAGAATATATTGGAGCGCGGTACACTACTGGCATTCGTGAACATTTTTAGTGACAGCAGGGTTAGCTGAACGTTTTGATATAAGATATGTGTAGGTGGGCTTGAAAATGACATAGTTATGGCAGTTTACAAATCATGTTCTGATTTTTCCTTTCACACTGCAGCTTTCTCACTCTAATGTGACTCAGCTGCCCCCTGAGTGACCTTTGCTTGCACCTGTTACCTCAGTCAGTCACAGGTGTGTGAGAAGGTCTGCTCTAAACAGGCTGTTTAAACTTGCCAAGTTCACTGGCGATTGCCATTTTCAAACGCTTGTAGTTTTAAAAGTATAAATGCTACCGTGAAAAGGTTTATATTGCGACAATCACAAGAAAAAGGCCTAAATTTTGATGTATAGTATGTCTCTGCAATATTAAAAATGAAGGCACAGTCGCAGTTTAAAAACGTCCCTTAAAATGTCTGGTGTCTAGAGTGGAGTTTCAATGAAAGTCAATGGGAGGGGTGATGTGCAAACAAATGGTCATATTCTGAAAACTATCAGGAGTATGGCTTAGCCGTGAACATTTTTAGTGACAGCAGGGTTAGCTGAACGTTTTGATATAAGATATGTGTAGGTGAGCTTGAAAATGAAAGAGTGATGGCAGTTTACAAATCATGTTCTGATTTTTCTGATTTTTCCTTTGCACACTCTAGCTGTGCTGTGCTGCTCAATGCATTCCTATGGGAAAATTTCGCCGCAAAAACCGCGATATTTCTTGAACGATTCGGCGAAACGTTCTACAAAGTAATAGCAATCCGATCGGGATCAATGCGCACGTTTTGATATATTACTTGTCTTTGTAGTGTAAAAACTGTGGGAGGAGTTAGCGTGGCAAATATGGCTATAATAAGAATAAGAATAAGAACTAGACAATCTACAATTTCTGGGGAAATTGTGTAAAGTGTTCTTGCCGCAACCTTTACCAAATGATTGATGAAATGTAAGCAGCAGTGCACATTGCAAGCCTGATAGTGAGAAATGCATTTCAGCTTGTATTTTGAAGCTCACAGTCCAGCCTCGTGAGTCATCTGCCTCTTGAGTGACATTTGGTTGCTGCACCTGGAGAGGGCGGAGTAGGCTCACTGTGCTGAGACAGCTGGGTTGCTATGACAACTCACTCTGAGAGGAATGTCAGCATGCCTGTTCTAAACAGGCTTTTTAAACTTGCCAAGTTCAATTGCGTGCTAAAATTAGAATTAATTAAATATTAAAGAAAAGAAACATAGTGTCTTCTCCGGGATATCAATTATTTATTTTTATTTTTATTTTATTTTATTTTAATTTTAATTTTTAATTTAATTTTATTTTTATTTTAATTTTATTTTAATTTTAATTTTATTTTATTTTTAATTTTATTTTTATTTTAATTTTATGTTAATTTTATTTTTATTTTAATTTTTTTTTTAATTTTAATTTTATTTTAAATTTTATTTTTATTTTATTTTTCATTTTATTTTAATTTTAATTTTATTTTTTTTATTTTAATTTTTATTTTATTTTTATCCAGACTGAATAATAATACCATCTCATTTATACAGAAGGAACTGTCATTCCCACTGCAAATATTTTTTATTTATTTTAATTTTAATTTAATTTATTTTTTATTTTTAATTTTATTTTTATTTTAATTTTAATTTTTAATTTTATTTTTATTTTAATTTTATTTTATTTTTTTATTTTAATTTTAATTTAATTTTATTTTTATTTTTATCCAGACTGAATAATAACACCATCTCATTTATACAGAAGGAACTGTCATTCCCACTGCAAATATTTTTTATTTATTTTAATTTTAATTTTAATTTAATTTTAATTTTATTTTTCATTTTATTTTTATTTTAATTTTAATTTTTAATTTTATTTTTATTTTAATTTTATTTTATTTTTTTATTTTAATTTTAATTTTATTTTATTTTTATCCAGACTGAATAATAACACCATCTCATTTATACAGAAGGAACTGTCATTCCCACTGCAAATATTTTTTATTTTTTATTTATATTTTTCATTCATAGTTTTTGTTTTTTCACATTGATAAATTAATTTATTTTATATATTTACACAAATCATATATTTAAGTATAATTAATTGATGTAATTATTTGATTATCGGTGGTACACTTATGAATTCATTATATCACATAAGGTAGAATATATTGGAGCGCAGTACACTACTGGCATTCGTGAACATTTTTAGTGACAGCAGGGTTAGCTGAACGTTTTGATATAAGATATGTGTAGGTGGGCTTGATAATGACATAGTGATGGCAGTTTACAAATCATGTTCTGATTTTTCCTTCCACACTGTAGCTTTCTCACTCTAATGTGACTCAGCTGCCCCCTGAGTGACCTTTGCTTGCACCTGTTACCTCAGTCAGTCACAGGTGTGTGACAAGCTCTGCTTTAAACAGGCTATTTAAACTTGCCAAGTTCACTGGCGATTGCCATTTTCAAACGCTTGTAGTTTTAAAAGTATAAATGCTACTGTGAAAAGGTTTATACTGTGACAATCACAAGAAACAGACCTAAATTTTGATGTATAGTATGTCTCTGAAAGATAAAAAATGAAGGCACAGTCGCAGTTTAAAAACGTCCCTTAAAATGTCTTGTGTCTAAAGTGGAGTTTCAATGAAAGTCAATGGGAGGGATGAGGTCCAAACAAATGGTCATATTCTGAAAACTATCAGGAATATGGCTTAGCTGTGAACATGTTTAGTGACAGCAGGGTTAGCTGAACGTTTTGATATAAGATATGTGTAGGTGGGCTTGAAAATGAAAGAGTGATGGCAGTTTACAAATCATGTTCTGATTTTTCTGATTTTTCCTTTACACACTCTAGCTGTGCTCTGCTGCTCAATGCATTCCTATGGGAAAATTTCGCCGCAAAAAACGCGATATTTCTTGAACGATTCGGCGAAACGTTCCACAAAGTAATAGCAATCCGATCGGGAACAATCCGCACGTTTTGATATATTACTTGTATTTGTAGTGTAAAAACTGTGGGAGGAGTTAGCGTGGCAAATATGGCTATAATAAGAAACGGAATAAAAATAAGAATCTAGACAATCTACAATTTCTGGGGAAATTGTGTAAAGTGTTCTTGCCGCAACCTTTACCAAATGATTGATGAAATGTAAGCAGTGCACATTGCAAGCCTGATAGTGAGAAATGCATTTCAGCTTGTATTTTGAAGCTCACAGTCCAGCCTGGTGAGTCATCTGCCTCTTGAGTGACCTTTGGTTGCTGCACCTGGAGAGGGCGGAGTAGGCTCACTGTGCTGAGACAGCTGGGTTGCTATGACAACTCACTCTGAGAGGAATGTCAGCATGGCTGTTCTAAACAGGCTTTTTAAACTTGCCAAGTTCAATTGCGTGCTAAAATTAGTATTAATTAAATATTAAAGAAAAGAAACATAGTGTCTTATCCGGGATATCAATTATTTATTTTTATTTTTATTTTAATTTTTTTTTTATTTTAATTTTTATTTTAATTTTATGTTAATTTTAATTTTATTTTTATTTTATTTTAATTTTATTTTATTTTTAATTTTATTTTAATTTTAATTTTATTTTTATTTTTATTTTATGTTATTTTAATTTTATTTTTATTTTAATTTTATGTTAATTTTATTTTTATTTAATTTTTTTTTTAATTTTAATTTTATTTTAATTTTAATTTTTATTTTTAATTTTATTTAAATTTTAATTTTATTTTTTTTTTATTTTAATTTAATTTTTATTTTATTTTTATCCAGACTGAATAATAATACCATCTCATTTATACAGAAGGAACTGTCATTCCCACTGCAAATATTTTTTATTTATTTTAATTTTAATTTTATTTTTATTTTAATTTTAATTTTTAATTTTATTTTTATTTTAATTTTATTTTTTTTTTTTATTTTAATTTTAATTTTATTTTATTTTTATCCAGACTGAATAATAACACCATCTCATTTATACAGAAGGAACTGTCATTCCCACTGCAAATATTTTTTATTTTTTATTTATATTTTTCATTCATAGTTTTTGTTTTTTCACATTGATAAATTAATTTATTTTATATATTTACACAAATCATATATTTAAGTATAATTAATTGATGTAATTATTTGATTATCGGTGGTACACTTATGAATTCATTATATCACATAAGGTAGAATATATTGGAGCGCGGTACACTACTGGCATTCATGAACACTTTTAGTGACAGCAGGGTTAGCTGAACGTTTTGATATAAGATATGTGTAGGTGGGCTTGATAATGACATAGTGATGGCAGTTTACAAATCATGTTCTGATTTTTCCTTCCACACTGCAGCTTTCTCACTCTAATGTGACTCAGCTGCCCTCTGAGTGACCTTTGCTTGCACCTGTTACCTCAGTCAGTCACAGGTGTGTGAGAAGCTCTGCTGAAAACAGGCTGTTTAAACTTGCCAAGTTCACTGGCGATTGCCATTTTCAAACGCTTGTAGTTTTAAAAGTAAAAATGCTACCGTGAAAAGGTTTATACTGTGACAATCACAAGAAACAGACCTAAATTTTGATGTATAGTATGTCTCTGCAATATTAAAAATGAAGGCACAGTCGCAGTTTAAAAACGTCCCTTAAAATTTCTTGTGTCTAAAGTGGAGTTTCAATGAAAGTCAATGGGAGGGGTGAGGTCCAAACAAATGGTCATATTGTGAAAACTATCAGGAGTATGTCCTAGCCGTGAACATTTTTAGTGACAGCAGGGTTAGCTGAACGTTTTGATATAAGATATGTGTAGGTGGGCTTGATAATGACATAGTTATGGCAGTTTACAAATCATGTTCTGATTTTTCTGATTTTTCCTTTACACACTCTAGCTGTGCTCTGCTTCTCAATGCATTCCTATGGGAAAATTTCGCCGCAAAAACCGCGATATTTCTTGAACGATTCGGCGAAACGTTCCACAAAGTAATAGCAATCCGATCGGGAACAATGCGCACGTTTTGATATATTACTTGTATTTGTAGTGTAAAAACTGTGGGAGGAGTTAGCGTGGCAAATATGGCTATAATAAGAATAAGAATAAGAATATATATGTGAGATAACAATAAGTGTTCCTTGCTATGCAAGAACACTTAATAAAAACTAGACAATCTACAATTTCTGGGGAAATTGTGTAAAGTGTTCTTGCCGCAACCTTTACCAAATGATTGATGAAATGTAAGCAGTGCACATTGCAAGCCTGATAGTGAGAAATGCATTTCAGCTTGTATTTTGAAGCTCACAGTCCAGCCTCGTGAGTCATCTGCCTCTTGAGTGACCTTTGGTTGCTGCACCTGGAGAGGGCGGAGTAGGCTCACTGTGCTGAGACAGCTGGGTTGCTATGACAACTCACTCTGAGAGGAATGTCAGCATGCCTGTTCTAAACAGGCTTTTTAAACTTGCCAAGTTCAATTGCGTGCTAAAATTAGTATTAATTAAATATTAAAGAAAAGAAACATAGTGTCTTATCCGGGATATCAATTATTTATTTTTATTTTAATTTTTTTTTTATTTTAATTTTAATTTTTATTTTTATTTTATTTTATTTTTAATTTTATTTTTATTTTAATTTAATTTTAATTTTATGTTAATTTTAATTTTATGTTAATTTTAATTTTATTTTTATTTTAATTTTATGTTAATTTTAATTTTTTTTTTATTTTTATTTTAATTTTATTTTTATTTTAATTTTATGTTAATTTTAATTTTATGTTAATTTTAATTTTATTTTTATTTTATTTTAATTTAATTTTAATTTTTTTATTTTAATTTTTATTTTTAATTTTATTTTAATTTTAGTTTTATTTTTTTTTATTTTAATTTAATTTTTATTTTATTTTTATTTTTATCCAGACTGAATAATAATACCATCTCATTTATACAGAAGGAACTGTCATTCCCACTGCAAATATTTTTTATTTATTTTAATTTTAATTTTAATTTAATTTTTATTTTATTTTTCATTTAATTTTTATTTTAATTTTAATTTTTAATTTTATTTTATTTTATTTTTTTATTATAATTTTAATTTTATTTTAATTTTATCCAGACTGAATAATAACACCATCTCATTTATACAGAAGGAACTGTCATTCGCCCTGCAAATACTTTTTATTTTTTATTTATATTTTTCATTCATAGTTTTTGTTTTTTCACATTGATAAATTAATTTATTTTATGTATTTACACAAATCATATATTTAAGTATAATTAATTGATGTAATTATTTGATTATCGGTGGTACACTTATGAATTCATTATATCACATAAGGTAGAATATATTGGAGCGCAGTACACTACTGGCATTCGTGAACATTTTTAGTGACAGCAGGGTTAGCTGAACGTTTTGATATAAGATATGTGTAGGTGGGCTTGAAAATGACATAGTGATGGCAGTTTACAAATCATGTTCTGATTTTTCCTTTCACACTGCAGCTTTCTCACTCTAATGTGACTCAGCTGCCCCCTGAGTGACCTTTGCTTGCACCTGTTACCTCAGTCAGTCACAGGTGTGTGATGAGCTCTGCTCTAAACAGGCTGTTTAAACTTGCCAAGTTCACTGGCGATTGCCATTTTCAAACGCTTGTAGTTTTAAAAGTATAAATGCTACCGTGAAAAGGTTTATACTGTGACAATCACAAGAAAAAGACCTAAATTTTGATGTATAGTATGTCTCTGAAAGATAAAAAATGAAGGCACAGTCGCAGTTTAAAAACGTCCCTTAAAATTTCTTGTGTCTAAAGTGGAGTTTCAATGAAAGTCAATGGGAGGGATGAGGTCCAAACAAATGGTCATATTCTGAAAACTATCAGGAGTATGTCCTAGCCGTGAACATTTTTAGTGACAGCAGGGTTAGCTGAACGTTTTGATATAAGATATGTGTAGGTGGGCTTGAAAATGGCAGAGTGATGGCAGTTTACAAATCATGTTCTGATTTTTCCTTTGCACACTCTAGCTGTGCTCTGCTGCCACTCTAGATGCACCATTCATTCCTATGGGAAAATTTCGCCGCAAAAACCGCGATATTTCTTGAACGATTCGGCGAAACGTTCCACAAAGTAATAGCAATCCGATCGAGAACAATCCGCACGTTTTGATATATTACTTGTCTTTGTAGTGTAAAAACTGTGGGAGGAGTTAGCGTGGCAAATTTGGCTATAATAATAAGAATAAGAATAAAAATAAGAACTAGACAATCTACAATTTCTGGGGAAATTGTGTAAAGTGTTCTTGCCGCAACCTTTACCAAATGATTGATGAAATGTAAGCAGTGCACATTGCAAGCCTTATAGTGAGAAATGCATTTCAGCTTGTATTTTGAAGCTCACAGTCCAGCCTCGTGAGTCATCTGCCTCTTGAGTGACCTTTGGTTGCTGCACCTGGAGAGGGCGGAGTAGGCTAACTGTGCTGAGACAGCTGGGTTGCTATGACAACTCACTCTGAGAGGAATGTCAGCATGCCTGTTCTAAACAGGCTTTTTAAACTTGCCAAGTTCAATTGTGTGCTAAAATTAGTATTAATTAAATATTAAAGAAAAGAAACATAGTGTCTTATCCGGGATATCAATTATTTATTTTTATTTTTATTTTATTTTTTTTTAATTTTAATTTTATTTTAATTTTAATTTAATTTTATTTTTTTTTTAATTTTATTTTAATTTTATGTTAATTTTAATTTTATTTTTATTTTTTTTTTAATTTTATTTTAATTTTAATTTTATGTTAATTTTATTTTTATTTTAATTTTTTTTTTTAATTTAATTTTATTTTTATTTTAATTTTTATTTTTATTTTATTTTTAATTTTATTTTAATTTTAATTTAATTTTAATTTAATTTTTATTTTTATCCAGACTGAATAATAATACCATCTCATTTATACAGAAGGAACTGTCATTCCCACTGCAAATATTTTTTATTTATTTTAATTTTAATTTTATTTTTATTTTAATTTTATTTTATTTTTTTATTTTAATTTTAATTTTATTTTATTTTTATCCAGACTGAATAATAACACCATCTCATTTATACAGAAGGAACTGTCATTCCCACTGCAAATATTTTTTATTTTTTATTTATATTTTTCATTCATAGTTTTTGTTTTTTCACATTGATAAATTAATTTATTTTATATATTTACACAAATCATATATTTAAGTATAATTAATTGATGTAATTATTTGATTATCGGTGGTACACTTATGAATTCATTATATCACATAAGGTAGAATATATTGGAGCGCGGTACAGTACTGGCATTCGTGAACATTTTTAGTGACAGCAGGGTTAGCTGAACGTTTTGATATAAGATATGTGTAGGTGGGCTTGAAAATGACATAGTTATGGCAGTTTACAAATCATGTTCTGATTTTTCCTTTCACACTGCAGCTTTCTCACTCTAATGTGACTCAGCTGCCCCCTGAGTGACCTTTGCTTGCACCTGTTACCTCAGTCAGTCACAGGTGTGTGACAAGTTCTGCTCTAAACAGGCTGTTTAAACTTGCCAAGTTCACTGGCGATTGCCATTTTCAAACGCTTGTAGTTTTAAAAGTATAAATGCTACCGTGAAAAGGTTTATATTGTGACAATCACAAGAAAAAGACCTAAATTTTGATATATAGTATGTCTCTGCAATATTAAAAATGAAGGCACAGTCGCAGTTTAAAAACGTCCCTTAAAATGTCAGGTATCTAGAGTGGAGTTTCAATGAAAGTCAATAGGAGGGGTGAGGTGCAAACACATGGTCATATTGTGAAAACTATCAGGAGTATGTCCTAGCTGTGATCATTTTTAGTGACAGCAGGGTTAGCTGAACGTTTTGATATAAGATATGTGTAGGTGGGCTTGAAAATGACATAGTTATGGCAGTTTACAAATCATGTTCTGATTTTTCCTTCCACACTGCAGCTTTCTCACTCTAATGTGACTCAGCTGCCCCCTGAGTGACCTTTGCTTGCACCTGTTACCTCAGTCAGTCACAGGTGTGTGAGAATGCTCTGCTCTAAACAGGCTGTTTAAACTTGCCAAATTCACTGGCGATTGCCATCTTCAAACGCTTGTAGTTTTAAAAGTATAAATGCTACCGTGAAAAGGCTTATATTGTGACAATCACAAGAAACAGACCTAAATTTTGATATATAGTATGTCTCTGAAAGATAACAAATGAAGGCACAGTCGCAGTTTAAAAACATCCCTTAAAATGTCTGGTGTCTAAAGTGGAGTTTCAATGAAAGTCAATGGGAGGGGTGATGTGCAAACAAATGGTCATATTCTGAAAACTATCAGGAGTATGTCCTAGCCGTGAACATTTTTAGTGACAGCAGGGTTAGCTGAACGTTTTGATATAAGATATGTGTAGGTGGGCTTGAAAATGAAAGAGTGATGGCAGTTTACAAATCATGTTCTGATTTTTCTGATTTTTCCTTTGCACACTCTAGCTGTGCTGTGCTGCTCAATGCATTCCTATGGGAAAATTTCGCCACAAAAACCGCGATATTTCTTGAACGATTCGGCGAAACGTTACACAAAGTAATAGCAATCCGATCGGGAACAATCCGCACGTTTTGATATATTACTTGTCTTTGTAGTGTAAAAACTGTGGGAGGAGTTAGCGTGGCAAATTTGGCTATAAGAATAAGAATAAGAATATACTTGTGAGATAACAATAAGTGTTCCTTGCTATGCAAGAACACTTAATAAGAATAAGAATATATTTGTGAGATAACAATAAGTGTTCCTTGCTATGCAAGAACACTTAACTAGACAATCTACAATTTCTGGGGAAATTGTGTAAAGTGTTCTTGCCGCAACCTTTACCAAATGATTGATGAAATGTAAGCAGTGCACATTGCAAGCCTGATAGTGAGAAATGCATTTCAGCTTGTATTTTGAAGCTCACAGTCCAGCCTCGTGAGTCATCTGCCTCTTGAGTGACCTTTGGTTGCTGCACCTGGAGAGGGCGGAGTAGGCTCACTGTGCTGAGACAGCTGGGTTGCTATGACAACTCACTCTGAGAGGAATGTCAGCATGCCTGTTCTAAACAGGCTTTTTAAACTTGCCAAGTTCAATTGCGTGCTAAAATTAGTATTAATTAAATATTAAAGAAAAGAAACATAGTGTCTTATCCGGGATATCAATTATTTATTTTTATTTTAATTTTTTTTTTATTTTAATTTTAATTTTAATTTTTATTTTATTTTTAATTTTTTTTTTATTTTAATTTTAATTTTTATTTTATTTTATTTTTAATTTTATTTTTATTTTTATTTTAATTTAATGTTAATTTTAATTTTATTTTAATTTTATTTTTATGTTAATTTTAATTTTATTTTTATTTTGTTATTTTAATTTTATTTTTTTTTTAATTTTATGTTAATTTTATTTTTATTTAATTTTTTTTTTATTTTAATTTTAATTTTATTTTAATTTTAATTTTTATTTTTTTTTTATTTTAATTTTATTTTTATTTTAATTTTAATTTTATTTTTTTTTTATTTTAATTTAATTTTTATTTTATTTTTATTTTTATCCAGACTGAATAACAATACCATCTCATTTATACAGAAGGAACTGTCATTCCCACTGCAAATATTTTTTATTTTAATTTTAATTTAATTTTTATTTTATTTTTCATTTTATTTTTATTTTAATTTTAATTTTTAATTTTATTTTTATTTTAATTTTATTTTATTTTTTTATTTTAATTTTAATTTTATTTTATTTTTATCCAGACTGAATAATAACACCATCTCATTTATACAGAAGGAACTGTCATTCCCACTGCAAATATTTTTTATTTTTTATTTATATTTTTCATTCATAGTTTTTGTTTTTTCACATTGATAAATTAATTTATTTTATATATTTACACAAATCATATATTTAAGTATAATTAATTGATGTAATTATTTGATTATCGGTGGTACACTTATGAATTCATTATATCACATAAGGTAGAATATATTGGAGCGCGGTACACTACTGGCATTCGTGAACATTTTTAGTGACAGCAGGGTTAGCTGAACGTTTTGATAGAAGATATGTGTAGGTGGGCTTGAAAATGAAAGAGTGATGGCAGTTTACAAATCATGTTCTGATTTTTCCTTCCACACTGCAGCTTTCTCACTTCTCACTCTAATGTGACTCAGCTGCCCCCTGAGTGACCTTTGGTTGCACCTGTTACCTCAGTCAGTCACAGGTGTGTGACAGCTCTGCTCTAAACACAGTGCTCAAACTTGCCAAATTCACTGGCGATTGCCATCTTCAAACGCTTGTAGTTTTAAAAGTATGAATGCTACCGTGAAAAGGTTTATACTGTGACAATCACAAGAAACAGACCTAAATTTTGATGTATAGTATGTCTCTGCAATATTAAAAATGAAGGCACAGTCGCAGTTTAAAAACGTCCCTTAACATTTCAGGTGGCTGTGAGTGAAGTTTCAATGAAAGTCAATGGGAGGGATGAGGTGCAAACAAATGGTCATATTCTGAAAACTATCAGGAGTATGTCCTAGCCGTGAACATTTTTAGTGACAGCAGGGTTAGCTGAACGTTTTGATATAAGATATGTGTAGGTGGGCTTGATAATGACATAGTTATGGCAGTTTACAAATCATGTTCTGATTTTTCCTTTCACACTGTAGCTTTCTCACTCTAATGTGACTCAGCTGCCCCCTGAGTGACCTTTGGTTGCACCTGTTACCTCAGTCAGTCACAGGTGTGTGAGGTGCTCTGCTCTAAACAGGCTTTTTAAACTTGCCAAGTTCACTGGCGATTGCCATTTTCAAACGCTTGTAGTTTTAAAAGTATAAAAGCTACCGTGAAAAGGTTGATAGTGTGACAATCACAAGAAAAATATCTACAGTTTGATGTATAGTATGTCTCTGAAAGATAAAAAATGAAGGCACAGTCGCAGTTTAAAAACGTCCCTTAAAATTTCTTGTGTCTAAAGTGGAGTTTCAATGAAAGTCAATGGGAGGGATGAGGTCCAAACAAATGGTCATATTCTGAAAACTATCAGGAATATGGCTTAGCTGTGAACATTGTTAGTGACAGCAGGGTTAGCTGAACGTTTTGATATAAGATATGTGTAGGTGGGCTTGAAAATGAAAGAGTGATGGCAGTTTACAAATCATGTTCTGATTTTTCTGATTTTTCCTTTAAACACTCTAGCTGTGCTCTGCTGCTCAATGCATTCCTATGGGAAAATTTCGCCGCAAAAACCGTGATATTTCTTGAACGATTCGGCGAAACGTTCCACAAAGTAATAGCAATCCGATCGGGAACAATCCGCACGTTTTGATATATTACTTGTCTTTGTAGTGTAAAAACTGTGGGAGGAGTTAGCGTGGCAAATATGGCTATAATAAGAAACGGAATAAAAACTAGACAATCTACAATTTCTGGGGAAATTGTGTAAAGTGTTCTTGCCGCAACCTTTACCAAATGATTGATGAAATGTAAGCAGTGCACATTGCAAGCCTGATAGTGAGAAATGCATTTCAGCTTGTATTTTGAAGCTCACAGTCCAGCCTCGTGAGTCATCTGCCTCTTGAGTGACCTTTGGTTGCTGCACCTGGAGAGGGCGGAGTAGGCTCACTGTGCTGAGACAGCTGGGTTGCTATGACAACTCACTCTGAGAGGAATGTCAGCATATAAATGTCACAATATAATGTCACAATATAAACCTTTTAACGGTAGCATTTATACTTTTAAAACTACAAGCGTTTGAAAATGGCAATCGCCAGTGAACTTGGCAAGTTTAAATAGCCTGTTTAGAGTAGAGCTTCTCACACACCTGTGACTGACTGAGGTAACAGGTGCAACCAAAGGTCACTCAGGGGGCAGCTGAGTCACATTAGAGTGAGAAAGCTACAGTGTGAAAGGAAAAATCAGAACATGATTTGTAAACTGCCATCACTCTGTCATTTTCAAGCCCACGTTCAGCTAACCCTGCTGTCACTAAAAATGTTCACGGCTAGGACATACTCCTGATAGTTTTCAGAATATGACCATTTGTTTGCACCTCACCCCTCCCATTGACTTTCATTGAAACTTCACTCACAGCCACCTGAAATGTTAAGGGACGTTTTTAAACTGCGACTGTGCCTTCATTTTTAATATTGCAGAGACATACTATACATCAAAATTTAGGTCTGTTTCTTGTGATTGTCAAAGTATAAACCTTTTCACGGTAGCATTTATACTTTTAAAACTACAAGCGTTTGAAGATGGCAATCGCCAGTGAATTTGGCAAGTTTGAGCAGTGTGTTTAGAGCAGAGCTTCTCACACACCTGTGACTGACTGAGTCACAGGTGCAACCAAAGGTCACTCAGGGGGCAGCTGAGTCACATTAGAGTGAGAAGTGAGAAAGCTGCAGTGTGGAAGGAAAAATCAGAACATGATTTGTAAACTGCCATAACTATGTCATTTTCAAGCCCACCTACACATATCTTATATCAAAACGTTCAGCTAACCCTGCTGTCACTAAAAATGTTCACGAATGCCAGTAGTGTACCGCGCTCCAATATATTCTACCTTATGTGATATAATGAATTCATAAGTGTACCACCGATAATCAAATAATTACATCAATTAATTATACTTAAATATATGATTTGTGTAAATATATAAAATAAATTAATTTATCAATGTGAAAAAACAAAAACTATGAATGAAAAATATAAATAAAAAATAAAAAATATTTGCAGTGGGAATGACAGTTCCTTCTGTATAAATGAGATGGTATTATTATTATTCAGTCTGGATAAAAATAAAAATAAAATAAAAATTAAATTAAAATAAAATTAAAAATAAAAATTAAAATAAAAATAAAAATAAAATTAAAATTAAAAAAAAAAATTAAATAAAAATAAAATAAAAATAAAATTAAAATAACAAAATAAAAATAAAAATAAAATTAAAATAAAAATAAAATTAAAAATAAAATTTAAAATAAAATAAAATTAACATAAAATTAAATAAAAATAAAATTAACATAAAATTAAAATTAACATAAAATTAAAATAAAAATAAAATAAAAATAAAATAAAAATAAAATTAAAATTAAAATAAAAAAAAAATTAAAATTAAAATAAAAAAAAAATTAAAATAAAAATAAATAATTGATATCCTGGATAAGACACTATGTTTCTTTTCTTTAATATTTAATTAATGCTAATTTTAGCACGCAATTGAACTTGGCAAGTTTAAAAAGCCTGTTTAGAACAGGAATGCTGACATTCCTCTCAGAGTGAGTTGCCATAGCAACCCAGCTGTCTCAGCACAGTGAGCCTACACCGCCCTCTCCAGGTGCAGCAACCAAAGGTCACTCAAGAGGCAGATGACTCACCAGGCTGGACTGTGAGCTTCAAAATACAAGCTGAAATGCATTTCTCACTATCAGGCTTGCAATGTGCCCTACTTACATTTCATCAATCATTTGGTAAAGGTTGCGGCAAGAACACTTTACACAATTTCCCCAGAAATTGTAGATTGTCTAGTTCTTATTAAGTGTTCTTGCATAGCAAGGAACACTTATTGTTATCTCACATATATATTCTTATTCTTATTAAATGTTCTTGCATAGCAAGGAACACTTATTGTTATCTCACATATATATTCTTATTCTTATTAAGTGTTCTTGCATAGCAAGGAACACTTATTGTTATCTCACATATATATTCTTATTAAGTGTTCTTGCATAGCAAGGAACACTTATTGTTATCTCACAAATATATTCTTATTCTTATTTTTATTAAGTGTTCTTGCATAGCAAGGAACACTTATTGTTATCTCACAAATATATTCTTATTAAGTGTTCTTGCATAGCAAGGAACACTTATTGTTATCTCACATATATATTCTTATTCTTATTAAGTGTTCTTGCATAGCAAGGAACACTTATTGTTATCTCACAAATATATTCTTATTCTTATTTTTATTCTTATTCTTATTATTATAGCCAAATTTGCCACGCTAACTCCTCCCACAGTTTTTACACTACAAAGACAAGTAATATATCAAAACGTGCGGATTGATCCCGATCGGATTGCTATTACTTTGTAGAACGTTTCGCCGAATCGTTCAAGAAATATCGCGGTTTTTGCGGCGAAATTTTCCCATAGGAATGCATTGAGCAGCACAGCACAGCTAGAGTGTGCAAAGGAAAAATCAGAAAAATCAGAACATGATTTGTAAACTGCCATCACTCTGCCATTTTCAAGCCCACCTACACATATCTTATATCAAAACGTTCAGCTAACCCTGCTGTCACTAAAAATGTTCACGGCTAGGACATACTCCTGATAGTTTTCAGAATATGACCATTTGTTTGGACCTCATCCCTCCCATTGACTTTCACTGAAACTCCACTTTAGACACAAGAAATTTTAAGGGACGTTTTTAAACTGCGACTGTGCCTTCATTTTTTATCTTTCAGAGACATACTATACATCAAAATTTAGGTCTTTTTCTTGTGATTGTCACAATATAAACCTTTTCACGGTAGCATTTATACTTTTAAAACTACAAGCGTTTGAAAATGGCAATCGCCAGTGAACTTGGCAAGTTTAAACAGCCTGTTTAGAGCAGAGCTCATCACACACCTGTGACTGACTGAGGTAACAGGTGCAAGCAAAGGTCACTCAGGGGGCAGCTGAGTCACATTAGAGTGAGAAAGCTGCAGTGTGAAAGGAAAAATCAGAACATGATTTGTAAACTGCCATCACTATGTCATTATCAAGCCTCACAGTCCAGCCTGGTGAGTCATCTGCCTCTTGAGTGACCTTTGGTTGCTGCACCTGGAGTGGGCGGAGTAGGCTCACTGTGCTGAGACAGCTGGGTTGCTATGACAACTCACTCTGAGAGGAATGTCAGCATGTATGTTCTAAACAGGCTTTTTAAACTTGCCATCTTCACTGGCGATTGCCATCTTCAAACGCTTGTAGTTTTAAAAGTATAAATGCTACCGTGAAAAGGTTTATATTGTGACAATCACAAGAAACAGACCTAAATATTTGATGTATAGTATGCCTCTGAAAGATAAAAAATGAAGGCACAGTCGCAGTTTAAAAATGTTCCTTAAAATTTCTGGTGTCTAGAGTGGAGTTTCAATGAAAGTCAATGGGAGGGGTGAGGTGCAAACAAATGGTCATATTGTGAAAACTATCAGGAGTATGTCCTAGCCGTGAACATTTTTATAAAAAGTTGGATAGTTACTTGTGAGCCACTAGGAGTTTTCTTTCTATATATAAACTCTATTGTTAATTGATTTCATACATAAAACATTATAAAAAAAATATGTGAAAAATATATAAATAATAAAATATTACAAATTAATTACGAATTAATTAATTAATTGCGTGCTAAAATTAGTATTAATTAAATATTAAAGAAAAGAAACATAGTGTCTTATCTGGGATATCAATTATTTATTTTTAATTTCATTTTCATTTTATTTTAATTTTATTTTTATTTTATTTTTATTTTTTGTTTATGTTTATTTTAATTGTAATTTTATTTTTATTTATTTTTTTATTTTATTTTAATTTTTATTTTTATTTTATTTTTCTTTTTTATTTTCATTTTTTTTATTTTTATTTTTACTTTTATTTTTATTTTTTTTATTTTTATTTTATTTTAATTTTAATTTTAATTTTTATTTTTATTTTATTTTTCTTTTCTTTTTTATTTTCATTTTCATTTTCATTTTTTTTTATTTTTATTTTTATGTTTATTTTTATTTTAATTTTATTTTTATTTTATTTTTATCCAGACTGAATAATAACACCATCTCATTTATACAGAAGGAACTGTCATTCCCACTGCAAATATTTTTTATCTATATTTTTCATTCATAGTTTTTGTTTTTTCACATTGATAAATTAATTTATTTTATATATTTACACAAATCAGATATTTAAGTATAATTAATTGATGTAATTATTTGATTATCGTGGTACACTTATGAATTCATTATATCACATAAGGTAGAATATATTGGAGCGCGGTACACTACTGGCATCCGTGAACATTTTTAGAGACAGCAGGGTTAGCTGAACGTTTTGATATAAGATATGTGTAGGTGGGCTTGAAAATGACACAGTGATGGCAGTTTACAAATCATGTTCTGATTTTTCCTTCCACATTGTAGCTTTCTCACTTCTCACTCTAATGTGACTCAGCTGCCCCCTGAGTGACCTTTGGTGCACCTGTGACTCAGTCAGTCACAGGTGTGTGAGAAGCTCTGCTCTAAACAGGCTGTTTAAACTTGCCAAGTTCACTGGCGATTGCCATTTTCAAACGCTTGTAGTTTTAAAAGTATAAATGCTACCGTGAAAAGGTTTATATTGTGACAATCACAAGAAAAAGACCTAAATTTTGATATATAGTATGTCTCTGCAATATTAAAAATGAAGGCACAGTCGCAGTTTAAAAACGTCCCTTAAAATGTCTGGTGTCTAGAGTGGAGTTTCAATGAAAGTCAATGGGAGGGGTGAGGTGCAAACACATGGTCATATTCTGAAAACTATCAGGAGTATGTCCTAGCCGTGAACATTTTTAGTGACAGCAGGGTTAGCTGAACGTTTTGATATGATATGTGTAGGTGGGCTTGAAAATGAAAGAGTGATGGCAGTTTAGAAATCATGTTCTGATTTTTCCTTTGCACACTCTAGCTGTGCTCTGCTGCCACTCTAGATGCACCATTCATTCCTATGGGAAAATTTCGCCACAAAAACCGCGATATTTCTTGAACGATTCGGCGAAACGTTCCACAAAGTAATAGCAATCCGATCTGGAACAATCCGCACGTTTTGATATATTACTTGTCTTTGTAGTGTAAAAACTGTGGGAGGAGTTAGCGTGGCAAATTTAGCTATAATAATAACTAGAAAATCTACAATTTCTGGTGAAATTGTGTAAAGTGTTCTTGCCGCAACCTTTACAAAATGATTGATGAAATGTAAGCAGTGCACATTGCAAGCCTGATAGTGAGAAATGCATTTCAGCTTGTATTTTGAAGCTCACAGTCCAGCCTGGTGAGTCATCTGCCTCTTGAGTGACCTTTGGTTGCTGCACCTGGAGTGGGCGGAGTAGGCTCACTGTGCTGAGACAGCTGGGTTGCTATGACAACTCACTCTGAGAGGAATGTCAGCATGTATGTTCTAAACAGGCTTTTTAAACTTGCCAAGTTCACTGGCGATTACCATCTTCACACGCTTGTAGTTTTAAAAGTATAAATGCTACCGTGAAAAGGTTTATATTGTGACAATCACAAGAAACAGACCTAAATTTTGATGTACAGTATGCCTCTGAAAGATAAAAAATTAAGGCACAGTCGCAGTTTAAAAACGTCCCTTAAAATTTCTGGTGTCTAGAGTGGAGTTTCAATGAAAGTCAATGGGAGGGGTGAGGTGCAAACAAATGGTCATATTGTGAAAACTATCAGGAGTATGTCCTAGCCGTGAACATTTTTATAAAAAGTTGGATAGTTACTTGTGAGCCACTAGGAGTTTTCTTTCTATATATAAACTCTATTGTTAATTGATATCATACTTAAGAAATATAAAAAAATATATGTGAAAAATATATAAATAATAAAATATTACAAATTAATTACGAATTAATTAATTGATTGCGTGCTAAAATTAGTATTAATTAAATATTAGATCGCCAGGTACTAATCGCACCCTCTCTAGGTGTATAAATATTAATCATAAATGCCAGTAGTGTACCGCGCTCCAATATATTCTACCTTATGTGATATAATGAATTCATAAGTGTACCACCGATAATCAAATAATTACATCAATTAATTATACTTAAATATATGATTTGTGTAAATATATAAAATAAATTAATTTATCAATGTGAAAAAACAAAAACTATGAATGAAAAATATAAATAAAAAATATTTGCAGTGGGAATGACAGTTCCTTCTGTATAAATGAGATGGTGTTATTATTCAGTCTGGATAGTGTGATGAGTCTGTGTCCACTGCGTGAACCTCTCTCTCCTCTCTCCTCTCTCCTCAGCACAGCCTTCTCAGTGAGACTTTCTCCACTGGCTGCTTGGCTTAGTCCTCCATATATGGAACATACAGAGAAGGGAAAAGAAACAGTGTCTTATCCGGGATATCAATTATTTATTTTTATTTTTAATTTTATTTTTAATGTTTATGTTTATGTTTATGTTTATTTTTATGTTTATTTATTTTTATTTTATTTTATATTTATTTTTATTTTTTTTAATTTTATTTTTATGTTTATTTTTATTTTAATTTAATTTAATTTAATTTAATTTAATTTTATTTTATTTTATTTTAATTTTATTTTAATGTTTATGTTTATGTTTATTTTAATTTTAATTTTATTTTATTTTTATGTTTATCCAGACTGAATAATAACACCATCTCATTTATACAGAAGGAACTGTCATTCCCACTGCAAATATTTTTTATTTTTTATTTATATTTTTCATTCATAGTTTTTGTTTTTTCACATTGATAAATTAATTTATTTTATATATTTACACAAATCATATATTTAAGTATAATTAATTGATGTAATTATTTGATTATTGGTGGTACACTTATGAATTCATTATATCACATAAGGTAGAATATATTGGAGCGCCGTACACTACTGGCATTCGTGAACATTTTTAGTGACAGCAGGGTTAGCTGAACGTTTTGATATAAGATATGTGTAGATGGGCTTGAAAATGAAAGAGTGATGGCAGTTTACAAATCATGTTCTGATTTTTCCTTCCACACTGTAGCTTTCTCACTTCTCACTCTAATGTGACTCAGCTGCCCCCTGAGTGACCTTTGGTGCACCTGTGACTCAGTCAGTCACAGGTGTGTGAGAAGCTCTGTTCTAAACACAGTGCTCAAACTTGCCAAATTCACTGGCGATTGCCATCTTCAAACGCTTGTAGTTTTAAAAGTATAAATGCTACTGTGAAAAGGTTTATATTGTGACAATCACAAGAAACAGACCTAAATTTTGATATATAGTATGTCTCTGCAATATTAAAAATGAAGGCACAGTCGCAGTTTAAAAACGTCCCTTAACATTTCAGGTGGCTGTGAGTGAAGTTTCAATGAAAGTCAATGGGAGGGGTGAGGTGCAAACAAATGGTCATATTGTAAAAACTATCAGGAGTATGTCCTAGCCGTGAACATTTTTAGTGACAGCAGGGTTAGCTGAACGTTTTGATATAAGATATGTGTAGGTGGGCTTGAAAATGACATAGTGATGGCAGTTTACAAATCATGTTCTGATTTTTCCTTTCACACTGTAGCTTTCTCACTTCTCACTCTAATGTGACTCAGCTGCCCCCTGAGTGACCTTTGGTTGCACCTGTTACCTCAGTCAGTCACAGGTGTGTGAGAAGCTCTGCTCTAAACAGGCTGTTTAAACTTGCCAAGTTCACTGGCGATTGCCATTTTCAAACGCTTGTAGTTTTAAAAGTATAAATGCTACCATGAAAAGGTTTATATTGTGACAATCACAAGAAACAGACCTAAATTTTGATGTATAGTATGTCTCTGAAAGATAAAAAATGAAGGCACAGTCGCAGTTTAAAAACGTCCCTTAAAATTTCTTGTGTCTAAAGTGGAGTTTCAATGAAAGTCAATGGGAGGGGTGAGGTCCAAACAAATGGTCATATTGTGAAAACTATCAGGAGTATGTCCTAGCCCTGAACATTTTTAGTGACAGCAGGGTTAGCTGAACGATATGTGTAGGTGGGCTTGAAAATGGCAGAGTGATGGCAGTTTACAAATCATGTTCTGATTTTTCTGATTTTTCCTTTACACACTCTAGCTGTGCTCTGCTGCTCAATGCATTCCTATGGGAAAATTTCGCCGCAAAAACCGCGATATTTCTTGAACGATTCGGCGAAACGATCCACAAAGTAATAGCAATCCGATCGGGAACAATCCGCACGTTTTGATATATTACTTGTATTTGTAGTGTAAAAACTGTGGGAGGAGTTAGCGTGGCAAATATGGCTATAATAAGAATAAGAATATATATGTGAGATAACAATAAGTGTTCCTTGCTATGCAAGAACACTTAATAAGAATATACTTGTGAGATAACAATAAGTGTTCCTTGCTATGCAAGAACACTTAATAAGAATATATTTGTGAGATAACAATAAGTGTTCCTTGCTATGCAAGAACACTTAATAAGAACTAGAAAATCTACAATTTCTGGGGAAATTGTGTAAAGTGTTCTTGCCGCAACCTTTACCAAGTAATGATGACATGTAAGCAGTGCACATTGCAAGCCTGACAGAGGGAGAAATGCATTTCAGCTTGTATTTACCATCTCACAGTCCAGCCTGTGTGACTCAGCTGCGTGTGAGTCATGTTTGGTTGCTATAGCAACTCACTCTGTCAGGAATGTCATTAGCTGTGCTCTAAACACGCTTTTTAAACTTGGCAAGTTCACTGGCGATTGCCATCTTCAAACGCTTGTAGTTTTAAAAGTATAAATGCTACCGTGAAAAGGTTTATATTGTGACAATCACAAGAAAAAGACCTAAATTTTGATGTATAGTATGTCTCTGAAAGATAAAAAATGAAGGCACAGTCGCAGTTTAAAAACGTTCCTTAAAATGTCTGGTGTCTACAGTGGAGTTTCAATGAAAGTCAATGGGAGGGGTGATGTGCAAACAAATGGTCATATTCTGAAAACTATCAAGAGTATGTCCTAGCCGTGAACATTTTTAGTGACAGCAGGGTTAGCTGAACGTTTTGATATAAGATATGTGTAGGTGGGCTTGAAAATGGCAGAGTGATGGCAGTTTACAAATCATGTTCTGATTTTTCCTTTGCACACTCTAGCTGTGCTCTGCTGCTCAATGCATTCCTATGGGAAAATTTCGCCACAAAAACCGCAATATTTCTTGAACGATTCGGCGAAACGTTCCCGATCGGGAACAATCCCCACGTTTTGATATATTACTTGTATTTGTAGTGTAAAAACTGTGGGAGGAGTTAGCGTGGCAAATATGGCTATAATAAGAATAAGAATATATATGTGAGATAACAATAAGTGTTCCTGCTATGCAAGAACACTTAATAAGAATATATTTGTGAGATAACAATAAGTGTTCCTTGCTATGCAAGAACACTTAATAAGAATATATATGAGAGATAACAATAAGTGTTCCTTGCTATGCAAGAACACTTAATAAGAATATATTTGTGAGATAACAATAAGTGTTCCTTGCTATGCAAGAACACTTAATAAGAATATATATGTGAGATAACAATAAGTGTTCCTTGGTATGCAAGAACACTTAAGAATATATTTGTGAGATAACAATAAGTGTTCCTGCTATGCAAGAACACTTAATAAGAATAAGAATATAGTTGTGAGATAACAATAAGTGTTCTTTGCAAGAACACTTAATAAGAATATACTTGTGAGATAACAATAAGTGCTCTTGCCATGCAAGAACACTTAATAAGAATATATATGTGAGATAACAATAAGTGTTCTTGCAAGAACACTTAATAAGAACTAGAAAGGTACAATTTCTGGGGAAATTGTGTGAAGTGTTCTTGCATGCAACCCTAACCAAGTGATTGATGAAATTTTGATGCATAGTATGTCTCTGAAATATTAAAAATGAAGGCACAGTCGCAGTTTAAAAATGGCCCTTGAAAATTCAGGTGTCTAGAGTGAAGATTCAATGAAAGTCAATGGGTGGCGTGAGTTGCAAACAAATGGTCATATTGTGAAAACTATGGCTTAGCCGTGAACATTATTAGTGGCAGCAGGGTTAGCTGAACGTTTTGATATAACATATGTGTAGATGGGCTTGAAAATGAGGGAGTGATGGCAGTTTAGAAATCATATCACGTTTTGATATATTACTTGTCTTTGTAGTGTAAAAACTGTGGGAGGAGTTAGCGTGGCAAATTTTGCTATAATAATAAGAATATATTTGTGAGATAACAATAAGTGTTCTTGCAAGAACACTTAATAAGAATATATTTGTGAGATAACAATAAGTGTTCTTGCAAGAACACTTAAATATTAAAGAATAATAATAATACTGAAAGTCATAATCACTATATGCATTCTTGGCAATAAATTTATCAAAAGTAATAGATGTATGAAAACATGAGTGAAATGTATAAATTAAACCATATATAATACAAACTGATTGTACAACTGTAAAATGGTACAAAAGGTACTGAAAATGATAATTACGTGAATACTGCCAAGAATGATCATACTTTTTATAAAATGGTACATTTAGATTAAAATATAGAAATTACAAAAATGAATCCAAAGAGCTGATAAGAGCCATTCATTGTCTGATCTGGCTGTATAATCGCTGCCCAGACTTAAAAATCTCATGCATTGAGGGGTAAAATTCAAGTGACTGATTCCACTGGCAGTGGATCCATTCACTACTGTGCAATCCGATTGTATTTTGTGTGTGCAACCTAAAAAGGTGATCACAAGGTTGTATACCTACAGGCTATAGAGTACATCTGGGGGAATATGTCATCTGTAGCAAATAACTTGTATATGTACAGACCATTGCTGTATGTGGTATGGTAAGTAAAATAGTGTGTCATTGGTCGAAAATACCGACTTATGTTGATGGCATACATTGATGACAGATCTGAGTGGGAGAAAACTGTGAAATACCTTGACTGACAATATAGTGAACAGACCAGAAGTGAACTGGACCTACAATAGTAGCTGTAAAAAGGATAGAATAAAAGCAGGGTGAGTGTTAGGTAAAATTATAACTGGTAAGATCTGGTGGGAAATTGGGAGGCATCTTTACTTGTTCCAGAGTGAATTAAAAGCAAAGGCGTAATAAGAAGCTTGTTTGGCAGCAACCATGCTAGCCAAGTAGCCATGTTTATAAGACTAAATTGGCTCCAAAAGGAGAAGGGGGAGGAAGAAGAGGAGAGTCGAAGGAGGGAGGTGTGTCTGGATTCAGAGTGGCATTGGTGGATAGTGGGAGGGTCTGAGCCAATCAGGAAGATAGTGGTGGATGTGTAAAGCCTAAAGTGTATGAACAGTGAGCGGGCAGTATGTGTTTGGGATATGAGACTGATAACATGTATAAAACAAATGCAAAATTATGTTTGTTTGGTTTATCCTCGATATAACGCAACGTTGAGTGTTTTTGTGCATTTTAAAAAGTTAAAAGCCATCATAGTCACATACAACCTTATATTCAAGTAGGGGATGCAGTAGTTCAGTCAGGTATCTACTAGATGAACACTGACAAAGTGATTATTAGAAAGTTTCAATGGCCTCATTGAAGCCATCTGGGATAAGTGTGCTATGTATCCAGAAGGTTTCTCATTTGCAGAGTCTTGTAAAACTGTTGTATTTCTTGGAAACAGATTTGTTCCACAATCCTCGATCGTAGCTGTGGATCTTTGTTGTAATGCATCAAGAAATGCCTTGACAAACGGTTTCCTAAACCCCAGCCTGATGTTGGATCTGTGTTTGTTTAGTCTTTGGAGGAAGGCCTGAATTGTTCTTCCAACATACTGCAAATTGCATGGACACCTGAGTACATAGATTATAAATTGAGATGAACAGTTCAAAGAGGTATTATTGGACCATTCAATGCCAGTGCTGGTGGCAATAACACTATGAGTTCTTTTGTCACGTGACTGGTATGTCATTTGGCATTTCCACTCCACAATGGAAGCACCCAGTGATGGTCTGGAGTGATGGGTTGCTGTCGGATCAGCTGGTTTTGTTGTCTTGTATTTTGCTGGGTGCCAAACTGTTTTTGTTAGGGTGTGTGCTCTGCGGTAGGTGATTTTGGCATGTGTTGGTAGATTTTTCTTTAAAAGTGGGTCAGCTTTAAGCAAGTGCCAGTGTTTTTGCAAGATCTTTTTGATCAACTGATGCTGACCATTGTATTGGGTCACAAAATTTGGAGTGTAGCCCATGTTCTTTTTTTCTTCTACAAATGCAGAATTAGACATATTGCTCTGTGTAAGCCTTTTTGCCTTCCAAAGAGCATCATGGCTACAAGCCATGGCTCAAAAATGTGCAGTTCAGTCAATTTAAAAGACTGAGGAGAAACTGCTCCCTGGGGGTGGACTTTGGCCAGAAAACTATTCTTCAGTACTTGAGCTTGTGTGTCAAACACTACCCAAAGGACCATAGTATAAGGTGCTCCTTGGAAGGCAAAAAGGCTTACCCAGAGCAAATGCCCACTTCCCGCAGAAAAAAAGAACACAAATTCCACAGGCTACACTCCAAACACGTTGGAAAATTATACCGCTGACTTTTAATGGAATCAAGTTGTATCTGGACCTCTTAACAGTGGTTTGGCACCTCAATTTCAACTCATCTTACAAAACACTACAAGCCAAGGAGACTCTGGAGATCCTCTGGGGTGTAGAAGCCGCCTGCCCAGGAACCTTAAGATAACAATACCAGTGCAGTGCACTCCCAAATGTGGGGCGGAGCCTGAGCATGGCGGCGCAGGTGAGCACGCTGTGAGTGCTCTTCGGCAAACCTCCATAGCCGCCACCCTGTGAACCCTCATGTAGCGGTGCATGGAGCCTTACCTAAGTCAACTGAGCCTGGGATGTGGGACGCTGGAACAGGGAGAGGGGCAGGAGCGGTAGTCGGCCCCGATCCTTAGGAGAACATCATCCGGCGACCTGAGAGACGGAGGTGGGGTTGCCGAGGTGACGGAGCGACGCGGCGTGACCACGTGGTCAGCCGCAAAGGAGCATTGGGAAGGGGAGAAGCCGGCGTTCAGAGAGGAGAGGAAGAAGCGGGTTCAATCCCTAACCCGCCGGGCAGTAGAAGAAGCGGAGGCAGCGGTCAGACATTAAACAGCAGATGGCAGAGGACGGCTGATACCCCGTAGGAATCCCCCCCCCCGAGTTATAACCCAGGAAAGAGGTGGACAGCAGTGATCTGGGGCCAGCTCACAGGAGAACTTACATGAAGGAGGGTGAGTGAAGATGGCCTAAATCGTAAACTGTGATTTTATGCTGTTATGGAATGTGTGAGAAATATTTAAGAAATCCCTTAAAAGGAGAGCAGGGGGATTCCCGGGGGGGGGGGGGGATGTTAAAGAGATCTGGAAGAAGAAAGAGGTTACTGGCTCGGGAAGAAAAGAGTCAAGGAAGGGTTAAGTGACAAAGAACAGACCAAGGCTGGCATCCTAACATACAACCTAAAGTCTCTCTCAGAGTGTTTAAAGAGAAATAAATATACAGAAGAGATGAAGAATAAGAGTGTCAAAGGAAGTGGACTTAAAGTGTCCCAGACGGGTAAAATTAAAAAATACACGTCCCAGGGGAATGTGACACCAGAAAGGTTTCAAGGTGGAAATGATAAAGGGGAAATGGAAATCAGCCTGGAAAACAGCCCTAGATTATCATTGGGCCTGAATAGTAGTAGTCAACAAAAGTTAGAAATCATAGAGGAGGTAAGATCTGGAAAATGATTCACAAGTACCGAATAAAAGAGAAATGGCAGAAATGTTTAAAAATCTGGAAAAAGCCTTAAAACAAGAAACAACAAACATACAACAGGATTTGGGGCATCTGCTAGTGAGAGTGGAAGAAACGGAGGAAAAAGTTACAAATCATACTCAAAACATCACAGATTTAGGAAAAAGGATTGCTACTATTGGGAATACTCAGGAAAAATTTCTGTATAAGATGAAAATACAAGAAAATAGAGATAGGAGAAACAATCTTAGGTTACGAGGAGTCCCAGAAACCTTTAAAGAAGAATTGAGAGAAAAAAAGTTTGTAAAATTTTTAACTCCATTTTGGATAGACCTGAAAAAACATTAGTTAAGTTGGAGGAAGTCTATAGATCAGGGAAGTTCTATCAAGGAAAGGAGAAGGAAAGGCCAAGAGATATAATTCCTCATCTGCACAGAAACGGGGATAAGGAGAAGATTTGGAGAAGGATCAAAGGGAAAACAATCATTAAGTATGGAGAAATGAATATTCAGATCTTTGCAGATTTATCACTTGAGACTTTGTGGAGAAGGAGATCTTTGAAACCCCTACTTGAGCAGATGAGAGAACGGAATGTACACTATAGATGGGGAAAACCAGAGTGTTTAATCGGAAGAAAGAATGGAGTTACAGCATATCTGAGATTTCCAGAGGACCTGAGAGACTTTTGTGATAGACTGGAATTAAATAGAATAAATATCAGTGGATGGGAAGAAGAGTGAGAAATGGATGTTAGGGGAAAGGAGGTTTGGCAGACTGTTAGAATAGGGAGATGAGGATGAGTAGAGATGTGTTTTTTTTTTTTCTGCTTCTCTCTCATCCTCTTCCCCACGCACCTTGGAAAATAAAGCTAATAGAAATAAATAGATAGATGGAGGGTAAGTGAGGTGGTTGGAAGGAGGAAGTGCCACATATGAGTGGAGTGAAGCCCTAAGGTTTAATCAAGGTTGGGTGTAGTTTAGACCCATAAATGATTAATAGGCAAACTAGAGGCCTAAAAAGGGGAGGGGTGTTGGGGGGAGTAAAGTCACCACTCAGCAAGGAGGGAGGAGATATAAAAGTGAAAGAAAAGAAAAGAGAAGAGAGGAAGGAGAAGGAAAAAAAACAGTAGAAAGATGGAAGAAATCCAATTTATAACTTATAATGTAAATGGATTAAACTGTCCTGGGAAAAGATTTAGATTATTTAAGGAGTTACAGCACAGAGAATCAGCTGTGGTATTCTTGCAGGAGACACACTTGGAAATAGATTCAAAAGTTAGGCAGAAATCTAGATATTACCAAACATGGTACTATGCAGATTCCCCAATTAAGAGGGCAAAGGGAATAGCAATAGGGGTTGCAAAGAATATAAGATTTGAATTAGAGGGGAGAGAAACAGACCCGGAGGGGAGATTTTTGTTTTTAAGGGGTAAACTGCAAGAGATTGAGTGTACCATGGCTAATATTTACTGTCCAAATAAGAATCCAGAGATATATTTGAAAAGTATTTTTAAAAAGTTGATGGATTTTAAAAAAGGGTATTTAATAGTGGCTGGAGATTTTAATGTTTGTATGGATCCACAGATGGATACATCTTCTAGTGTGCAGAGAGAGGGAGGTAGATCTTTGAGACAACTGAAGAAAATAATACAGGAATGCCAATTGGTAGATACCTGGAGAATTAAACACTTAAAAGATAGAGATTATACTTTCTTCTCAAATGCACACAAGATGTACTCGAGATTGGATTACATATTAATAGAACACCGACTTTTGGAATCTGTGGTTAAAGTAAATATAGAAGTTGGGTTAATCTCAGATCATGCTCCTGTCACAATGAAATTAGGATGGGGTAGGTGGAAGATAGGAGGTCTGACGTGGAAGCTGAATGAAGCACTTCTCCTGGATCAAGCGACCGATAAGAAGATATATATAAAATAAAAAGAAAGAAGAATTAGAGTTACTGATGGACGAGGAAAAAAGAAGAGTTTTTAATAAAGTCCTAAGTGAAAGATATAAATGGGGAGAGAAACCAGGAAAGTATTTAATGAGAAATTTGAGGAAAAAGAAGAATAGGAATTATAAAAAAAATAAAAAACCCCAAAGGAGAAATTATGTATTCAACTAAAGATATTGTTAAGGTGTTCAGGGAATATTACAGTAAGCTGTATAATATCACTCCACATGATACTATAAATAAGTCGGGAGAGTTAAAAAGAGAGATATATTTAAAAAATGCAGGTTTACCAAAACTTAATGAAGCACATATGGAATTTTTAGACTCAGAGATTACAGATGAAGAAATAAAAGTAGCATTAAAAAGCTCTAAGTCAGGGAAAAGTCCAGGTCCAGATGGTTACACGGTGAAATATTATAAAAAAATATAACGAATTGTTGATTCCCAGTTTGAAGATATATATGAATGCTTTGGGGGGAGAGATGGAGAGGAGGAGGGAATCCCTACAAGCTCATGTGGTATTGATCTATAAAGAAGGAAAGGACAAATCCCAGTGTGCAAGCTATAGACCTATTTCACTGTTGAATACGGACACCAAGTTATATGAAAAGGTTCTGAAAAACAGGTTGAAGGAGCTGATGCCTGATTGGATTCATGAAGATCAGGTGGGATTTGTTCCAGGCAGAGAGGGAAGGGATAATGGATTGAGATCCCTGTTGCTTATTCAAAATAGCAGAAAAGGGAAGAACCCGGCAGTGATGATGTCGATTGACGCGGAAAAGGCATTTGATAGGGTTAGCTGGGGATTCATGATGGATACTTTGGAAGCCCTGGGGATAGGTGGTAGGATGAGAGAGTGGATAAGAAAGTTATATAGTGGGCCTTCCGCAGTAATTAAATGGTGAGAGGTCTGAACCTTTAGAGATGTCAAATGGTACAAGACAGGGGTGTCCGCTGTCTCCATTGTCCTTGTCCTTGGAGTCTCTACTAGCCACAATTAGGATGAATGTAGACATTAAGGGTATTCAGATAGCAGATAGAGAACATAAGGTGGCTGTATTTGCTGATGATCTCTTGTTTTATGTGGGGAATCCCAGGATAACAGTCCCAAATTTAATGAAGTGCTTGAGGGAATATGGGGAAATATCAAACTTGAAAATCAATATAACTAAGACGGAGATATTGAATATTAATCTCTCAACTAGTTAAAGGGAAAGTTTACAGAGAATTTCCCTTTAAATGGAAAAAAAGAGTTAAAGTATTTAGGAATAAATCTTACGACATCATATCAGAATTTATATAAACTAAATTATATTGCATTATTAAACAAGATAAGGGTAGAATTAAGGAAAATGGGGGGAGGAATCCCCACTTGGTTAGGATGTATAAACTTGATAAAAATGATAATTATACCTAAAATCCTATATAAATTCCAAATGGTCCCCATCAAACTCCCTGAGGCTTATTTTGAGATAATTAAAAAAATGATAACAAGATATCTATGGAGGAACAAAAAACCTAGAATATCCTATGAAGTTTTAAGTAGAACTAAAGATCGGGGAGGGGGGGTATGGGAGTGCCAGACTTTAAAAGATATTATAAAGCAGTAATTTTGTCAAGAATATTTGATTGGACACACAACACTGATGAGAAAAGTTGGGTTAAAATCGAAAACACATTGAGTGGAAGGATATTGAGGGAAGGTGTATGGGTTCCAGCACAATACAGAGAATTAGAGGATAACACTAGTTTGTACACTTTGAATGTGTTGAGAGTTTGGGATGTAATGCACAAACAACTGGGATGAGAGTTTAACTCACAATTAATGCCACTAAGGAACACAAAATTTTTTCCCCCAGGGAGGGAGAAGATGGTGGGAAAATGAATTGAGAAGGAAAATGCCCAGTTGAGAGATATAATGGTGGAGGGGGAATTGAAATCACTTAAGGATTTGGAGGAGGGTGGAGAACTTTTCACGAAGATAGATGAATGGCGATATCACTAATTGAAGCACTTTGTTAGGAATCTCCCAAAACCCCTAAGATCTAGAAAAGAGTGGAACTCGTTTGAGAGATTACTTGAATCAAAGGGAGATGGGAGACACGGAATAGCGAAGATATATAAAATTCTCACTGATTTAGACACAAATTCAAAGCCAATGTATATAGTTAACTGGGAAAGAGATTTGGGAGTGGTAATTGATGAGGAAAAACAGAAGAAAATATTTAGATTAATTCATGAAAATATATCTATGAGAGAGGTGGAAATGAATTATAAGTGTTTGACAAGGTGGCATATTACACCGGAAGTGGAAAATAAGATGTGTGGTGAGAAGTCACGGTGGTGTTGGAGAGGATGTGGAGAGAGTGGCACGGTGTATCATGTATGGCGGGGGTGTCAAAAAATTCAAGTGTTTTGGAAGGAGATAGTAAATTTAATTAGGAGGATAACTGAAATTGAGGTTGGTTTGGATCCAGAGACTTGTCTCTTTCACTGTACAGAGTACTCAGTGAACAAATAAAATGAGACGTGTATTTGGTATTATCTAAATGCAGCAAAAGGGTTAATACCCAAGTTCTGGCGGAAAATAGGAGGTGCCGAGGGAGAAAGACTGGATGGAGAGAGTTGAACAAATCAGTAGGATGGAAAAAATTATTCATATGCAAGAAGATAGGATGGGACCATATTACCTGAGATGGGGAAAGTGGGAGGAGTTTAAGTTAAAGTTGAATAGAAATGGGTAAAGTGTATAGCAAGTATATCTCCCTTATTTCTAACTAGAAGTGGTGAAAGAATGGTAGAGGTGGTGATATGGGGGGGGGGGGGGGGAGAGGAGAGGGGAGGGAAGTGGGGAGGGAGTGGGAAAAGGAGAATTGAATAAAAGCTATGGGTTGGTTTTAAGAGATTATAAATGTGATATGTATTTATCTGAAAAATTTAATACATATTTAAAGAAAAAAAGAAAAACCAGTACCAGTGGAGTGTATCTACGGGTCCAGTGCTGTCTTTCCACTTTCCTCAACTGGTGAGATGTGGTCCTGGGAGGAGCACTGTAAACTGGAGGCTATGGGGCTTGAACTACAGTCCCAACCAACCCGGCAAAAAGAGGAGAGAGGAAGACATTCCTGGGCAAATCTTATCAGAGGTTAGACCAGAGGGAGAGGGCACTGTGAGGGTAGAGAGTGGGAGGACCTGCAGCCTTGTGTTTTTACTTTTTATTTCAATAAGCAGTACAGCACAATCAATTAAAGCACAACAGAGAGCCTTTCAGTGGTTCAGTCTCATTCTCTGTCCTCTGGTATGGTAATATCAGAGGACAGAGAATGAGACTGAACCACTGGAAGGCTCTCTGTTGTGCTTTAATGGATTGTGCTGTACTGCTAATTGAAATAAAAAGTAGAAAGTGAGCGCACGGAGGAGAGAAAAGCAGCCTGCATAAAAAGGACAACCCTATGTATCATCAAAAAAATATATAAAAGAAACGTATGATGCAGCACTATGTGATAAAAACAGACAGATTACTAATAAATGAGTGACAATGGTAACTGTACACAATAATATATGCGAAGTGCTCTTGAATGGCGGTATAGTGAATAATGGTCAAATTGTGTCACGCTGAATGACAGCAAAAAAGTGATAAAAGAACACAGATAATAGTGACAGTAGTGAAAAGTCCAACATAAGTATTAAATAAAATCATCCAAGTGAAATATCTCAAAAAGTCCAAAATATATCCATGATAACAGGTGAAAAAGTGACTCCGTGATGAAATTGCTGATCTTAAATGCACTCACCAGAAGTGCATATTAAATGCGCATTATGATACAACACAGCTCCTCCGTAGGTAAGGAAACATCCACAGTAACTACTCAAGGTATTAAGAACACACACCACTGGCCTCGCACTGCATTAAGGAATGACTCCAGCAGACACATCCATCATAGGCAAAACAGCAAAAACTCAGCCCACCTTAAAGGAAATAGCTTGCAAGAAAAAAATCTTCTTCCTCATCAGAGTCCTCTTCTAACAAATTGTGTCTTTCACTTTTGACTGAACCTGTAACTTCTTCATCCTTGAGGTGCCGCTTAAACTTTGGAGGCATTGTCATGGTGTTCAATTACAAAAACACAGCAACGGAACAGGAGCTGTATAGGTGCTTTCCTTATAAATTATCCAGCTATAGGGCTCAGTGCCTCTATACAACACTCACTGCTGGGCCCGGGGATGAAGTCATCAGTGTCAATCTGTACGGCTTATTGACTGTCTTCAGGCACGCTAATGGTACAGGCCCCCCCTGAATAGTCAGGAATAAAGACTGCCCCTTTACAGTTGCTACACAGAGATCTTGGATCCTTTGCAAAGTTTAAAAGTGACCTATAAGGGAATGATACACAATTCCATAGCCATTCTCCTACCAAACATGGTCACCCAGTTGTTGTATTCTTATTCACATTGAGTTAACATCTATATACACGGTTTATTGCGGAATTTGCTGATTCCAATGTAGTGGTACAGAACTCTATTCTAAGCTACTTTGGCATAGCTAAAGTATCAGACTGTGTCTGAATACCTCCTACAGTCAGGTCCATAAATATTGGGACATCGACACAATTCTAACATTTTTGGCTTTATACACCACCACAATGGATTTGAAATGAAACGAACAAGATGTGCTTTGACTGCAGACTGTCAGCTTTAATTTGAGGGTATTTACATCCAAATCAGGTGAACGGTGTAGGAATTACAACAGTTTGCATATGTGCCTCCCACTTGTTAAGGGACCAAAAGTAATGGGACAGAATAATAATCATAAATCAAACTTTCACTTTTTAATACTGGGTTGCGAATCCTTTGCAGTCAATTACAGCCTGAAGTCTGAAACGCATAGACATCACTAGACGCTGGGTTTCATCCCTGGTGATGCTCTGCCAGGCCTCTACTGTAACTGTCTTCAGTTCCTGCTTGTTCTTGGGGCATTTTCCCTTCAGTTTTGTCTTCAGCAAGTGAAATGCATGCTCAATCAGATTCAGGTCAGGTGATTGACTTAGCCATTGCAGAACATTCCACTTCTTTCCCTTAAAAACCTCTTTGGTTGCTTTTGCAGTATGCTTTGAGTTATTGTCCATCTGCACTGTGAAGCAGCGTCCAATGAGTTCTAAATCATTTGGCTGAATATGAGCAGATAATATTGCCCGAAACACTTCAGAATTCATCCTGCTGCTTTTGTCAGCAGTCACATCATCAATAAATACAAGAGAACCAGTTCCATTGGCAGCCATACATGCCCACGCCATGACACTACCACCACCATGCTTCACTGATGAGGTGGTATGCTTAGGATCATGAGCAGTTCCTTTCCTTCTCCATACTCTTCCCATCACTTTGGTACAAGTTGATCTTGGTCTCATCTGTCCATAGGATTTTGTTCCAGAACTGTGAAGGCTTTTTTAGATGTCGTTTGGCAAACTCTAATCTGGCCTTCCTGTTTTTGAGGTTCACCAATGGTTTACATCTTGTGGTAAACCCTCTGTATTCACTCTGGTGAAGTCTTCTCTTGATTGTTGACTTTGACACACATACACCTACCTCCTGGAGAGTGTTCTTGATCTGGCCAACTGTTGTGAAGGGTGTTTTCTTCACCAGGGAAAGAATTCTTCGGTCATCCACCACAGTTGTTTTCCGTGGTCTTCCGGGTCTTTAGTGTTGCTGAGCTCACCGGTGCGTTCCTTCTTTTAAAGAATGTTCCAAACAGTTGTTTTGGCCACGCCTAATGTTTTTGCTATCTCTCTGATGGGTTTGTTTTGTTTTTTTCAGCCTAATGATGGCTTGCTTCACTGATAGTGACAGCTCTTTGGATCTCATCTTGAGAGTTGACAGCAACAGATTCCAAATGCAAATAGCACACTTGAAATGAACTCTGGACCATTTATCTGCTCATTGTAATTGGGATAATGAGGGAATAACACACACCTGGCCATGGAACAGCGGAGAAGCCAATTTTCCCATTACTTTTGGTCCCTTAAGAAGTGGGAGGCACATATGCAAACTGTTGTAATTCCTACACCATTCACCTGATTTGGATGTAAATACCCTCAAATTAAAGCTGACAGTCTGCAGTTAAAGCACATCTTGTTTGTTTCATTTCAAATCCATTGTGGTGGTGTATAGAGCTAAAAATGTTAGAATTGTGTCTATGTCCCAATATTTATGGACCTGACTGTATGTGCTCATGTATGCTTAAACCACCATTTTTTCCACCAAACACTACATAGTGAGTTAATTTATCACTACACTGTCTTGTGTCTGGCAGTAATTCACTGCCAAATTAAAGGTATCTTTATTTGTGTCCTTAAACGTGCTTGTAGTGGCTCTCTTTCAACCAGGTGTATCAGAGGGGCTGAGGTTGTTCTTGGGAGATAAAGCGCAGAACAGGGAACCCAAATTACCAAGCGGTTCTTTCGGGGTAGTGTTACAGAAGGTTTCTGTAACATTATAGTTTTACTGTGATATTTAGTATATATGCTACTATAAATATACTAAATATCAGGATATAAAATGGGAACTGCTGTTTTATCATGTATGAAAACTGACAACAGTTAATTATAAGGCTTGTGTGAACATTTAGGCTGAATTTGAAATACATCTATGCCTATCGGCTGGGAACACAGGACATGACATGGCAAGAATAATCCAAAAATAACTCAGCAAGCCTTCAATTTTCAGAAAAACATGAGACTGCATCAACATATGGATGTAAGAACCACATGGAAAATGCCAGAATAAATAAAGAACGTCCAAGCTGCTTTGTTGGTAGAATAGTCCCACTATAATTGGATACAGTATATTTACTAAAGATATTTTGCTCATGTCTGTTTATATAAGGCTAATTTATAAAGCTGCTTAGACATCTAGCATAATTTTTGAGTCAATGCTTGTTTTGAAAGGATAACCTTTAGCAGGCCTTGAAATTTCCACTCGCCTGCTCGCATTGGCGAGTGGAAATTATGGTGGGGGCGAGTGTGTCCCCAGGGCCGCCTTGCTGAGCAGGCTCGGAACTCATGGCCGGATCTGTCACTCGCACTGGGAGCCGTCAGACTACTCAATAGTTGAGCAAAGTGAAAGCAAAGGAAGGAGTGCGTGCAGTGCTCTCTGCCTCCCCCTAGAGTGCAGAACCCTGCTCTGTGAGTGAAGGTAACGAATTACTGCAACTTTTTACAGGGCTGTGTCTGTGTGTGTGTTTTTGTGTGTCTGTGTATGTATGTACATGTGTGTACCTGTACATATGTCTGCATGTATGTACATGTATGTGTGTACATGTGTCTGTGTGCATGTACGTGTGTGTGTGCATGTACATGTATGTGTGTGTACATGTGTATGTGCGCATGTACATGTGTGTGTGTACGTATGTACATGTGTCTGTACGTATTTCTGTGTATGTACATGTATGTGTGTCTGTGCATGTGTCTGTGTGTGTATACATGTGTCTGTATGTGTGTGTGCGCATACATGTGTCTGTGCATGTGTGTACATGTGTCTGTTTGTGTGTGTGTGTATGTACGTACATATGTCTGTATGTAAACCTACATGTATGGGTGGTTTGGACAGGTTCAGGATTATGTGGTTATTATGGGTTTGGGACATTTGAGGTACTGCTGGGTTTGATAGTAGGTAGGATATGCTTGGTAGAGTTATGGTTTTGTGAGTGAAAGATTATGGGGGGTTATGGTTGTATCCGATACATGTTCTAAGCATGATGGAGTGTTTAGGGGGATATTGGAGGCCCTGATGTAATGTGAGGGGACTCTGGGGACCCTGATGTAATGTAGGTAACATTTAACAGTGTAATTTCATGAAATAATTTACGAGGGTGTGTTTAGGGGCGGAATTAGGGGAGAGGCAGGGTAAGGGCTGGGTGGGGCAACTGGTGGTGAGTAACTCTTAAGGCCTGGCTAGTAGCTCAGGACTTGAAATTTTAAGCCCTGACCTACAATATCCAAAACCTGTCAGGAAAGATAAAAACTGTCCTGATGAAAGTTCCCTGTCTTTCATGCTCATCCTCCTTCTTACTCAACAAGGTTGATTTACTAAAGGACTAGTAACTGTTCACTCTCTGCTAAGTAATTGTTTACTTAGTCCAAATACATGCAGCTGACGCCTCATCCACGTGATTTGTATAAGAAAAGCCGGGACTCTGGTGTACACTCTGCAATCTTGTGTTTATTGGTGAGTAACAGATGACAGCCAAAAATGTCTACGCGTTTCAGCCAACCTGTCCTTATTCATGCATAACACTCCAAAAACACCTTTAAAATAGTGTGCATTGACTTTGGATGTTACAGCTTTATACTCCTCCATACTGCATCATCTAGCTAGGAAGGCTGTCAGTTTTCAACTGTCCCACTACAGTTATTTGGAAGAACATTTTTTTCGTTAAATGTATTCAGTTTTTTCTCACCCACAATTTTTTCTTATTGATGGCAGATGTTACTTGCAGCTCCATGGGAGCGAGGTTTTCAGCATCTTTGGTGAACATCTACATGGGTTGGTGGGAGGAAATATATATTTTCTCCCTCATCTATTCTGGTATGGCAGTTTCGTAGATGACCTGCTGGTCATCTGGACTGATGAACCAGATAAACATTCCTCAATGTAGTGACTATGTTAATCAGTTGAATTTGGAATTTTTCTCGACTTTTGATAAAGAGTATATATTTTCTAGATGTCACCCTAGAAGGAGATACAGGTCTTATTCACACTTGGACTTATAGGATGAGCTGTGTGGGCAATTCTATTTTGCTGGCAAATAGCTGCCATCCTTGGCATACTATTAGATCAATCCCCATCGGAGAGTTCACTAGGGCCAGGAGGAATTGCTCCACAGATACTACTTTCTATGAGTGTCACATTTTTAAGCCAGGACTTAAAGAAAGCAGATATCCTGATTGAAGCATTCATAGGGTCAACAAAATAACAGCAGCCAAGTACAGAAAGGATCTCCACTGTTGTAAGAATAGAGATTTTGTACAACCCCAGAAACAACAGATTGTATTAACAAAAATCTATTCATTCTCTATTCACTAAACTAAAGTCTCTATAATGCGTTATTTGATGGTGTGCGGTTCTCTAGGCACAGAGCACATACTCCGCATTCTCTTTTGTCACCTAAGTTTTTCGTGTCCACGCCAGCCATGAGCACATGGCCGTCTACCACAGGCTCATATACCTGTGGTTCAAACACTTGTAGATATTGCAGGATGCATGTGATTAGGAAGAGTTTTGTTTCATCAGCCACCAACAAGGAATATTTCATTAAACAATATAGAAAATTGTGGTTTTATCTATGTTGTTTACCTTACTGAATGTACCAGATGTAAACTTCAGTATATTGGTAGCCCCACACAAGCACTTCAGACCCAGATAGGGGGAATATTATTGCGATAGTGGAAATTCCAATCCCAGTTATGCATCACATGCGCCCAAACACTTTCAAGAGGTAAATGGGGATGATATAAGATCTTTTTTTTGCAAATTATTTATCCAAGGAAGGTAACCAAAAATAATAAAATCTCAAACACTAGTTTTATATATATATATATATATATATATATATATATATATATATATATATATATAAATATAAAAAATATGGGGAGGAAAAAATAGTAAGAGTTCTCTGAACACCAAGTGGGAACATACCACCAATGGGAGATGAGGGATACCGAGAGTATATACAATATCAAAAATACACAGTAGTATATCATCAGACCAACACTAAATATTGTAGACCAGTAAGGTGGCGATGTCAGGTCTGGAGAAGGCCAGTTCCGGAAAAAGGACGGACCCTAAGCAGATTGCAAGGGGACCGAGGGATCAGTTATCGACCATATCCAGTGTCAACACTGCCAAGATTTAAGATCTTTTGCTTTCTGTGGCATAGAGAGAGTTTATTCTGGGAATAGAAGAGCGAGCCAATCAGAGCAAGAGGTTTCGTTGATATTTGAGGTGCAGACACGCGCCCCCAGTGGTTTGAATCACAGATGGGATATGGATCTGTACCTCAGATAGGCAGGTATGACATTTTATTTTGCATCAGCCTGCCTCCCCAAGTCTGTAGATATTAGTCTTTTCATTTCTAGTGCTGCACATCCATATTTATATTTTCGTTTCCCTTCATTTGATATTATATTTATAATCCACTTTACAGAGCACTGCATAGTTTTAGCATGCTTTCGTTTTCATTTGTGAGATTTGCCTGTGGTATGTCTACTGTGTTCGTTTGTGATGCATAAAAGTAAAGGGTGAACGTTATACAGGCTTTAACACTTTGTAGGCTTTCCCTGATCCAGTGGGCTTCCTTTGTGTTATACATTTTACCAATGTGTCTGTATAAAGTTTATTTAACTAATATGTTATTAGTTACACCCTTAATCAATGTGCACTATTTAGGCTCCATTCACACTTGTGTGACTTCAAAATCATGCGATTTTCATTGCGACTTTACAATGTGACTGGATGCAACTTTGACGCAAGTTTGGATGGAGTCAGCCTTTGGCTTTGACCAAGGCACTACAAAGTCGCACACACAAGGCGCATGTATATCATTCAGGTGAGACTTTCATGTGACTTTGGAGGGTTTACATTGAAGTCTATGGCCCTCCAGTCGCATGAAAGTCAGACCAAAGAAGTGCAGGAACTACTTTCAAGTCACTGCGACTTGAAGTTGTACATATTTGAATGATACTCATTGGGAAACATGGGATGTGACTTGTCATGCGGCTTTGGACCCCAAAGTTGCACGAGTGTGAATGGGCTCTTCAGCAGTGTTTTGGAGTGTTAGTCATGAATAAGTACAGTTTGGCTGAAAACGCATTGACATTTGTGGCTGTCATCTGTTACCGGTCAATCAACACAAGGTTGCAGAGTTTACACCGGAGTGACGGTTTTTCTTTGCTTATACTAATTGTTTACTTCAGTCAGCCATATGTGGATTGAAATTTGGCCTGATTCAGCAGGGACCAGCCAAATACTGATCCATGTATGGGCAGGGTGGTTGTACAGAAGTTGATCTACAGATTGACTTCTATACAACCACCCTGATGGATTTTTGGTGCTCAGTCAGCACTACTGGCTATAGTCGGCAGTGCTAATTAGTGTGTATTCTGACGGCGGCTAATGCAGGCCATAGATGGGTCGAAAATCGGCCGATTTTTCGGCCGAAAATAAAATCGGCCGATTTTTCGGCCGAAAATAAAATCGGCCGATTTTCGGATCGTTAGTGGGCTATTTGGTCGGCCGTTTTTCGGTATTTTGGCCGTTTTTTTTTTTCTGTAAAGTTGGAAAAAAACCGGCCGATTTTGCCGATCGGCCGATTTTCGCGGCAATCAGTGGGCAAATCGGCCGATTTTTTGCCGATAAAAAATCTACGCATGAGCAGTGACCTGCAAGAGGAAGACAAAAAGAAGAAAAAAGAAGAAGAGGAAGAGGATGAAGAAGAGGATGAAGAAGGAGAAGAAGAGGATGAAGAAGAGGATGATGAGGATGAGGATGAAGAAGAAGAAGAGGATGAAGAAGAAGAAGAGGATGAAGAAGAAGAAGAAGAGGATGAGGATGAAGAAGAAGAAGAAGAGGATGAGGATGAAGAAGAAGAAGAGGATGAGGATGAAGAAGGAGAAGAAGAAGATGAGGATGAGGATGAAGAAGAGGATGAAGAAGGAGAAGAAGAGGATGAAGAAGGAGAAGAAGATGAAGAAGAAGAGGATGAGGATGAGGAAGAAGAAGAGGATGAGGATGAAGAAGAAGAAGAAGAAGAAGAAGAAGAAGAGGATGAGGATGAAGAAGAAGAAGAAGAAGAAGAAGAGGATGAGGATGAAGAAGAAGAAGAAGAAGAAGAAGAAGAGGATGAGGATGAGGATGAAGAAGAAGGATGATGAAGAAGAAGAGGATGAAGAAGAAGAAGAAGAGGATGAGGATGAAGAAGAAGAGGATGAGGATGAAGAAGAAGAAGAGGATGTGGATGTAGAAGAAGAAGAGGATGAGGATGCAGAAGAAGAGGATGAGGATGAAGAAGAAGAAGAGGAGGATGAGGATGAAGAAGAAGAGGATGAAGATGAAGAAGAAGAGGATGAAGATGAAGAAGAAGAAGATGAAGATGAAGAAGAAGAAGATGAGGATGATGAAGAAGAAGAGGATGATGAAGAAGAAGAAGAGGATGATGAAGAAGAAGAGGATGAGGATGAAGAAGAAGAAGAAGAGGATGAAGAAGAAGAAGAAGTAGGATGAAAATAAGAAGAATTCCAGTCCAGCAAAAAGTGTCTCTGCAGAGAGCTCCGCTATTTCTGACAGTTCTCTGACAGTTCTTTGACATTTACAGCGGTTGCAACAATGTATCTATTTGTTTCCGAATAAAAACATCTGTATCCTAAATGGAAACAAATAGATACAATGTTTCAACCGCTGTAAATGTGAAGGAACTGTCAGAACTGTCAGAAATAGCGGAGCTCTCTGCAGGGACACTTTTTGCCGGCTGTAGAAGGGATGAAAATCGGCCGATTTTTTTTACCATTGATGGTAACGTCGGCCGCTTGAACGACCGAATTTTCGTTTTTTAAAAGAAAAATCTGCCGTTTTTCTCCCCATCTATGGCCTGCATTAGTCTCCCCTGTCAGAAAACAATAGCTTAAAAGGAGGATTCACAGATTCGAGATGGATGGAGCAATCAAGCATATTGAACAATCAAAAAAGAAGATTCAGAGGTCAGAGGAATTATTGTGAGAAAGTTTACACTCACCTGCTCTGTGCACTGCCAATGCACAGAGCAGCCTCAATCCTCCTTGCTCCGGTCACCCGCCGGCGCTCCTGGCATCTACTCTTCAGCGACTGCCCCCACAGGAAACAGCTTCTGATGAGGGCACTCGCACGGGCTTGCTCCTGAGCGGTCGTCTGCTTCTTTAAAACACAGACAGGGCAGCTGGGTGCCGCTGCCTCATCACAGAATTTAATTGACAGCAGCAGAAGCCATTCAATCTGCCAGTGAGGAGGGAGAGAGCTGCTGCTCTTGTGCACATTGATGGATCGAGATCAGACTCAGGTAGGTATAAAAGGGGGTGAGGGAGGGATCCTCTGGCACAGAAGATAGTTTAGTATAATGCATAGAATGCATTAAGGTAAAATAAAACCCCTAAGACTTTACATTTTATGCAGTCCCAATCCCTAAAAATCTCACATGCTTTCTCAAATTGCTGTAGTTAAAGCAAACAATTTTAGGTTTTCAAATATATACCATTTATCAGGATTTAAAAAAGGTGAATCTGGTTCACCGCTACCACGAGTTTACACATGCAACATCTGGCCAGGAGTTGTTAAAGTGGCTATAAAAGATTCAGCTTTATAAACAAAACAAAAAAAAAAACATATCATACTCACCCCAGCAACAGACCTGTCACTTCCTTCCTTGACTGTTCCATGGATGCTAAAAAATATGCCAGCCATCTCAGACTTAAAATGGTTGTAAATGCTTACATAAATGAAGAAAAACACAAATCAATATATCTACATGCATATAGTGCAAAAAATATATTTCATGCCGTGCAGAACATACATATATATAGCACACCCTAATATAACAAAAAAATGTCCAAGATGGGTGCAATACACAAAATATGAAATCTTGTGAACTTGAGTGATCTGTGCAGATGGTGACAAGAGGGCATCCACTAATGAAAAAAATGCGCGCTCACCTCCCCGCGTCGACCCGTAAAGGGTCACAACGCTATTAGGATTAGGAGCCCAGTGGAAGTCACAAGACACACATGACGTAACACGTAGGCGTGCGGTGACGTACTTTGGTCGGACGCCATCTTTGTGCACCCATTCAGCTACACCCATTGTGAAGGGAAATATCTGTTTATGCTGTTCACAAGAAGGAGGATTATGTGAGTGCATATCTTACTGTTACCTACATTTATTAATAAAAGCAGTATTACACTATTTGGAGCTTCTGCTTATATTCTATGAGAGTTACTGGCCATACTTACTACACTACGGGAAAGAGGTCTGCCATTACATATACCAGTCAGAGAGGGATGTCATCCAGCAGAAAGTGACACGGTTACGGAGGAGCTTTACACATGAAGGATCCAGTGATAGAGATCCTAATAGCGTTGTGACCCTTTACAGGTCGACGCGGGGAGGTGAGCGCGCATTTTTTCCATTAGTGGATGCCCTCTTGTCACCATCTGCAGAGATCACTCAAGTTCACAAGATTTCATATTTTATGTGTATTGCACCCAACTTGGACATTTTTTGTTATATTAGGGTGTGCTATATATATATATATATATATATATATATATATATATATATATATATGTTCTGCACGGCATGAGATATATTTTTTGCACTATATGCATGTAGATATATTTGTGTTTTTCATCGTTTTAGTGAGTATTTGCGCGAAATGTGATGTGTTTAACATATTGATTTAGTGGGTTGATTAATTTTGTATATATGTTACATGTACATGCGTTTTGATACTTTATGTGGGGTATATTTTTTTGAGAAATTTGGAGCACCTATAGTAGTCCTATCAATGGATTACTCACGATCACGTGAAAATTGGACATTCAGTCCAGAGTGGTCTGAGTGTTGTGTGGTTTGTTTTCTATGCACATACACTGCGTTTAGGCATCATTATCAGCTTATGCATGTTCCTTTTTTCACTTATATAGTTGGCATTTATCACATGCACTATAATATCACTTTATTTGCGTGTATTTTTTACAGGTTTAGGGTTTATTCATAGGTAGTAGCGCCACATCATTTCCTTTTTCATTATTTGATTTATCATCTGGTATATGATTGGATGTTGGCAGCTTCATTTGATATTCTTAGTATAGGCTTAGTAGCGCAGGAGATTTACACTTTTTAAATGCTTACATATACCCAGTGAAGAGACTTGGGTGATGCATAGAGATTAAATAAATCCTCCTACATATGCTGTACTAGTTTATCTGCAGCACTCTCCTGTATATCAGTTCAAGATTTACACAGCTTGTCTGAACTTTCAGAAAGCAGATGGTGTGGATCTAAAAATCACACACTGCCCAGCAAAGAGAGGAGAGCTGAGAGCCGATTGGAGGGAAGGGACATGCACAAATCCCCACAACACATGGGAAATGTGCAAAAACAAAAACACAATAGAAAATCTCCACATACACAATCCTATGCCCACAGTTGATCCAGCGGAAGGCAAAAACCCCAAAGAAGAATGATTTAACTTGCTCCAGTGAGGGTGGGGATGGTTTGTTCCAAGAAGCAAAATCAGATTTTCCCTGGATCAACTTTACCTATAAAATATTAGTATCTAGTTTTATTTTGTGCTTTTAGGAAAGAATCCTTTTTTAAAACAATCTACTGAGTTGGCCAGAACCAACTCTTCAGGGAGTCTATTCCATAATTTTCACACTGAGATTTTCCATATTTGTATGTTAAGTCTCATTTCCTTTAGCTGTAAATAGTGCCCCCTTGTTCTCTGTAATTACCTTAAAGGGAATAACTCTATACCAAAAGTTCAGTATATAGACCACCCCCCTTAATCTCTCCTCAAGAGAGAACACATCCAGTTCAGCTAATCTTTCCTCATAGCTGAGCTCCTCCTTTTCTCTCATCAAACTGGTTGCCCTGTTCTGCACGTTCTCCAGTTCCCCAATATCTTTTTTGTTACTGGGGCCCAAAACTGAACTACATATTCCAGATGAGGTGTTACAAACTATTTGTATAGGGGTAAAAATATGCCTCTCTCTCTGCAGTCCATAATTCTTTTAATACAAGAACAGACCTTGCTTGGGAAACTTGCTTTGGAAATTGTAGTTTGAAATTGCATGCTTTTATTAAGCCTATGATCTACCAGAACACCTAGATCCTTCTCCACCACTGATTCCCCCAGCTGTACCCTCCTAGTATGTGTATGCATATACAATATATCGCCAAAAGTATTGGGACACTCCTCCAAATCATTGGATTCAGGTGTTCCAATCACCTCCATGGCCAAGGGTGTATAACATCAAGCACCTAGGCATGCAGACTGCTTCTACAAACATTTGTGAAAGAATAGGTCGCTCTCAGGAGCCCCATGAATTCAAGTGTGGTACTGTGATAGGTTGCCACCTGTGCAATAAGTCCATCCGTGAAATTTCCTGGGTACTAAATATTCCACGGTCAACTGTTAGTGGCATTATAACAAACTGTCATTTTAACCACTTGAGCTCCAGAGGATTTACCCCCCTTAATGACCAGGCCTCTTTTTACTACTCGGAGCTGCACTAATTCAAATGATAACTGCGCGGTCATGCAATGCTGTACCCAAACAAAATTTATGTCCTTTTTTTCACACAAATAGAGCTTTCTTTCGGTGTAATTTGATCACCTGTGCGCTTTGTATTTTTCACGCCATAAACAAAAAAAGGCCAAAAAGTTTGAAGAAAAACAATATTTTTTACTTTCAGCTATAAAAATATATAGTAAATTCAAAGTTGGCTATAAATTTAGGCCAAAATGTATTCTGCTACATGTTTTTGGTAAAAAAAAAATCCCAATAAGTGTATATTGATTGCTTTGTGTGAAAGTTATAGCGTCTACAAACTATGGTATAAATACTGCAATTTACGCCATTTTTCTGCTATACAGCGCTGCGCTAAACGGACAATTGGGCGGTCATGCAATACAGTACATAAATGAAATTTACATCCTTTTTTTCCCCACAAATTGAGCTTTCTTTCGGTGGTATTTGATCGCCTGTGCGGTTTTTATTTTTTGCACTATAAAAAAAAAGGCTGACAATTTTGAGGAAAAAAACGATATTTTGGACTTTTTGCTATAAAACATGTCCAGTAAAAAAAAATGCAAAAATCAAATTTAGTCATAAATTTCTGCCAAAATGCATTCTGCGACATGTCTTTGCTACAAAAAAAAAAAAACCAATACGTGTAAATTAATTGGTTTACGTGAAAGTTATAGCGTTTACAAAAGGCAGGAAAGATACTGGGATTTTTAATTTTTTTTATACTAATAATGGTGGCGATCAGCGAATTATGGCGGCGATCAGCGACTTATGGTGGGACTGCGGCAGACATTTTGACACTGGGGGGGAACTGACTTGGGGTCACTGACATCCCCAGTGACACCAATACAGTGATCAGTGAAAAAAAAACCCACTGACACTGTACTGTCACTGGGGAGGAAGGGGTTAACATATTTAGTGTTTACTGTGTGAGGGGAGTGTTTTACTAGGGGGCGGGGGTGTGTACTGGATGGGGGGAGGGAGGGGGGAGCTGATCGAGGGAGAGAAACTCTTCTCTCCCTCTTCAGCTTGTCGGGGAACTGTCACAGAGCAGGGCTGTGTGTAAACAATGCAGCCCTGCTCTGTGACAGCGATCACCGCTCATCAAGGGAAAATAACTGGCCGTGACCCAGCGGCGTAGACCCGCTGCTGACACCCGCGGGACAAGCAGGGCAGGTGCACGCCTTACGTGCGCCCCCTACCTGTTTTGCAGAACCACGTTTTAAAGCGTGGTTTTGCCTACGAGTGCCGCCCTGCAACCGTTTATATGCGGTGGCTGGGCGGCAAGTGGTTAAGTTGCTGTTGTTCCCAGCTGCTTCCAGAGCAAGGTCAGCTCATGCTGAAGTGCACAGTGTGCAGAAGTCGCCAACTGTCTGCAGAGTCAACAGCCAAAGACCTCTAAACTTCATATGGCCTTCAGACTGGCACAACTGTTCATAAAAAAGCTTCATGGAATGGGTTTACATGGCCGAACAGTTGCATCCAAGTCTTACATCACCAATTGCAATGCAATGCGTTGGATGCAGTGGTGTAAAGCATGCTGCTACTGGACTCGAGAAGTGGAGATGTGTTCTCTGGCGTAACAAATCACACTTCTCTTTCTAGCAATCCGATGGATGTGTCTGGGTTTGGCGGTTGCCAAAACGGTACTTGCCTGACTGCACTGTGCCAAGTGTACAGTTTGGTGGAGGGGGGGGGGGGATTATGGTGTGGGGTTGTTTTTCAGAGGTTGAGCTTGGCCCCTTAGTTCCAGTGAAGGGAACTCTTAAGGTGTCAACATACCAAGACATATTGGACACAAAGCAATGTCCATAAAGACATGGATAAACGAGTTTGGGGTGAAGGAACTTAACTGGCCTGCACAGAGTCCTGACCTCAACCCAATAGAACACCTTAAGGATGAATTAGAGCGGAGACTGCGAGCCAGGCCTTCTCATCTGACATCAGTGCCTGACCTCACATATGCGCTTTTGGGAGAATGGTCAAACATTCCCAGAGACACACTCCTAAACGTTATGGACAGCTTTTCCAGAAAAATTGAAACGGTTACAGCTGTAAAAGGTGGGCCAACTCAATATTGAACTTTATGGACTAAGACTGGGATGTCATTAAAGTTCATGTGCGTCCCATTACTTTAGGAAATATAGTATATACATACATATTTCTATCTATCTATACATATACACACACACACACATACTTCTATACATATTTTTAGCCCCCAAGTGCATAATTCCACATTTATCAACATTAAATCTCATTTCTCACATGCCCAATTAAACAGTGCATTGAGGTCGGTTGTAAGTTGAAGACATCCTGTAAGGACATTGTTCCACTGCATAGCTTGGTGTCATCTGCAAAGGCTAAAATGGTATTTTTAATATCAGACCCTATATAAATGTATAAACATAATAAAAAGTAAGGGTCCCAACACTGAACCTTAGGGTACACCACTAAAAACCTTGTAGTCAGTTTTCTATCCATTTACAAACTTTGTTCCAAGACTGTAGACTTTACCCTATACATTTTCTGTGTGTGTGTGGAACTGTGTCAAATGCTGTTGCAAAATTCAAGTATACTGTATTCACAGCCACTCCTTTGTCTAAGGTCTTACTTACCAACTCATAAAAATAAATCAAAATTTGTTTGACAATTTCTGTATTTCATGAATCCATGCTGTCTGTTGCTTAAAATATTTTTTTCTAGCAGAAACTCATTTATGTGGTCTTTTATTAAACTCTCCAGTATATTTCCAACTAACAGGTTTATAGTTACTTGTTCAAGACAAATAGGCACCACATTGGTCTTATACCACTCCAGTGGTACTATGCCAGTAATTGAAAAGATTCGAAAAATTAGAAACAATGGCTTTGAAATGACTCAATTTAATGTGGGTGTATGTCATCTGGTCCATGTGCTTTATTCACCTATTTCTATCCAAATATTTCTGGATCATATTAATTGTGAGCAAATGTGGATCATCTGTGGCTGTGTCAATACCATGCTGCTTATGGACAAGAGCTCCCCCATGCTCCTTTGTATACACAGAGCTGAAGAAGGTATTTAATAAATTTGCCTTCTCCTTGTCTCCAGTTACCCACTCTAGATTATTTTGTAAAGAGTCTACATGTTCGGACCTGACTTTTTTTACTATTAATATATTTGAAGAATTTTTGGGGTTTTGTCCTATCTTTTGCAATCTGTTGTTCGTTTTCAATTTTTACAGCCTTGATTTCCTTTTTATATATTCTGTTAAATGTTTAAACGATGATAGCGGTCCTTCATTTTTATAATTTATAAAAGCTCTTTTCTTATTATTTATAGCTTTTTTTTTTAACTTTCACCTTGAGCCACATTTTATTTTTAGTCTTTTAAACTTATTGCCCATGGGAATATATTTTGCAGTGTGTTCGCATACAGTCATTTTGAAGAATTTCCACTTCTGTTCTGTGTTCATCAATGCCAATATTCCCTCCCAGTCTAAGTCTTGGAAAGCAGCCTCCAGGCTTGGAAACTTTGCTCCATGCACACTAGCTTAAAAAATGCTTCTAGCAACAGTGTTTAGAGTTTTTTTTCTACCTCTAGTAGCAAATAATATTAGCCTATGTGTCCATGCACACTTTGTAGTCTAGAGGGTTTTTTTTTTTTAAGCTCAGCATTTAAGAGCATAATAAAAAAAAAAACTCTACGATTTGTATTTTCTGGAGCAATTTTCCAGGAGAAAGAAAAAGCCACAACCTTAACATCAGATGACTCAGCAGCAGTGAGCGGGATTCCCCACTGACAGCTGAATGTAAACAGAAGAATGCCAGCATTAGATACATTTTTATTAAAAAGGCACGGGAACCCCCCAAAATCCATACCAGAACCTTACCTGAGCATGCAGCCTGGTAGGCCCCCAGATCCTGTCCCTCCCCCATGTAGGGAGTTCATTCTACCCCTACTTGTTCACCAAAAAAAGTTACACTTTTTGGCAAGTCCTTTATTTAAAAAAAAAAAAAAAATTGATCATGAAGAACATAGCCACTGGTAACCCAAAAAAAAAAAAAAAAAAAAAAGGGGAAGAGCTCCGCACGAAAGCCAGGCTAAACAAGCCCCCTGCCTGCAGACCCCCACAACCACCACACATTGTGGTGGAGAAGAGGCCCTTGTCCCCATCAATATGGGGGAACCCTGTGCATTATTTTTTTTTTTAATGCAAGCATTCTTTTGTTTGGATTCTCCACTGACAGCTGATGAGTCACCGGTTAAGGACGTGGGTGGTCATCCACTCGTTAAAGAGTAACTCCACTTTTATTGGAGAAAAAAAAAAAAAACATTCCCCTTTGGGTGATCTATGTACATTGCAAGGATTTTAATGAAAGTTACAGATTCCTACCTTTTGTTATTCTGAAGAAACAGCTATTTGTTTGTCTGTGTCCATGTGCTAAGTGAAGGAAAATGGGAGTGTCTTTATATTTATCAATCAGCTGCTGCACCTGCAGGGCTCCAATAAGGAAATTTGCAAGTTCTGCATCCTTCTAAACGTGATTTCCCTTTGGGGGTATCTCATCAAAAATTACATATTTGTGGTAGGGGATACAAAAAATGTGATTTGTATCTTAGTGCAGACTTCTGGGGAAATCAGTAAGCCAATCACTCAAGCAACAAATTACATTACCAGCAGTATATAGAACACCTCCAGGTCACCATATTGCATTCCATTTTAAAGCAAATTACAGCGCTGCTGATTGAAAAGGAAAGGTAAATCTTAACATTTAATTACAATATGACTGGAGTCCCAATTGTATACGCTATATTATCTTCTTGCTAATTATTTTCCCACAAAAGTGGAGTTACCCTTTAACAACCTGCTGTTCACTGCTAAATGCCAGCAAAACGCCACCACAAAACTGAAAAACACCGGCAAAAATGCTAATATCAGTGTTTTTTTTATCCAGCGTTTTTCTTGTGTTTTATTTTAGTTCCTAGTGTACATAAACCCTTACAGTTAAGTGTTTTTTCTTTCCAGTATGTGCTTGTTATTTACAGTTAACATTAAATGGAATCATGTTATGATCACTGCTACCCAGATGTCCTATATGAACATTAGTAATAAGTGTTGCATGGTTTGAGATTACCATGTCCAGCACAGCATCATTTCTAGTTGGGGCCTCTATGAACTGTACCAAAAAAATTGACCATTGATTGCCCTTTAACTGTTCTAGTCGTGCCATTACTCCAGACAATTTCAGGGTAGTTAAAATCCTCCATTATCATCACTGTCTCAGCCCTTGAAGCTCTGTCTGTGCAAGGAGCTGAGTCTCCACATCCTCATTAGCACTGGGTAGCTTGTAACAAACGATGATGAAGTGTGAACTTTGCACACACATGCAGTTCCAACCATAATGCTTCACCCTCATTAGACTCTGCATCAACTAGGTCCTTTTTCACACTCACTTTGAGATCACTTTTCACATTGAGACAGACAGCTTCCCCTTTACAATTTACTTGGTGTCTCCGAAAGAGAGCATAGCCAGGAATAATAATACCCCAATTATGTGAAGAATGAAGCCAAGATTCAGCAACACCAATTTAATCATAGTTCTCTTCATGCACCAAAGCTATTTTAAAAAAAAAACTCTCCTATTTTGCTTTGAAGACTTCTGGCATCATCACATTTTGCACATAACTGCATTTCCATGTTCTGTGTACTGTGAGAGACCAGATATAGTGAATGCAAGGTCCTGAGTATAGTAAACACTAAGTTTTTGCACAGGCACAATGAATGATCACCATCTAGTGGCCATAATGTGGGACTTCGTTTTGATTGAGGTATTTCAGAAAAATACCACATTATTGCCAACAGACGAAGCCAATGATCATTGGAGATAACCATATAATTAAAGATAGAATCTGTTACAGCCAGGCCGATGCTAATTGATGTGATTGGTTTGGTTATGCCTATTTAATTCTAAACCTCATCCTCCCCCACCCCCCTTTTTTTTTTTTTCTTTTTCCCCATCTTCCCTATCTATTTGTCCTCTATGTTCCCCCCCACCTCATTATGATATTACATCTCATATTCTCCCTCCATTCCCACGCTCGTCTCTTTTCTTTCTCTCTTTTGCACCCCCGTTTCTCATATTCTAACTAGCTATATTTTTCATAAGGTACAGAACACTCATAGATGTACAGGTGTAACAATAATCCACAAAACTAACCCACACTTTTTGGATATGGAAACATAGGACATATATGCCTTGAGATGATACATTTGTCTTGCACTTCATAGTCCTGTTATTTGAGCTCTCCCTACATAGAGACTAGTGTATACCGCATTTATCTAAATTACATACTGTTATCTGTACTGCTATGGTTATATCTTTTGCATCTGCCTTACTGTGGGACTTCGTCTCATGATGATCTACAATTTAATCTAATGTCCTGATCCCGTCTGCGTTACGGGAGAACATGTAAGAGGATGTACACGGACTGCGATCCGTATCTGTCTATGACTTGTTTTGCCTTTCATACTTCAATAAAACTTTTTCGGAAAAAAAAAAACATATAACCAAAAACATACAGTGATCATTTGTGGTTCTTGTGCAAATGCTTAAGACATCTGCATGACAACTTTTTTTTATACATAGACTCTCAAAATGTCCAATATAGCAGAGTCATCTGCTGGTATTTTCATGAAAGCTAAAAAAATACTTGTTCTGCCTGTAATCACAGATCTGCACATTTTTAAGAAAAATCATCCATCCTCCGTTCAATTCAGTTTACATCCATTTACTTAAATTTTTTTTTTACATGTCCTCTTTTTAATTGTTGAAGAAAATAGCTATAGGTTCCAAAAGTATAAACAAGCCTAAAAACAGATGTAAATGGTCATCATCCATGTATGTATTTATGACCACATAGACTTTCTGTTTTTCTCCACAGACAAAGAGATTCAGTGGATGTTTACATCTGTCCTCCCATAGACATACATTGTGGTTCAGTCTGGATCCGTATGAAACACTGACAGATTGATCCAGACTATCTCTAGGTTCACACTTATGCATATTTCAGTGTGTTTTTCAGTTTGCAGTAGCGCACTCTAATCCATTTAACACAATTTCCTATGGCTCTTGTTCACATCTGTGGGTTTTGAGCCTGTGCATTTTTTGGAAAAAGTCAGGGACTTTTTTCTCGCAGCAGAATGCATTTTCGGTGTAATAGACTTTAATGGACCCTCACCAAAAAAAATGCAAGTGTTCAGTTTTTTATGCGTTTTTGTTCCAATAGGTAAGTTCTGACTTTGATGCAACTTGGATGCAACTTTGGATGGGTGTGACTTTGATGTAACTCGGGATGGGTGCGACTTTGATGGGTTCGACTATAGATGGGAGCTTTTTGGATGCTACTTCAACGCCAGAATGTAAAGTCACAAAGTTGCACTCATCCAAAGCCTTATCAAAGTTGCATCCAAAATCAGACCCAAAGTTGCATCCAAGTTGCACCATCCGCAGTCAATACTTTCTTATTGGCAAAAACATAAAAAAACGCATGTTCTAAAACGCAAAGCAAAACACACTGTGAAATTACAAAATCCGCAATCTGCATAGATGTGAACCTAGCCAGAATGCTGATGTGAAAGGGCTCTCAAGGAGCAAGATATGTCCGCAACAACTGATTCATAGCTACAGGGGGGATCGAAAGTTTGGGCACCCCAGCTAAAAATTTGTATTAATGTGCATAAAGAAGCCAAGGAAAGATGGAAAAATCTCCAAAAGGCATCAAATTACAGATTAGACATTCTTATAATATGTCAACAAAAGTTAGATTTTATTTCCATCATTTACACTTTCAGAATAACAAAAAACAAAAAAATGGCGTCTGCAAAAGTTTGGGCACCCTGCAGAATTTATAGCATGCACTGCCCCCTTTGCAAAGCTGAGACCTGCTAGTGTCATGGATTGTTCTCAATCATCATCTGGGAAGACCAGGTGATGTCAATCTCAAAGGTTTTAAATGCCCAGACTCATCTGACCTTGCCCCAACAATCAGCACCATGGGTTCTTCTAAGCAGTTGTCTAGAAAACTGAAACTGAAAATAGTTGACGCTCACAAAGCTGGAGAAAGCTATAAGAAGATAGCAAAGCGTTTTCAGATGTCAATATCCTCTGTTCGGAATGTAATTAAGAAATGGCAGTCATCAGGAACAGTGGAAGTTAAAGCAAGATCTGGAAGACCAAGAAAAATATCAGACAGAACAGCTGGACACTGGAGTTGTGGTACACTATTCCACTATAAAGAGATACTTGTACAAATATGGTCTTCATGGAAGAGTCATCAGAAGAAAACCTCTTCTACGTCCTCACCACAAAAATCATCGTTTGAACTTTGCAAATGAACATATAGACAAGCCTGATGCATTTTGGATACAAGTTCTGTGGACCGATGAGGTTAAAATTGAACTTTTTGGCCGGAATGAGCAAAAGGTACGTTTGGAGAAGAAGGGGCACAGAATTTAATGAAAAGAACCTCTTTCCAACTGTTAAGCATAGGGTTGGATCAATCATGCTTTGGGGTTGTGTTGCAGCCAGTGGCACAGGGAACATCTCACGAGTAGAAGGAAAAATGGATTCAATAAAATTTCAGCAAATTTTGGATGGTAACTTGATGCCATCTGTGAAAAAGCTGAAGTTAAAGAGAGGATGGCTTCTACAAATGGATAATGATCCTAAACACACCTCGAAATCCACGGGGGATTACATCAAGAGGCGTAAACTGAAGGTTTTGCCATGGCCTTCACAATCTCCTGACCTCAACATAATTGAAAATCTATGGATAGACCTTAAAAGAGCAGTGCGTGACAGACACCCAGAAATCTCAACGAACTGGAAGACTTTTGTAAGGAAGAATGGGCAAAGATACCTCAAACAAGAATTGAAAGACTCTTGGCTGGCTACAAAAAGCGTTTACAAGCTGTGATACTTGCCAAAGGGGACAGTACAAGATATTAACTCTGCAGGGTGCCCAAACTTTTGCAGACGCCATTTTTTTGTTTTCTGTTATTTTGAAAGTGTAAATGATGGAAATAAAATCTAACTTTTGTTGACATATTATAAGAATGTCTAATCTGTAATTTGATGCCTTTTGGAGATTTTTCCATCTTTCCTTGGCTTCTTTATGCACATTAATACAAATTTTTAGCTGGGGTGCCCAAACTTTCGATCCCCACTGTAGCTCTTCAGTTCTCAACACCTTAGTTACTTTTTTTCCCTCATAATTGGAGCAGTTTCTTAGACTCTGGTCTAGGTCTTAGGCAAATGGGCACCTCTGGCATTGCATTTTCAAAACAAGCACAGACCTATATGTGCATTCACAAGACAGCAAGGCCAAGGCAAAATGTTCAGTCAAAAGGCACTATTTCCATGTGGCAGCACCTATACCTCTCCATTTAGGGTACATTCTCAATTGCAAATGCACAGTTTGTATTCAGCTGTGAAAACCCCAGTAAGGGTTCCCATGGTTTGCTGTGAGTAGGCAGACCCATTGAAAACAATAGAAGGCTGCCAGCTCTCACATCTAATCACATCCACTTGCATGTAATCGCTGAATCAGTGATCACATGCCAATGATCGAACCCTGGACACAGGCATTCTGCTTCCAGGGCTGATTGCTCGCATGTGATCATTCCTTGACTGATTACATGAGAGTGGGTACGATTAGCTGCGAGAGTTGGCAGCCTCCCATTGCTTTTAATGGGCTGCCTACTCACAGCCGATTACAGACAGGGTGCATTCACAAGTGTGAATGCACCCTTAGGATTACCTTTGGTTTATTTATTTTAGACATTTGTTATTTGGGGAAGAGCGCGCAGCCTTTGGCCATAGGATTCTACATAAAACGTTTTTGCTGCTGCCTGCTCTTCCCCCTGGCTGTAGAATTTTCCCCTTCATTTGATGCTGCCTGCCCTTCCCCTGCATTATGGAAGGGAGGGGCAGCCTATGATCGTAGGTTTCCCCCTCCAGTGCCCTAAAAATATAATAAAGTATATAAGCATGAAGAAAAACAAAAAAACAACCGGCCCGGGCAAAGTAAAGAGATATCAATAACAAAATATATATATATATATATATATATATATATATATATACACACATATATACATACATATGATATTAACAATATAAAATAACATGTGTAAACAAAAAAAAAAAAATGGGACTATGCCACTCTGAGGCTAACCAGGACAGGAAATTTCCACTAGATTACAGGTGAAACTCGAAAAGTTAGAATATCGTGCAAAAGTTCATTTATTTCAGTAATGCAAGATAGTTCAAGCCGTGATTTGCCATAATTGTGATGATTATGGCTTACAGCTCATGAAAACCCCAAATCTCAGAAAATTAGAATATTGTGAAAAGGTGCAATATTCTAGGCTCAAAGTGTCCCACTCTAATCAACTAATTAAACCATAACACCTGCAAAGGGTTCCTGAGCCTTTAAATGGTCTCTCAGTCTGGTTCTGTAGGAATCACAATCATGGGAAAGACTGCTGACCTGACAGTTGTGCAGAAAACCATCAATGACACTCTCTATAAGGAGGGAAAGCCTCAAAAGGTAATTGCAAACAAAGTTGGATGTTCCCAAAGTGCTGTATCAAAGCACATTAATAGAAAGTTATGTGGAAGGGAAAAGTGTGGAAGAAAAAAGGTGCAAAAGCAGCAGGGATGACCGCAGCCTGGAGAGGATTGTCAGGAAAAGGCTATTCAAAAGTGTTGGGGACTTTCACAAGGAGTGGACTGAGGCTGGAGTCAGTGTATCAAGAGCCACCACACACAGACGGATCCTGGATATGGGCTTCAAATGTCGTATTCCTCTTGTAAAGCCGCTCCTGAACAACAACGTCAGAAGCGTCTTACCTGGGCTAAAGAAAAACAGACCTGGTCTGTTGCTCAGTGGTCCAAAGTCCTCTTTTCTGAGAGCAACTTTTGCATCTCAGTGGAAACCAAGGACCCAGAGTATGGAGGAAGAATGGAGAGGCGCACACTGCAAGATGCTTGAAGTCCAGTTTGAGGTTTCCACAGTCTGTGTTAATGGTGTTGGTCCACTGTGCTTCATTAAGTCCAGTGTCAATGCAGCAGTCTACCAGGAGATTTTGGAGCACTTCATGCTTCCTTCCGCAGACAAGCTTTATGGAGATGCTGACTTCATTTTCCACCAGGACTTGGCACCTGCCCACACTGCCAAAAGCACCAAAACCTGGTTCAATGACCGTGGGATTACTGTTCTTGATTGGCCAGCAAACTCACCTGACCTGAATCCCATAGAGAATCTAAGGGGCATTGCCAAGAGAAATATGAGAGACATGGAAACCGAACAATGCAGAAGAGCTGAAGGCCGCTATTGAAGCATCCTGGTCTTCCATAACACCTCAGCAGTGCCACAGGCTGATAGCTTCCATGCCACACCACATTGAGGCAACAATTGCTGCAAAAGGGGCCCAAACCAAGTACTGAGTACATATGCATGCTTATACTTTTCAGAGGTCAGATATTGTTCTATGTATAATCCTTGTTTTATTGATTGCATGTAATATTCTAATTTTCTGAGATTGTGGATTTGGGGTTTTCATGAGCTGTAAGCTATAATCATCACAATTATGACAAATCACGGGTTGAACTATCTTGCTTTGCATGTAATGAGTCTATCTCATATATTAGTTTCACCTTTTAAGTTGTATTACTGAAATAAATGAACTTTTGCACGATATTCTAATTTTTCAAGTTTCACCTTTATATGCAGGTCTTTGCAGTGCAAAGAGCTTGGACAAAGTGGGGCTCAGACCTTTGAACTTTGTGGGACTACTACTTCTGCCAATCAAGACAACTGAAAACCAACAATTAGACTTAACAAATAACTTTGTTTCTAAGAACCTTCCAGGATGGCAAACCTGAGAGATTAGAGGCTCCTTTCTGCTGGAAAATGTATGTGATATAGGGCGCGCTTGTTGGAGCCCAACCTCTGTAGCTGTAAGATAAAGGTGCCAGATGGATGTCAGCGATGGATGGAAGCAGTAACACTGAGGCAGCTCTTCTTAGAGTGGAAGCAAGGCTCTAATGCAGTAACAAGAAAAAAGAGAGGAAGACGCCTCCAAGTGCAGTATTAACAATTTATTAGTAGACAATGGAAAATTTGCACTTACAAGATAAACGGTTAAAAAGACTCATCGTGTGGTAATTGGATCCAGGTGGGACATCCAGCCGTCCAGCAGCAAGCTATGCCTATAGGATCAGGAAATAGAGTCCAGGATGTGCCTGTGCATCAAAAATGAAGCTTGGAGAGCAGAGTCAGATGTAGCAGGTGAAAGGGGCAGTAATGCATTTCGGAGCATGTTCAATAGGCTCCTTCTTCAGACCTCTAATAAACTGTTAATACTGCACTTAGAGGCGCTTTCCCCTCCTTTTCCTTCCTGCTGGAAACCCAATCAATTCACAAATGTTATAAAGTCTCCACCCTTCCCCTTGCCACTCAGTTGGCAATAAAGTAACTTCTGAAACTGGTCCACAAGGGGAATAATTTCACACAAAATAGGTACTCACCACCTACTACTTTCTTTCATTTTTCCTCCCCCTTTACCAGGGTGGGAAGTAGGCTTACCATTCTGGAAAGTTGCTAGAAACAGCATTACTGGCAAGTCTAACAGTTTGTTTCCGCTCACCTTCCAGGACGGCACACCTGAGAGAATAATCAAGTAACCGCAGGCCTACCTTATGCAGGCTATAGATGGTTTGTTTATCAGCCGAAAACCGAAACATCGGCAGTTCTGTTGCCACCAATGATTGCGAAAATCAACCGTTTTTCAGAAATTTTCCAGCATGACTGATAAAAGAAATGAAGAGGAACCGTGAAAATCGGCCAATGACATTGCCCCACAAACGGTGCGAAAAATCGTCCGAATATTCTTTCGGACGAAAAATCGAAAAAAAAAATTAAACGAACAGTCTATGGACTGCATTAGGGTGGGACCACAGCCTGTAGCACCTTCCAGCTGAAGGCTAAGTCTTGTTGTGATAGTACATCTATCCAGCAATGCTTCAAGGTGTCTAGACTGGACCAGGTTGCTGCACTGTGAAATCTGTACCCAGGAGGCCCCTGCTTTCTTTGCCCACGATGCAGCCATGGCCCTGAGTAAATGAGAATTTACTTATTTCTGGTGCAGGAATGCCTGAACGTTCATAAACTAGGGCAATAGTTTGCCTAATCCACCTGGAGGCCAAAGCTTTAGAAGCTTGGAGTCCCTTCCTTGGTCTAGAATATAGGATTAACAGATAGTTGGATCTCCTAAAATCTTTGGCCCTCTGCAAATAAGTGAAGAGACACCGCCGCACATCCAAAGAGTGACATTTCTTTTCTTTTGCATTTCCTGTGTCTTATGAAAAGGGGAAACTACCTTTAGTAGATACACTGGGTATGGCCTGAGGATGACCCTATCTGGCAGATGCACCAAAAGGGGTTCCCTTTATCAACACACTTTGTAGGTCTCCTACTCCTCTGGCCGTGATGATAGCCAACAAAAAAAAACATTTTAAAGGTCAGAATCTTAAAGGGAACCTCCTCTATTAGTTCAAATGGGTGCTTTGATAAGGACACTAACACTCTGGTCAGATCCCAAGGCAGAAACCTCCCTTTTGTGGCCGGGTCAATTCTCTCCCTGGCCACCAAAAACCGCTTAAATAAAAGGTTCTTTTGCCAATTTAGCATCAAGAAAAAATGAAAGTGCAGCAATTTGCACTCGAAGTGTGCTGACCACCACCCTTTTTCTACACCATCCTGGAGAAACTCCAGGATTATTGGAACAGAAGTAGAAGTTACATGTTTCTGTTTACACCATGTACAAAAGATTTTCCATACTTATGAGTAAATTTTACACATCAGTAGATCGGCAGGATCAGGAGTTTCTAAGAAGGTGACACAGACAGCTGTACAGCACCATGAATGAACAAACCAAAAAATTGGAGTCTTGCAATGTGCTGAATCACGCACCATACTGCCCAGGGATGTCCAATTCTTATCACTCGACGCCCGGGACATATAGTCCTGGGCGCCGGGCAGGTAGTTTTTTTTTGCCATTAGCAGGGCTCACCTGTTAGGTAGAAGCAATCGGGCAGCAGCCTCAATGACATGGAATCTGTCGAACGGGGACCTGGAAGTGATGTCACATCACTTCCGGATCAGGAGAAGGGGAGGGGAGCGGATGTGTCCGCTCTCCTCCTCCCTCCCCTATACCACATCCCGCTGCACTGTGGGCTGTGTGGAAGCAATCGGGCAGCAGCACAGCCCAGTGTCAGCCTCTCCCCAGCTATATGTCCCGGGCTTCCGCTTGCCCATCTGCGGGCCCGACACTGGTTCAGCGGGTGCCGAGGGATGTGGTATAGAGGGAGGATGAGAGCGGACACATCCGCTCCCTTCCCCTTATCCGGAAGTGATGTGATGTCACTTTCGGGTTCCTGTTCGACAGATTCCATGTCATTGAGGCAGTGAAAGAATGTAATGCAGTGCTATGTGCAGGGGAGACATGCAGGGTCTTTTAGACCCTGCATGTCTCAAAAAAAGAGAACCTGTCACCAAAAATCATCACACAGGGGACTTTTTGTCTCGTATGATTAAAAAAAAAAAAAGTTTATTTATTTTTTAAATGGAAGTTACACCCAAGCATATAGCACCCCCAAATTTTTCAAGACTCCCCACCCCCACATATGTACGCACAGCGTACACAGCGGTTTATATACTGGGGGACAATATACTGAGGGGCAGAAAGACTGGGGGGGGGGATGGTGTTATATACTGGGGGACAGACTGGTCTGGGGAAAGGATTATATTGAGGGACAGGCTGACCTGAAGGGGCATTATACTGAGGGACAGACTGACCTCGTTTTTTTTTTTTTTAGCCTTGCCCCTTAAGCCCCTCCCACCATCAATGCCATTTGGCCACACCTACTGTTTGCCACGGCCACACCCCACTTTTTAACAAGCAATGGAGCCCAGTTTATGATCTTGGGCCGACTGATATCATAAATTGCCCCTGCTACTCTCAGTATACTACTGAATGTACACTGAGCTGTGTATGAGCAGCTCAGACTGCATTCCCTGCAGACTCCAGCTGTATCATAGTGAATTTGTCGCACGTGCACGGGATCATTTGATTTCCCAAGAAAAATCCAGCAATCCCAAGCAGCCTGGGGAAAAGATGACTGTGGCCAGTGAAGGATGGAGCAGCACCTCGCTGGGAGGTGGAGGCGAGTATTTTAGTGGTTTCATTCCCACAACAGGCAGAAAAAAAAATACCCTTGCCCCCACAATGCAAGGGTTAAATGCTCATTAAGTCTAGGGGTAGAGAAATAAGGTGTAGTAAATTATCATATTCCAAGCTCCCTCTTCACTGTGAAACTGATCCCATCAAGCCTCTCTAAGATGCTCCAGCGTGCGCTGGCACACTGATCTCTGAAAGTGTAATGCAGTTTTTTTCCCTCTGTCCCCTTCATACCGGTTGTGTAGCGTTGTCTTTGATTCACATACTCACCTGCCCAGTGAATAGAGTGTTATTGTCCTGTGATCACACCATTGACACACGCTGGGTCCTGCATCACTATCTTCCTCTGTGATGTCATCAGTAGTCTAGCTCTTTCAGGTTCAAGCAGGCCCTTGATGACATTTGCAGCTCCACTCTCCAGCTGCTCTGTACCTGGTCCTTTCAGCCTCCCGGGATGTGTGATGGGGATAGTCCAGGAGGCTGTGGGTGCAGAACAAGTCATTCTCACCTAGGCAAGAATGGCAGCAATGGGCAGGGCCTCCTAAATGAAATATAAACCCAATGTTTTAAACTTGGGGATGGATGCCAGGAGGAAAAGACCAGTGACAGAGGAAATAACTGCTTTAACTGCCCTAGCGGTTTTCCCGAGTCTGGCTTGGGGTTAAATCTAGCTGTCAAAAGCGGTGACCCCGAACCAGACTCGGGGTCAGCATAAAATACATACCTGGTCCTGCGATTCATGTCCCTGGTCCTGCAGCCGCCTCAAGCCATCCACTCTGACCGTCCCGTCTCCTTCCCGGCTGTCACATGCTGATCTGTGTGATTAGCGTGAGACAGCCGCGCTGTGCCAGCGGGGGGAGGGGCTTGCGGGAGGCGGGAATTTAAAAATTAGACCTGTGTAAAAATAAAGTATTACTCTTGTGAAGACATTGTATCATTACCACATTGTATCATTACCTCAGATGTATCCATAGTGCAGTTTTTCAGTTTCTGTGACTAAAAACAGTTTTGCACTCATTGCTTCCAAAAAGCGTCTCGCTAGCGCCAAAGCTGTTTTTTATGAGCTGGCAAACAAAAACAGCGAGGAGGTACTTCAATTGAGCGATAATGACTCATGGGGAAATTTTTCTTAAGACACCGACAGTAAAGACAGCATAGAATCTGAAATTGACGTCAGTGATCTGCGAACATGGTGCACTACTGATTGTGGTACGCCAGCACCGCCAAGATTCCTGGTGGGGAAACCGCTGCAGAAGTGGTATTGGACCACCAACAAAATGCTTGCCACACCATTCTTTAGCACACAGTCATGTCGGAGTATTGTTTTTCACTCATCATGAAATTTTTGCATTCCACAAACAATGAGGATTTTGACGAATCGACTCATTCGGCCCCCAAACTAAAGAAAATTTGGGAAGTCTCCCAAATAATTCTCAGGAATTTCCAGCAGAGCTATGGGGCAGAGAGAGACATCCGTACAGACGAAAGTCTAATGGCCTACAAGGGAAGGCTCAGCTGGGTACAGTACATCGCATCCAAGAGAGCAAGATTTGGTGTCAAATCCTACCTGCTGTGTGAATCCTGAGCATGCAGCAGTGGGTCTTTTCTGTTACATGCGCATGTTAGTGTGATATGTCGGTTTTTCTATGTCTGTTCTGTGATTGTGCCAAATTGTGTTGTATGTGTACTGTATATTGTTGTGCAATTGTCCAGTGTATGTTTTGTCCAAAAGTCTGTTTTATGTAAGAGGTTAGAGGCAATTTTGAGGCTAGTGTCTGCAATGGGCTTTCTCTTGCGGTGGCCATTTTGTTGACTACCACATGTGCTTTCTCTGGTGGCCATTTTGTTGACTACCACATGTGCAGTAATCTCTGTGCAATGTATATGCAGTTTTCTATATGCATTTGACCCACATTGTGTTTTTAATCCAAATTTTTATAGTTAAGTTGTTTGCTTTTAGCTTTAAATTTGCGTATTGCCAGCCAATTTAAAGTGTGTTAAGCGAGTTTTTCCCTCACGTGTTCCACATTTAGTGAGCGCGGTGAAGTTTGGGTTTTTGCACATAGATTTCTTGTATAGTGATTGTGTTTTTCTTTGTTAAAAGTGGTTCCTTATTGTAAAGCGGGTTTGTTTTTTTTAGGCGGTTGCAGCGAAGATCACGTGTGTAGCGCGGATCGTTTAGCGGCACTGGTAGGAGCGATTTTTGCGTCAGCAACAGGGGTTATTTTTGGCGCAGTTTTTCGGTTTACCTCTGTGTAATTGTTTTTACTGCGAAACATCCCGTGTTTTTCATAAGGCTCCACTTTGTCCTTTTTAACGGTTTTTCAGGTTGAAAAGGGGTCTGTGTGTATTAGGAAAGTTTTTTCTTTACACAATTTTCCTAAAGGTCAGTTAACAGGTTTCCGGGCAACCGGTGACCCCTAAGTAACATCCAAGAACCCCTCCTTTTGTGTTGACTTGTGTTAGCTACTGTGTGCAGGGAGAGAAAAGCCACTTTCATCATTCCACAGGTCAATCCAATTAGGGAAGCAGGGCATACATAAACTGGTGTCTGTCCGGAAGAACCAGGTGATGTATACCTGGCCTCCAGAGGGAATAAAACAGGGAGGATCCAGTGTCAGAGGTGGAGGAAGCTCTTTGAGGGCTGACTCTACTAAGGCAGGCAGGGTCAGGGTCTGCTGGGGTTCCCGAACAACCAACAGTGGCTGAGATAGGTATAACTGCACCTGTCTCTTCTGCTAGTGACGTCACTCTTGACGTACCTTCCATGTCTTCTGTATCTATGCCTCAGCCTCTACCTCTCCCTTCTCCCTGCTTCAGCCCAGCTCCTTCTGTTTACCACCATGGTAAGTAACTCCTACGAATCCTCATAGGAAGTTGGCAAATCGGTGTCGGCCCAGGTCCATCTTTTTCTAGAGGAATTAAAATATCCCCTCCCTTGCCTCACCGACACCAGTGTAGCAAGAACGGCCTTGCGAAAACAGGACATCCAAGGCAAGGTACCCCTCTCAGGGGAAAGCCCTCCTAACCACTACTAACCTCACTATCAAACAATGCACTATTCTTAACTCAGCTTCTCTTCTTCCTGTGTTGGACGACTGCATTTCTCTGATGAAACTGGAGTCAGTGGCGATCAGCCCGGTGAAGGAAACGCCACTACCGGAAGCGAAAAATCTTTTTGTCGATGGGTCCAGGTACTACACCCAAGGTGGTAAGCCACACACTGGTTGCTCTTTGAACGCACATATGTCAGCTCAGGAAGCGGAGCTGTGGGCACTGGCCAGGGCATGTGAGTTGCATGATGTGTGCAAACGCTAGTACCACAGCGAAGAAAATCCTGTCTGAGGTTGTGTGCCGCTGGGGTCTACCTGAAACCATCGAGTTCGATAGGGGGTCACACTTCACTGGACAGATCTTTGCAGAGGTATGTAAAGCCCTTCACATCAACCAAGGGCTACACACCCCGTATCACCCCAAGAGTAGCGGTAAGGTTGAACGTCTCAACGGAATCCTTAAAAACAGGATCTCCAAAATCATGGCCGATACCAAAAAACCTTGGCCTGAGTGTCTCCCCATTGCCCTCTATTCCATCCGGAATGCCCCTCGGCAACCACATGGGCTGTCACCCTACGAGGTGTTGTTTGGGGGAACTCCCAAAACAGGGTTGTACTTTCCTCAACAGTTGTCGTCTTTGCATTCACAGCTTACAGGTTACGTGCAATCTCTGCAACGGGAGCTGCAGAAGATACACCATCGGGTTCGCAAATCGCTCCCCGATCCAAATGCAATAACAGGTGTTCTTTCTATTGAGCCAGGTGATTGGGTCATCCTAAAGAAACATCAAAGAACCGGACTCGAGCCACGATTTACCGGACCATACCAAGTCCAGCTGACGACACCTACCTCACTCAAGCTCGAGGGACGAGACAACTGGGTGCACGCAAGCCACTGCAAGAAGCTTTTCAGCTACACCAAAGAATGAGGGGTGTCATTTTCCTTTTTGTTTGTATGTTTTACATGTGTGTGAACGGAGGAAAAGACGGCAGATACCCCAACCTTTTATTTAAAATGCATCTGCGACTAGCCAGAACCGCCAACAAAACCAAAAGTTGGGTATGCTCTAAGCCCCCACCCAGTCATCACATGTCCGCAATGGCCACTGTTCATGCCCTATATGACATCCGTGTCAGCATGAAAAAGCAAGGGACCCCTGGTCAGCCCCCACGTAGACATTTGTCTGTAGAACTTAATGACACATTTTTAGCAGGTAACATCAGTTTCAGTACCAACATTAGCTCTAGCTCCTGTAGGGCACTCGTCAGTCCATTATGGGTAACTGGGCAGTTAGGCAGCCCTCAGGTGTGCTTTAACCTCAGCTTTGGCACAGGTAACAAGTTTGTTGGGACTACCACCTGCGAGGGAGGTATAACTGTCAATCTGACTAACCAGACTTCCCTTCTGAGTAACCACACTGACCGACCAAACCACGTTTGTTGGAAGGACGGATGTGATGTGCAGACTGAGGGAGCAATCCCCCAGTCTGTGCAACTGTTGCTCAGTGCCAGAGGCCGAACAAAGAACTCCTCCTGCTCTGCTCTGACAAGTCCGTACTATTTTCTGTGTGGTTCGGCAGCCTATAGAACATTTCCCCAGAACGCGAAAAGTTTGTGTGCCCTCATAAAGCTAGTCCCCGCATCCTATGTAGTGATGGATCATGAAGAGTTGATGGTCCACAAGAAGGTAAGGATGGCAGGGAGAGTTCGCAGGGAGCTGTTCTCTGAGGGCGACCAGGCATGGGCTTGGTTCCCCTCATGGACAGGTTGGGGAATAGAACTTATGAAGCGCCTGAACAATGTTTCTGTCATCGTGGATAGTATGTTTAACGAGACCGTAGAGGCTGTCAGAGAAATTGCCCAAGAACAACGGCAGATGGGAATTTTAGTGCTTCAGGAGAAGATGGCCCTTGATTACCTTTTAGCCGCCAAAGGGGGGTTCTGTGAGTTCTTCGGAGAGGATTGTTGTACTTGGATAGAAGATACCGATGACAAGGTCCAGGCCCATATGGACAAAGTTAGTGAACTACAGGGAAAAGCTAGAGCTATAGCTAGTGAGGGTTGGAATCCGTTCAAGGGTTTGGGAGATTTCCTGTTCTCCATCGGATCTTGGTTGAAGGAAGTGGGAGTGTATGTCCTGATGCTTCGCTTTTTCCTTTGCCTCTTGTATGCCGCAGTGAGATGTTCCTGTCGCCTCATCAGCCGTGTAAGCCAAGCTCGGGCAGACGACCACATCTCCATGCCGGCTCCTGGGATCCCACTCCAACCACTGATCGGAGGAAGACCTCACCAACCAGCCACCTTCTCTGCAGGTTACGTCCTGGCTTCCCTCTGATTCATCTCCCTGAAGACCATGTTCCCCAAGACCTCCAAGCAAGCTTCAAGCTTCATCGTTGTTTGTGTATAAAGCTGCAACATTTGTTTGTTCCACTTTTTAGAAAACCGTCTGGGTCAAGACCAGCCTTGTGTGGCCCCGTTTGCAGGGGCAATTTGAGAATCAGCTGCTGGATCTCCCCGGACCACCGTGAGATCACAAGCCTTGTTTATACCACAAGTCCGGTTCCATTTGCTGGACCAGTTTGAAAAAGTTCCGTTCGTGGTTTCTGCAAGAGCCTTCCTGTAGTGAAGGCTCCAACGCTCTTGTGGATCATTGCTTCAATCAAGCCTGTTTGCGTCGAGTCTTGTTGTTTCAGGTACCCCGTGGAGCTTTATTCTCAGGGACAACTACAGGAACTCTGGTCTAAGACCAACTCTTTGAGGTTTTGAGACGACACCCATCAAGCTGAAGAAGATCAAGAAGGGACATGAGGAGAATATGATAAAACAGGAGGGAATGTCATGGAAATTACAGGTTGAACTTTAAATGTGTCATATATTAGTGTTATTCATATGTCTCTCGTGTGGCTTAATTAAAGCTCTGAAGGCTGCAATTAGGCCATGCGCATTTACAATGTATATATTACAGTACTCAGCTCGGTAATGGATGAGATGGCAGATCTGCGCTTATAGACCAGCGTGCATACCACCACAGCATTCGATGCGAATTCCGCCGGCGGTAGGCCGCGGGCCTGTATCCACATATCAGCAGCATAGTACCATATGGACTTTGTATAGCCAGGCACCGGGCAGTGCGAACTCCGCGTGTAGGCTCATGTATATCTTACAAACCACTACCTACCTGAACTGTATCTGGATGGATGTGTTTTAATAAAGATCGTATCGGGCCCATTCAGATACAGACTGACACTGTTTAATCTAAGGGATGCTTGTACAGAGAATGTACATACTACTAGGAGCTGATAGGATGGGAAGTTTGCTCTCCACCGAGAGCTCATGGGGAAGGAGAGGACTGGTTTCCAGTATAGATAAGAGGAAATGCTACACTCCAAACAGGATGTACATTCTGTGTATAGACACTCCCTATACATTATTCTGTGGGAGGGGATTGACCTGGGGGGGCGTGTGTGCTTGTAATGTAATAAAACAGGAGGCTGGGGTTGAAGCCAGTCTCATAGTAAATTCCAACTGCAACCTGAGAGTGTCGTGTGATCATTCCTAGGTAACGGGAGCTCCTTTTCCCCACATCTCAAGAGAGCTAAACCAGTTGGAGGCGCAGGAATCATGGAGTTTAGCTGCAGTCGCGGTAAGTGGAAGGCGTAATACAGCTGCAGCGAGATTCGCACGACTTTATGGGGGATTTCTGCGCATCCAACGGCGGGTACTCACGGTAAGGAAAAATTCGTTAAAAGCGAATTTCCAAGACAATCCTCTACTGGCTACATCTGGAACACAATTATTTACACCGGCAAAGGAACAAAATTTGATCCCAAGTACAGCAACTATGGAATGGCAACGTCTTCCGTTATGTCACTAATTGAGCCTCTGCTAAACCAAGGCTACTGTAACAACAGACAATTTCTACACCTCCCCAGAACTTTACGAGGTTCTTCTGCAGCACAAAACGGATGCCTATGGACCCATTGTGGCTAACCAGCGCAACCTGCCATCAATGTTTGGAAAAAGCAAACTGAAGTCTGGAGAAATAGTTGCCTGGCAGAAAGGCAAAATGATGGCACTGAGATGGTGGGACAAGAAGGATTTGTGCCTAATGAGTACCATTCACAATGCCTCCACAGTGATGTTACAATCAAAAGGTGGGAAAAACATTCAGAAGCTGCAGGTGGTTATTGATTACAATAACACCATGGGAGGTGTCGACAGAGCTGACCAAGCTATGACTTTCTATCCATCCATGTGAAAGCAGCAGAGGAAATATTACAAAAAGATTGTACAGCATTTTCTAGAACAGTGCTTGTAGAATACCTACATTCTGTTCCGCAAAAACAGTGACAAGCCTGTGCTTCTTGCAGACTTTATTTGGAAAGTTGCGGTATCCATCTTCCTGAAACACCAAACGCCATCAGTGTCTGTGGGCAGATCCGGACGACGTGCTGTGGAAGTTTACTTTATGGACCACATCCCACCAACCCAAAAAAAAGGCAGCACCTACATGTGCGAGATGAGAGTGGAAAAAAAAAATCCGCAAAGAAACGAGGTTCCACTATCCTGATTGTGATGTCGGACTTTGTGCAGTCCAGTGTTTCAAGATATACCACACCCGGGATGTTTTCTAGAACAATATGCAGTGTCTATATAATATTGCACCCTTGTTTACACAGAGTTCCGTGTTTGATTTGATTACATTATTTAATTTATTATTTTTATAATTATTTATATAATTTAATGTATTAAAAAATTTATCGCACCCAGGATGTCTACTAGACTCTTGTTTAAACAGATTTCAGTGAGTTATTCCTAAGAATTACAGACCTACAATAAAAAAACCAACATATTTCCATTGAAAACAATGTACAGCTTTGAGCACAGAAATACTGACATAATCATAAAGCTAGGGAGGTTAAAGTGTTACTAAACCCAGGATCCTGCATTCATTAGATCTGGTCTCCAACAGTACACACAACATGGAAATGCAATTATTTTAGTAAATATAAACTAAATACTTTTTCTCATCAGCAGTTAGAGCAGTTTTGTGACTTATGTCAGTTTCCAGCAGAGCACTGGTTAAAGCTTGTAGGAGGACAGGGGTGTCAACCACCATTTCATAGCAGGCCGTTTCAGCATTATGGTTGCCCTTAACCTCCCTGGAGGTATTCCCGAGTGTAGCTTGAGGTAAAGTTTCAGCACTACAAGCGGTAACCCCGCGCTACACTTGGGAATACCTTGCAGTGCTGCTCCGGGATCCCTTCTGCACTTACCTTGTCCTTCGCTCCTGCGATCTCCCTCCCGCAGTGTCCCCGGCAATGTCCTCCGGCCGATGTCGGTATCTGTCTTCTGGGTTCCGTACCCTGTGACGTCAGGACGTATGGGGACGGAAAGGCGGAAAATTTAAAAATGTGAAAAAGTGACATTCGCTAAATACACTAAAATCACATAGTAAAACATTACTGTATCAAACCATTTCACATACATTTTGTCCCTAGTGCCTTGTCATGTGCCCTGCCTGCATTTTTACCGTTCTTTCTGCCTGGAAACTGAGAAATGTCCAAAAAGCGTCCCTTTAGGTCAAAAGCAGTTTTAGACCAGCTAGAAAACAGCGATAGTAAATTAGAACCACTTGCAGAATTGAGTGATAATGATTCGTGGGGAAATTCGTCATCAGACACTGAAAACGATTTTGCGACTTTGCTCAGTGATGTGCGAACTTGGCACTATATTTTAAATTTCAGTGTTTTTCGTTTGATTATATTATTGAATTAAATTTATTATATTATTTTTTATGATGATTATTTAAATTATAATTTATGATTTGTGTTTCAAATTTTACCATACCCGGGATGTTTCCTAGACTCTTGTTCGGACAGATTTCAGTGAGTTATTCCTAAAAATTACAGGCCTACAATAAAAAAAAATACATATTTTTATGCAAAAAAATGTACCGCTTTGAGCACAGATATACTGACATAATCAGACCGCTAGGGAGGCTAAAGGGCCGGTTGTATCTGTAGGATTAGATGTCCAGAGCACCCCACCCCCATTACATTGGATCTCAAGAATCCCACACCCTCCCTAACATCACCGTGCACCCCCTTTGGGGGCAGAGCTGGAAAGCAGAAAGTGCAGAGTCTGGAGGAGGACCAGAGGAGGAGTGGAGCCAATTACCAGAGTCTGCTGAATGCTGAGACCAGGGGAGGAAGAAATGAGGGGGTGCTGCAGCTGCACTGAGAGGTGCAGGATTTGGCAGAGGAGTTTCATTCTCCTCTCTGCTGCCGACTGCTGAGATGAGGTGGGGGTGGAGACAAGGGGCTACCTGCAGGAGAGGTGCAAGGGCCATATGAAATGGCCTGGAGGGCCGGATTCGGCCCATGGGCCTTGTGCTTGGCACCTGTGCTCTACCCCAAGCTACACTCAGGAATACCTCATGTAGAACCCCTGACCTCTGTCTGAACAGCATTGAGTGCGGATCATATGCACTATTCCAAGAAAAAAAAAAAAACCTCTCTAGCATTACACACCAAACTAAGGATGTGCAGAGTGTCTCCACACCATATGTCTTATCAAGAGATAAGAGGGGGACAATGGAAGGAGAGCATTAGAGAATTCAGGATCAAAGCCTTTTTACACAAGGCAGAGGATTAGCCCCTCAGGTTCCACAGTGAGTATAACAAGCATGCTTTACTGCGTATACAGTCTGATTTTACTGTCATGGGTTTAGGAACACGTTAAGTATTCTAGATGCAGTTGAATGTGCTGGTTATACAGACAGCTATTGGTTTTGTGCAAAAACACAATTTTGCTTAACAAAACACAGAGATTTAAAGAATATGTCGTTTTTACATGATTCCACAAAAGCCATGGATTTCAATCTGAAACCTAGGACAGACAATCAGCTCATATGTCTACAGACATTATAGCACTCCAGATACGTTTATCATGGTCCACACGTAACCTTCATCCACCCCAAAATGAGGATCGCCAGTACCTTGCAGATTCAGCTCCGTGTGTCCTCCTTCCGAGAGCTTCCTTCCGAGAGCTTCCTGTGCTCTATGACAGATTTCCTCCTAATGAAATTCCAGCCTGAGAAGCAGGAGATCCTCCCCCCTCCAAGTCCAATCACTAGTTGCTGAAGTGCACACACAGCACAGTATACATGGATGGCACAGAAAATACTACAGGATCTTCATCCCAGGGCAGGGAGGAGGTGAAAATGGCTGTGCTTGGTAGAATCCAACAGATTTCAGGAGAATGGTATGATTCCTATTCCTCATCAATCCCCGCAGGAAAAGCAGTATGACTGCGATCTCAGCTACTTCCTCTTGTTGTGACACTTGAGATGGCAACAATCACGCCTCTTGTTAGCTGACATTGGTAGGGATGATTGTGTGGGCGGGGCTGCCATTTGGCTCTTATAGAACAGAGGTGCAAGCCTGTGGTTTCCATTTTCACATCTTAGGAGAGGGTGTTGGCTGAAATTAAATAATTAATATTTCCACTTATGAAACGTCACTTTGGCTAAGTATATAGGTGGGAAACACGAAAGTTCAAAAATCACGTTAGCTACAGCACAGATCTAAAGACAATCCCTGACACCAAATGTGAGCTCTGACATGTCAAAGTTGCCTTTATATATCTTTTAAAATCCGCACTTTTGGTTTCGGAACTAGAATTCCAGTTTTACCATAACTAGCCTTAAAAATGTCCCCTACCACCTCCTAACACTTATGGCTAATGCACACAGTGTGTTAAAAATGTCACTTCACACATGAGTGGTTTGTATGAGCTACAGGTGTGAGCTACAAAACACTCAGGGGGAAAAAAATCAATATTACTCTATGGAGATGGTTCACAACTCCACTCTAAGTCGCCGAAAGCTCAAAAAGTTTTGGAGCTACTTTTGTAGCTCAAATTGGGCAGATTTGCAGATTTTTGGTACGTTTTTATTCCCATAGAAAAGAATAGAAATGTGCAATTGGCGCGTTTTTGTGCGTTTCTTGCAATTTTCTGCTCAAATGAAAAAATGTAAAAAGTAAAATAAATAATATATGAATAAATAAATGTAAAATAAATCAAATAAATACACATATAACTAAAAAAATCATGATGAATAAATCATAAATAAATAATAATTAACCCCTAACCTAAAAAAAATAAATGTATTATCATTATTATTATTATTATTAATAATAAAAATAAACACCAGATCAAAAAATACAAATATAATAATAATACAAATAAATTATTATTGTATTACTTTTTTGGTTTTAGGGGGTTAAGGTCATTGGTTAATTATTATTAATTTATTATTACAAGTATTTATTTATGATTATTTTAATGTATTTGTGTATTTATTTTACAGTTATTTGTTCAATTATTATTATTATCACCCTAACCCTGACCAATAAATAAATAAATAAATAGAAAGGGGGAAAAAAATAAAATAAATAAAATACTATAAATAAATAATAATAAATAATAAATAAAATACTAACCCCAACCCAAACCCTAACCCCTAATCCTAACCCTAACTTAACCTTAACTCTAACTCCTTACCCTAACAAAAAACAAAATAATAATAAATGAATAATAACAATAATAATAAAAGATAAAAATAAAAAAAAAACTAAAAGCTGATGGAAAAGCTAAAAATAAACCAGAAAAACCTAGCAACAAATGATGCAATACATGATCGTTTTCTCTATTGGCTAATAAAAAAATGCAAAAGCTAAAAAATGCGCAATATCGCGGTAAAATATGCACAAAAAATTGTGCTAAAAACACTGAAAAACGCTACACTCAGATGTGAATGGAGCCTTAGAGGCATTTTGCGGTTTTTTTATTCTGCCTCTAAAAACCCCTCGATGTTAGGCCTCTTTCACACGAGCATTCCATATGTCCCTTTTTCATCTGTCCGTTTACGGATGAAAAACGGACACCCATGTATTTCTATGGACTAGTGAATGTAAATGGATGATCATCTGTTTACATATGTTAATGTCCGTATCCGTTAACCACTTGCCCTCCAGAGGATTTACCCCCCTTAAACCAGGCCTCTTTTTGCTACTCGTCGCTGCGCTAATTCAACTGATAATTGCGCGATCATGCAACGCTGTACCCAAACTAAATTTACGTCCTTTTTTTCACACAAATAGAGATTTCTTTCTGTGGTATTTGATCACCTGTGCGGTTTTTGTTTTTTGCGCTATAAACAAAAAAAGAACGAAAATTTTGAAGAAAATCAATATTTTTTTACTTTTGGCTATAAAAAATATATAGTAAACTCAAAGTTAGTTATAAATTTAGGCCAAAATGTATTCTGCTACATGTTTTTGGTAAAAAAAAAAAATACAAATAAGTGTATATTGATTGCTTTGTGTGAAAGTTATAGTGTCTACAAAATATGGTATAGATACTGCAATTTACACCATTTTTTGCTATACAGCGCTGCACTAGTTTAACTGACAATTCCTTGGTCATGCAATACGGTACATAAATTAAATTTATGCCCTTTTTCACATAAATAGAGCTTTCTTTTGGTGGTATTTGATCACCTGCGCGCTTTTTATTTTTGGCACTATAAACAAAAACTTTTTGAAGAAAAAACATTTTTTTGGAAAAAACTATATTTTCTCATTTCGGTCATAAAAAATATCCAAAAAAACTAAAATTTCATCATAAATTTAGGCCAAAATGTATTCTGCTACATGTTTTTGGTTAAAAAAAATCCCAAGAAGTGTATATTGATTGCTTTGTGTGAATGTTATAGCATCTACAAACAATGGTATAGATAATGGAATTTACATGTTACGGATCCGCCAGGTGGTACCTCTGGCAGCCCACTAGGCGGAATCACCCGGAGCATGGAGTCTAAGTCCCGGTCTGCGTTTTCACCAGGGCCCCTGATGGTGGGGATGGACTTGGAGCAGAACCAGGACCAGGTCACGACCTCCAAGCAATACCACCAGTGGCAGCGGGAGCCTCCGGGGATGAGAGTAGGACAGAATAGAGCCAGATGTGAGGAGGCCGGCAGGACAAGGCAGGATAAACCGGCGGTTGTCACCGTGGGAAATGGCGAGGTACCGACACGGCAGGCAGAGAGTGGTCAGGTCACACGCAGGGTCAGTTACCGGAGTCAGTCCGCAGAATGGTCAAACAAGCCGGGGGTCGGGACAGGAGAAGGAAGCGTAGTCAGGGACAATCCGGGTCAAACACAGGAGAAGGCAAAATAGTCAGGGACAATCCGGGTCAATCACAGGAGAAGGCAGCGTAGTCAGATCATCCGGGTCAGGGCAGGAGCAGGCAGAAGGTCAAACAATCTGGGTCACAATCACAGGGCACAGGGAACACAGGTAACAGGTCAGACCTTGCGGCGATTTTTGACAGTGCAGGGCATCTTTAAATATCGCGCCCTGCACTGTCATTGGCCGCCCAGGACGCGCCCCCGGGCTGTCATTGGCCGCCCGAGGCGCGCCTGCGGCTCCTACTGCGCATGCGCGGCCTCCTGTCAGCCGCGGCCCGCCGGGATCTGGTGCCTGTGTCCCAGCGTGAGCCGCCGCTGGTGCGCATGCGCCGGGGAAGGAGCCGCGGCGGTCCCTGACATTACGCAGCTTTTACTTTCTGACTGCCCATCACATTTCCTGAGATGCTAAAATACCAGGATAGTACAAACACCCCCAAATGACCCCTTTTTGGAAAGTAGACACCCTAAGCTATCTGCTGAGAGGCATGTTGAGTCCATGGAAGATTTATTTTTTCCCCACAAGTTTCTGGAAAATGACAAAAACATTTTTTTTTTACACAAAGTTGTCATTTAAATTATATATTTCTTGCACAAGCCATGGGTATATGTGGAATTACACCCCAAAATACATTCTGCTACTTCTACCGATTATGGGGATACCACATGTGTGAAACTTTTTTGGAGCCTAGCCACATACAGGAGCTTGAAATCTAATGACCACTTTGAAAGTCTGAAAGTGCGTAACTTCCTTATTTCACTACCTCACTACCTATCACAGTTTCGGAGGTCTTGAAATGCCAGGATAGCACCAAATTCCCCCAAATGACCCCTTTTTGGAAAGTAGACACCCCAAGGAATTTAAAAAGAGGCATGGTGAGTATTTTGCAGATCTCATTTTTTCTCAGAAGGTTTTGAAATATAAAAAAAGAAAAAAATAACAATTGAGATCTGCAAAATACTCACCATGCTTCTTATCAAATTCCTTGGGGTGTCTACTTTCTAAAAAGGGGTCATTTGGGGGGGGTTTGGTGCTATCCTGGCATTTCAGGGCCTCCAAAACTGTGATAGGTAGTCAGGAAGTGTAATGAGGAAATAAAGCCCTTTAAAAGCCTGAAGGTGCTTGTTGGATTTTGGGGTCCTGTACTTGGCTAGACTGCAAAAACGTCTCTCACATGTGGTACCCCCATACTCAGGGTAAGTAGCAGAATGTATTTTGGGGAGTAATTCCACATATACCCATGGCATGTGTGAGAAAGAAATCATTTAGGTGACAATTTTGTATATAAAAAAAAAACTTCTTCTATTGATTCAACATGCCTCTCAGCAAATAGTTTGGGGTGCCTACTTTCCAAAAAGGGGTCGTTTTGGGGGGTGGGGGCATTTTAATGCTGGCATTAGAAGTTTATGGCACACATCACTCACTTTTCTAACCATCTGAAGATCAAGCCTTTTCTGACACGTTTTGTTCTTTTTGCTAGGAAATTAATTTAAGCCCCCAAACATTATATATTTTTTTAAAGCAAACACCCTAGTGAATAAAATGGTGGGTGCTGCAATTTTTTTTGTCACATAGTACTCGCACAGCGATTTTTCAAACGCAATTTAAAAAAAATACACTTTTTTTACTTTTAATGCACAAGAACACAATATATTGGACAATTATTTGGTAAAATATAAAGATGATGGTATGCCGAGTAAATAGATACCAAACATGACATGCTTTAAAACTGCGCATGCCCCATGCATTGGCGACAAACTGCATAGATTTTTAGATTTACAGAGGAGGTGTGTTAGAATTATTGCCCTTGATCTGACATTCACGGCGATACCTCACATGCATGGTGCAACTGCTGTTTACATACAGGGCACAGGGTGAATGCTCATGCACACAGGTGTAGGCGCGGGGGGAGGGTGCTTTTTTTTTAAGTTATTTTGATTTTTTACACTGTCCCTTTCATTTTTTTTATCACTTTTAATGCTATCACAGGGAATGCAAATATCTAGAACTTCAATGGGCATTGTCATATATTCTTTTTTGAGAAATCTGGGATCTATCAGACTCTAGATATCTCCTCTGCCCTTACATTATCAAATCAAACCAAGATTGGTGTGATCAGATGCTTTCCCAATTTACAAATCCTGTGAAACTGAAGTGATGAAATGCTCGTAGCTTCTGATTTCTTAGACTATACAAATGATTGGCACCATTCCAGTCTCCAATCACCGGCTGCATTCTCAGGTTTCCCCGATGGCACAGGACTGTCCGAGAAGGCCGTGAAAGGCAGTGGGGGAGGGGGGGCATCATCTCCTGCTGCTTGTAAAAGCAATCTTGCAGCTAATTAGCCAGTAGGATTGCTTTTACATGAAAGCCGATCACCGGCTGAAAAAAACTATACCAGGATGATGCCAGCAGCTGTAGGCATCATCCTGCTATAACCAAAGTCCAGTGATGTACCAGTATGTCACTGGTCCTTCGGTATATATGCCATGTTCTTTTTTTTTTCTGTATGCAGTCTGTGGGCTGAATGAAAAAAAGAGAAGAAATCTCTGCCAGACAAAGTGTGTGGTATTCCCACCATTAGAATATACTGCCCTGCATCCACCCACTTCTAATGGTGGGCACACATTAGGTCGCACGGTGCCACATGTGCCAGTTCCAAGATTGTACAAATGTCTAAATAGTGGCACGCTTAAATAAAAATTGTCCACGTATAAGTGGTACCCCATATGGAAAAACGATGACACTAAGTCCCAAACTATCTTGCCACTACTCTCCATGTAGTCTGGGCATCCGGGGAGCTCCACGTGACTATCTATTCCCTCATAAATCCAAAACTTATATGTATAGCCTGTTGCCCTCTCACAGGTATTCTACATCTTGACCACATATCTGGCATGCTTGCTGGGGAGAAGTAGTTTGAATGCAAGGTGGCCAGAAAAATTAATGAGGGACTCATCAACACAGATTTTTTGCTGGGGAGTATAGCCATCTGCAAATTTTTGGTTAAGGTGATTTACAAGGGGCTGAATTTTGTGGAGCCAGTCAAATTCAGGGTTACCTTGAGGACGACAGAATGTGTTGTCTTTGAAATGCATAAAACACATTATACTCTCATATCTATGCCTGGCCATGGCAGTAGAGAACACGGGCATATGATGACCAATACAACCACAATTCATTTTTTTTAGTAATGCCCATGTTGAGGGTTAGGCACAAAAAAAAAGGAAATTCAGAAACCGTAATGGGTTTCCATGCGAATGGTCTGGCAAGGTTTGAATTTGGGTTGGCGGCCACAAATTGTTGTGCATATAAATTGCTGTGATTCACAATCCACAATGCATCCACAATGCATACATATATTCCATGAAAAACAGCTCCAAAAATCAAGGAGAGTAGTTAAATTTGCTGTTTCCACCTGAATTCCGGGTTGGGCAGTGAATAGGGGAAGTACAGGTGCTGCAGAAGTTGTGGGCTGCCAATCGGGACTTGCAAGCACATCTGGAAGGATATTAGGGGCGCTAGGGGCCTGTGTGCGAATTCTTGGTGGCTGGGGAACAATACTTGCACTCGCCACTGCACCAGCTTGTACTACACTTATGGGACTTGCCACTTCACCAAGTGATACTGCAGTACTGGTATGTGACAGACCAGGATGTACTAGGCCGCTGGTGCTTGCCAATTTACGAAAAGGTAGAGCGGCGCTAGTACTGGCACTCTGCTGCATATGAGAGTCATCAAAATTTACTGGTAAGTGCTAACAGAGATCAGGCCTGATTCTGCGAACACTGCTGTTTTGTGTGCAATGTACAGTTGCAAGAAAAAGTATGTGAACCCCTTGGGATTCCGTGGAGTTTTGCATGAATTGGGCATAAAATGTGCTCTGAACGTCATCTAAGTCACAACAATAGAAGAACACAGTCTGCTGAACATAATACTACACAAACATTAGATGTTGCCATGGTTTAATTGCACATAACATGTAAACATTCACAGTGCAGGGAGGGAAAAGTATGTGAGGCCCTAGCTTAATGACTTCTCCCAGAGCTAATTGGAGCCAGGAGTGAGCCAACCTTGACTCCAATCAGTGTGATGATATTGGATGTGTTGCTGACACCTTTTGGATTTACTGGTTTCAAGAAGCACTGTCTGATGTGAACCACGCCTCGCAGAAAAGAGCTCTCAGAAGACCTACCATCAATAATTGCTGACTTGCATGAAGCTGGAAAGGGTTACAAAAGTATCTCCTTGAGCCTTGATGTTCATGTGTCCACGGTAAGACAGACTGTCTACAAATGGAGAAAGTTTAGCACTGTTGCTACTCTCCCTAGGCGTGGTCGTCCTGTAAAAATGACTGCAAGAGCCCAGCGCAGAATGCTGCATGAGGTAAAGAAGAATCCCAGAGTGTCAGCTAAAGACCTACAGAAATCTCTGGCACATGCTAACATTTTTGTTGACACATCTACAATAAGGAAAACATGAAACAAGAATGGAGTACATGGGAGGACACCACGGAGGAAGCCATTGCTGTCCAAAAAGAAGATTGTAGCACGTTTGAAGTTTGCAAAAGAGCACCTGGATGTTCCACAGCACTACTGGCAAAATATACTGTGGACAGATGAAACCAAGATTGAGTTGTTTGGGAAGAACACACAACACTATGTGTGGAGAAAAAAAGGCACAGCACACCAACATCAAAACCTCATCCCCACTGTAAAACATGGCGGAGGGAGCATCATGGTTTGGGGCTGCTTTGCTGCCTCAGGGCCTGGACGGATTGTTGTCATTGATGGGAAAATGAATTCCAGAGTTTATCAAGACATTTTGCAGGAAAACGTACGACCATCTGTCCGCCAACTGAAGCTCCGCAGAGGATGGGTGATGCAACAGGACAATGACCCAAAGCATACAAGTCATTCAACAAAACAATGGCTGCAACAGCACAGAATACGCCTTCTGGAGTGGCCCAGTCAGAGTCCTGACCTCAACCCAATTGAAATGCTGTGGCATGACCTTAAGAGAGCGATTCACACCAGACATCCCAAGAATATTGCTAGACTGAAACAGTTTTGTGAAGAGGAGTGGTCCAAAATGACTCCAGATCGTTGTGCAGGTCTGATCTGCAACTACAGGAAACGTTTGGTTGAGGTTATTGCTGCCAAAGGAGGGTCAACCAGTTATTAAGTCCAAAGGTTCACATACTTTTTCCTCCCTGCACTGTGAATGTTTACATGTTATGTGCAAATAAACCATGGCAACATCTACTGTTTGTGTAGTATTATGTTCAGCAGACTGTGTTCTTCTATTGTTGTGACTTAGATGACGTTCAGAGCACATTTTATGCCCAATTCATGCAAAACGCCACGGAATCCCAAGGGGTTCACATACTTTTTCTTGCAACTGCATCAAGTGACAGTGACCTACTGACACTGCACTTGCTGGGGAAGAAGGGGGGGGTAAGCGTAGGGGCTAAACGCAGGTACTGGCAGGTGCCGGGGCTGATCCCGCTAACGCTGCATTTTTGGGGACGCTATACTAATGTGAACGTTGGTATAGTGCTGATCTGATCAAAGATATTGATCCGTTCTGACAATATACTAGCAATGGAGGTTTATTGTGTATGAGCGTGTTCCTGGCAATCAAGGGGTTAAATGTGATTACTGGTGTATTGAGGGGCAATCTGATGCTATCTGGGGGCTTGAAAACCATGGGAGCGCAAGCCATGTATATATATGTGATTTTGTAAACCCGTGTCGCCCTGTAGCAGTATTTCTGTTATAGGGCGATCAGGAAGCGGTTACAGAAGCAGTTTGTGTTACAGCGCTGCGTTACTTTAACTGACAATTGTACGGTCATGCAACGCTGCACCAAAATGAAATTAACGTCCTTTTTTCCCCACAATTTGAGCTTTCTTTCGGTGGTATTTGATTGCTTGTGCATTTTTATTTTTTGCACTATAAAAAAAAAAGACTGACAATTTTGAGAAAAAAAACAATATTTTGGACTTTTTGCTATAAAACATGTCCAGTAAAAAAATTTCAGAATCAAATTTCATCATAAATTTAGACCAAAATGTATTCTGCGACATGTCTTTGCTAAAAAAAATCCCAATACGTGTAAATTAATTGGTTTATGTGAAAGTTATAGCGTCTACAAATGGCGGTATAGATAATGTAATTTGGTTTTGTTAATACTAATAATGGCAGTGATCAGGGACTTATAGCGGGACTGCGGCGGACATTCTGACACTGTGGGGGAACTGACATGGGATCACTGACATCCCCAGTGAAACCGTTACAGTGATCACTGCAAAAAAAAAACCACTGACACTGTACTAATGGCACTGGGGAGGAACGGGTTAACATTTGGAGGCAATCAAAGGGTTAACTGTGTGAGGGGAGTATTTCACTAGGGGTTGGTGCTTCACTGTAACACACTGATCCGGAAGGTTGAGCTCATTCATTCGGATCAGTGTGCTCAAACTGACAGGGAGAAGAGTTGCATTGAAAAGAATGCAGCCTTCCTCTCAGTCAGTATTTGCCAGTAATCGCCGGGCTCCGGCGGGTAATCACTGGCCGGGACCCGGTGATTGACACCCGTGGCCACGATCGGCGGGGGGGGGGGGGTGTTACGGCACGCCTCCTACCCAAAATGCAAAATCACGTATATATATATGTGATTTTGCACAGCGGTGCTGCTCTGCCGCAGTGCATGTACTGTGACTGGTCGGCAAGTGTTTAACATCTGTTTTTTTGAACAGAAGAAAACTCTTTTTCTTCCGTAAAAAATTGGAATGGACAAAAAACAGATGTAAATGGATGAAAAATGGAAGTAAATGGATGGAAAGGGACAAAAATGGATGTAAACAGAGGAAAAACGGATGAAAACGGATGTAAACAGACAAAAAAAAAGATGTAAACAGACAGAAAACGGATGTAAACAGACAAAAAAAACGGATGTAAATGGATGTAAAAACGGATGTAAACAGATGAAACACGGATGAAAAAAACTGATGTAAACTGGTGATAAACGGATGTAAACTGATGAAAAACCGGATGTAAACTGATGAAAAAGGGATGTAAACTGATCGTTTTTGCTTGGAAAAAATGTGACTGAACTGATGAAAAAAATGGAATGGCCGTGTGAAAATAGCATAAGTCTCTATGCACACATAGGCATTTACATGGCTTTTAGCCTGGTTTCACACTGATGCAGTGCGGCACATCGCATTTGATTCGCACAGGAACCACACTGCATTTGCAAATCACATGCGATTTCTGTGCAGTGCAATTTGAGCCATGCATTTTGTATGGCTCAGATCGCACCGTATTCGCACCAAAATAGTGCAGGACCCTTTTTTTATCTGCACCAGAATCAGATTGCATGGATATGCACACCCATGCGATCCGATTCTGCGCATTGCTCCACGTTTTGCGAACCAATTTCGGGGTGTCGTTAATTTAACATACACACCCGCAGCAGTTCGCATGAATGGGGTGTGATCATGATGCGGTGCAGAAATCACAGAGAAACCAGGGCAAATTCTGCACCACATCAGTGTGAACCCAGAATTAGAGTCAGTGACATTTCAAGGCAGAAAAAACCCAGGGCCAGCTCATACAAGAGAGGAGCATTTCAGCGTTAAAAAATGCTTGACACGCTTAAACACTTGTAAACACATCTAAATGTACTTTAGATGAACAGAATAAACTAGTATTCTGGAAAGGAATATTAATGAAATCCTGAGTGCATGACACACCTAAACATGTTTGCTTAAGGAGAGCACAGGCAGTCAGAGAAGTTAAAAGACATCCTGTAGGAATGATGCCTATTGATGACTTACCTGTGTAAAAAAAAGATGTATATACTTAATCTATTTTCAGCCTGCTCCAATAACATGATCTCATGCAGAGGAGGCTGCAGGGGAGAGGAGGGAGCATTGACAGTGATGGGCCATGGAAACCTATGGGTAACATCAACATACCAGGCTTTACAAGCGCTTGCTACTCTCCCCTGAAGTTGGATCACATAACCGGAAGGGAGCGGGCTGAAAATATAGGTAAGTATATGAAAGTGTTAATAGTTAACTAACTTTTGCTTTGTGCCTACTAACTGGTTTATTTTTCATACAAAATGCTCCCTTGAGATTGAAATGCTGTTATCTATGCACACACTTCTTTTCTGAGAAATTGCAGAAATTACTACTCTATTGCATTTTTGTTATGACTAGCCATAGAGTAGTTTACTGAAATATTTTTTCTGTATTCTGATTGGTGCATTATGGAAAACGCCTGAAATATGCAGTCTTATTGTTTATTACTTAAGGCCTGATCAATAATACAGAAGTTAAATTCTGCTTCACACACCTAGGCATTTGTGTTGCAATGTACCCAAAGTACTTTGAACTGTATGTTTATTGTTTGGAAAAGAGGGCCCTAAATTGATATTCCTAACAGAATTGGTGTCAGAAGTGAGGGATAGGAGCAGCCATCGGAGGCAGGTGAACATTTCTTGTCTTACTTTGCTCTGATTGCCCCCTATCTCGATCAAGCCTCTGTGCTACCGTAGCACGAGCAGTTGTCCACTGGAGCATTGGGAGCTTGCGGGGTTAAAGAAAGCCAAGGTTGATTTTTAAGAAATTTGTGTATGTCCTCCATACAATCATACAGAATAGTATGTTAAGTGCTTATGTATGCTTGCAACTAGAGAAACTGTTAAGTAGATGTATTATAAGTCTCTGTAGGACTGTGAGATGCACCATCTACTCAGCGAGGAGATTTCTCCGTTGACCTGGGATAGGTGAAAGCATGGTGACAGTCTGAAGGAGTCAGAATAGGGGTGCATCTGTCAATGTGATTTTAAGCGTTTAAGCGCTTGTGCAGTTGGGAAGAATTTTGTCGGAGTAATCACTGGGAGAGAAACACATAGGCCAGCTCACATAACATTGCTTCTTTGCTTTGCAGTGATGATGGGAAACTCCTAAGGTAAGGGGAAGTACCCAGACCCTCCTAAGCCACCACGTAAAGTATTATGAGAAAGAAAGTTGTTAAAAAAATTAACTATGGAAGATGGATCAGCTCTAGAAAAATCCCAAGTACCAGCTAATGAGACATGTAAAGAATACGTTGCCACAGTGTCACCTTGGGGTGATTATTATGTTGTCCCATGGGTGTACAGCTTGGCCGTGTGGAGTTCAACCATAGGTAGTGCCAGTCCTTTTCCCGGAGATGGGGACAATGATGCTTTTCACATGGATATGATAAATGGCCTAGGATTAGGGGACAGAACTCCCTTTCCCTAATTTGGTCCAGATCCTGAGTGGGTGTCAGGGATCACGGCCCATGGAGCCGCGATCGCGGCTCCGTCCCTCGCGCATGCGCGGTGGCGGCAGATCGCGCCGGGACACAGGCACCAGGGCCCGGCGAGCCGCGGCTGACAGGACGCCGCGCATGCGCAGTAGGAGCCGCGGGCGCGCCTCAGGCGTCCAATGACAGCCGGGGGCGCGTCCTAGCCGGCCAATGACAGTGCAGGGCGCACTATTTAAAGATGCCCTGCACTGTCACAAGTTGCCGCAAGGTCTTCCTGTGATCCTGAAGTTCCTGTACCTGCCTGAGACCCTGATTGACCCTGACTACGCTGCCTGCCCCTGTGATTGACCCGGATTGACCCTGACTATTCTGCCTGCTCCTGCGTTTGACCCGGATTGCCCTGACCATTCTACGGATTGATACCCCCTGCTGACCCGGCGTGTGACCCGACTACTCTTGGCCTACCGATTCTGTACCCCGCTTACCCTCACGGGCTCACGATCAGTTGTTACCCTGCTAGGGCCGTTAGCCACTTCACATCTGGCTCTCCCGGTACCTGTCCCCAAAGGTCTCCTCGGCCACTGGGGGGCCTGCTCGGAGGTCGTGACCTGGCCCGGGACTGTTTTAAGTCCATCCCCACCATCAGGGGCCCTGGTGAAAGCACAGCCCGGGCTTAGACCCCACGCTCTGAGTAGGTCCGCCAGTTGGCAGCCTGAGGCACCACCGGCGGATCATAACAGTGGGATATGAAATATATGAGAGGGGGTGCATTGAATTTGCTGAAGTATGCCCCAGGATATAAATGCCCAACACCAATCCCTTCTGCCCAAGAAACTAAACAGAGTAGTAATCCTTTTTGTGACACTTTTTTGACACCTGCCACTGCGCTTCCTGATTATATTCAGCTGTATCCTCAGCTCCCTAATGATGAGGATCAGGATTATTTATTGTCACGTAATCGGAGGAAACATGCATTACACTCTGCCCTAGCCGAAGAGTCCCCACCGTCTCCCACCGATGAAGGAGGCCGTTTGGCAGTGATCGGTGGTGATGGGGAGGATTCTTCGGAAGAAGAGCCAGGTTCAAGTTTATCAATGTAAGCAATAAAGAGTGGAAAGAAACTGTTGTGGGCTTTTGAATCATGTCTCAAAAATATGACTTTTATCAAGACATAATATTATATGGCAAACAGCTCAGCAATAGCCGGATGCTAAGAGTTAATTTTGTCTTGGTTGAACCATCTAGCTAGAGAAATGTAATGGGTAAAGGGATTGTTTTTCTTTCCTCCTAGAGACAATACTATTTTAAAGTTCTACAGGTGATCAAACACCATCATTCAGACTTCAATAAGCAGGTAAACATATACAAGGTCTGGACATGACAATAGAGGAACCAAACTGATTGTCTGAGAGCTTACCCAAACCTTGTAGAGTGTGATGAACCAACAGACCTCTGAAACTATTACCATATACTATTGTTCACCAAGGGTGAAAGCATTAACAATTGTTTACTATGAGCCCAATACAAGGGCCATGCAAATAGAGAGTTTTTTTCCCTACACAGAGAAAAATGTTGATTCTGAAACAAAGGGGTGAAATTCAGGACATTTAAGTCTAAAAGTTCACTGTATATCATTACAAAAATGTATTACAAAAACAGATTATAAATAAGATGTCATAGACTTTAAACACCACTAAATACTCAGCAATGGGAACTATATATCACTAACTTGAGTATTGAGATGATGGGAAGTAAGATGTATTATAAACTAGCATTAGTTACATGTCTTATCAGGAAACAAACAGGATGGTACTTCAAGGAGGAATAACCTAATATACACCTATATTCCATGGTCCCTATTTAGAATAATATAGGTATCACTGCTATATCTGGAAAGAGCCGTATATTTTATTCCTGAAATTACCTGAAGATTTCACCCAAGGTATGAGTCATCTCAAGTGCTCACATTGTTCTGTGATACATGACCGCCACCTGGCGGGCAGGTGAGAAATAGCTTATGTACACACATTTCTCAACTAGCCAATCAGGAAGCCTGGTGGGAAGGTATCTTAGAACAATGGACTAGTGGATATAAAAAGCCCATGTGCTGTAAAAAAAAAAAAACCTCATGAAAAAGAAGAACCCTCATAAGACCTGATGGAAAGACCTGACATCTGAAGAAGATCTCTACTGAATAACTACTCTTCCATCTTTTCAAACTTCCTAAAACTTTAAACCTCTAATCTTATAACTTCCTACATTCTCCCCTATTGAATCTATCACTTGCCTATATATCAGTCTAAAGGCGTTCCACTGCCAGCTAAATCCACGGGAGAGTTGCCTAGTCTGACGTCCGGGTGTGGTGAGATGTTTATTTGATGTTGTATTAATTATTTCCTCTGTTGTGTAGAATCATAAAAATTACCGTAGTGTATTACAACAATATTGGATAGTTAGATATATGTAGTCAGATACTGTGTTACTGTTAAAAATTGTTTATTGCCATATTATAAATTTTTCCATATTTCATAATTTATTGAATATTAATAACCAGAGTATCACATATCAAGGGCTTACTTCTTGCAAGCCTATGGCCACGGCATGTGAGAATATAACCTTTGAGATATTCGAAATTATTAATTATTAATAAATTTAATAAATAATCATATCATAAAAAATTTGTGATTGATGTAATTAGTTAGAAACTTGATTAGTGTGTCTTACATTGGTAGGATATATCTTTGATTGTGTGTACCAATATTCATTTATCACCAGTCTTTTGCGTTTTGTGTTAATATATATATAATTTTTGTACATAAATAAATTTTTATATTTATCTATTATAAGGCAAATTTTGTGTGTATGGTACGAAATCATATTGGCTAAAAGAATTCAAGGTATAATAATAAGTGGTGATCAAATTATCAAGGTGTCCAAATTATTGGTTTACTAAATATTTGCCGTATTTTAACGGCTGGAGGCACTGTAATATTTCATCTAAGGGAAAGGGACACGCCCTTTATAAATAATATATATCCTTACATAAACCACCACAACATAAATTTGGAGGCACTGCTGAGATCCATAGAAATCGTACCATAACACCAGACGCACTGGTGATTGTATATTTGTACACGTTATCAAACATATATTTTGTATCAAAATGGCATCCAGTAATCACGGATCCACCTCTTCCAAGCATAACGAGGAAAATATGGCGGCTCAAGGCATTGAGCAGGAAGTTATGAAGCCAGCTCGGAAAGCTGCCGGTGCTTGGCAGAAGTATGTTGAAAATGAAGTAATAAATTATCTCCGCAAGAGATTGAATTTGGGGGATAGCAATAATGAATTTGTGGATGAAGAGAAGGAGCAGGCCATGAATACCTTTGAGGACCTGTTCAACCAAAAGGGCCAGGTTGTTGGGTTTTTAATGGCATTTGCTGGAGCAGAAAGTGATAGAGGCCGTGACAGACTTCTCCTAGAAGCTTGGCCCATGTTATGGTTCATGACCGCTGGAGCTGCCCAGCAGACCAAGACTCTAAGGGAAGAGTTGTCAGAGGCCCGCCTCTTGTTAGAAAGCAAAAATCAGGACATTGAGTCTTTGAAAGGGAAGCTTGGTCATGCCGGTGTTCGTTTAGACGAATCCGAGAAACATTATGATAGATTGGTCGGAGACTTTCGAAGTGCTCAGGACCTATATGAAAGAAACTTTCAGGAATTAAAACAACTTCAAAAGAAGTATCAGGACTTGAAAGATGAGGTGGAGTACTTCAGATCAGAGAGGTTATCTCCTGTCAAAATTAAAGTTCACCCAGGGGATAAGCATGACCAGTCAGAACTTACCTTGATAAAATCTGAGCAGAAAACTCTGGAGGAGCAGATTATAAGGTTGACGGCCCAAATAAATTCTGGGGTCCAAAGACGGACCAACCCAGTCAAGCCAGAGGCTGATGAGCGGAGATACCCGCATCACAGCGAAGTATCTGATAGTGAGTCAGGGTCAGAATATAGGTCACCTCCTAAGCTTTCAAGATACACTCCAGAGCGCTCTGAAGAAAGATATGAGGTTTCATATAGGCAGGAAGGGAAATCCCAGGGGTCATTCAGGAGATATGACACCCCAAAGGTCATTAAGTTCCTGAAGGACACTGTTCCTATGTTTTCTAAGAAAGGGTCCCTTGAGATCACCGAACACATGAGAACATATGAACAGACGTTAGAGATTCTGGGCATTAGAGATGACCACACCAAAATAGAATTGCTGCCATGGGTGTTTGAGGAGAAATACCGGCAATTCTTTGAGACCTTGAGGGCCTATTCCAATCAGTCCTGGAGAGAGGTTAAACATAAGTGCCACATGGAATTTGGGCCTTATAAAACTGTAACCTCTGCCAAGGCTGCGGCCTACAATTTAAAGTGTGGTCCTCACCAAAGCCCTGCAGAATTTCTGGCTGTCCTCAGAAATGCCTATTTCCTGGCTGAAAAGGATCCCAATCCTAACCAGCCAGAATTCAAGACACTATTCTATGAAGCATTACCTGCTTACATAAAATTGGGACTTGCAAAGGATTACAGAAAGGGATGCTCTCTTGACTGGTTGGTGAGAGAGAGTGACTATTTATTCTCAATCCAACAGTCCAGTGAGGGCGGGATAAAAAGAGAACCTAAAAATAGCCCCAAGATAGTAGCAGCCACTACCGTTTCCCCTCCAAATCCAAATGTGCAGGCAGAGAAGAAATCATATGCGGAAGTAGTCCGTGGGGGTAAAACCAATGGTTCCCCTAGATTTGTACCTCAAGCCCAGCAAGTGAAGGAGGTCCATAACTTTGCACCCCAAAACCAGTGGGTGAGAAAGGATAGACAAAAGCCAGGGAACTACGGTAGTGGAAGTGAGAAGAATAAAAAGTATGGTAAGGGCCAGTACAGTGATGAAAATCAAAGGAGGCAATGGTATCCTCAGAGGTTCTATTATCCTCGCCAAAACCAGCATGGGAATTTTTATGGGAACCCCAATTTCAACAGGAACCATAATTACAATAAGAATCCCAATTTTAATAAAAACTCCGATTTCCAAAGATTTCCTCCACGCCAAGAACACCCTCAAGCTCAAAGGGGGGATACAGTACCCCAGGCTCCCTTTAATAACAGGGAGACCCCAAAACCTCAGAGAGAACAAAGGCGTCGGGACCAGAGCAGTAGTTCTGACTCTGAGTCTCATTACCAGTCTCGTCCAAAATACAAGCGCAAGTATAAGAAGAGGGAGAATCAACAGAATGACTCCTCTGAGCGTATTGGACAAATAGAGGCACAGGTCAGCAAAATGGCTGAACAGATGGACAGGCTTGTCACTCAATTTCCATCCAATCCTTTTTTAGGAGCAGCTCCTGTGACCAACCAAGGGTCACAGAATTAACAGGCAACCAAGCCTTAAACCAACAGGGGAGGACACTGAGTCAAATGACAGGAGATGTGTGCCCCGTCCCTGACACGCCTACTAATGGAGAAGCTAGTTCTCAGGCAAAGGGGGACCAGTTGTTGGTTATTAATGATTCTCCTGTTTTTCAGTGTCCATCTATTGCCCCTAATATAGTCGCGGCATCGGAAGTCGTCGGGATTGACAAGCCAGACGGAGCACCAACTTCTAGTTGTGCTTCTGTCTTGAGACAGTCCAAGAATCCCACCAGGGAGGATAAGGGTAATGTGTCCACCACATGCGGTGAGATAAGAGCCAGTCATATGTTATTGAAGGGCCCACAGATCTTCAACCACACTAATTTCATGTGTGAGCTGACTGAATCTGATGGGAGATATTATGCCACGGTGCAGGTGCAGGATGCCAGTGATCTTTCGATTGTCGGCTTAATAGACACTGGATCCCAAGCAACCATCATGTCACAGGAGCATTTTGACAAAGTGGCGAATGTCATGCCCACCAAGCCAAGACTTAAAAGTTTTGACAGCTCATTGATTGGTGTAGGTGGAGACCCTTTACAAGTCATGGGTACCGCCTGGCTTAAACTGAAACTGGGTAATAAGGAACTGAGACACCCCATCATCATTGCTAGCATATCACAGCACCACATGATAATTGGGATGGACTTCCTAAAAAGGCTGAACACCATAGTTGACTGTGTGAACCAAGTCCTGTGGTCACAGGTAAATACCCCGATTAAATATGGGAAACTTAAAACTCCCCATTCCCGACAACACTGCCACCTGGTGGAAGAAAGGCCTGGATCATTAGAAATCCATTTCAGGAACAGCCAACTTCCTGATGTAACGGTTATCAAACCTGATGACTGTAACCCTATCAGAAGAGATGAGGAACACATTTATAGAATTCCCCAAGATAAAATCAAAGATATTTCCCTCCAAGATGACATCCTTACGATATCTTTTCATCAGGAGGATAAACCAAGAAAAGGGGGAGATCACACCCAATTCTTGACAGGTATTGAAAGGGTTAACAGCGACTTGTTTATCCCCATCCGGATAAATGGTCTTAATAGGTCAAAATATGCCAAACTAGATTTGAGACAGGAACACAGCTTTGTAAGCCATGGGTTGATAAAACACCTGACCGAAATGGAAATGATCCGTTTCTCCACACCTCAGCGTCATTGGATTTCAGACTCCCTTGATGACTCTGATGATCACAATTCAATGGCTAGGTGTCTATTAAACATCACTGTAGGAAACAAAACAGCCACCCATGTGTTCCTAGTCTTGGATAATCCCCAAACTAAAATTTATTTTGGCAACGATATATTACATCGCTTTGCAATGCAAGTCGACCTAATTAATGACTGTTTATGGAGTCGACTAAAGGGGGACCCCGAAAAATACCAAAATCTGGACTTAGCTTTAAAATCCCAGCAACAGATGCCTTATGCTGTTGAAGTCCAGGTAGCCCAAAAGATTACAATTCCTAAGGGCATAAATAATTTCATACTCCCCATCCAAGTTAAAAAGGGACATAGACTGAAGGGGTCAGATGCATTAGTATGCCTCTCCCATAAAATGCAGGGGGAGGGACTGAACATTACACACACGCCCCTAGTCAACACACATCAATCCCCGATGTACATTTACGTACATAATCTGTCCAATCAGGACATCGTCTTACCCAAAGAGACCCTTATTGGTCTAGCGGTAGAGACTGAATATTACACCTTTGGGGTCACTAACCAGGTGATTGGACTCATCCCCGATGAATATTTGTCGGAGGAACAATTAATTGAACAAACATTACATTCATTACCAGAGGGTATTTTCACCATAGAGTCCATTTATCCATTCGATTCTAAAGATGGCACCTGTCGAATCGAAGAGACATCAATTGTCTTTGATCACCCAATCAAAGAACAAGAGTACCCCAAAGAACCTGGATGGCAGGAGAACACACACACACATCACATACCCAATGACCTCACCACGAAACTTGAAGAGGCATATGAGATAGGTCAGCCGGAAAGCTTTCCTGGATTCAAGGAGTTAGTGGAAGAGATGGTGGCCCTCGCCGACGCGTGTGCCAGTGATCTCGACCGACAATTGCTCCGAGAGCTTCTCCTTGAATTCCAAGAGATCTTTGCCAAGGATTCTTACGATTGTGGGACTACTGACCTACACATCGCTAGGATCCAAACAGATCCAGATGCCCCACCAGTATTCGTAAGACAGTATAGGTTACCATTAGCTTCCTATGAATCTCTAGCTGAGATTATCAGGAAGTTACATGAAAGGGGTATAATTAGGCCCATCCACAGCTCCTACAACCACCCGATCCTGGGTATTTTAAAACCCAATGGACAATGGCGTTTATGCGCTGATCTCCGTCAGCTGAACAAACGTGTGTACATGTCAGGATGGCCGGTCCCATACATAGACCAGTGTCTCGCCCAGCTCCAAGGATCCCAGGTTTTCACAGCTTTGGATTGTGCACAGGGGTATTGGACCATAAAGGTGAGTGAGGAAGACCAATACAAACTGGCCTTCAGTTTTGGGAATCGACAATATTGTTGGGTGAGAATGCCTTTCGGATTCATAAATTCCGGACATGAATTTGCTGTGTTCATGCACAAGGCCATGCCAGACGCCTTCGAAAGGGGGACGTTGGCATATGTGGACGATATCCTGATCAAAAGTACAGATATGGCCAAACACATTACAGAACTTCGGCATGTCCTGGGCCAATTAAAAGCAGCAGGAGTAAAACTGTCCTTACAAAAAGCCCAGTGGTGTCGCACGAAGGTAAACTTCCTAGGCCATGAAGTTACTGCTGAAGGTTTGAACCCACAAAAGAAGAAAGTTGAGGCGGTTCTGAATTGTAAAGTCCCTACTAACCTTAAAGAATTGAGATCCTTCCTAGGTATGGTAAACTACTCGCGTAAGTTTATTGATAATTACGCCGAGATAAGCAAGCCACTGCTTCACCTACTGAAGAAGGATGTCGAATGGTCGTGGGGTAAGAAACAGGAGGACGCCATGAAGGAGTTAAAGGAACGTCTCACACAAGCTCCGTGTCTCGGATATCCCGAAGGGGGTAAAAATTTCTATCTAGAGACAGGGTTTACGCAGGTAAGTATGAGTTCTGTTCTTTACCAGAAACGTGATGATGTCAGTAAGGTGATTGCCTATGCCAGTAAAACTTTGTCCCCGGTTGAAGTAAAGTTCAGTGACTGTGAAAAAGCTCTATTGTCCACCGTGTGGGCATTACAGAATTTTCGCAGTTACATTCAGGGAGAGAGAATCATTGTTGAAACGGCACACCAGCCTTTACAGTATTTAAAGAGTGAACGTATCAAGGGAGGAAATGTGTCTAATAGCCGCATCACTGCTTGGACTTTGTCTTTGCAAGGGTGGCCTCTTGAAATTCGGTACAAACAGAACAAGGAAAGTCCAGTAGCCCAGGGCCTAGCCGAGCTCCATGATTGTTCCGCAACTACGCCTGCTATGGAGGCCCCGGACACTGACTTTCTGGAAGAACAACTGTTCTCTCCCTACAAGGTTTATGATGAAGAATACTGTAAACAGCTGCCGTGTGTATATGTGGATGGTTGTGCTTTTCATCGCAAGGATGGGGAACAGCTCCAACTAGTGGCAGGTATTGGAATCGTTTGGACCCAAGGTGTCACCCCAATTTCTGTGGGATACAAACTTGGACCAAAAAGCAGTCAGGTTGCTGAACTTACTGCAATTCTTAGAGCAGTTGAGATGGCTATAGAGTTCAACATCAGAGAGTGTGCCATCATAACCGATTCCAATTATGTCAGGAATAGTTTTGTGGAGTATTTTCCTAGGTGGAAGCGAAACAACATGAACAAGAGTAATCACAAACCCGTGAAACATGGTAAGCTCTTTTGTCACATCGATGAACTGGTAAGGTCCAATGATCTCACCCTGCACTTCAAGAAGACCAAAGGCCACTCCAAGGTTCTAGGTGCCGAGAAAGAAGGGAACGATCTGGCCGATTCTCTAGCCAAGGAAGGGGCAATCACCGGTGAACTGTTAGACATTGACCAATTTTTAGGTACCGTACAGGTCGAAGCTGTCACCAGGCAACAGGCCAGAACAGCTGGTGATCCAAATGCATTACAGTGGAGTCACGATTCTCCTAGTGAGGATTTAATTACTGCCCAAAAAGAAGACCCAATAATTGGCTTGTTTTATAGTCATATAGAAGATCCCAACCAAAATCCCATAAATAAGGAAGTATGTAGTGGGAAGGAGGATTTACGTATCTTAATGAAATCCAAATCCCAATTCTCTTTATACCAGGGATTGTTGATACGAACCTCGAAGGGTGGCGTACAACAATGGGTCGTCCCACTTAAATTTAGAGGTTTGATGCTACAGCATGCCCATGATGCTCCCACTTCCGGTCATCGTGGGGAAAAGATCACGTATGAGATCCTGCGGGATTATGCCTACTGGCCTCATATGTTACGTGATGTGAAGGAATACTGCCAAGGTTGCCTAATATGTCCCCAATTTCAACCTACCAAGCCAACTCACAGAGCACCTCTCCAAAAGAGGGGGATATGTATGCCTTGGTCAGACCTTCAGATGGATTTTATTGGGCCAGTAACAAAATCTTCACGAGGAAATCGGTATATGTTAACAGTTACATGTTTATTCACCAAGTATGTCGAATGTATACCAGCACCAAATAATAGCTCCGAAACATGTGCTGCATTGCTAATAAATCATGTATTTTCACGTTTTGGTTTACCTCAGAGGATAGAGTCTGATAGAGGATCGCACTTCACTAGCGAAGTGATGGCCAAACTGTGGAAAATTTTGGGGGTTAAAAGGAAATTGCATATCGCCTATCGGCCAGCCTCTAGTGGTGGTGTAGAACGATACAATCAGACCATCGTTAACGTCCTTAAGAAATTTGTTAAGGAAACAGGCAAGGACTGGGATGTTAAACTTCCGCTGGTCCTGATGGCGTTGAGGGCTACTCCGAATACAGTTACAAAAATGTCATCTTTTGAACTGATGACAGGTAGACGGATGGTACTGCCCCAGCACTTATTGTATCGCACTACAGATCAAAATTTGATCAATGCTACCACCACACACCAGTACATAGAGGATTTACGTAAACATCTGCAATATGCTTTTGCCTTTGCCCAGCGAAATTTGGAAAGAGCTGCAACTAGTGCTAAGACATACTATGATCTCAAAACCTCCAAGAAGGAATATGAGATTGGTGACAAGATCTATCTATACAACTTTGCAAGAGACCAGATCAAGGAACGGAAATTCCTTCCATCTTGGAAAGGTCCGTTCTCTATCATTGATAAAATCTCTCCGGTCGCATATAAATTGCAGGTTACCCGGTATGGTGAAATCAGTGATAGATGGGTGCACATCAACCAATTACGTGCTTGCCATCCGAAGTCTCAATTGCAGTTGTTGGAAGACTGAACTCACCAATTCCTATCTGGAGATATTGAGATCATTATTAAATTTCCTTTAAACATATAATTCATCTTTTGCCTTACAGGATCCAGTAACATAATTTTATGTATATCCATTACTTAAACTGTTCATTTTAATAATTTAGAAAGGAAGGCCCAGACTATGACCAGACCGGCGATCGGAGGTGTCAATGACCGGACCCTAGAAGGAAGCTATAATGTCCTGTGGGAAAGACCAGATGCCAGAGATCGATCCGGAGACGATAACCTGATGTCCCAGGCCACCAAGGGCCAGTCCAGAGGAAAAGACCCGCCTAGGAGACCGTCTAAGAGACCTGTCGTGCGGAGGACCCATGGACCCCAAGGTGGATGTGCCAGGCCAGGCCGGCCTCATCACAAGACCAGGATCGTCATCGGAAGTGTCCATCTAAAGACGCCGAGTCAAGTTGAGGAACAACCAGCATTACCGCTGCCATTTTGTTATCGGAAATTTTTTTTTATTATTTCATTCCCTTCACCGGAGAAGACGAACAATCACTCTAGCCAAAAGCCCCACTCATGCTTTGCGACACAGACACCCCTATACACGTGCCTGTACCCCAAACAAAGGGGGATTTTGTTGTGGGCTTTTGAATCATGTCTCAAAAATATGACTTTTATCAAGACATAATATTATATGGCAAACAGCTCAGCAATAGCCGGATGCTAAGAGTTAATTTTGTCTTGGTTGAACCATCTAGCTAGAGAAATGTAATGGGTAAAGGGATTGTTTTTCTTTCCTCCTAGAGACAATACTATTTTAAAGTTCTACAGGTGATCAAACACCATCATTCAGACTTCAATAAGCAGGTAAACATATACAAGGTCTGGACATGACAATAGAGGAACCAAACTGATTGTCTGAGAGCTTACCCAAACCTTGTAGAGTGTGATGAACCAACAGACCTCTGAAACTATTACCATATACTATTGTTCACCAAGGGTGAAAGCATTAACAATTGTTTACTATGAGCCCAATACAAGGGCCATGCAAATAGAGAGTTTTTTTCCCTACACAGAGAAAAATGTTGATTCTGAAACAAAGGGGTGAAATTCAGGACATTTAAGTCTAAAAGTTCACTGTATATCATTACAAAAATGTATTACAAAAACAGATTATAAATAAGATGTCATAGACTTTAAACACCACTAAATACTCAGCAATGGGAACTATATATCACTAACTTGAGTATTGAGATGATGGGAAGTAAGATGTATTATAAACTAGCATTAGTTACATGTCTTATCAGGAAACAAACAGGATGGTACTTCAAGGAGGAATAACCTAATATACACCTATATTCCATGGTCCCTATTTAGAATAATATAGGTATCACTGCTATATCTGGAAAGAGCCGTATATTTTATTCCTGAAATTACCTGAAGATTTCACCCAAGGTATGAGTCATCTCAAGTGCTCACATTGTTCTGTGATACATGACCGCCACCTGGCGGGCAGGTGAGAAATAGCTTATGTACACACATTTCTCAACTAGCCAATCAGGAAGCCTGGTGGGAAGGTATCTTAGAACAATGGACTAGTGGATATAAAAAGCCCATGTGCTGTAAAAAAAAAAAAACCTCATGAAAAAGAAGAACCCTCATAAGACCTGATGGAAAGACCTGACATCTGAAGAAGATCTCTACTGAATAACTACTCTTCCATCTTTTCAAACTTCCTAAAACTTTAAACCTCTAATCTTATAACTTCCTACATTCTCCCCTATTGAATCTATCACTTGCCTATATATCAGTCTAAAGGCGTTCCACTGCCAGCTAAATCCACGGGAGAGTTGCCTAGTCTGACGTCCGGGTGTGGTGAGATGTTTATTTGATGTTGTATTAATTATTTCCTCTGTTGTGTAGAATCATAAAAATTACCGTAGTGTATTACAACAATATTGGATAGTTAGATATATGTAGTCAGATACTGTGTTACTGTTAAAAATTGTTTATTGCCATATTATAAATTTTTCCATATTTCATAATTTATTGAATATTAATAACCAGAGTATCACATATCAAGGGCTTACTTCTTGCAAGCCTATGGCCACGGCATGTGAGAATATAACCTTTGAGATATTCGAAATTATTAATTATTAATAAATTTAATAAATAATCATATCATAAAAAATTTGTGATTGATGTAATTAGTTAGAAACTTGATTAGTGTGTCTTACATTGGTAGGATATATCTTTGATTGTGTGTACCAATATTCATTTATCACCAGTCTTTTGCGTTTTGTGTTAATATATATATAATTTTTGTACATAAATAAATTTTTATATTTATCTATTATAAGGCAAATTTTGTGTGTATGGTACGAAATCATATTGGCTAAAAGAATTCAAGGTATAATAATAAGTGGTGATCAAATTATCAAGGTGTCCAAATTATTGGTTTACTAAATATTTGCCGTATTTTAACGGCTGGAGGCACTGTAATATTTCATCTAAGGGAAAGGGACACGCCCTTTATAAATAATATATATCCTTACATAAACCACCACAACAAAACAAAAGTTACATTGGAAAATACATTTGACCAGATGCAGCAAACTGGCTGCTCTGTCGCCCAGGGCCAAGAAGGAAAAAAGGTAAAAAAGGCAAGGTAGGAAAAAAGGCAATGAAATCAAGAAGACAGACATCATTGGTAAGAAAGCAGACAGTACAGAAGAGGGACAAAGCAAGTGAGGAGTCAGAAGATTCAAAAGGAGATGTAGAGGTGAGTCAGCAGGAGCAGGATAATTCAGAAGAATTTCGGTAGGTATCATTTGAGGTCCAGAAAAGACGCAGCAGATGACGAGGGAGCCACCCAAGCTTACCCCTACATCATTGTGGGAAATGATGTGGTGATAAAGCCAATGGAATTGACTGAAGTTAACGGCATTATAAAGGGTTGTCCTTATCCTCAGAAAAAACTCATTGCTGCCGTTAACTACTTGAATAGAGCAACTAAGGGACGACAGTGTTCACAACAGAACATGAGGATAATCATCAATGGAATTTTGGGATATGATATGGAATCAGGTAGGATTTGGGTCAACGTGCCTACTATTTCTGATTTTCATGAACCACTTAAACCGGCTGCAGACTACGAGTGGAGTTCTGTCGCGGGACAGGAACAGATGTGGAAGGAGTTAGCTGAAGAGATGCGAAGGTTATGGAAAGATAAACAGTCACTAGCTACAGCAGTTGCTTGTAAGCAGGGCAGTAAGGAATCAACTATGGAGTTCCTAAAAATATTTAAGAAGGTCTGGAAAGAAGATGCAGGATTAGATTTGACAACGAGGGAATTAGGAATTATATATACAGTGAGGAACAGAAGTATTTGAACACCCTGCGATTTTGCAAGTTCTCCCACTTAGAAATCATGGAGGGGTCTGAAATTCACGATGTAGGTGCATTTCCACTCTGAGGGACAGAATTAAAAAAAAAATTCAGGAAATCACATTGTATGATTTTTAAAGAATTTATTTGTCTTGCACTGCTGAACATAAATATTTGAACACCTGAGAAAATCAGTGTTAATATTTGGTACAGAAGCCTTTGTTTGCAATTACAGAGGTCAAACGTTTCCTGTAATTCTTGACCAGGTTTGCACACACTGCAACAGGGATTTTGGCCCACTCCTCCACACAGATCTCCTCTAGATCTGTCAGGTTTCGGGGCTGTAGCTGAGCAACACGGAGTTTCAGCTCCCTCCAAAGATGTTCTATTGGATTTAGGTCTGGAGACTGGCTAGGCCACTCCAGAACCTTGATATGCTTCTTACGGAGCCACTCCTTGGTTATCCTGGCTGTGTGCTTCGGGTCGTTGTCATGTTGGAAGACCCAGCCACGACCCATCTTCAAGCTCTGACTGAGGGAAGGAGGTTGTTGCTCAAAATCTCACAATAAATGGCCCCATTCATCCTCTCCTTAATACAGTGCAGTCGTCCTGTCCCCTTCGCAGAAAAGCCCCCCCAAAGCATGATGTTACCACCCCCATGCTTCACAGTAGGGATGGTGTTCTTGGGATGCAACTCATCCTTCTTTTTCCTCCAAACACGACGAGTGAATTTTAGACCAAAAAGTTATACTTTGGTCTCATCTGACCACATGACTTTCTCCCATGCGTCCTCTGGATCATCCAGATGGTCATTGGCAAACTTCAGACGGGCCTGGACATGTGATGACTTGAGCAGGGGAACCTTCCTGTCAGGGCGTGGGTGTTCTGCAGCATCTCGCCGGGCTGTGCATGCGCAGAACACCGACACGCTCTAGCCGGCAGGCGATGGGACCTGGACGAACGCGGCTGTGGCGATGGCCGTGCATGCGCACTCGCGATTGTGGACACGCGCCTGGCACCAATGACAGCGCAGGGCATGCTATTTAAATAGAACAGAGGTATGTCAAAATTGCCATTTGGTCTTATCTGCTCTGTTCCTGATTCCTGATCCTGTGATTATTCCGTTGCCGACCTCTGCATTGTACCTGACCCTGCTGACTTCTCCTGATTAACCCCTGGCTTGCCTGACCATCCTTCTGCCTGATCCTTTGTACCGCGCTGCCCGCTAATTGCTGAACCTGGCTTGTGACTCCGACCATTCTCTGCTTACTCCTCTGGTACCTCGCTGCCCGCACATTACTGACCTGGCCTGCCTGACTACTCCTCACGCTACCCAGATGAGCCATCCATCCATCCCGCATGGATCGCTCCCTGTCAGTAAGTCTGCCAGCCTCTTCACATCAGACTCCGTTTCTCGCACACCCCTGACGGTGCTCTCTACCATTTCCGGACATACTCAGGGGTCGCGACCTGGTCTCAGTCTGCGCTAAGTCCATCCCCACCATCAGGGGCCCTGGTGAATAGCAGATTGGGACTTAGACCCCGCGCCCTGAGGAACTCCGCGCTGTGGGCTGCTAGAGACACCGCCGGGCGGATCCTAACAGTACCAAACAGCCAAAATGTCGGAGCCTGGAAGAGGACCATCCCCGCTGGAGGATATATGTCAGCACCTGGCGGCACTAACCCAGGTGGTAAAAACACTACAGGAGGGTTATACCCCCTTGGAAGGTCGGATCCAAACATTGACCACTTCCACCCCGGCACCCCAAGACCCGGGTCCCTCATCTTCGGTCGGCAGCACTCCAGGAACTCCTGCTGGAGCTGCGGCCTCTACATCCATGCCGGAACCTCATGTCCCTATGCCAGAGCGATTCAATCGGAATCGCACTAAGTTCAGGGCCTTCTGCAATGCCTGCCAGCTGTACTTCAGGCTGCAGCCATGGATATTTGCCACGGAATCCGTGAAAGTGAGGTTTATTATCTCACTGTTGCAGGACGAACCCTAGGTCTGGGCCCACTGGTTACTGGAGACCCAGCAACCACAGCTGGAGTCAGTGTCAACTTTCTTTGAAGCAATGGCTCTCCTGTACGAAAGCCCAGAATGAGCAGCTTCAGCCGAATCAGCCCTTCAAACACTCAGACAGGGTCGTAGGGCGGCTGAGGAGTACGCAGCAGAGTTCAGGCGTTGGATGGAAGATACGCAATGGACCGATGTGGCCCTGCGCCATCAGTTCCGCATCGGTCTGTACAAGTCATTGAAGGACGAACTAGCCAGGGTGGGCATACCAGCCACATTGGAAGATCTCATTACTCTGGCTATCCAGATTGACCGACGCTTGCGAGAACGCAGGGTGGAGAGGTCCGGCCAGGGTCTGAGGCCTGCGTGGATGTTACCCCATGCCCCGGGGCAGGCCACTTTGCCTACTGGGAATCGCAATACGGAGACAGCGGACACACCTGAACTGATGCAAGTGGGGCTAACTCGTCCCTCCTTAACACCCGAGGAACTCCAGAGACGTCGACGCAACAATCTGTACATGTACTGTGGGGAAGCGGGCCACATGGTACGTTCCTGCCCAGCAAAAGTGGGTAAGTGTGCAACTGTTTTTTTTGCCACATCTTCCACTGCTGTTAATGGTTTTAGTTACTTAGCGGTACCTGTCTCATTCCAGCTCCCCGGAAGGATTGTGACGGCAACTGCGATCGTTGATTCCGGGGCCTGTAGCTGCTTTTTAGATCTGGGTTTTGCAGCACAGTTTCAGATTCCCCTACAAACTAAGGAATGTGGATTTAACATCTTTCTGGCTGATGGGTCCTGAATCAAGTCAGGGGTAGTAGCCCGGGAGACCCCACCTCTCTGTGTTACAGTTGCCGGGCACCATTGGGAATTCCTTCATTTGGATGCCATCGCATCCCCTCTGTTTCTAATTATTCTGGGGCTTCTGTGGCTACAAGCCCACGACCCCCAGATTAATTGGAAAACTGGTACCCTCCAGTTCTGCTCCCCATACTGTCAGGAGCACTGTTGTCCACAGGAGCCGGTGGCTCCACGCTCACTGTTATGCTTGGATATTGACGCAGAATTGACGCAACTCATTCCCCCGGCCTACCACAAATTCCTTGACGTGTTTAGCAAACGAGGAGCAGACAACCTTCCCCCACACAGGGCCTATGATTGCCCGATTGACCTACTTCCTGGATCCGAGGTACCTTTAGGGCAAATTTTTCCCTTATCTGAGAGAGAATTGGGAGTACTCAAGGAGTATATAGACGAGAATCTACAGAAAGGGTTCATACGTCCTTCCACGTCCCCGGCCGGGGCAGGTATTTTCTTTGTCGAGAAGAAAGATAAATCCTTGAGACCCTGTATGGACTACAGAGAACTCAATAAGATCACGGTGAAGAACCGTTACCCACTTCCCTTGGTACCGGAATTATTTCAGAGGCTCAGGACAGCGTCCATTTTTACGCAACTGGATCTAAGGGGAGCTTACAATCTGGTCCGTATTCGGGAGGGAGATGAGTGGAAAACTGCTTTCCGTACTAGGTTTGGGCACTTCGAATATTTGGTAATGCCCTTCGGTCTATGCAATGCCCCCGCAACGTTTCAACACTTCATTAATGATGTGTTCAGAGATTTCCTGGATGTTTTTGTGGTCATCTATCTAGATGACATTCTGATCTTCTCTGCATCCCTGGAAGAGCATAGAGGTCACGTTAAAAGTGTGCTGGAACCGCTCCGTCTACATGGCCTATACGCAAAAGCAGAGAAGTGCAGTTTTGAGCAGCACAGCATCCTCTTTTTAGGTCTAATCATTTCCACCACCGGGGTAGCCATGGACCCCCAAAAGATCTCTGCGATTCTGGAATGGCCGGTGCCGGTGGACAAAAAGGGTGTGCAGCGATTCATTGGCTTCGCCAATTTTTACAGAAAATTTATCAAGAACTTTTCAGGCTTTGTGTCCCCCCTCACCAAACAAGGAGTGCATATCAGGTGGACACCTGAGGCATAAATAGCTTTCGAGTCTCTGAAGAGGTTGTTCACCAAAGCCCCCATATTGAGCCATCCGGATTCCTCACTACCCTACATCTTAGAGGTAGATGCATCTGAAAACACGTTAGGGGCTGTACTATCCCAAAGGAAGGGCGTCAAGGAACTGATGCACCCCGTGGCATTTTTCTCCAGGAAACTGTCATCTGCGGAGAGGAATTACGACATTGGGGACCGGGAACTTCTGGCCAGCAAGGCAGCATTGGAGGAGTGGAGGTATTTACTGGAGGGAGCCTTGCACCCAATACTAATTTTCACGGACCATAAGAATCTTGAGTACCTGAGGATGGCGTAGCGCTTGAGACCACGTCAGGCTAGGTGGGCACTCTTTTTCTCTAGATTTGTGTTCCACATCACATATAGGCCCGGATCAAAGAACACAAAACCCGATGCACTCTCCCGTATGTTTGCAGATCCGGAAGAACCCCACAAACCAGTCACCATCCTGTCTTCTGGGAATTTCCTCGCGCTAAAAACCGAGCTACGGTTCCAATTACAGGCGGCGTCCATAGAACTGCCAAACCTACCAGGAGTTCCGTTGCAAAATAAGGAAGGACTTTGGTGGAAAGAGGGACGGATCATGGTACCCGAAGAATCCCGCACTGCAGTCTTGGGTCACTACCATGATCATCCTCTAGCTGGCCACTTTGGGGTCCGGAAAACATTGGAACTGCTGCAATGTGTGTTCTGGTGGCCCAGCATGTCGAACAATTGCGAAACATACGTGAAAACCTGTGCGGTCTGCCAGAAGAATAAGCCTTCCAGGAACAAAGCTTGGGTCTGTTACGACCCTTACCCATACCTAACAGGCCATGGGAGATGATCTCCATTGATTTCATTGTAGAGCTCCCACCATCCCAAGACCATACCGCCATCTTTGTGGTGGTGGACCGCCTATCTAAGATGGCCCATTTTCTGCCTCTAAAGAACACACCATCCGCTGCAGAGACAGCTCAAATATTCATAAAGGAGGTGGTAAGACTTCATGGGGTCTCAAAGGACATTGTTTCAGATAGAGGAGTCCAGTTCACCTCTAAATTCTGAAGAGCACTATGCGAGACTCTGGGAATCAAACTGTCATTATCCTCAGCATACCACCCACAGACCAACGGACAGAAGGAACGTACAAATCAGACCCTGGAGCAGTATTTCTGATGCTACACTTCGTTCCTTTAGGATGACTGGCTGACTCTCTTGCCGCTGACCGAGTTCGCTTATAATAATGCGAACCACTCTGCTACTCAACAATCTCAGTTTTTTGCCAACTACGGATTCCATCCGACATTTCTACCTGACACGATTCCAGAGAGTCCAGTACCAGCTACACAAGACATGTTACAGTTCTTTTCAACAAATAACAGGGTGCTACAGGAGGCTATCACAAAAGACCAAGAAGATAGTAAGAAGGCCTTCGATAAAAGAAGGAGAGGCGAGCTTGTTCTGCATCCGGGGGACCAGGTCTGGCTAGCCACAACAAATCTAAAGATGTGATGCCTGTCAAGAAAATTGGGACCAAAATTCATGGGTCCATTCAAGGTGAGAAGGAAGATTAAAGAGGTGGCATATGAGCTCATACTCCCTGAATCCTTTAAAATACACCCAGTGTTTCATGTGTCCTTGTTGAAACCCGCGGCACCGGATCCATCCCCGAACCGGAGATCTAGGCCTCCGGAGGCCATGAACATTGATGGGGAAGAGGAATTTGAGGTCGAAAAAATTCTAGACTGCAGAAAAAGGAGAGGCCAGACTCAATTCCTCATTAATTGGAAAGGGTACGGGCTGGAAGAAAACTCATGGGAACCAGCCCAGAACGTCCATGCCCCTAGACTGATTCGGGAATTTTTCGATAACCACAAACACAAGAGAGAGCAATTTGGCATCCGGCAGCTGCCCGTAGGGGGGGGCAATGTCAGGGCGTGGGTGTTCTGCAGCATCGCGCCGGGTGGCGCATGCACAGAACACCGACACGCTCTAGCCAGCGGGCGACGGGACCTGGGCGAGCGCGGCTGCGGCGATGGCCGCGCATGCGCACTCGCGATCGCGGACACATGCCTGGCACTAATAACAGTGCAGGGCGGGCTATTTAAACAGAACAGAGGTATGTCAAAATTTTGCCGTTTGGTCTTATCTGCTCTGTTCCTGATTCCTGATCCTGTGATTATTCTGTTGCCGACCTCTGCATTGTACCTGACCCTGCTGATTTCTCCTGATTAACCCATGGCTTGCCTGACCATCCTTCTGCCTGATCCTTTGTACCGCGCTGCCCGCTAATTGTTGAACCTGGCTTGTGACTCCGACCATTCTCTGCTTACTCCTCTGGTACCTCGCTGCCCGCACATTACTGACCTGGCCTGCCTGACTACGCCTCACGCTACCCAGATCATCCATCCATCTATCCCGCACGGATCGCTCCCTGTCAGTAAGTCTGCCAGCCTCTTCACATCAGACTCCGTTTCTCGCACACCCCTGATGGTGCTCTCTACCATTTCCGGACATACTCAGGGGTCGCGACCTGTTCTCAGTCTGTGCCAAGTCCATCCCCACCATCAGGGGCCCTGGTGAATCGCAGATTGGGACTTAGACCCGCGCCCTGAGGAACTCCGCGCTGTGGGCTGCTAGAGACACTGCCGGGCGGATCCTAACACTTCCGTGCAATGCATGATTTGAAACCATGACGGCGTAGTGTTCTACCAACAGTGACCTTTGAAACTGTGGTCCCAGCTCTCTTCATGTCATTGACCAGCTCCTCCCTTATAGTTCTGGGCTGATTCCTCACCTTTCTTATCATCAGTGATACCCCACGAGGTGAGATCTTGCATGGAGCCCCAGTCCGAGGGAGACTGACAGTCGTCTTTAGCCTCTTCCATTTTCTAACAATTGCACCAACAGTTAATCTACTTTCACCAAGCTGCTTTGCAATTGCCCCGTAGCCCTTTCCAGCCTTGTGGAGGTCCACAATTTTGTCTCTGGTGTCTTTTGACAGCTCTTTGGTCTTGCCCATGGTAGTAGTTGGTGTCTGACTGATTGTGGGGTGGACAGGTGTTTTAAAAGAGCTCAGACAGGTGCTACTAAGTTAGATTAATGAGTGGAGTAGAGGTGGACTTTTTAAAGGCACAGTAACAGGTCTTTGAGAGCCAGAATTCTTGCTGTTTCTCAGGTGTTCAAATACTTATGTTTAGCAGTGCAAGACAAATAAATTCTTTACAAATCATACAATGTGATTTCCTGATTTTTTTTTTTTAAATTCTGTCTCTCAGAGTGGGAATGCACCTACAATGTAAATTTCAGACCCCTCCATGATTTCTAACTGGGAGAACTTGCAAAATCGCAGGGTGTTCAAATACTTCTGTTCCTCACTGTATACAGGTGGTTATGCCTGGGGTTGAAACCGAGTAATGGAGAAAGGTTCAGCAGGCTGTTTGATTTGTTTTGATCCTAGAAATGCCAGACCGATGGAATCAGATGGGACAGTTTAGGAGCAACACCAAGGGGAGGGGAAGAGGGGGGAGAGTTAGAGTTTTTAATCCCAGGAATGACTACTGTTTTTCCTGTGGCCAGTCCAGACATTGGAGAAATCAGTGCCCAAATGTGACACCACAGAATCAGTAAATATCAAGTGTGTCTTCACAAGCTCTTTCACCACAAGCACCTCACTTTATTCCCGCTGCACAGCCTGCTGTGAAATATCCCTTCCAATGGCAGAATCAACAATAGGGCTGCCCAGAAGGTGTTCCCCTCATGCTCCCCCACCTCTCTTCTAAATACGCTGAACAACCCTCTATATCTCTTGGTAGGAGGTGTGATGTTATCTTTCGTAACTGATATGGGAGCTACCCGTTCATGTTACAAGGGTGCCGTACTGGAGTGTGAACCCTCTGTGGGAATAACTGGGATTTTAACCAAAACTTGGGGAACTCTACCGTAAGAGGTGAGCAATCCCTATGGGTGAAGTCACATTGTAAATCATTCTTTTAAGGCCATTCCAAATTGTCCGGTAAATTTGTTAGGCAGAGATTTATTGGGAAAGTTAGAAAGTGTCATTACAGTAAGCCCTGAAGGAGGTGTTCACATGGAATCCCCATATTGATTTGTTGCAAGAGAGGAATTGGAGGAGGTAGATCCCAAAGTGTGGACAAAGGATAAGTTGGATGTAGGATTTATATTGTGTATACCATATGAAGCCACACTGAAGCCTAACACACACCCAGTTTTTCAGAAGCAATACCCTTTGGCCAAGGAAAAGTTGGTAGGCATTCAAATAGAGAATTTTGACCCCTGTGAATACCCCAGTTAATCCTGTTAAAAAGCCCGATGGTTCATACAGATTTGTTCAAGATTTGAGGGCAGTAAATGCTCTTGTAGTACCAGTGGCCCCAATTGTCCCAGATGTATTGTCCTTGGTGACCTCTATTCCCTGCACAATGCAATATTACACCATCCTTGATCTAAGTAATGCGTTTTTTTCCATCCCAGTTGATGAAGAGACACAATTACTATTGGTGATTGCCAAATAACCTGGCGTTGTATGCCTATGGGCTATGTCGATTCTCCGGCGGTATATTCAATGGCACTCCATGAGTCCCTAAAGGGATGGATTCCCTGTCATTGTTCAGTGCTCCTACAGTATGTTGATGATATCTTGGTTTGCCTTCCAAGCAGAGAGGCATGTAGGCAGGATAGTTTGTCTCTGTTAGCTTATTTGGGTGATGAAGGACACAAGGTAGCGAAGCATAAAATTCAATATTGCAAACAGTCTGTTGAATATCTGTGTTTCACTCTAACAAAAGGTATGCGCACTGTGAGTAAGTCAAGGATCCAAGTAATTCTGGGTCTGCCCTGCCCAGTGACTAAGAAAGACATGCTTTCCTTTCTTGGTATGGTAAATAACTGCAGGCAATGGATAACTGACTGTTCACACTATGACAACATACTGAGGAAAAGTACTAAGGTCAAGCACCCAACCAAATAAAGTAGACCCAAGATTTACAAGATGCCTACAAAACCTTGAAGTCCTCTTTAGTTTCCTCTCCTGCATTGGGCTTGCCTTCTTGCAAAGCTCTTTTTCATGTGTATGCTAGAGACAATTGTAAAACCATGGCAGTGGTAGTCACTCAGGAACATAGGGGGGGCGGCATGCGCCCAGTAGCCTATTTTTCCAAAGTAGTCCCTGTGCCTGTGCAAGGCACGCCGGCGTGTCTGAGAGCTTTAGAGGACATAATACAGTGTTACATACTACACATCACATATTACAAATTCTGAAGAATCTTACTACCCAACACGACAGCTCAAAGAGCCAGTGAGTATTATTCTTATTATTATTATTATACAGTATTTATAAAGCGCCAATAGTTCGCTCAGCGCTGTACATTACAGAGGGGAACAGAACATGTGACAGAACAATACCAATACAATGCAAAACATGAGGGGATTGAGGGCCCTGCTCTTTCGAGCTTACAATCTAGGAGGTTATTCTCACTTCCACTGTTAATTTATCTATTAAATACTCCTCTCCAAGTTCAGGACATATTGCTGTTTAAATGGCATGCTTGGTTTGAAATCAGAATCTGACATTACTCCCGAGGAACATGATTGTGTTTCAATTATACATGAAAACACTACTCCCAGATATGACATGTTGCAAGAGCCAGTAAAAGGGAGTGTTGATATTTTTGTAGATGGTTCATGCACAAGACCTAATGATAATGTCTACTTGTCAGGTTATGCAGTTGTCCAACTCCCAGATAAGGTTTGGGAAGCAAAGCCCCTCCCTTATCTCTCAGCACGGGCTGCAGAACTTAAAGCCGTGACCCGTGCTTGTGAATTATTTGAAGGAAAAGATGTTAACATTTACACAGATTCCAAATATGTATTTGTTGTAGTGCATGATTTTGACAAGATTTGGCAGTGAAGGGGATTTGTTACAGCAGATGGTAAAGGTATTTCTCATGCATCTTTAGTGAATGATCTTTTAGAAGCCATACACAAACCCCGTAGTATTGCTGTTATCAAATGTAAAGCCCACACATCTTCACATGACCCCATAGCTCTGGGTAATGCATTGGCTGACCAAGGAAAATGCATTGGCCGGCCAAGGAAGCTGCTTTGCAGCCTTTACAGGAGACTGCCAGTCTTGTTTTGACTATGTTAGAGCTGCCCACGCTCACAGAACAACAGTTACTCAAATAATTACAGTACATAGCCACAAAAGAGGATATTGAATATTGGAAAGATAAAGGTTTGACATTGGACCAGAACGGGCTAATGTCCAAAGAGGGGATCATTGGGATACCACAGCACAGTTCACTGGTTCTTACAGCACAGTTTCATGGCATAGAGCACAGAGGATGACAGATGACTTTGCAGGAAATTAAAAAGCGTTTTTGTATACAGAATTTGTCACAACGGGTGCAAGATCAGTTAGGAAGGTGTGTTATTTGTTTGAGGAACAATAATATAGGACAACAGTATGGTCAAAATGAATGTATTCCTCCACCACAGGGTCCTTTTGAGGAATTACAGATTGATTTTACACACATACCTAACAACAAGAGAGGTATCTGCTGGTTATAGTGGATACATTTTCAAAATGGCCGGAGGTTTTTATCACTAACAAAGAGGATGCCTCCACTGTGGCCAAAATTTTGTGCAAGGAAATCATTCTGAGATAAGGATGCCCTCTTGTAGCCAAATTAATGGTTATTTCACATCCCTCACATATTTCAGAGGATGAACAGGACGATTAAGGAGAAGTTGAAAAAAGCTACTGGAGGTACATTTGTTAAGTGGGAGACTTATCTGCCCGCAGTGTTGGCTGTAATCAGGATGCCACCAAACAAAACAACTTAATTGTCACCTTTTGAAATTTTAATGGGCAGATCATTTCCTACCCCATGGACCAAAGGTCTGCTGAATGGCATCTACGGTGATATACAGTCATGGCCGAAATTGTTGGCACCCTTGATATTTTTCCTGAAAATCAAGTATTTCACACAAAAAAGGTATTGCATTAACACATGTTTTGCTATACACATGTTTATTCCCTTTGTATGTATTGGAACAAATATAAAACAGAGGCAGAAAAGCAAATATGACATAATGTCACACAAAACCCCAAAAATGGGCTGGACAAAAGTATTGGCACCCTTAACTTAATATTTGGTTGCACACCCTTTGGAAAACATAACTGAAATCAGTCACTTCCTATAACCATCAATAAGCTTCTGACACCTCTCACCCGGAATTTTGGACCACTCTTCCTTTGCAAACAGCTCCAGGTCTCTCTTATTGGAAGGACACCTTTTCCCAACAGCAATTTTAAGATCTCTCCACAGGTGTTCAATGGGATTTAGATCTGGGCTCATTGCTGGCCACTTCAGAACTCTCCAGCGCTTCTTTGCCATCCATTTCTGAGTGCTTTTTGACGTATGTTTGGGGTCATTGTCCTGCTGGAAGACCCAGGATCTTGGACGCAAACCCAGCTTTCTGACACTGGGCCCTACAGTGCGACCCAAAATCCTTTGGTAATCCTCAGATTTCATGATGCCTTGCACACAGTCAAGGCACCCAGTGCCAGAGGCAGCAAAACAACCCCAAAACATCATTGAACCTCCACCATATTTTACCGTAGGTACTGTGTTTTGTTCTTTGTAGGCCTCATTCCGTTTTCGGTAAACAGTAGAATGATGTGCTTTACCGAAAAGCTCTATCTTGGTCTCATCTGTCCACAAGACGTTTTCCCAGAAGGCTTTTGGCTTACTCAAGTACATTTTGGCAAACTGTAGTCTTGCTTTTTTATGTCTCTGTGTCAGCAGTGGGGTCCTCCTGGGTCTCCTGCCATAGCGTTTCATTTCATTTAAATGTCGACGGATAGTTCGCGCTGACACTGATGCTCCCTGAGCCTGCAGGACAGCTTGAATGTCTTTGGAACATGTTTGGGGCTGCTTATCCACCATCCGGACTATTCTGCGTTGCAATCTTTCATCAATTTTCCTCATCCGTCCACGACCAGGGAGATTAGCTACAGTGCCATGGGTTGCAAACTTCTTGATAATGTTGCGCACTGTGGACAAAGGCAAATCTAGTTCTCTGGAGATGGACTTGTAACCTTGAGATTGTTGATATTTTGCCACAATTTTGGTTCTCAGGTCCTCAGACAGTTCTCGTCTCCTCTTTCTGTTGTCCATGCTTAGTGTGGCACAGACAGACACACAATGCAAAGGTTAAGTGAACGTCTCTCCTTTTTATCTGCTTTCAGGTGTGATTTCTATATTGCCCACACCTGTTACTTGCCCCAGGTGAGTTTACAGGAGCATCACATGCTTGTAACATTCTTATTTATCCGCAGTTGTGAAAGGGTGCCAATACTTTTGTCCAGCCCATTTTTGGAGGTTTGTGTGACATTATGTCGAATTTGCTTTCTTTCCTCCCTTTTTTTGTTTTGTCCCAATACACACAAAGGGAATAAACATGTGTATAGCAAAACATGTGTTAATGCAATACGTTTCGTGAGAAATACATGATTTCCTGGAGAAATATCAAGGGTGCCAACAATTTCGGCCATGACTGTATCTCTTTCTTTTCCGCTTCCCTCACAGGAACCAACACATTTCTTCAAGCCTGAAGACCATGTAGTTGTTAAAGCCCTACATAAGCACAAGGTCCTGGAACCACCTTATGAGGAGCCCATAGTGATATCAGCCGTGACACGTACAGCAGTTCTGACTGCTGATACTCAGGCTTGGATCCATGCGTCAAGGGTAAAGAAAGTCCCGGGTTCTCTTCCACCTGAAGTGTTGACTACAAAAGAGGGTGAAGCAGGTGTCAAACATCCTGAAGCAGACGTGTTAGAAAGAGAAGCAGGTGATATACAGTCATGGCCGAAATTGTTGGCACCCTTGATATTTCTCCAGGAAATCATGTATTTCTCACGAAACGTATTGCATTAACACATGTTTTGCTATACACATGTTTATTCCCTTTGTGTGTATTGGGACAAAACAAAAAAAGGGAGGAAAGAAAGCAAATTCGACATAATGTCACACAAACCTCCAAAAATGGGCTGGACAAAAGTATTGGCACCCTTTCACAACTGCGGATAAATAAGAATGTTACAAGCATGTGATGCTCCTGTAAACTCACCTGGGGCAAGTAACAGGTGTGGGCAATATAGAAATCACACCTGAAAGCAGATAAAAAGGAGAGACGTTCACTTAACCTTTGCATTGTGTGTCTGTCTGTGCCACACTAAGCATGGACAACAGAAAGAGGAGACGAGAACTGTCTGAGGACCTGAGAACCAAAATTGTGGCAAAATATCAACAATCTCAAGGTTACAAGTCCATCTCCAGAGAACTAGATTTGCCTTTGTCCACAGTGCGCAACATTATCAAGAAGTTTGCAACCCATGGCACTGTAGCTAATCTCCCTGGTCGTGGACGGATGAGGAAAATTGATGAAAGATTGCAACGCAGAATAGTCCGGATGGTGGATAAGCAGCCCCAAACATGTTCCAAAGACATTCAAGCTGTCCTGCAGGCTCAGGGAGCATCAGTGTCAGCGCGAACTATCCGTCGACATTTAAATGAAATGAAACGCTATGGCAGGAGACCCAGGAGGACCCCACTGCTGACACAGAGACATAAAAAAGCAAGACTACAGTTTGCCAAAATGTACTTGAGTAAGCCAAAAGCCTTCTGGGAAAACGTCTTGTGGACAGATGAGACCAAGATAGAGCTTTTCGGTAAAGCACATCATTCTACTGTTTACCGAAAACGGAATGAGGCCTACAAAGAACAAAACACAGTACCTACGGTAAAATATGGTGGAGGTTCAATGATGTTTTGGGGTTGTTTTGCTGCCTCTGGCACTGGGTGCCTTGACTGTGTGCAAGGCATCATGAAATCTGAGGATTACCAAAGGATTTTGGGTCGCACTGTAGGGCCCAGTGTCAGAAAGCTGGGTTTGCGTCCAAGATCCTGGGTCTTCCAGCAGGACAATGACCCCAAACATACGTCAAAAAGCACTCAGAAATGGATGGCAAAGAAGCGCTGGAGAGTTCTGAAGTGGCCAGCAATGAGCCCAGATCTAAATCCCATTGAACACCTGTGGAGAGATCTTAAAATTGCTGTTGGGAAAAGGTGTCCTTCCAATAAGAGAGACCTGGAGCTGTTTGCAAAGGAAGAGTGGTCCAAAATTCCGGGTGAGAGGTGTCAGAAGCTTATTGATGGTTATAGGAAGCGACTGATTTCAGTTATGTTTTCCAAAGGGTGTGCAACCAAATATTAAGTTAAGGGTGCCAATACTTTTGTCCAGCCCATTTTTGGGGTTTTGTGTGACATTATGTCATATTTGCTTTTCTGCCTCTGTTTTATATTTGTTCCAATACATACAAAGGGAATAAACATGTGTATAGCAAAACATGTGTTAATGCAATACCTTTTTTGTGTGAAATACTTGATTTTCAGGAAAAATATCAAGGGTGCCAACAATTTCGGCCATGACTGTAGTTCCACTAGAAGACAGTCGGACCGTCACCAATCAAGATGTCCATACTTTTACATCCACAAACCTCTTGGAAAATCTTCCTTTTAATAGGTTGTTTTACAGTGATAGTGTTTCTCCCAATTTGGGTGATTAGTACAAGTTATAATCATCCGCAGGACTTGATGAACATTTGCCTGCAGCCCCAAAAGACTGACCCCTTGCTCCAACACAGACATCCATGTGAACTGTTAAAACAACCAGAAAATGTCTGGGTTTATATGGCAAGGAGAGTGATGAATGTTTCCAATTTATGTCTGTCAGATATGCTTAATCCTACCGATCTATTAACTACATGTTTGATGATCAATCCCACTCCAACTTCGGTTTTGATGGATATTTTCAGAGTAATGACTAATGATACTGATGTAAGAATGGATGATGTACTATTTATTTCATTGTATGAGTATTGTCGGAATTGTCCAGGTTTATTTAAACGCTGGGAAAATATGACTAGTATAAAAACGTTGAATGTTACCCAAGGAGATGTGTGTTTCATTTATGACATGTGATTCTGAAAAGATTCCCCTGTGTTGGTATTTAAGATTTACATATGTAAACACTCCACAGTGCAAAAAAAATCTATTATTATATAAAACAATTAAATAAAAAATCATATGTGCAAAAAGTCCAAAAAGAAACTCCCAAAATTATAAGTGTGCGCCAATCACAGAAATAGTGGTCAACAAAATCTTCAAAAGTGCTCACACCATCTGTGAATGACAATCCAATCCCCACTCACCAGATGGAGTGGACTCTGTGCTGGTATGGCTAAAGAGTCAAACAAGCTAGAAAGATAGGGTGCATCCTCCCCAGATATAACTGTACTTGATATCTTCAAAAGCGATCCCCACGTATAGATGGCAATGGAAAACAAATAAAGAACACAAATAGTGCAATACTGTAGAGTGTTTACATTTATATTTGATTGGCTTTTGCTTTCATGAGCAGCAGCATTTATATTTAGATTATATATATAATTTTTTCTTTTGGTGCAGGTTTATTTTACTTATTAACCACTTGAGCTCCAGAGGATTTACCCCCCTTAATGACCAGGCCTCTTTTTGCTACTCGGCGCTGCACTAATTCAACTGATAATTGCGCGGTCATGCAATGCTGCACCCAAATGAAATTTACGTCCTTTTTTTCACACAAATAGAGCTTTCTTTCGGTGGTATTTGATCATCTGTGTGCTTTTTATTTTTCACGCTATAAACATAAAAAGGCCAAAAATTTTGAAGAAAAACAATATTTTTTACTTTCAGCTATAAAAAATATATAGTAAACTCAAAGTTGGTTATAAATTTAGGCCAAAATGTATTCTGCTACATGTTTTTGGTAAAAAAAATCCCAATGAGTGTATATTGATTGCTTTGTGTGGATGTTATAGCGTTTACAAACTATGGTATAAATACTGCAACTTATGCCATTTTTCTGCTATACAGCGCTGCGCTAGTTTAACGGACAATTGCGCGGTCATGCAATACGGTACATAAATGAAATTTACATCTTTTTTTCCCCACAAATTGAGCTTTTTTTTGGTGGTATTTGATCGCCTGTGTGGTTTTTATTTTTTGCGCTATGAAAAAAAAGGCTGACAATTTTGAGGGGAAAAAAAACAATATTTTGGACTTTTTGCTATAAAACATGTCCAGTAAAAAAAATGCAAAAATCAAATTTAGTCATAAATTTCTGCCAAAATGCATTCTGCGATATGTCTTTGCTATAAAAAAAAAACCCAATACGTGTAAATTAATTGGTATATGTGAAAGTTATAGCGTTTACAAATGGCGGGAAAGATACTGGGATTTTTAGTTTTTTTTTATACTAATAATGGCAGCGATCAGCGAATTATGGCGGCGATCAGGGACTTATGGCAGCGACCAGCAACTTATGGCGGGACTGCGGCGGACATTCTGACATTGGGGGGTACTGACTTGGGGTCACTGACATCCCCAAAAACACTAATACAGTGATCAGTGCAAAAAAAAAAAAACTGACACTGTAATGGCAATGGGGAGGAAGGGGTTAACTTTATTTTGCAGGGAAGGGTTATAGGAGTGAGGGGAGTGTTTTACTAGGGGGCGGGGGTGTGTACTGGCGGGACAAGGCTGATCGAGAAAGAGAAACTCTTCTTTCTCGATCAGCTCATCCTCGAGCTAACAGGGAAGTGACAGACAACACAGCTACTGCAGCTGTGCTGTCTGTCACTGTTTGCTGCCGATCGCCGGAACATAGCCGCTAATGAGCGGCTGTGACCCGGCGACTGACATCTGCGGCGGTGATTCGCAGGACAGATAGGGCGGCGGCGCGCCTCACGCGCGCCCCCTATTTGTTTACAAAACACACGTCTTAAAATGTGGTTTTGCCTGTGAGTGCCGCCCTGCCACCGTATATGTACAGTGGCTGGGTGGCATGTAGTTAAGATTTACATATGGCCCACATCAAAAAACCCTATCTCCTCAGGATTGGATTTTATGTAATTCTAATAGAACATGTACTTCAGTACATAACCCAATGACCTGTAATCATGTTTTATTACAGCCCAGCCACATTAAGCATGTCAAAATACCTTTAGGATGCTTGTTTTCTTGTAGAAATACCACATATTCATATATTCCAGGCAATATTACTGGAGGGCCTTGTGCTTTAAGCCTTTTGAGTATGATATTGCCTGAGCATCCTAAAGCTATGCAGACGGATCTAAGATCAAGAAGGAATACCAAGATTGTATCAGAAGAATGTATATCAGATATTACACTTTTGTGACAAAAGGGAGGTTGTGAAAGGGTTAATAGTTAACTAACTTTTGCTTTGTGCCTACTAACTGGTTTATTTTTCATAGAAGTTGTTCCCTTAGGATTGAAATGCTGTTATCTATGCACCCACTTATTTTCTGAGAAATTGCAGAAGTTACTACTCTGTTTTTTTGTTATGACCATAGAGTAGTTTACTGAAATATTTTTTTTGTATTCTGATTGGTGCTTTATGCAGTCTTATCATTTATTACTTAAGGCCTGATCAATAATACAGAAGTTGAATTCTGCCTTACACATTGTCATGGAAATTTTGTATTTTTGGTTGAACTTTAAATGTGTCATATATTGGTGTTATTCATATGTCTCTCGTGTGGCTTAATTAAAGCTCTGAAGGCTGCAATTGGGCCATGCGCATGTACAATGTATGTATTACAGTTAGAGATGAGCGAAGTATTCAAAAATTCGATTCGACTGATTCGGCGAATTCGTGGACAATATTCGATTCGAGTCGAATATATTCGCTGTGAATTTAACTTAAAAAAGGGTGTTTCTAGGCTTCAGAGAGACTTAATATTAGTGCAGAACACTGTACCTTTAATTTAAATGCCCTTGGAGTCTGCTGGGGAAGAGAAATAATACTGTCAGTCAGTATGACATGCAGATGAGTGCCGTCGATCTTAGAATCACCACACACTTCACTCATTTGGCCAGTCACGGGGCCAAAACCAGTGTTTGGAGCCACAGTGTGGCGGTGGAGGCAGCAGCAATGGGAGGCCATACAGCAACCTATGACAAAATGGAAACCAGCAGGAGTGTGAGGAGACCTCAAAGTGGCACATGGCAGAGTGGGAGCAATGGGAGGCGGTACAGGGACCCATGTCACACTGTGGACCCAGCAGCAGCGTGACGAGGCGGTACGGGGGCCCATGGCAGATTTGGGGCCTGGCAGCACCTATGGGAGGCCTGTAATCTGCCAGCAACCTATGACAAAATGGAAACCAGCAGGAGTGTAAGGAGACCTGAAAGTGGCACATGGCAGAGTGGGAGCAATGGGAGGCGGTACAGGGACCCATGTCACACTGTGGACCCAGCAGCAGCGTGACCAGGCGGTACGGGGGCCCATGGCAGATTACAGGCCTGGCAGCAGCAATGGGAGGCCCGTAATCTGCCAGCACCCTATGACAAAAAATGGAACACACCAGCAGTGTGTGAGGAGACCTGAAAGTGGCACATGGCAGAGTGTGGCGATGGAGACAGCAGCAATGGGAGGCCGTACAGGGACCCATGAGAGACTCTGGACCTGGCAGCAGCATGAGGAGGCGGTATAGGGGCCCATGGCAGATTAGGGGCCTGGCAGCAGCTATAGGAGGCCCGTAATCTGCCAGCACCCTATGACAAAAAATTCAACACACCAGCAGTGTGTGAGGAGACCTGAAAGTGGCACATGGCAGAGTGTGGCGATGGAGACAGCAGCAATGGGAGGCCGTACAGGGACCCATGACAGACTCTGGACCTGGCAGCAGCATGAGGAGGCGGTATATAGGGGCCCATGGCAGATTAGGGGCCTGGCAGCAGCTATGGGAGGCCCGTAATCTGCCAGCACCCTATGTCAAAAAATTCAACACACCAGCAGTGTGTGAGGAGACCTGAAAGTGGCACATGGCAGAGTGTGGCGATGGAGACAGCAGCAATGGGAGGCCGTACAGGGACCCATGACAGACTCTGGACCTGGCAGCAGCATGAGGAGGCGGTATATAGGGGCCCATGGCAGATTAGGGGCCTGGCAGCAGCTATGGGAGGCCCGTAATCTGCCAGCACCCTATGTCAAAAAATTCAACACACCAGCAGTGTGTGAGGAGACCTGAAAGTGGCACATGGCAGAGTGTGGCGATGGAGACAGCAGCAATGGGAGGCCGTACAGGGACCCATGACAGACTCTGGACCTGGCAGCAGCATGAGGAGGCGGTATATAGGGGCCCATGGCAGATTAGGGGCCTGGCAGCAGCTATGGGAGGCCCGTAATCTGCCAGCACCCTATGTCAAAAAATTCAACACACCAGCAGTGTGTGAGGAGACCTGAAAGTGGCACATGGCAGAGTGTGGCGATGGAGACAGCAGCAATGGGAGGCCGTACAGGGACCCATGACAGACTCTGGACCTGGCAGCAGCATGAGGAGGCGGTATATAGGGGCCCATGGCAGATTAGGGGCCTGGCAGCAGCTATGGGAGGCCCGTAATCTGCCAGCACCCTATGTCAAAAAATTCAACACACCAGCAGTGTGTGAGGAGACCTGAAAGTGGCACATGGCAGAGTGTGGCGATGGAGACAGCAGCAATGGGAGGCCGTACAGGGACCCATGACAGACTCTGGACTTGGCAGCAGCATGAGGAGGCGGTATAGGGGCCCATGGCAGATTAGGGGCCTGGCAGCAGCTATGGGAGGCCCGTAATCTGCCAGCACCCTATGTCAAAAAATTCAACACACCAGCAGTGTGAGGAGACCTGAAAGTGGCACATGGCAGAGTGTGGCGATGGAGACAGCAGCAATGGGAGGCCGTACAGGGACCCATGAGAGACTCTGGACTTGGCAGCAGCATGAGGAGGCGGTATAGGGGCCCATGGCAGATTAGGGGCCTGGCAGCAGCTATGGGAGGCCCGTAATCTGCCAGCACCCTATGACAAAAAATGGAACACACCAGCAGTGTGAGGAGACCTGAAAGTGGCACATGTTTGGGGCATGATTCATGGCGGATTTAGTCAGTTGTGTCAGGAACTGGTGGTTTGAAATCCAGACTAATCCACGCCTGATTCATTTTCACAAACGTGAGTCTCTCCACACTTTGGGTGGACAGTCGTGTCCTCCGCGGAGTTGCAATACCTCCTGCCGCACTAAACACGCGCTCCGATGCCACGCTACTGGCCGGGCATGACAGCCTTTCAAGGGCAAATTCAGCTAGTTGGGGCCAAAGGTCAAGTTTCGTTGCCCAGTAGTCAAGGGGATTGTCTACCTCGGTTGGCAGGGTGCTGTCCAAGTAGGCCTAAGCCTGTTGTTTGAGGTCCTGCTCCAGGTCCACCTGATGCTGCTGCTGCGGCTGGTTATTAGTTTCCTCACTGCGCTGGTGAAGAAAGCTACTCATCATCGACTGCAGACTGAGGCAGCTGCTGCTGGTGGAGCTGCCACTGCTCCTACCACCCCACCCCTCCCCTGCTGCCATGGCAGCGGAACGCGAGCGCACAGGGCCCACAGTGTCTGAGGATGGACGTTGGTGCAGACAGGCAGAGACCAGCTGACTACATAGGTGGTTTTTATAGTACGTTATTTTGGCCTCCCTCTCAGCAGGTGTGAAAAAGGCCACCATTTTGGAACGGTAGCGAGGGTCCAACAAGGTGGACAGCCAAAAGTCATCCCTCTGTCTGATGGTTATTATTCGGCTGTCGGTACGCAAGCAAGCGAGCATGCTATGGGCCATTTGTGCCAAGGAATGCGAGGGACTCCCTGCCTCCATCTCCACAGCATACTGCCACGGTGCGTCTGGGTCCTCTGTCTCCTCCTCCTCCTCCTCTACCAGATGCTCCTGCTCCTCCACTCCTGTCCGCTGAGTGGAAAAACCACCCATTTCACTCAATAATTCCTGAGCACCAATGTCATCCTCTACCTCCTCCTCTTCTTCCTGTCCTGCCCCCACAGGGGTCATGTGGCGTTGAGATCTGTGCGCCACGTCTACCGCACCCTGACCAGCCATTATTAACAGCATTTGTTCCAGGACGTGCAACAGAGGAATGACGTCGTTCATCCCATAGTCCTGCCGACTCACGAATAGCGTGGCCTCCTCAAAGGGCCTGAGCAAGCGCAGGTGTCACGCATGAGCTGCCAATGGCTGACATCTAAGTTACACAGGGAGTACCTTTATCCGCTTTTAACATCAGGAAATCTGTGATGGCCTTTTGCTGTTCGTAAAGGCGGTCTAACATATGTAGGGTTGAATTCCACCTTGTTGCAACGTCACAGCATGAGGAGTCGGTACGGGGGCCCATGGCAGATTACGGGCCTGGCAGCAGCAATGGGAGGCCCGTAATCTGCCAGCACCCTATGTCAAAAAATTCAACACACCAGCAGTGTGTGAGGAGACCTGAAAGTGGCACATGGCAGAGTGTGGCGATGGAGACAGCAGCAATGGGAGGCCGTACAGGGACCCATGACAGACTCTGGACTTGGCAGCAGCATGAGGAGGTGGTATATAGGGGCCCATGGCAGATTAGGGGCCTGGCAGCAGCTATGGGAGGCCCGTAATCTGCCAGCACCCTATGTCAAAAAATTCAACACACCAGCAGTGTGAGGAGACCTGAAAGTGGCACATGGCATGAGAGACTGTGGACCTGGCAGCAGCATGAGGAGGCGGTACAGGGGCCCATGGCAGATTAGGGGCCTGGCAGCAGCTATGGGAGGCCCGTAATCTGCCAGCACCCTATGTCAAAAAATTCAACACACCAGCAGTGTGAAGAGACCTGAATGTGGCACATGGCAGAGTGTGGCGATGGAGACAGCAGCAATGGGAGGCCGTACAGGGACCCATGAGAGACTCTGGACCTGGCAGCAGCATGAGGAGGCGGTATATAGGGGCCCATGGCAGATTAGGGGCCTGGCAGCAGCTATGGGAGGCCCGTAATCTGCCAGCACCCTATGACAAAAAATGGAACACACCAGCAGTGTGTGAGGAGACCTGAAAGTGGCACATGGCAGAGTGTGGCGATGGAGACAACCCACCGACTGTTTTGCTCGCTGCCAAACTGCCACCCTCTTCTCCTGATGATGCGGAAGCAATAGCCTGATGACGACGAGGCTGCCAAGTGCGATCAGCCTCATCATCATCAATTAGGGTCTCCGCCTCACTACTAGCCCCCTCGGCTGCGTGTGGGTCAGGAGACAGACCTGTCTCTGGACCGGCTACCGAGCCACTCTCCTCGCCACTACTTCTTCGCCTGGCTGCTGAAGAGGCGGATGTCTCCCCCCGTTCCTGACCGCCCTCTGTTAGCTCTTCCTCACTGTACTGGATGACACCGGGAGCACTAGCCTCTGGCTGCGAATAGTGCTGCCTCGACCCCTTCCTCTGCTGCCACGTCTGCTCGCTCCTAAAACATTGCCTCCTCTGCCACTCCTCTGCATGTTGTCTGACATACTCTTTAATTAAACGATTCTGTGTCCCTGAGTAACAATTCTGTGTCCCTGAGTAACGTTTCTGTGGCCCTAAGTAACAGTTCTGTGGCCCTAAGTAACAGTTCTGTGGCCCTCAGTAACAATTCTGTGTCCCTCAGTAACAATTCTGTGTCCCTCAGTAACAATTCTGTGTCTGTCCCTGAGTAACAATTCTGTGTCTGTCCCTGAGTAACAATTCTGTGTCCCTGAGTAACGTTTCTGTGGCCCTAAGTAACATTTCTGTGGCCCTCAGTAACAATTCTGTCTGTCCCTGAGTAACAATTCTGTGTCTGTCCCTGAGTAACAATTCTGTGTCCCTCAGTAACAATTCTGTGTCCCTCAGTAAAAATTCTGTGTCCCTCAGTAACAATTCTGTGTCCCTCAGTAACAATTCTGTGTCCCTGAGTAACAATTCTGTGTCCCTCAGTAACAATTCTGTGTCCCTCAGTAACAATTCTGTGTCTGTCCCTGAGTAAGAATTCTGTGTCTGTCCCTGAGTAACGTTTCTGTGGCCCTAAGTAACGGTTCTGTGGCCCTCAGTAACAATTCTGTGTCCCTGAGTAACAATTCTGTGTCTGTCCCTGAGTAACAATTCTGTGGCCCTAAGTAACGTTTCTGTGGCCCTAAGTAACAGTTCTGTGGCCCTCAGTAACAATTCTGTGTCCCTGAGTAACGTTTCTGTGGCCCTAAGTAACAATTCTGTGGCCCTCAGTAACAATTCTGTGTCTGTCCCTGAGTAACAATTCTGTGGCCCTAAGTAACGGTTCTGTGGCCCTCAGTAACAATTCTGTGTCTGTCCCTGAGTAACAATTCTGTGTCTGTCCCTGAGTAACAATTCTGTGTCTGTCCCTGAGTAACAATTCTGTGTCCCTGAGTAACAATTCTGTGGCCCTAAGTAACAGTTCTGTGGCCCTCAGTAACAATTCTGTGTCCCTCAGTAACAATTCTGTGTCTGTCCCTGAGTAACAATTCTGTGGCCCTAACTAACGTTTCTGTGGCCCTAAGTAACAGTTCTGTGGCCCTCAGTAACAATTCTGTGTCCCTGAGTAACGTTTCTGTGGCCCTAAGTAACAATTCTGTGTCTGTCCCTGAGTAACAATTTTGTGGCCCTAACTAACGTTTCTGTGGCCCTAACAGTTCTGTGGCCCTCAGTAACAATTCTGTGGCCCTGAGTAACGTTTCTGTGGCCCTAAGTAACAATTCTGTGGCCCTCAGTAACAATTCTGTCTGTCCCTGAGTAACAATTCTGTGGCCCTAACTAGCGTTTCTGTGGCCCTAAGTAACGATTCTGTGGCCCTCACTAACAATTCTGTGTCCCTGAGTAATGTTTCTCTGTCCCTAAGTAATGTTTCTCTGTCCCTAAGTAACGTTTCTCTGTCCCCAAGTAACGTTTCTGTGGCCCTAACTCTGTCCCTAATACAGAGCGGCCTGCCTCTCTTGAATGACTGGAGGCAAATGAAGAATTCTAAAATGGCCGCCATTTATAGCTCGACCATTACACAGTGCTGGCTGGCTGGCTGCTGATTGGCTAATGCGATCACATGTCATTAAGGAATGCATTATGGGTCAGCGCGCCTTGTCTGCGCGCCTTCCCAGACATCCCCGCTCCGTCGCCGCACATGTCCGCCGCCATTTTAGGAAAAATTTCGATTTGCGCGTCCAAAGTAGGCTATTTTTCGGATTCGGCGCGAATCGAAAATTTTCCAATATTCGAAACGAATTCCACTTCGCCTACTTCGATTCGCTCATCTCTAATTACAGTACTCAGCTCGGTAATGGATGAGATGGCAGATCTGCGCTTATAGACCGGCGTGTATACCACCACGGCATTCGATGCGAATGCCGCCGGCGGTAGGCCGCGGGCCTGTATCCACATATCAGCAGCATAGTACCACATGGACTCCGTACCGCAAGGCGCCAAGCAGTGCGAACTCCGCGTGTAGGCTCATGTATATCTTACAAACCATTACCAACCTGAAACTGTATCTGGATGGATGTGTTTTAATAAAGATCGTATCGGGCCCATCCAGATACAGACTGATGTTTTTAGGGAATGCTTGTACAGAGAATTTACATATCACTAGGAGCTAGTAGGACAGGAAGTCTGCTCTCCTCAGAGCATGGGGGGAGGGAGGGGAGGACTGGTGATAGATAAAAGGAAAGGCTATGCTCCAATCGGAATGTACATCCTGTGTATAGGCACTCCCCATTGCATTGTTCTGTGGGAGGGGATTGACCTTATTCATGTTGGGGGCGTGTGTCTGCTTGTAAATAAAAATCGGAGGCTGGAGTTGGATCCGCCTCTTTGTGAATTCCAACAGCAACCTGAGAGTGTCGCCTGATCATTCCTGGGTAACCAAAACTCTATTTCCCCACATCTCAAGATAGTAACCCAGTTGGAGGGGCAGGAATCGTGGCGTTTAGCTGCAGTCGTGATAAGCGAGATTCGCACAGCTTTACGGGGGATTTCTACGCATCCAACTGCGAGTACTCACGGTAAGGAGAAATTCGTTCAAAGCTAATTTCCAAGACAGTTTGGCGAGCCAGTGGATACTAACGCGAATTCTGCGATAGCTAACCAAGTTCGAGGGGGGAATGAGCTAACATGAACTAGCAAAAAGTATGCTGGCACATTTCAGGTCTCTCTGCCATTTAGAGGATCGCTTTTTACACGTTCGTGTCGCTGATTTCGCTCTCTGTTAGCTAACGTGAATTCCGCTTAGCAAGGACCTAGTTTGTCCTAAAATCTTGATTTGTGGGTGAAAGACAAAGGTTTTTCTCTGCTGAGAGCAGCAGAGGGGTGGGTGGGGTTGGCTGGATTTGGTCAAGTTTAAAAATCTTTCAACCAAAATTTAAACGGGTATATGTTTTAGCGGGTTAAAAGTTGTTCCATAGTTTAGATAAGTATTTGTGGGTTGTAGGTACTGTGGTAATTGCTTTACCCCCCTCCACGTGAGGTAATTATTACAGTGCTGAAAGGTTTAGGTTAATTGTTAACTGTTGTAAGATCTTTGTGTGTATATAGTCTGCGCAGGGTTTTATCGGTACTACTGCTCCCAGCAAGCATGCAGCAGTGGGTCCTTTCTGTTACATGTGCATGTTAGTGCGATATGTTGGTGTTTTATGTCTGATCTGTGATTGTGCCAAATTGTGTTGTATGTGTGCTGTATATTGTTGTGTAATTGTCCAGTGTATGTTTTGTCCAAAAGTCTGTTTTATGTAAGAGGTTAGAGGCAATTTTGAGGCTAGTGTCTGCCATGTGCTTTCCCTGTTGGTGGCCATTTTGTTGACTACCACATGTGATTTCTCTGTTGGTGGCCATTCTAGTGTCTGCCATGTGCTTTTTCTGGTGGCCATTTTACTGACTGCCATGTGCTTTCTCTGGTGGCCATTTTGTTGACTACCACATGTGCAGTAATCTCTATGCAATGTGCATGTAGTTTCCTATATGCATTTGACCCATTTTGTGTTTTTAATCCAAATTTTTACAGTTTAAGTTGTTTGCTTTTAGCTTTAAATTTGCGTATTGCCAGCCAATTTAAAGTGTGTTAAGCGAGTTTTTCCCTCACGTGTTCCACATTTAGTGAGCGCGGTGAAGTCTGGGTTTTTGCACATAGATTTCTTGTATAGTGATTATGTTTTTCTTGTGTTTTTCTTGTTAAAAGTAGTTCCTTTTTGTAAAGTGGGTTTGTTTTAAGCTGCTGCGTCACGTGTTTCGCGTCCAGCAGACTTTTTGTGTAAACGCTTTTAGGTGGTTGCAGCGAAGATCGCAGGTGTAGTGCAGATCGTTTAGCGGTGCTGGTAGGAGCGATTTTCGCGTCAGCAACCGGGGTTATTTTTGGCGCAGTTTTTCGGTTTACCTCTGTGTAATTGTTTTACTGCGAAACGTCCCGTGTTTTTCATAAGGATCCACTTTGTCCTTTTTAACGGTTTTTCAGGTTGAAAAGGGGTTTTTCTGTGTGTATTAGGAAAGTTTTTTCTTTACACAATTTTCCCAAAGGTCAGTTAGCAGGTTTCCGGCCAACCAGTGACCCCTAAGTAACATCCAAGAACCCCTCGTTTTGTTTTGACGTGTGTTAGCTACTGTGTGCAGGGAGAGAAAAGCCACTTTCATCATTGTGCGGTGTGGCCTGCCAAACACAGTGGGTGATGAGAACCACATAAATTGCGCTGTGCGAGTGGGCGGTCCAGGGAAGTGTAACGCTTAGCCTGGTTATCACAAACACTTTGGGTGGTCAGGATCACATAAATTGCGCTGTGGGAGTGGGAGGGGTACTCTCAGTCTGACCGCCACTTGATGCGCTTCGGGTGATCGATAAGAATCACATAAATTACGCTGTGCTGGGAAAGTGGTGGAATCAGGCCTCTCGGTAGGATCCCACCAGGGGGTAAACAGGTACCCGGACGTGGGATATATACCAGTGACTAGTCACGATGGGCAGTAGTCAATCCATGAAGAGAGAGGGGGAACCAGCCCTCTTCAGGGTAAGGACAGCTGCACAACTGATGAAGGTGAGTTTGGGGGGGAAGTCTACAGAACCCCTCAAAAGATGGAATAAATGGTCGAAGGGTACCAGATGGGAAATTCCCCGGGAAGGTACATTTGACGCATGGAGGTGGGAAAAATTCATCTCTGAATTTGAACCATGAATGCAGGCGTCAGAACTAGAGATCGCACAGCTATGGCTTCATAGGTCAATCCGATTAGGGAAGCAGGGCATACATAAACTGGTGTCTGTCCGGAAGAACCAGGTGATGTATACCTAGCCTCCAGAGGGAATAAAACAGGAGGATCCGGTGTCAGAGGTGGAGGAAGCTCTTTCAGGGCTGACTCTACTAAGGCAGGCAGGGTCAGGGTCTGCTGGGGTTCCCGAACAACAAACAGTGGCTGAGATAAGTATAACTGCACCTGTCTCTTCTGCTAGTGGCGTCACTCTTGATGTACCTTTCGTGTCTTCTATATCTATGCCTCAGCCTCTACCTCTACCTCTCCCTTCTCCCTGCTTCACCCAGCTGCTTCTGTTTCCAACTACGAAGTCTTCTCAACAACCGATTTGCAGACTATCTGTGAATCAAGGGGAATAGACACCCGGTTAAGAAACAGGGCGGATTGCATCAAAGCGCTACGAACCACTGATCAGACCCCTGCCCCCCAGCTATACCCTGATCTGAGGGACCTCAAACCTGAAGGTGCAGTAAGCGAGGTGGTTAATCTAAGCCCACCGATGAAGCTGGGCCAGCCCTTGCACTCTTCCCGGACCGAGGCCTATCCAGTCAGGGTGCAGCAATTTGAAGGTCCTCCCAATGCACAGGGGGAGCGGACCTTAGGGGAATGGGTAGTTTGGCATGTCCCCTTCACCCCGGCAGAGATCCGCACTATTCTGGCTGAGCTCCCGGACTATCGAGTCAATCCAAGAGGATTTGCTCGAATGTTTGGACAAAACCAGTTCAGCTATTGTATGAGCGGGTCAGATTGTGCGCAGATCCTGCGGGCAAAGGTGGGCATGGAAGTGGCCAGTGCAGTGATTGCAGGGTGCTCTATAACCACTCATGAGAAGATGACTTCAGGGGGCAAAGAGTTCTGTGCACAGCTAAAGGCAAAGCTTCCAGAAATGTATGGTGCTACCTCTACTACGGACATGATGAAGCTCACCCAGGGTCCTAATGAGGAAAGCGCCTGCTTCTGGCGCCGTCTCAAGCAGACGGCACTGGATGCGGATCTGGAAGTTGGACCTGATGCTCCAACTGAAGGGGTAAAGGTGACCGCGACGCACATTCTGTTGTGGGCCAAATTTTTGGAAGGCATCGATACTAAAATTCGGGAAAGGCTGGTTCTGGCCCGACCCGAATATAAATGAGATGTCTATCCCTGCTATCCTTTCCACTCTTGCGGCAATAGAGAGGGAAATGGATAGGAGAAAACAGGACAAGGCCAAAGTTCTTATGTCCCAGACCCCACACGAAAAACCAAGGGATCTGGGTCACAGGAAGGATAGGCCCCCTCCCAGGTGTTTTCAGTGCCACCAAACGGGGCACATGAGGAGGAGCTTTCCCCAATTACCTAAAGGTCGGTGGCAGTTCATTCCTGATGAGTCGTCCGCCCCTGTCACCACCATGGTAAGTAACTCCTATGAGTTCTCATAGGAAGTTGACAAATCGGTGTCGGCCCAGATCCATCTTTTTCTAGAGGAATTAAAAAATCCCCTCCCTTGCCTCACCGACTCCAGTGCAGCAAGAACGGTCTTGCGAAAACAGGACATCCAAGGCAAGGTACCCCTCTCAGGGGAAAGCCCTCCTAACCCCTACTAACCTCACTATCAAACGATGCACTATTCTTAACCCAGCTTCTCTTCTTCCTGTGTTGGAAGATGAGAAGGGGGGGGACAGCAACGACAGTGCTGAATTTTGCAACCCGACTAACGATACTAACACCTCTTCTGCTAACATGTCTTCTTTGTCCACTACTAACCTCTCTTCCAAAGGACACGACTGCATTTCTCTGATGAAACTGGAGTCCGCGGCGATCAGCCCAGTGAAGGAAGCTCCACTACCGGAAGAGAAAAATCTTTTTGTCGATGGGTCCAGGTACTACACCCAAGACGGTAAGCCACACACTGGTTGCTCTTTGAACGCACATATGTCAGCTCAGGAGGCTGAGCTGTGGGCACTGGCCAGGGCATGTGAGTTGACGTGTGCCAACGCTAGTACCACGGCGAAGAAATACCTGTCTGAGGTTGTGTGCCGCTGGTTACATACCTGAAACCATCGAGTCCGATAGGGGGGTCACACTTCACTGGACAGATCTTTGCAGAGGTATGTAAAGCCCTTCACATCAACCAAGGGCTACACACCTCATATCACCCCGAGAGTAGCGGTAAGGTTGAACGTCTCAACGGAATCCTTAAAAACAGGATCTCCAAAATCATGGCCGATACCAAAAAACCTTGACCTGAGTGTCTCCCCATTGCCCTCTATTCCATCCGGAATGCCCCTCGGCAACCACATGGGCTGTCACCCTACGAGGTGTTGTTTGGGGGACCTCCCAAAACAGGGTTGTACTTTCCTCAACAGTTGTCGTCTTTGCATTCACAGCTTACAGGTTACGTGCAATCTCTGCAACGGGAGCTGAAGAAGAAACACCACCGGGTTCTCAAATCGCTCCCGGATCCAAATGCAATAACGGGTGTTCTTTCTATTGAGCCAGGTGATTGGGTCGTCCTAAAGAAACATCAAAGAACCGGACTCGAGCCACGGTTCACCGGACCATACCAAGTCCAGCTGACGACACCTACCTCACTCAAGCTCGAGGGACGAGACAACTGGGTGCACGCAAGCCACTGCAAGAAGCTTTCAAGCTACACCAGAGAATGAGGGGTGTCATTTTCCTTTTTCTTTTTGTTTGTATGTCTTACATGTTTGTGAACGGAGGAAAAGACGGCAGATACCCCAACCTTTTATTTAAAATGCATCTGCGTTTAGCCAGAACCGCCAACAAAACCAACTGTTGGGTATGCTCTAAGCCCCCACCCAGTCATAACATGTCCGCAATGGCCGCTGTTCATGCCCTATATGACATCCGCGTCGGCATGAAAAAGCAAGTGACCCCTGGTCAGCCCCCACGTAGACATTTGTCTGTAGAACTTAATGACACATTTTTAGCAGGTAACATCAGTTTTAGCACCAATATTAGCTCTAGCTCCTGTAGGGCCCTCGTCAGTCCATTATGGGTAACTGGACAGCTAGGCAGCCCTCAGGTGTGCTTTAACATCAGCTTTGGCACAGATAACAAGTTTGTTGGGACTACCACCTGTGAGGGAGGTATAACTGTCAATCTGACTAACCAGACTTCCCTTCTGAGTAACCACACTGACCGACCAAACCACGTTTGTTGGAAGGACGGATGTGATGTGCAGACTGAGGGAGCAATCCCCCAGTCTGTGCAACTGTTGCTCAGTGCCAGAGGCCGAACGAGGAACTCCTCCTACTCTGCTCTGACAGGTCCATACTATTTTCTGTGTGGTTCGGCAGCCTATAGAACATTTCCCCAGAACGCGAAAGGTTCATGTGCCCTCATAAAGCTAGTCCCCGCATCCTATGTAGTGATGGATCATGAAGAGTTGATGGTCCACAAGAAGGTAAGGATGGCAGGGAGAGTTCGCAGGGAGCTGTTCTCTGAGGGCGACCAAGCGTGGGCTTGGTTCCCCTCATGGACAGGTTGGGGAATAGAACTTATGAAGCGCCTGAACAATTTTTCTGTCATCGTGGATAGTATGTTTAACGAGACCGTAGAGGCTGTCAGAGAAATTGCCCAAGAACAACGGCAGATGGGAATTTTAGTGCTTCAGGAGAAGATGGCCCTTGATTACCTTTTAGCCACCAAAGGGGGGTTCTGTGAGTTCATCGGAGAGGATTGTTGTACTTGGATAGAAGACACCGATGACAAGGTCCAGGCCCATATGGACAAAGTTAGTGAACTACAGGGAAAAGCTAGAGCTATAGCTAGTGAGGGTTGGAATCCGTTCAAGGGTTTGGGAGGATTGGGAGATTTCCTGTTCTCCATCGGATCTTGGTTGAAGGAAGTGGGAGTGTATGTCCTGATGCTTCTCTTTTTCCTCTGCCTCTTATATGCCACGGTGAGATGTTCCTGTTGCCTCATCGACCGTGTAAGCCAAGCTCGGGCAGACGACCACATCTCCATGCCCGCTCCTGGGATCCCACTCCAACCACTGATCGGAGGAAGACCTCACCAACCAACCACCTTCTCTGCAGATTACGTCCTGGCTTCCCTCTAATTTATCTCCCTGAAGACCACATTCTCCAAGATCTCCAAGCAAGCTTCAAGCCTCATCATGGTTTGTGTCTGCGATTTGGAAAACTGTCTGGGTCGAGACCAGCCTTGTGTGGCCCTGTCTGCAGGGGCAATTTGAGAATCTGCTGCTGGATCTCCCCAGACCACCATGGGATCACAAGCCTTATTCATACCACAAGTCTGTTTGTGGTTTTTGCAAGAGCCTTCCTGTAGTGAAGGTTCCAACGCTCTTGAGGATCATTGCTTCAATCAAGCCTGTTTGCGTCGAGTCTGCGTCGGGTCTTGTTGTTTCAGGTACCCCGTGGAGCTTTATTCTCAGGGACAACTACAGGAACTCTGGTCTAAGACCAACTCTTTGAGGTTTTGAGACTACACCCATCAAGCTGAAGAAGATCAAGAAGGGACACGAGGGAATGTCATGGAAATTTTGTATTTTTGGTTGAACTTTAAATGTGTCATATATTGGTGTTATTCATATGTCTCTCGTGTGGCTTAATTAAAGCTCTGAAGGCTGCAATTGGGCCATGCGCATGTACAATGTATGTATTACAGTACTCAGCTCGGTAATGGATGAGATGGCAGATCTGCGCTTATAGACCGGCGTGTATACCAGCACGGCATTCGATGCGAATGCCGCCGGCGGTAGGCCGCGGGCCTGTACCCACATATCAGCAGCATAGTACCACATGGACTCCGTACCGCAAGGCGCCAAGCAGTGCGAACTCCGCGTGTAGGCTCATGTATATCTTACAAACCATTACCAACCTGAAACTGTATCTGGATGGATGTGTTTTAATAAAGATCGTATCGGGCCCATCCAGATACAGACTGATGTTTCTAGGGAATGCTTGTACAGAGAATTTACATATCACTAGGAGCTAGTAGGACAGGAAGTCTGCTCTCCTCAGAGCATGGGGGGAAGGAGGGGAGGACTGGTGATAGATAAAAGGAAAGGCTATGCTCCAATTGGAATGTACATCCTGTGTATAGGCACTCCCCATTGCATTGTTCTGTGGGAGGGGATTGACCTTATTCATGTGGGGGGCATGTGTCTGCTTGTAAATAAAAATCGGAGGCTGGAGTTGGATCCGCCTCTTTGTGAATTCCAACAGCAACCTGAGAGTGTCGCCTGATCATTCCTGGGTAACTGAAACTCTATTTCCCCACATCTCAAGATAGTAACCCAGTTGGAGGGGCAGGAATTGTGGCGTTTAGCTGCAGTCGTGGTAAGCGAGATTCGCACAGCTTTATGGGGGATTTCTACGCATCCAACTGCGAGTACTCACGGTAAGGAGAAATTCGTTCAAAGCTAATTTCCAAGACAACATCTACGTATTTGAGTTGCATTGTTCCCAAAGTACTTTGAACTGTATGTTTATTGTATGGAGAAGAGGGCCCTAAATTGATATTCCTAACAGAACATACAGTATCTCACAGAAGTGAGTACACCCCTCACATTTTTGTAAATATTGTATTATATCTTTTCATGTGACAACACTGAAGAAATTACACTTTGCTACAATGTAGTGAGTGTACAGCTTGTATAACAGTGTAAATTTGCTGTCCCCTCAAAATAAGTCAACGCACAGCCATTAATCTAAACCGCTGGCAACAAAAGTGAGTACAAACCCTAAGTGAAAATGTCCAAATTGGACTTAGCCATTTTCCCACCCTGGTGTCATGTGACTCGTTAGTGTTACAAGGTCTCAGGTGTGAATAGGGAGCAAGTTTCTTAAATTTGGTGTTATCGCTCTCACTCTCTCAACATGGCACCACATGGCAAAGAAGTCTCTGAGGATCTGAAAAAAATAATTCTTGCTCTACATAAAGATGGCCTAGGCTATAAGAAGATTGTCGAGACCCTGAAACTGAGCTGCAGCACGGTGGTCAAGACCATACAGCGGTTTAACAGGACAGGTTCCACTCAGAACAGGCCTCGCCATGGTCGACCAAAGACGTTGAGTGCACGTGCGCAGCGTCATATCCAGAGATTGTCTTTGGGAAATAGATGTATGAGTGCTGCCAGCATTGATGCAGAGGTTGAAGGCGTGGGGAGTCAGCCTGTCAGTGCTCAGACCATATGCCACACACTGCATCAAATTGGTCTGCATGGCTGTTGTCTCAGAAGGAAGCCTCTTCTAAAGATGATGCACAAGAAAGCCTGCAGTTTGCTAAAGACAAGCAGACTAAGGACATGGATTACTGGAAATACGTCCTGTGGTCTGATGAGACCAAGATAAACTTATTTGGTTCAGATGGTGTCAAGCATGTGTGGCGGCAACCAGGTGAGGAGTACAAAGATAAGTGTGTCTTGCGCCTACAGTCAAGCATGGAAGAGGACTCCAGTGGCAAACTGTGAAGCTCTGGTGAACTCCATGCCCAAGAGGGTTAAGGCAGTGCTGGAAAATAATGGTGGCCACACAAAATATTGACACTTTGGGCCCAATTTGGACATTATCAGTTAGGGATGCACTCACTTTTGTTGCCAGCCGTTTAGACATTAATGGCTGTGTGTTGAGTTATTATTAGGGGACAGCAAATTTACACTGTTATACAAGCTGTACACTACATTGTAGCAAAGTGTAATTTCCTCAGTGTTGTCACATGAAAAGATATAATAAAATATTTACAAAAATGTAAGGGGTGTACTCACTTCGGTGAGATACTGTACATCTTTTTTTTTTTTTACACAAGTTAGTCAGCATATTGTCCCAGAATGAAGGGAAGGTGCTAGTTAACCTCCCTGGCAGTATTCTCGAGTGTAGCTCGGGGTAAACTTTCAGTACCAAAAGCGGTAACCCCAAGCTACACTCGAGATTACCCTGCAGTGGTCCTCCGGGATCCCTGTTTCACTTACCTTGTCCTGCACTCCCGCAATGTCCCCCCATGCAGTGTCCCCAGCCATCTCCTCCAGCCCATCCTGGCAACTGTCTTCAGGGTTCCGGTCCCTGCGATCGACGGGACGTACGGGGGACAGAACTGGTGGGAAAATCAAAAATTTTAAAAGTGACATTCACCAAATACACTAAAATCACATAGTAAAACATTACTGTATCAAAGCATTTCACATACATTCTGTCCCTAGTGCTTTGTCCTGTGCCTTGCCTGCATTTTTACTGTTCTTTCTGCCTGGAAACTGAGAAAAGTTCTTGGCGTCCAAAAAGCGTCCCTTTAGGTCAAAAGCGGTTTTAGACCAGCTAGAGAACAGCGATAGTAAATTAGAACCAATTGCAGAATTGAGTGATAATGATTCGTGGGGAAATTTGTCATCAGACACTGAAAACGATTTTGTGACTAAGCTCAGTGATGTGCGAACTTGGCGCTATATTTCAAATTTCAGTGTTTTTGGTTTGATTATATTATTGAATTACATTTATTATTATTATTATATTATTTTTTATGATTATTTATTATATTATAATTTATGATTTCGTGTTTCAAATTTTATCATATCCGGGATGTTTACTAGACTCTTGTTCAGACAGATTTCAGTGAGTTATTCCTAAAAATTACAGGCCTACAATAAAAAAACAACATATTTCCATGCAAAAAAAATATCGCTTTGCGCACAGAAATATTGACATAATCATATCGCTAGGGAGGTTAAACTCCAGAATTTTACTGACTACCCTATCAGGATAAAGCCCTGGATTAGACATGTGCAATTCTTTTCTAAATTCAGACAAATGTTTTGTTATTCGGAGATTGGAATATATCCAAATTTCCGAATAACAATAGTAACGAATTTCGTTAAAATTCGTTTTGTTTTGTTTATTCGTTTTCTAACGAATTAAAAAATTTTCAGAACTATTTGAATTCGAATTGGTTGAAGATTTATCGATTGGCCTGAATTCTGTGTGAAGAATAGTTGTTTGTTAAGGAGCAGGCCAGGAAGCCGGCCGCCACATCATTGGCTTTAAGTGGTTATCCCACTGACAGGTGAATGTAAAAAGAATTGCCTGCAGTGCAAAATTAAGAAAAAAATGGTGTGGGTCCGCTCCTCCCATCCATACCAGACCCAAAGAGACAAAATTTAAACATAAAATGGCGTGGGGTTCCCCCCCCCAAATCCATACCAGACCCTTATCAAAGTATGCAGCCCAGCAGGTCAGGAAAGGGGGGGTGAGCGAATGCCCCCTCCTTCTGAACCTTACCAGGCCACATTCCCTCAACATGTTGGGGTGCTTTGGGGTAGGGGAGGCCCCCCAAAGCACCTTGTTCCCATGTTGAAACCACCACTCAGGATTGTGGGAAAGAGAATCTTATCCCCATCAACATGGGACCCCCCCATGTTGAGTGTATATGGCCGGTATGGTTTGGGGGGGTGGGCGCTTGCTTGGCTCCCCCTTTCCTGACCTGCTGGACTGCGTACTCAGATAAGGGTCTGGTAAGGATTTTGGGTGGGACCCCACAACAGTTTTTTAAGAAATTTTGTCGTGGGGTTCCCCTGAAGTGTTGGTGTAGGAATTAAGTAATTAATTTTTCAATACCGGCAATTCTTTTTTTACATTCAGCTGTCAGTGGGGAAACCACTGACAGCTGATGAGTCATCGGTTGTTAAGGATGCAGAGGCCAGGTTCCCTAACAACCAGTTATTATTCACACAGAATTTGGATCGGTCAATAAATGTTCGACTGATTTGAATTTGAATAGTTCGGAAAATATGGAATTCGTTAGAAAATGAATAAATAATTGAAACTAAACTAAATGAATTCTGAAACAAATCCACAAAAACAAAATTATTAACATAAAGAATTTATCCAAAATGACACGGATTATGAAAAGTTTGAAAAGTTCTTCGTGCACTGTGGTCTATTAAATTAATACATTCCGACCATGGCAGGGACTTTGAGAGCAAACTTGCTCATAAGTTATGAGAGCTGCTGGGTATCCAAAAATCCTGAACTTCTCCATATCATCCACAGGGAGATCCTCAACCTGAATTGTTCAACCACACTGTTGAATATGCTAGAAACTTTGCCCTTGGAGGAGAAACAATATTGAGGAAATCATATTGCAGCTGTAGTTCATGCCTACAACAGCACGACTAACGATGCCATTGGTATTCTCCCTACAGATTAATGTTTGGGAGAGAAGCTCAACTGCTGATTGACCTGGTTTTCGGAACCTCACACAAGGGGTATGTTGACCGACTACAGAAAAAATTTTTAAGCAAGCGTTTGAGAAGGTGAGAGAGACTGCAATCTCATGAGAGCAAAGAGATAAAAGGAACCTTGACCTCAAAGTGAAAGTTCAAGATCTTCCAGAGGAGCATTGTATGCTGTTGAGAAACTTGGGAGTACCTGGGAAACACAAGCTGGTTGACCATTGGTGATCCCAATCATATATCATCTGTAAGCAGCTTCCCGGGTTGCCAGTTTATCAAATCTGCCCTGAAGGGAAAACGGGCTGCTGAAAATCACCGAAATTACTTTCTGCCCATTTCAGATGTCATCCTAATAGTGTACCTCAGCCTTCAGACTCCAAACCAGTAGAAACATGCAACCTTAGACCTAGATCACGTCGGCAATTTCAAACTAACATTTACGTAAACAGAGGAAGAGGATGAAAGTGATGGAGAAGAGATGGTGCCTGTTGGTTGTGACCACAGTTTCAGGAGCATAATGACACCTCTCCCTCAGTTGAGGCAACAGGAGGAGAAGCCCCAGAGCCAGGAGTGGCCATCTCAATCACAGCCATGGACACTATCAAGGTTAAAGCCCAAACAGCTAGTCCACCCATTACAAGGGGTGTCGAGATTCAGGCTGACCCTAGTGATGAAGGCCCAATGATGACAAGGCCCGAAGCTGATAATAATTTTGAGTCTGAGCCCCATTTGGTTTTTGCTGGTGCTGATAGTGGGCTGGAGACAGGGCCAGTACAAGGGCATGGTCAAGCGGGCAGCTGCCCCAGGCGCTATGTTGGAGGGGCGCACTGCTGGTGCCGCTCCTTACTGACAGGAGTCATAGCGCTTTCACTCCTGCACAAGGAGCAGCTACCAATACTTGCTGGAGGTAGGATTACCAGCCTGCAGGGAGCAATAGATAGCCAGCGTTGAGACTGAGAACTCATCTCAGTGAAGGCAGATTGTCCTGACTTATCACATGACTGGAGAGAGGAAGGAGAAGCTGCCTTTATTCCAGTGAATACAAAGGGGAAGGAAGGGGTGACAACTGATGTAAAGGGGCACTCTGATGGGGCAGCTGATATATGGAGGCAAACCGATAGGGGAACGCTGATGTAAGGAGGCACTCTGATTGGTACACCAACTTGAAATGTGGATTTGATTGGCCTACTTTAATGTTTTATTAGAGAGAGATTTGGAATTCAGCAAATTTTAGCAAGCAGATGTCTTTGAATTAATTCTCTCTACCCTATGGAAACATTTGTGTGTTCCAGGAATGTGTGTAAAATTGTGTGCATTCCTGCAGTACACAAACACACACAGCCCTTTTACAGGTGTGCATTGGAGACATTAATTTTTAACCTCCCTGGCGGTAATCCCGAGTGTGACTCGGGGTTAATTTACAGTACCAAAAGTGGTAACCCCGAGCCACACACGGGATTACACTGTATTCCTTGTCCTGCAATCCCCTCATCTTTACCTTGTCCTGCGATCCCCCAATGTCCTCCCTCTGTGTCCTCTGGCCATGTCCTCCAGACGATGCTGGCATCTGTCTTCCGAGTTCCCTTCCCTGTGAGCATTGCGACGCAGGGGGGCAGAACCGGTGGGAGATTAAAAAAAAGTTAAAATATGACATACACACAATACACTGTAATGTTAGGATTACATTACTGTATCAAACCATTGCACCTCAGTTTTGTCCCTAGTGCTTTGTCTAGTGCCCTGACTGCACTTTTACCATTCTTTCTGCCTGGAAACTTGAGAACGTCCATGGCATCCAAAAAGCGTCCCTTTAGGTCAAAAGCAGTTTTAGTCCAGCTAGAAGACAACAACAGTGAAGTAGAATCACTTGTAGAATGGAGCGATAGTGATTAGTGGGGAAATGTGTCATCAGACACTGAAAGTGACAACAGCGACGATTCTGCGACTGAGCTCAGTGATGTGTAAACTTGGTGCTCTATTGAATGTGGTACGGATCAGGCAGCACCCTCAAGATTCCCATTTACTGGAGCATCTGGTATGAAAGTAGATGTTGAACACGACAACCCCTTGGCATACTTACAATTATTTCTGACCGATGAGGTTATTGAAAAATAGTTACTGAGACAAACCGGTACCAAGAGCAACAATTGACTACTGTGCATCAGAAGTTTCCAAGAAGCAGAAAGTGGGAACCAGTGATCAAAGATGACATTTGGAAATTTCTGGGCCTAACAATACTTCAGGGAGTGGTGGGGGAACCCCTGCAGAAGTGGTATTGGATAACTAATAAATTACTTGCCACTCCATTCTTTGTCACGGTCATGTCAGAGTACAGATTTTCCATGATCATGAAATGTTTACACTTCGAAAACAACAAAGAATTTGATGAAACTGCTCACCCTGCACCAAAATTAAAGAAAATTTCGGAAGTATCTCAAATGATTCTAAAGAATTTCTAATGGAGCTATGTGCCAGAAAGAAATATCAGCATAGATGAAAGTCTAATGGTCTACAAGGGAAGGCTCAGCTGGGTACAATACATTGCATCAAAGAAAGCACAATCTGGTGTAAAATTTTACATGCTATGCGAATTGTCAACTGGCTACAATTGGAACTCGGTCATATACACTGGAAAAGGAACACAATTCAATCCAAAATACAGCAACTATGGAATGGCAACATCTTCCATTCTTTCACTAATTGAGCCATTGCTAAATCAGGGCTGTTGCGTATCAACTGACAACTTTTATACGTCTCCTGAACTTTATGAGTTTCTTCTGCAAAACAAAACAGATGCCTATGGAACCGTTAGTGATAGACTACAATAACAACATGGGAGGTGTCGACAGAGCCAACCAAGCAAGGACATTCTACCCAGCAATGAGGAAACAGCAAAAGAAGTACTACAAGAAGATCTTCAGGCATCTTCTTGAGCAATGCTTGTGGAAGCCTGTGATTCATTCTGACTTAATTTGGAAAATTGCCGAACGTATCTTTGTGAACCACCAAACACCATAAATGGCTGTGAATAGAGGTTGTCGTGCTGTTGGCGTTGTCAAACCAGAATGCCTGACCGGTCGTCACTTCGTGGACTACATCCCACCAGCTGAGAAAAGGTCAGCACCTACAAGAATGTGCGTGGTTTGTTGCTCGAAGCGAGATGAAAGTGGAAAGAAAATCAGAAAGGAAACCAAGTTCCATTGTCCTGATTGTGACGTCGGACTTTGTGCAGTGTGTAGTAATTAGAGATGAGCGAATCGAACATGGCGAAGTGGAATTCGTTTCGAAGATTAGGAAAAATTCGATTCGCGCCGAATCCGAAAATTAGCAAACTTCGGATACACGAATCGAATTTTCCCAAAAATGGCGGCGACATGTGTGGCGACGGAGCGGGGATCTCTGGGAAGGCGCGCAGACAAGGCGCGCTGACCCATAATGCATTCATTCATGACATGTGATCGCATTAGCCAATCAGCAGCCAGCCAACCAGCACTGTGTAATGGTGGAGCTATAAATCGCAGCCATCTTAGAATTCTCCATTAGCCTCCAGTCATTCAAGACAGACAGACCTGTCTGTATTAGGGACAGAGTTAGGGCCACAGAGACTTTAGGGCCACAGAATCGTTACTCAGGGACACAGAATCGTTACTCAGGGACACAGAATCGTTACTCAGGGACAGACACAGAATTGTTACTCAGGGACACAGAATCGTTACTCAGGGACACAGAATCGTTACTCAGGGACACAGAATTGTTACTCAGGGACACAGAATCGTTACTGAGGGACACAGAATCGTTACTCAGGGACACAGAATCGTTACTCAGGGACACAGAATCGTTACTCGGGGACACAGAATTGTTACTCAGGGACACAGAATCGTTACTTTCTGCTTAACAACCACTATTGAATTAAAGAGTATGTCAGACAACACGCAGAGGAGTGGCAGAGGAGGCAATGTTTTAGGAGCGAGCAGACGTGGCAGCAGAGGAAGGGGTCGAGGCAGCACTAGTCGCAGCCAGAGGCCAGTGCTCCCGGTGTCATCCAGCGTGTCATGCACAGCCGCACCAGCAACTTGGACAGGTCACTCCACTTTTGCCTCCACGTTTGCACGTCCTTGGTCCAGCAAAGATGTCCGCCTCTACCACCTCTTCTTCCGCCGTGTCCTCAGCCGCCACCCCCGTGCCAAGTCCCATTACCCGACCGGCATATCACATGTGCAGGGCGCAACGGTGTCACGCTGTGCTGCACCTGATATGCCTTGGCGAACGTAGTCACACAGGGGAGGAACTTCTGAGTGTAATGAACAGAGAAATCGATAGATGGCTGTCTCCGCGCAAACTGAAAATCGGAACCATGTTGACCGACAACGGAAAGAACATGGTGTCTGCTCTTCATCAAGGAAGGTTGTGCCATGCGCCATGCATGGCTCACGTGTTCAATCTGGTTGTCAAGCGGTTCCTAAAATCCACCATCCCACTGCAAGACATCCTTAAAATGTCACGTAAACTTTGCATGCATTTCAGCCATTCCTACACCGCAAAGCACACCCTCCTTGAGCAGAACGGAATTCCACAGCATCGCCTGATCTGCGACGTTGCAACAAGGTGGAATTCAACTCTACATATGTTAGACCGCCTTTACGAACAGCGAAAGGCCATCACCGATTTCCTGATGTTACAAGCGGATAAAGGTACTCCCCTGTGTAATTAGATGTCAGCCATTGGCAGCTCATGCGTGACACCTGCCGCTTGCTCAGGCCCTTTGAGGAGGCCACGCTATTCGTGAGTCGGCAGGACTATGGGATGAACGACGTCATTCCTCTGTTGCACGTCCTGGAACAAATGCTGTTAACAATGGCTGGTCAGGGTGCGGTAGACGTGGCGCACAGATCTCAACGCCACATGACCCCTGTGGGGGCAGGACAGGAAGAAGAGGAGGAGGTAGAGGAGGACATTGGTGCTCAGGAATTATTGAGTGAAATGGGTGGTTTTTCCACTCAGCGGACAGGAGTGGAGGAGCAGGAGCATCTGGTAGAGGAGGAGGAGACAGAGGACCCAGACGCACCGTGGCAGTATGCTGTGGAGATGGAGGCAGGGAGTCCCTCGCATTCCTTGGCACAAATGGCCCATAGCATACTCAGTTGCTTGCGTAGCGACAGCCGAATAATAACCATCAGACAGAGGGATGACTTTTGGCTGTCCACCTTGTTGGACCCTCACTACCATTCAAAAATGGTGGCCTTTTTCACACCTGCTGAGAGGGAGGCCAAAATAAAGTACTATAAAAACCACCTATGTAGTCAGTTGGTCTCTGCCTTTCTGCGCCAACGTCCATCCTCAGACACTGTGGGCCCTGTGCGCTCGCGTTCCGCTGCCATGGCAGCAGGGGAGGGGTGGGGTGGTAGGAGCAGTGGCAGCTCCACCAGCAGCGGCTGCCTCAGTCTGCAGTCGATGATGAGTAGCTTTCTTCACCAGCGCAGTGAGGAAACTACTAACCAGCCGCAGCAGCAGCAGCATCAGGTGGACCTGGAGCAGGACCTCAAACAACAGGCTCGGGCCTACTTGGACAGCACCCTGCCAACCGAGGTAGACAATCCCCTTGACTACTGGGCAACGAAACTTGACCTTTGGCCCCAACTAGCTGAATTTGCCCTTGAAAGGCTGTCATGCCCGGCCAGTAGCGTGGCATCGGAGCGCGTGTTTAGTGCGGCAGGAGGTATTGTAACTCCGCGGAGGACACGACTGTCCACCCAAAGTGTGGAGAGACTCACGTTTGTGAAAATGAATCAGGCGTGGATTAGTCTGGATTTCAAACCACCAGTTCCTGACACAACTGACTAAATCCGCCATGAATCATGCCCCAAACATGTTATTATTTTTAACATAGGCCTCTGTATGGCCTTCAATTTAAGCTGCTTACGCTTCGCCACTCTGCCATGGGCCCCTGTACCGCCTCCTTTTGCTGCTGCCAGGTCCAGAGTGTGTCATGGGTCCTTGTACGGCCTCCCATTGCTGCTGACTTCATCGCCAGACTCTGCCATGTGCCACTTTCAGGTCTCCTTACACTGTTGGTGGGTTCCATTTTGTGATAGGGTGCTGTATGGCCTTCCATTGCTGCTGCCTCCACCGCCACCCTGCGCCATGTGCCTCTGTCATCTGCTCATGCTGCTGACGGCTTCTGCTTTCTAACCGAGGCCTGTGTTTGGCTTCCGAATACTGCTGCATCCACCGCCACCCTGCGCCATGTGTCTCTGTCGTCTGCTCACGCTGCTGACGGCTTCCGTTTTTTAACCTAGGCCTGTGTATGGCTTCAGAATAATGCTGCCTACACCGCCACCCTGCGCCATGTGCCTCTGTCGTCTGCTCACGCTGCTGCCAGGTCCATACTGATTCATGGCCCCCTGTACCGGCTCCTCATGAACGTGGTTCAGCGGGTTTGCATCACTTAACGGCAAATCGTTGACATACGCTGGGACGTTCAGTGTTGTGCGCATTAAGCCAGACACCAAAGGGCAGCACAGACCTGTTATTACTCGCTCAAGCATGGCTGAACAAAACCAGTCTCTACCACAAATTGGACCCAGACCTGCCCAGGGTCTCGTAAGTAGATTGCACGGAGGAGTAGAGTTCGTTATTGGAATTAACTGTGAGGGACTTTTAAACCTAGGCCTGTGTATGGCCTTCAATTTTAGCTGCTTACGCTCCGCCACTCTGCCATGGACCCCTGTACCGCCTCCTCATGCTGCTGCCAGGCCCGTAATCTGCCATGGGCCCCCGTACCGACTCCTCATGCTGCTGCCAGGCCCGTAATCTGTCATGGGCCCCTGTACCGCCTCCTCATGCTGCTGCCAGGTCCAGAGTGTGTCATGGGTCCCTGTACGGCCTCCCATTGCTGCTGCCTCCACCGCCACCCTGCGCCATGTGCCTGTCGTCTGCTCACGCTGCTGACGGCTTCCGCTTTTTAACCGAGGCCTGTGTTTGGCTTCCGAATACTGCTGCATCCACCGCCACCCTGCGCCATGTGTCTCTGTCGTCTGATCACGCTGCTGACGGCTTCCGCTTTTTAACCTAGGCCTGTGTATGGCTTCCGAATACTGCTGCCTCCACCGCCACCCTGCGCCATGTGTCTCTGTCGTCTGCTCACGCTGCTGACGGCTTCCGCTTTTTAACCTAGGCCTGTGTATGGCTTCCGAATACTGCTGCCTCCACCGCCACCCTGCGCCATGTGCCTCTGTCGTCTGCTCACGCTGCTGACGGCTTCCGCTTTTTAAACTAGTCCTGTGTATGTCTTCCGAATACTGCTGCCTCCACCGCCACCCTGCGCCATGTGCCACTTTCAGGTCTCCTTACACTGTTGGTGGGTTCCATTTTGTGATAGGGTGCTGTATGGCCTTCCATTGCTGCTGCCTCCATCGCCACCCTGTGCCATGTGCCTCTGTCGTCTGCTCACGCTGCTGACGGCTTCCGCTTTTTAACCGAGGCCTGTGTTTGGCTTCCGAATACTGCTGCATCCACCGCCACCCTGCGCCATGTGTCTCTGTCGTCTGCTCACGCTGCTGACGGCTTCCGCTTTTTAACCTAGGCCTGTGTATGGCTTCCGAATACTGCTGCCTCCACCGCCACCCTGCGCCATGTGTCTCTGTCGTCTGCTCACGCTGCTGACGGCTTCCGCTTTTTAACCTAGGCCTGTGTATGGCTTCCGAATACTGCTGCCTCCACCGCCACCCTGCGCCATGTGCCTCTGTCGTCTGCTCACGCTGCTGACGGCTTCCGCTTTTTAAACTAGTCCTGTGTATGTCTTCCGAATACTGCTGCCTCCACCGCCACCCTGCGCCATGTGCCACTTTCAGGTCTCCTTACACTGTTGGTGGGTTCCATTTTGTGATAGGGTGCTGTATGGCCTTCCATTGCTGCTGCCTCCACTGCCACCCTGCGCCATGTGCCTCTGTCGTCTGCTCACGCTGCTGACGGCTTCCGCTTTTTAACCGAGGCCTGTGTTTGGCTTCCGAATACTGCTGCATCCACCCCCACCCTGCGCCATGTGTCTCTGTCGTCTGCTCACGCTGCTGATGGCTTCCGCTTTTTAACCTAGGCCTGTGTATGGCTTCCGAATACTGCTGCATCCACCGCCCGCCCACTGCTGCTGCCAGGCCCGTAATCTGTCATGGGCCCCTGTACCGCCTCCTCATGCTGCTGCCAGGTCCAGAGTGTGTCATGGGTCCCTGTACGGACTCCCATTGCTGCTGTCTCCATCGCCACACTCTGCCATGTGCCACTTTCAGGTCTCCTCACACTGCTGGTGGGTTCCATTTTGTCATAGGGTGCTGTATGGCCTCCCATTGCTGCTGCCTCCACCGCCACACTGTGGCTCCACACTCTGGTTTTGGCCCCGTGACTGCCCAAATGAGTGAAGTGTGCGGTGATTCTAAGATCGACGGCACTCATCTGCATGTCATACTGACTGACAGTATTAGTTCTCTTCCCCAGCAGACTCCAAGGGCATTTAAATTAAAGGTACAGTGTTCTGCACTAATATAAAGGCTCTCTGAAGCCTAGAAACACCCTTTTTATAAGTTAAATTCGCAGCGAATATATTCGCCTCGAATCAAATTTATTCCGCGAATTCGGCGAATCAGCCGAATCGAATTTTTGAATAATTCGCTCATCTCTAGTAGTAATATTGCACCCTTGTTTGGACAAATTTCAGTGTTTTTGGTTTGATTACATTATTGATTGAATTTATTATTATTATATTATTTTTAAAATGATTTATATTATAATTTATGATTTTGTGCTTCAAACTTTATCATACCCGGGATGTTTACTAGACTCTTGTTTGGACAGATTTAAGCAAGTTATTCCTAAGAATTACAGGCCTACAATATAAAACAACAACAAATTTCCATGCAAAACAATGTACCGCTTTGACATTCAAAAATACTGACATAATCAGACCGCCAGGGAGGTTAATAGCACCAAACACACTTTGCTTTTACGCTCATTCGCCTCCAGTAAAATGCATGATAAAGTACTATGCATGCTAGTGCACTGTGATTTGTAAAAAGTTTTTTTGTGCATTCTTTATGCGTTGAGCAGTCCATTGAAATAAATGGACTGCCCTATAAGTGTTGTGCAAAAACACACAAACTCCATCACATCTGCAAAGGTGTGAATGGAGCCTCTTGTTTCGTGCACCGCTATTAGCCCTGTCCCCTCCACCTGGGGGGGGGCGCAGTTTGCCATCTTCGCCCTGGGTGCTGGGAGTCCTGTCAAGGCATCTGTAAAAGAGTCCACAAGCCTGCAACTTTGGAGTCAGAGCCTACGTGCTGCTGATTCGCCTCATCAGCTCAACACAGGTACCTCTGATTCAACTCAGCCCACGCCTGAAGACTCTATAAATTCTTTACTACAACAGAACATTAACCCACACAAGAGACTGACATACAATACACTGGGAGAAAGCTCCAAGTGGGGAGATACACCGGGAGATGAACTTATACCCACTACTCAGTATTCAAGTAAAATGCCAGATCCTACTACCGTTTATTGGGTAGAAGGTGACCTTGACTTGCCCTCTGACACTGCTGGGTGGGCCCCTGCCATCACACTAGCCTGTCAACAAAGTAATCTCACTCCAATTGGTGAGTTATGCAAGTGGTTACAGATGAACCCTGATGTTTGTAAATCACTTGTGAATATGAGTTATGGTTGAGTTCTTGTTTACAGTTAATATTCATATTTATCGTTACACATTAAGTAATTAGTGTTACAGTGGTTTCCACTACCTTTTTGGGGACCAAAGATTTCAAGTAGAGGGAGGATGTAGTCAGGTGCTGGCTATACCATTATGTCATTCACAGACATTTACAGAGGAGACTATGGTTAATCCTTTGTTTTCCCCTAGTGCCCAGTACTGGGACTGCTACATCACTTCCTGTTAGCAGAGTGGATTCAGTTTTTCTGACAGGAAAGGACATTGGGATCTGTAGTTCTATAGCGAATACATCCTGTATTTCTGAGTGCTGATTGAACTGCAACTACCAGAGAGCTGGGGAATGAGAAGGATGCTGGGAAAGCAGACATATTCTACAGCAAGGGACTAGCTCACTATCTTGGTGCAGGATTCAGAGCTGAACATGGGGGGATTACTGTTCTTCTACAGAGACAGATCGCTGCCTACTGCTGTGAGACTCTGCACATCAGTTCAGCACAGTGGTGACACCGATTGCCACACCGGTTTCACACCAGGTTCTCTGCATCAGGACTGTCACTTTCTGTTCCTCACAAACACATCTCTACTCGCTGTTCTGACAGGCTGTCAGGTGGTAACTGTGCACTTCCCTGCAAGCGGGCAAGAGTCAGGGCAAGAACTTTCATTCCTAGGAGACTGTGCTATCTATATGATTGGTGAGCGAGCGGATGCCCAATTTCTTTCTGTCATCATTCTAGAGACACTGCATGCAGACACCTTTTCACTTCAATTACCTCAAACTTATCTGTTTAACTTCATTGAATTACCAGTATTCACTAATGCTTATGGGCCCCACCATTGCCAGCAGAAGACAGCAGCTACCACCTTATCAGGAACTTTAAACATTGCAGGACTCAAGTTGCAATTGCTAATTAAAGGAACCTTTTCTCTTTTCTATTTCAATGGTCTTTATTAAATTTTTTAAACAGTATAAACAGAGGCAATAAAACACGCCCACGCAGGGGCTATCAATTGCACAGATAAACAAAATGCAAAATAAAAGAAAAGGAAAAACAATGCTCTAATGCCAACAGGGCAAAAGGTACGCCCACGCAGGGGCTATCAATGGCACATAAGGTACAAAACAGTAATGTAACTGATTATAACAACTAAATGCAGCTGTCCAGTCACACCAAAAACAGAGAGAGAGAGAAAAAAGAAAAGAGAGAAAGAAAAAAAGAAAAAAGGGGGTGGGGGGGAGGGGCAAAGAGCAGGGATTCAAGAGCGCCAATACCGAACGCCATTACATCCCCAGACTAGCCGGGGGGAGTGAGGGAAGGGCATATTGCAACCACGGCTCCCATATTTTCAAAAATTTACGTTGGGAGTCGTTGCGGATACTCGACATCTGTTCGTTGAGCATCATAGTGGTCATACGATCCCGCACCCCCTGAAGAGGGACAAACGGACTCTTCCAGGCCTGAGCAATTGTTCTAGTGGCGGATAAAAACAGATAGGAAGCCAACTTCTGCTGGTGAGCTAAGAGGCCCGGTATGGGGCAATGAAGCAAGGCATACCGAGCATCCCGGCGTATGGAGAGATGGAACAAGGTGAAAAGGAGGCCAAATACACGAGACCAAAAACGAAACAGTCGCGGGCATGACCACCAGATATGTAATACATCACCACGATGACCACAACCCCGAAAACATTGATCACTACAGGCAGGGTTAGCCCGGGCCAGCCGAGCCGGAACCCAGTACCAACGAAACAATACCTTATAGGCTGCCTCCAGTGTGGTCGTATTAAATGAGCATTTAGCTATGAGTGACCAGGCCTTATTCCAGTCCTCCGGATCCACAGCCGCTCCCAGGTCGCGCTCCCACTGAACAACATATGAAAGAGAAGTATGCGACGAGCGTCTGTTCAGAGCTGCATAAAGAAGGGATATAAGGCCCGGAGCGCCCGGACGCAGTTGGCAGAGCTGTTCAAAGGCAGATTTCTGGTACGGGAACACAGAAGTACCCCGCAGCGAGAGCAGCCAGTGTCGCAATTGAAGATATCGAAAAAATTCCGCCGGGGGGATATTCCGGGATTCCTGAAGAGAGTCCCAGGTGGGAAAGGACCGAAAAATCAAAAAGTGTCGCACCTGCGAAAAACCATTAGTCACCCACCAAGAAAACGCCCCTGGGTGATCCAAACCCGGCGGGAAAAGAGGGTTGTTAATAATTGGGAGCAAAGGCAGAAAAGGTGACATCAGACCACCAGAGTAACGTACCGAGTCCCAAACTTGTAGGCCATGAAGTAACATCGGACTCAGTGCCATAGGGCGCAGGGCAGGGGGAAGCCATAGAAGCGTCGACAGTGCGATAGGGGCACAATTAGGTAGTTCCAACAGGACCCAGAGGGGGACGTCGGAAGAGGCGTGCAACATAGACAGCGGGGCAATCTGGCTCGCTTGATAATACTTAGTCACATTAGGCACCCCAAGACCACCCTGAAGTCTATGGGCAAAAAGCGTACTTTTGGATACTCTGGGGTGCTTATCGGCCCAGATAAAACGCATTAACTTCGCCTGAAGCAACCGAAGAAAATGAGGGGGAACCCGCACCGGGAGTGTGCGAAAATAATACAACAATTTCGGCAAGATGGTCATTTTCACCGAATTAACCCGTCCTATCCAAGACAGGTGCGGAAATTGCCAAGAATGCATAAGAGAGGATAGAGAGCTAAGCAATGGATAGTAATTCGCAGCAAACAAGGAGTCATAAGTGGGGGTCAAGCGAATGCCTAAGTATTCAAGAGAAGAGGAAGCCCATTTGTAAGGGAAGTGGGATTGTAGGCGCGAAACCAAATCTGAAGCCAAAGTAATATTGAGGGCGACAGTCTTATCCAAGTTGATACGGAGACCCGAAATCAAGGAGAAGCGCTCAAGAACCTGTTGCAAATTAGGAAGCGTCGTCAGGGGGTTAGTAAGAGTCAGGAGGGCATCATCCGCAAAAAGGTTCAGTTTGAATTCCTGTCCCGCGTAAGGAACCGGAACCTTTTCTCTTTTAAGGCCATTGTTATTCAATTCAGGGTATTTATATCTATTTATGCCAGAGTATATATTTACATAATTCTCTGCATGCCCTGTTGTGGCACTAGTGGCAGGGAGGGTGCTGATAAGTCAACAAGCCTTTTCTTTCCTTTCTGGTGTTGCAATTAAATAGTTGAAGCTTACTACTCATGACTGTATAACCTGTTAAACGTTGATTATTCCTATTTTACCAATATTCTGCTTTTAGGCATTAACTGGAGCTGTATATCCCAAACCCATTATTCCCATAGCCTACTCTTTTGAACAAGTCTAACATAGAGGTGTTACCAAATAATAGTGTCTCTTGCATTATTATTCTATATTGTTGAAATACTGTATGTCTAAACCCAGAGTAGCAGAGGTGTTGGGAGGCTTGCAAAGTCAGGGCAACCACTGGGGACAAGCATTATCAAGCGGCCCCAGTAGGGGTAGCGGTATATGTGTGTACAAAATTTTCAAGAAACAATTCAGACCTTCCAAAAGAAAATTACTCAAGGAGCACACTGCACAATTTTTCTCGTTACTGAACAGAACAATTTTTGTGTAATTTGTACTGGTCTCGTACAATAAAACATCATGAGAAATAGTGCACATGATCGTAAAAAAACAATTACAACCCAGAAGAACATGCAGCCATCCGTAACCATGAAATAAATATCATAGTCATCATAGTAATAAAGATATTTATATGACAATATGTATGGCATAATGTCCTTTAAATAATTGTGATGAGAGTCATGCAGCAACATGTTAATCTTCTTGTTTCTGTCATCCTACGGAGTAGTATAGAGCAGAAAATAGGTTCTACCCTATTTGACCAGCACTCTTTGAATTAGGTCTCCGAATATTTTTTTTTATATCATGCCTGGTTGGTTTTGATGGTCTAATTTGATCCTTAAGAGTTTACTGTACCTACTATCTACGTATGCCACTGTTGTTTGTTATGCTCAAACTGTATCTCACCTAGATCGCTTACTAGTTCTACCTACATTTGCCATAAAAGTTCTATGGCAGTACTGTTCTCTATTTGCACTTACAGTAAAACTGGACATAGATGGTTTGAATTTTGGCTGATTCAGTAGGGACCTGCCAAATTTCAAAACATCTATGCGTAGGATGATTGTACCCAAGTTGATCCATCAATTGACTTAGGTACAACTAGCACGTCAGATTTTTATGCGATTATTGCCAGCAGCTATAGACGCTAAAAATATTCATTTTGAGTTCTCTCTGTGGGGATGGCTCCCCACGCTCACCCACCGGGAGAACACAAAAGCTTTGTGGGAGGGATTCTCCCATCAACACAGACTGTATTCATGGGGAAATCAAGTGATTTTCTATTCTGCTACCCATGGTTGCATAAAAGAAAATCACATCATCTATGGCCCGCTTAAACCTTTAATAAAAACGATTGAGACAATAAAAAAATTGAAGGGTCCTAGGTTACAAAAGTCATATATGTTCATCTGAACACAAATGATGCTAAAAGTATTCATTCTCCAGAAATATTGGCAATTTGACATAGGACACATTAATCTTCTTTTTACCAATGTAGTGACTTTTGGGGGACTATTTATTAAAAATATGATTTCATTCCAACAGTAAGAAGCCCAGCCGTCTGTTAAGGGTTAACCTTTCTTGCTTAGAATTCAAATGAACTTCTAGTGAAATTACACACACAATGAGTGGAAGAGACTTGTTCCAGAGACAATAGGTTATTTGAATTTCTACAGGTCGTCAAACAAGGCCCAGGAAAGATAATGGTGGGATCTGAGGTTGATGTCAGTTAAGACATGGCAAAAGTATGTTTTCTCAACAATTGCCATTGTCTGTTGAAAATGAGGGGATTTCACCTTCAAGAAAGTTGATTATAAAGTCAAATACCACCCTTGGACTTCCAAACAGTGAGTCATCACACCTGACCAAAATAACAATGGTGAGACCAGACTTGTAGGTCTGAGAAGATTAAATAAAACCTTGGAGTGTGATAAGCCAACAAACTTCTCAAACCGTCCCTATTATCCCCTGAGGTTACAAGTATAACTGGTTGTTTACCTTAACAATGGACAGGTAAACAGAGGAAAAACTCTGTTTTCCTGCTCAGGAAAACGTCATTCCTAAAACCAAAAGGTTAAACTCGGGACATATATTTCTACCCACAAAGACATTAAAGAAGAGACATATTATTAACACTTTTTCAAACAAAAATATACTCAGCAGAGTTGGGGATTGCATACCACTAAAGTAAGTATGAAATGGTGAAAAGTAAGATATTTTGTGAATTGGTATCAGTTGTATGTTTCCATCAGAAAGCAAATGTTTCACACAAGTTTGAATCTCAGGGAAATGAAAAACTGAATGCACATATATCTTTCTATGGTTCCTATCCAAAACATTAGTGGTAAAATCAAATATATTTGGATAAGACGTATATTTAATATCTAAAATTACCTTGGTTTCCAACCGAGACATGAGTCATCATTAATACTCAAATTGTTTTGTGATCCCTGACTGCCCCCCAGTGGACAGGTGAGAGATATCTTAGGTACATACACTTCTCGACCGGCCAATCAAAAAGCCTGTTGGGAGGGTCTTTTAAAACAATGGTTTGGATGGTATAAAAAAGCCATGCACCTCATCTAAAAGAAAAAGCAAGCTAAGAAAAAAAAGGAAAGCTAAAAAGAAACCGACAAGCTGAAGAAATCTGACGAGGCTGAAATCTATCCCATCTAAAGAACTACTACTCAATCCTTTCAAACTTCTAAAACTTCTACTAAACTTCTAAATCTCTGAACTTCTACAATCCTACACTTTTTCTCAACACTATAACCTATTGCACTATCTCTCACTTACTCCCTGCGGCCATTCCTCTGGAGGAGTTTTAACTGCCAACTGAATCCGCTGGGGAGGCGTCATAATCCAGGTTCTGGGTGTGGTGAGACTGTTAAGAATTAATATTGTATTTTATATTTCCTCTCTTGCATAGAGTGATAGTAATTGCATTGGGGTGATAGTAATTGCATTGGGTGTTCATATATATATAGAGAGATCCATATTATTACTGCTAAGAATTGTTTGGTGTAATATTGAAATTATAGATATTGCATAATTCATAAATTTGTGGTTGGTTATAGTACGATTTATCAGGGAATATTTTCTCACATTTCTATGGCCACGTTTTGGGAGAAATGATCTCTGAAGTACTATAAATTACCACTTATCACTAAATTTAATTGTAATCTTTATTATTATCTAGAAAAATTGTTTGGTGCATAGAATTGGTATAGTATATTTTTGATCGTGTGTACCAGTATCCATTTATCACCAGTCTTTTGCGTTTTGTTTTAATATATATATAATTTTTGTACATAAATAAATTTATCTATTTATTTATTATAAAGGCAATTTTTGTGTATATGGTACGAAATCATACTGGCTAAAAGGACTCAAGGTATAATAATAAGTGGTGATCAAATTATTAAGGTGTCCAAATTATTGGTTTAGTAAATATTTGCCATATTTTAACGGCTGGAGGCACTGCGATATTTTGTTTAAGGGAAAGGACACCGCCCTTCATAAGTAGAATAAATTCTTACATAAACCACTACACCAATAAGGTTTATTCAGAACATGTGAAGTGTTCTAAGTTACAGAATAAATATCTGCCTTATGCATGCCATACATGTGTTGAATTCTGAACAAACTTTCTTTAGAAAATCAGAAATTTTGTGCATTTTGCAATCTAATGGTGCCACCATTGATTTCAAAATTCGAACAACCAAGCCTTTAATTTCAGCTTTCTAAAGAAAATGCTTTATGGGTTACTGCATGTGTGGAGCGGCCCAAAAAAGCCACAATCTGAGCTAGCTCCGCTCACCCCGGACTGTCAGGAATGGACTGGCCAGCAATGGTGGGACTCACCTGCCTTTTGATCTGCAGTACCAGGGCTGGCCAGCGGGTGCTCCCAGCAATCAGAGACTCAACTTTGCAGCCAGCTAACACCTGGAACTGATTATGCTGGGGTATTTAAGGGATGGCCAGACCCACAGACTCGGCCTTGGTGTGTGTTTGTCCTGGGCCCTGTATCTGTCCTGCATCCTGTTTCTGTTCCTTTGCTGACCCTGTGTACTACGCTGCTTGCTACCTGTTCTGATCCCTGGCTTGTGACCCTGACCATCCCTCTGCTTGACCCTCTGTACTACGCTGCTTGCTACCTGCTGAACCTGGCCTGTGACCCCGACCATTCTCCGCTTGCTCCCCCTGTACCTACCTGCCCAATTGATATTGACCCGGCCTGCCTGACGACGCTTGCTTGTATGTACTGTTATCTGTGGGTGGTTGGTTTGGTTTGTTTGCACTGTATTATGTTTAGTATTGCACTGCGTTTATGTTTGTATTGTTAGTGTTAATAAATTATATTGTTTATCCCATATCTGAAGTCTGCGTTTCCCTGCGTCAGTCACACATCTCTGGTCATACCTGGGAGCCCTGACATTACACCAAGGCCAATCCTGACCAGAAGTGGCTGCACAGGGAAGCCATCTTGGTTTGTTGATGGGAAGGATGGATCTGGATGAGGTTGAGTATTTATCTCTGCTAGTGTTTGATGACAGGGAGTATGCTTATCAAACTCTGAAGGAGTATCCCCGGGATGAACTGCTAGAATGTATACGGCTCGCTCATGTTCTAGTAGATCAGGGCACAGAGTTCTCTGAGCTGCAGCCTTTGATTGAGGTTTGTGCAGAGTTGGTTTCATCTGGTTCCCCCGAATGCAGGGATGAATTTTTGCCACCATTTAGTGCAGACCAGGTAGAGTCCCTGGTGTGGTTATTAGAGGATGATGTGGGTTACTTTCTGGAGCGTTATTCCACATGTTCACCACAGACACTAAGAGTTTGTATAAACGCAGTGCAGTCATTGACCAGACAGGCTTTGTGTAAGCTCAGCTTTGTTCAACCCCTACTGCAGACATGGACAGACTTGTTGCACCCAGCCTCAGTCAGCTTACAAAAACCCAGTCCTGCTTCTAACTCTTCTCCTGTATTCCCAACAGCTCCTCCAGTTACAGCCCAGTATACTTGGCTATCTACCGCATGTCAGTACCCTGTTCCCACTCGCTGCACCTATCCTGCCTTTAACCCTGTAAAAAAGCCCTCTGTAGCAACTGCTCTCTCTCCTGTTCCATCCTCCAGTTCTTCTCTGTCTCCAGCTGCTCCATTCGTTTGCAGACCTGCGTTTACTTGCAGTGCTCCAGTAGTTAAAACCAGAAAAAAGCGAAAATTCTTTCCAACCAATACCATCCTGCCAGTATCCAAACTGGTGAACCTGCCTTCCGTGGTTCAGCCTGAAGCCTCTACTCAGCCTGAAGCCTCTACTCGGCCTGAAGCCTCTACTCGGCCTGAAGCCTCTACTCAGCCGGACGCCGGCATTCAGCCTGATGCCTCTACCCAGCATGATGAACTGATCCAGCCTGATGATCCTATTAGGCCAGTTGACTCGATGCCCGCTGTTGATCCAGATGATCCGGTACCTGATCCGGTGCTCGCTGTCGTGCCAATTGACTCAGAGCCCGCTGTCGTACCTGGTGACTCGGTGCCCACTGCCTTGCCAGATGACGCGGTGCCCGCTGGCGAGCCAAATGACCTGATGCCTGGTGACCCAGTGCCCGCTGTCATACCTGGTGACCCGATGCCCGCTGTCGAGCCAGACGATCCAATGCCTGGTGACCCGGTGCCCACTGCCTTGCCAGATGACGCGGTGCCCGCTGGCAAGCCAAATGACCTGATGCCTGGTGACCCAGTGCCCGCTGTCGAGCCAGACAATCCGGTACCTGATGACCCGGTGCCCACTGTCGTGCCTGTTGATTCGGAGCCCACTGCCTTGCCAGATGACGCGGTGCCCGCTGTTGAGCCAAATGACCTGATGCCTGGTGACCCGATGCCCGCTGTCCAGTCAGACAATCCAATGTCTGACCCAGTGCCCGCGGTCATACCAGTTGACTCGGAGCCCACTGCCTTGCCAGATGATGCAGTGCCCGCGGTCGAGCCAAATGACCTGATGCCGGGTGACCCGATGCCCGCTGTCCAGCCAGACGATCCAATGTCTGACCCAGTGCCAGCGGTCATGCCAGTTGACTCGGAGCCCACTGTCGTGCCAGATGATTCGGCGCCCGCTGCTCTGCCTGAGGGCCCGAGACCTGTCGCTCCGCCTGGGGGCTCGAGACCTGTCGCTCCACCTGGGGGTCCGGCGCCCGCCGCTCCGCCTGAGGGCCCGAGACCTGTCGCTCCACCTGGGGGTCCGGCGCCCGCCGCTCCGCCTGAGGACCCGAGACCTGTCGCTCCACCTGGGGGTCCGGCGCCCGCCGCTCCGCCTGAGGGCCCGAGACCTGTCGCTCCACCTGGGGGTCCGGCGCCCGCAGCTCCGCCTGAGGGCCCGAGACCTGTCGCTCCATCTGGGGGTCCGGCGCCCGCCGCTCCGCCTGGGGGCCCGAGACCTGTCGCTCCGCCTGGGGGCCCGAGACCTGTCGCTCCACCTGGGGGTCCGGCGCCCGCCGCTCCGCCTGAGGGCCCGAGACCTGTCGCTCCGCCTGGGGGCCCGAGACCTGTCGCTCCACCTGGGGATCCGGCGCCCGCCGCTCCGCCTGAGGGCCCGAGACCTGTCGCTCCACCTGGGGGTCCGGCGCCCGCCGCTCCGCCTGAGGGCCCGAGACCTGTCGCTCCACCTGGGGGTCCGGCGCCCGCCGCTCCGCCTGAGGGCCCGAGACCTGTCGCTCCATCTGGGGGTCCGGCGCCCGCCGCTCCGCCTGAGGGCCCGAGACCTGTCGCTCCGCCTGGGGGTCCGGCGCCCGCCGCTCCGCCGCTCCGCCTGAGGGCCCGAGACCTGTCGCTCCGCCTGGGGGCCCGAGACCTGTCGCTCCACCTGGGGGTCCGGCACCCGCCGCTCCGCCTGAGGGCCCGAGACCTGTCGCTCCACCTGGGGGTCCGGCGCCCGCCGCTCCGCCTGAGGACCCGAGACCTGTCGCTCCACCTGGGGGTCCGGCGCCCGCCGCTCCGCCTGAGGGCCCGAGACCTGTCGCCCCGCCTGGGGGCCCGATGCCTGTCGCCCCGCCTGGGGGCCCGATGCCTGTCGCCCCGCCTGGGGGCCCGATGCCTGTCGCCCCTCCTGGGGGCCCGGCACCCGCCGCTCCGCCTGGGGGCCCGATGCCTGTCGCCCCACCTGGGGGCCCGATGCCTGTCGCCCCGCCTGGGGGCCCGATGCCTGTCGCCCCGCCTGGGGGCCCGATGCCTGTCGCCCCTCCTGGGGGCCCGGCGCCCACCGCTCCGCCTGGGGGCCCGATGCCGGTCGCCCCGCCTGGGGGCCCGATGCCGGTCGCCCCACCCGGGGGCCCGGTGCCTGCTGCTCCGCCTGGGGGCCCGATGCCTGCTGCTCCGCCCGGGGGCCCAAAGCCTGCTGCTCCGCCTGGGGGCCCGGTGCCTGCTGCTCCGCCCGGGGGCCCGGTGCCTGCTGCTCCGCCCGGTGACCCGCTGCCTGCTGCTTCGCCTGGTAATCCGATGTGCCTCTGCCCGGAGTCCAGCCCGATGTGCCTCTGCCCGGAGTCCAGCCCGATGTGCCTCTGCCCGGAGTCCAGCCCGATGTGCCTCTGCCCGGAGTCCTGCCCGATGTGCCTCTGCCCGGAGTCCTGCCCGATGTGCCTCTGCCCGGAGTCCTGCCCAATGTGCCTCTGCCCGGAGTCCTGCCCGATGTGCCTCTGCCCGGGGTCCAGCCCGGTGTGCCTCTGCCCGATGTGCTTCTGCCCGGAGTCCAGCCCAATGTGCCTCTGCCCGGTGTCCAGCCCGATGTGCCTCTGCCTGGTGTACCGCTGCCCGGAGACCTGCCAGGTGTGCCAGTCTTTGATATCCCGCCAGTTACCAGACCCGGGCGGTGGAACATTTTTCCCAGCTAGGACTGTTTGGAGCGTCCTGAGGCCGCTCCTTGAGGGGGGGGTACTGTCAGGAATGGACTGGCCAGCAATGGTGGGACTCACCTGCCTTTTGATCTGCAGTACCAGGGCTGGCCAGCGGGTGCTCCCAGCAATCAGAGACTCAACTTTGCAGCCAGCTAACACCTGGAACTGATTATGCTGGGGTATTTAAGGGATGGCCAGACCCACAGACTCGACCTTGGTGTGTGTTTGTCCTGGGCCCTGTATCTGTCCTGCATCCTGTTTCTGTTCCTTTACTGACCCTGTGTACTACGCTGCTTGCTACCTGTTCTGATCCCTGGCTTGTGACCCTGACCATCCCTCTGCTTGACCCTCTGTACTACGCTGCTTGCTACCTGCTGAACCTGGCCTGTGACCCCGACCATTCTCCGCTTGCTCCCCCTGTACCTACCTGCCCAATTGATATTGACCCGGCCTGCCTGACGACGCTTGCTTGTATGTACTGTTATCTGTGGGTGGTTGGTTTGGTTTGTTTGCACTGTATTATGTTTAGTATTGCACTGCGTTTATGTTTGTATTGTTAGTGTTAATAAATTATATTGTTTATCCCATATCTGAAGTCTGCGTTTCCCTGCGTCAGTCACACATCTCTGGTCATACCTGGGAGCCCTGACACGGACACTTGACCTCCTCTCCTTCGGCTAAAGGGAGCCCATCAAGTCCCCGCTGGTCTCCGCGGGTATCGGAGTGTGTGGGGGAATGAACGGTGGCCATGGCTTCTCCAGATCGGGTCCAGTCCAAGCAACAGGCTGATCCTAAACCGCAGCGCCGGCTCCCATCCAAGATGGCCTTGGCCTCCCCTGCAGATGAGACCACAAGGCATTCATTAGGAGATTCAGAGGATTCCATTGACAGCTCTTTACAGTTCCCCTCTGCCTTGCAGCCATCCCGTATGGATCAAGATTTGGTTCTGTTGGGTAAGATTCAAGGGATTGTTCGGGAGGAACTTGGAGAGATCTCTCACAAACTATCAGCAGATTTACTCAAAGAACTTAGAAATGTGGGTGAGAGGGCTGCTCTTCTAGAACACAGAATGGATGATGTTACTACAGTTCTGGATGACCATGAGGTTGATATAGAAAATCTACAGGCAGAATTACATTCTCTTAAGAATCAACTGGAAGAGGCGGAGAATAGAGCTTGTCGCAATAATATTCGTATCAGGGGCCTGCCTGAGACTATTACAGTTCTCCATGGCTCTGTGTTATCCTTATTGCAAGAACTGATCACTGATGTTCCAGTGGATTGTTTGGAGATAAATAGGATACATAGGGTCTTAGGCCGCAGACCACCTGAAGGCCCACCTCGGGACATCATCTTGAGATTTCATTATTATAAAACGAAGGAACAGGTGATGTGAATGGCTAGAGAAATTAAGGCCCTTTCATTTCAGAGTCACTCCTATCAGATTTACTCTGAACTCTCTGAAACTAACATCTTGAAGTGGAGATCTAAGAAGCCATTTCTCCAGATCCTTCAGGACAGTCATATTCGTTATCGCTGGGGGTTCCCCTTCAGACTGTCCTTTATGTATAATGGGTCTCAATATGATGCCTTTAATCTGCTTAATCTCCTGGATCCCAACTCTACTTTGCAGACTTCTTCAACGAATTCATCAGCACATCTCCCTAGATTACTTTGCAGCCCGAGAAAGTCTTCCTACCGAGAAGCTGACAAAAGATCAAAAGCAAAGGCCCGGCTTCATTCTCAGAATTTCCAACCAGTTGGAATGGGCTGACCTGCATGACCTTTTGTTGTTGGTTTGTTTCTCTTTTTGCCATCCCAGTGGCCTCTTTTTGGAAGTTTAGCAGTTAAGTGGGCCTTCCCCTTTGATTTTGTGCAGGTGCTAGGAGGGTGGGAAGGGAGTGGTGGTTTGTTGAGGTTTGTTTTTCTGTGTTTTTTTTTTTTTTTTTCCCCTTTCTCCCTACTCAGGTCAAAGCCCTCAATTGGGTTGGTTTGGGTGATGCTATATTGGTTTATTTGTTTGGATAAATATTTGTTTCGATATTGTATGGCCTATGAGTTGATGGTTGCATTGAGCCCAATTGAATATGTGTCGCTTGACTCTTGGCCTCCTGATTGTGTCCTTCTCTGGATGGGACAGAGGGCTCACGATCTCAGCCTAGAAACATAGTTGGTTCTCTGTCTCTGTTGTTACATGAGGCCACCTCAGGGGGGCGGGCGACCCCTCCCGATCATTGCCAATATATGGGATGGAGCCAACAGCACGTGTGATTTTCCTGCACCGCCGTGACCACGAGGAGGTCCAGCGGTTTCTTATGGTGCCAGGTCAGTGCATGTCTTTTTTATTGCTTTCATTGCTTTCATATTGGCAATATATGTACACATGTACCCCTGGCTGTTTATCCTACTTGTGACCTAATAAATCCATTTGAAACCTACTACACTATTGGCACTCCCTCTCTGTTTTCAACCCTCTCTCCGAGGGTTTCAGATCATTAGCAGCTGGTTCCCTGTGCACCTTGCATCCAGAAGAAGGAGCTCATCCGCCCTCACTTACTGGCTCTAAGTGTTCCTTGGTCCTGGCCATATAATACTACACCCAAGTCTGATGATCCACCTTTGAGGGATGGTCCGTGGGTCTGGCTGATCACCTGTCAGATGGTCACATACATGCGCATTTTAAATGTGCGGTCGGTGAGTGCGCATTTTATCCATATGGTTCCAGTCACCTATTTTTGACATAGAGAGGATTCTCACTGCAAGTTTTCTTTCAAAAAAACCCTTGTCGCATTCATGGAGGATTTATGAATTTTTTGCTTCTTTGTTTATACATTTGTTTATAGACTTCCAATACAGCGCTGCACTATATATTTCAATACTTAAGATATGGGATGTTGTTTCGGCCATTCAGTTGCACACTCTTGCTCTTTGTAGCATTCTATGGGTGTCTCCATTTTTTCCTTTGTGACACTCCCGTTAGTATACGAAGTTCTCTCTCTTCTTCTCTGTTTTTTTCTCTTTTTTCTGTTCGTGGGAGTGGGGGATGCGCTTTTGGAGCACCAAGTGCTCGAGTGGTCGAGTGATTTTTGTCTGTTGTCATGACTCTCACTTGGTTGTCACTTAATGTTCAAGATTTGAACTCACCGCAGAAATGAACTAAAGTTTCGAAGTATGTTCGTTCCTCCAAAGTAGATATAGCTTGCCTGCAGGAGACTCACCTGACCTCCTCTTATACCCCACGTTTTTTAGATGGTCGTTATGCCCATTTTTAGCCTTGGCCTCAGTTAAGAAGCGGGGGGTTCTTTTGGCGATTCGCATTTCCTTGCCTTTCCAAGAGCACAAAGTAGTTGCGGACCCCCAGGGCCGTTACTTGATAGTTGCATGGATTCTATAGGATGTGGAGGTTCCAATCTGTATGTACTATGCACCTAACCAGAGACAAACCCGTTTTTTGCGCATCTTTTGTCGGGCTCATCAGAAAGGTCATCTTATGCTCTCAGGCAATTCTAATTTAGTCCTTAATCCTAAACTAGATAATTCTAACACAGGTTCAGTGGCTTCCGCTCTGCTCTCTGTGGAGCTTGGGCATATTCTCAGGTCCCATAATATGGTCGATGCCTGGCAGTAATTACATCCCATTTCTAGAGTATATACCTTTTTCTCCAACCCTCATTCTAGCCATTCTCGTATTGATCACGTTTTTGTGGCCCCTTCTTTTCTTCTGCATTTATTTCTCGATAAGGATTACTAATTTACTCTCGATAAGGATTCCTGCAGTTCCTTGGTCTGACCATGATCCCATTATCAACCAGCGTTCAGTTCCCTCTCAGTGTCCACGAGCTCCCTCCTGGTATCTTAATGATTCCCTTCTCTCTTTTTCCTCTGTAGTTGAGAATGTTCGGATCCAATCCTTGGATTACTTTAGGAATAATTTGGGTACGGTGTCTTCGTCTGTTACTCTTTGGGAAGAGTATAAAGCAGTTATTAGAGGCCATATCATACAATTGGCTTCCAGGCGGCATAAGGAATGGGACCATCATCGGCAGGCTTTGGAACATGAGCTTGAAAGGGTTACAGTGCTGTTTAAGCAGTCTCCAATGGCTGAGCTCCGATGGAGGGTCGATCGTCTTCGCATAGATCTCAATCTTTGTCTGACTGATGAGGCTGAGCGCCATTTGCGATGGTCTCTTCAAAGGTTTTATGTGAATGGTAATAAATTAGGGACTATGTTAGCTAATAAGTGGAGTGAGAGGCCGGTCCCACGTGAGCCTCAAGCCAGAAGAGAAGGGAAGTGGTGGCGGAAGGACCGGTAGCTGCCACGGATACTGCCTGAAAACTGGAGGAGCAGAAGACACAGGTCAGGAGGGGAAGTGTGCAGCTGCAGGGGGTCCAGAGCACAGGAGCTAAGCCGAAGTGCTACAGGAATACATTTGGTAAATTTGTAAATGGGCTATTGCCAGAACCACAGCGATACTAGTTTTACACTGAATGCAGAGACAATGATAATGAATGTGATGCAATGTTCTTGTGACAGGCCATGTTGGTGAACACAAGGGGACATTATAGTTCAGTACCTGGTCTTGAAATATGTTTCAACTCTCCAGAAGAATGGTCTCCCCAGTTTTGTGAAGATCTGGGTGAGTACAGTTGTGCCAGAGAAGTGGAAATTTCTTCCTTCTTTTTCTTATGTTTGGTTAAAAAGCACTAATTTATGGGAAGCAAGGCTATAGCATGTTATAGCATGATATGAGCAGGACTACGTTGGGGTTTGGGTTGCAGATCTACATTAAATATTGTACAGCAGGCATGTGCCAACTCCGATACAGCAGACATGCACTAAAGCCTAAACAGCAGACTCGCACCAAGCTCTAAATAGTAGACTCATACTAATATATTATACAGCAGACTGGCACCAAGTATTATTCAGCTGACTCAAGCGCCATGCAGCAGACCCGCACCAAGCTCTAAACAGCAGACTCAAACTAAACTTGACATAGTAGACCTGCATCAAGTTCAAAACAGCTGACTCACGGCAAACACTCAGCAGAGCCGCACCAAGCTCTAAATAGCAAACTCATACTAAATCTTTTACAGTAGACCTGCACCAAGTTTTATAAAGCTGACCCACGCACCAGTCTTAAACAGCAGACCTATCAAGTCTTATACAGCAGATCCAAGTTAGTACTATACAGCAGACCCGCGTCAGATCTATATAGCAGATCCACACCAGTCCTATATAGCAGATAAGCCATGAAACGGGAACCCCCCCAAGGAAAATGAGAAGTAAACCATCTAAAGGGGTGGCCCTAAAACACCCCAGGCAAGCGTAAATGCCCTTACGATAAAAAAATATATGCCGGCACAAGGGAAAAAAAGTCCAGAGCTGCAAAATCAAAAGAATCAGGGTGAATGCTCTATTAGTCCTGGGGCAGAACAATCCAGATTGTCATTTGGTGATGTGGAGGAAGTGCAAGAAAAAGTAAGCCCAACCTTGGAAGGTAGAGGGGAACAAAGAAAAGGGGAGCAGGAAGGGCCCCTAGTACATACCCTTCAAAAAAAGGATTTGGTAGAAATGTTTACGAAATTGGAGATGGTGGTTAAGAAAGAGATCGGGAACCTCCGAAGTGACCTGGGTCATGTCCTGTCTCGATTGGAGGAGTCAGAGAAAAAAGTAGAGGAACATACAATAAAAATCGAGAAATTAGAAATGCAAATAGAAGAGAGGCAAGTAGAATTGAGAGATCTAATATTTAAAGCGGAAGATCAGGAGAACCGTGCTAAAAGGAACAATCTGAGGTTTAGAGGCATGCTAGAAGAAAAAGGACAGGAGGAAGACATAATAGGGAAAATGGAAAGAATCTGCAATCTAATAATGGGAAGACCAGAAACAGATTGTATAGGGTCAGAAGGCCAAAGGATATATCAGTAGAAAGTCCCAGAGACGTGATAGCAAGATTTCAGGAGATCGGAGATCGGGACCTTCCTGAAATAAAGTTTGAAGACTCTGTCATACAAATCTTTGCTGATATTTCCCCAGAGACATTGGTGAGAAGGAGAGCCCTTAAACCACTATAATGACTTTTGTGAAAATTAGATTTACAAAAAGTGAATATAGAGGGATGGTTTGATGGGGTCAGAGAAAGGGACATCCGAGTGGCAGGTAGAGGGCAACAGGTAGATAGGAGGTAGATTTCATAGGATGGGCACGGGGGGGGGGTCACGGGATAGAGATGAGGAGTGGGGAGGGGCTACTTATTTTTTGGTTTGCCCCCTCCCCGCCTTCTCCCTTTTTTTTTTCTTTTCCAGTGGCCCCTCTGGGTCGCCTCAGAATCTTGGAGTCCCTCATTGGTTTATACCCCCTTAGACAGATAAACAGGGGGGTTGAGGAGGGTTGAGCAGGCTGGCAATTCCGGTAGGTCCAGTACTAGATTACTTGATAACTATAGATGTCATCTGTACAGATGAATAGGAGGTGGTCATACGGTGAGTTTCTCCCCAATCAAGGAATTGCTAGGGGGGGACCATTCTAGCCAAATTCCTAGGCTTAAGGTAAACCAGGGGGGTGGGGGGAGGGGGGGGAGATAAGGGATGGGGAAGGGGGAGAGGGAGGGGGGTTGGGGGAGGGGTAAAGGGGAGGGAAGGGATGGGGTAGAGAAGGGGTTTAGTAGAAATTATCTGTATTCAAATGGAAAGGAGTCAAAGGGAATAGGTCAAAATAAGATCAGAGGATATGAATGAGATTAAGTTTATGACCTAAAATGTGAAAGGGCTAAATTCACCTAGAAAAAGGCATAGGATACTGAGGGAGGTCCAACAATACTCAATAGACATAATATTTCTCCAAGAGACTCACCTAACTAGAAATATAAATGTGAAATTATATTTGAAGCGTTACCAAACATGGATATATGCTGATTCACCTGTAAAGGGAGCAAAAGGAGTAGCAATTGGTTTTTCAGTAAAAGTTGATTTCCAATTGGAGGATAGAATGGAAGATTTGGAAGGTCGATTTTTGTTTATCAGGGGAAAATTACAAGGAAAGGAATGTACACTTGTTAACATATATTACTCAAATAAAAATCCAGCGGGATTCCTAGAAGGGACTATAAGGAAACTCATGGAGTTTAAAAAGGGGAACCTGGTCGTGACGGGGGATATCAATGGGGGAACAAACCAGGAAAATACGAAAGTTGGTAAAAGTCCCGGGCCAGATGGGCATACAGTAAGATATCTGAAAAAATTTAAAGAGATATTGGTTTCCAAAATATGTAAATACACGAATGCAATAGGAGAGGGATTAGAAATGAGGGAAGAATCCCTCAAGGCTTACATCACCCTCATTTTGAAGGAGGGGAAGGATAGCTCTCAGTGTGCAAGCTATAGACCGATTTCACTGTTAAATGTAGACACTAAACTGTATGCAAAAGTACTGGCATCAAGGTTGAAGGACCTGATGCCCAAATGGGTGCATTTAGATCAGGTGGTCTTTATACCAGGGAGCGAGGGGAGGGACAACGGTCTGAGATCCTTGATGTTGGTACAAAAAGCTAAAAAAGAAAAAACATCTGCGATCTTATTGTCGATCGATGCGGAAAAGGCATTTGACAGGGTCAATTGGGGGTGTATATTTGACACGCTAGAAAAATTGGGGTTGGGACCTAAAATGTTGAATTGGATAAAAGGACTATATAAGAACCCATCAGCGGAGGTAAAGGTAAATGGAACTTTATCTCAGTTTTTCAAGATGAACAATGGAACTAGGCAGGGTTGCCCCCTCTCCTCCATGTTGTTTGTATTGTCATTAGAACCACTGTTGGAGAGGGTTAAGAAAAGTAGTGATATAAAGAGGATAAAAATAGGAGACAGGGAACACGAAGTAGCTGCTTATGCAGACAATATGCTGTTCTATGTGGCTAACCCTAGGATAACTTTGCCCAACTTAATGAAAGAACTAAAACAATATGGAGGAGTATCAAACTTGAAGATAAATCCGGTAAAATCGGAAATCCTAAACATCAATCTTACAGTCATAGAAAAGCAAAGACTACAAAAAGTGTTCCCTTTTTCCTGGAGGAAAAACAAAATAGGATATCTTGGAATAAAATTAACGACATTGGTAAAAAATATATACCAAACAAACTATATTCCCCTGATAAACGAAATAAAAGACGAGCTGAAAAGACTAGTAAAAGGGGGGGGGGCCACGTGGATTGGAAGAAATAATTTAGTTAAGATGGTGATACTCCCAAAAATTCTGTATAAATTTCAGATGCTCCCGATATCTTTACCCGGAGCTTTCTTTGTAATAAGTAGAAAGATGATTACTAAGTTTATATGGGCAAATAAGAGGCCTAGGATTAGTTATAAAGTGTTATGCAGAGCAAAAGCAAATGGAGGACTGGGGTTACCAAATATAAAGAATTATTACACAGCTGTAATTTTGTCACGGGTGATAGATTGGTTTTTTAACTCACAAGGGAAAAGTTGGGTAAAAATAGAAGGGGAATTAAGTAAATCACAGTTAGATAAAATGATTTGGATACCTCATGGGTTCAGTACATTAGACGTAGACCCGAATAAATTGACCTGGATAGTATTGGAAACATGGGACAGATTACACAACAAGGAAAAATGGGAATTTAATTCACTATTGATGGGAACAGATTTTTTTGCACCAGGAAATGTTAAAATAAGTGGGAGATGGATAAAGGATAAAAATGCACGTTTGATAGATATTATAAAAGGGGGGAGATTAGGCACGTTTCAGAATTTAAAAAAAAATAAGGATTTGTTTGTTAGATTTGAAGAATGGAGGTATAATCAGTTATCACATTTTGTTGCAAATTTACTACAACCATTGAGGGATGTAGGAGAAATGAACACGTTTGAAAAATTAATGAATGCTGAATTAAGCCCAAAATATATCACCGCAAGGATATATAAGATCCTTACGGATTTAGAGGATGTAGAGCCCCCTGGATACTTGGGAAATGGGAAAAGGAACTAGGAATAAAAATCAACCCTCAGCAAAAGGAAGGTATTTTTAACCTAACACATAAGGTAATAAATATGCGCATGGTAGAGATGAACTACAAATGCTTGGCAAGATGGTATATAACTCCCTGTATAACCCATAAGCAGCAAAGGGAATGCCCCCCATGGTGTTGGAGAGGATGTGGAGAAAAGGGTAATATGGAGCACATCTGGTGGAGTTGCCCGAGGATACAGGCTTATTGGAGAGAAATAGCTCATTATATCCAGGAAATATTTGGGGTAAATATCCAAGGAGATCCACTGAAATGCTTATTCTATTATTCTGAGCCCAAGTTGGAAGTATATAGGAACAAAGTACTGTACCATTTAATCAGTGCAGCAAAGGGTTTGATACCAAAATTTTGGTTAGTGGCAGAGGTTCCGAAGGTGGTGGATTGGATAGATAGAGTGGAAGGTATTGTCAGAATGGAAGAACTGAGATGTCTAGAAGAGGATAAGATGGGAATGTTTAAAAGAATATGGAGTGTTTGGATGAAATATAAAACCTCAGAAACTTATACAGAATTAATTAAAGTAAAGGAGGTAGCCTAAGAATTCATGGTGATATTAGTCGGAATAACAAGTTATGGAAAAATGGATACAGATAGAGAAAAGATTGAGATAATGTAGGTGGGGTGGGTGGGGATGGGCAGGGGTGGGAGATTGGGGGTTATAGAATGTAGTTATTTAGGGAAAATAAGAGATAAGTATATTTCGGAAGATGGAATATGTTTTAATGTTGTTTGTATAATTACGAAATAAAAAGTTAAATAAAAAAAATTAAATTAAATGCTGGCCAATAGATTGAATGTCTTAATCCCTACCTTAATTGATAAGGATTAAGTGGGTTTTGTGGCTTGGTGCCAGGCGGCCGATAATATTCAATGCTCTATTTTAATTAGTCATTTCGCTTGAATGCAGTCCCGCAATCTTTTGTTCCTGTCTTTGGATATGACTAAAGCCTTTGATACTTTTTCCTGGACTTATTTACAGAGGGCCTTGAAGAGATGGGGTGTGGGAGATGATTTTCTTCAGTGGATTTATAGACTTTATAGTATTCCGTCCGCTACGGCCTGTTATCATGGGGTTGAATCCTCTCGGTTTCCAATTAAGGGTGGTACGCGTCAGGGTTTTCCCCTGTCTCCTCTCCTTTTCATCATGGCCCTAGAACGCTCGCTGTTCGCATTTGACTTCATCCGGACATTTTGGGTCTTGAGTTGGCAGGATTGCATCATAAGATTGCCCTTTTTGCAGACTATATTCTGATGTATCTCTCGTCTCCACTTGTTTCTCTTCCCAATCTCATGTCACTTCTGACTGATTTCGCTCAGCTCTCAGGATTACATGTAAATCCTACTAAGTCAGTGGCTATGAACGTTTCCCTTCCCCAACCGCTTGTGACACACCTTCAATTGCAATTTCCATTTCAATGGACCTCCTCTCTTCCTTATTTGAGAGTTATACTTACACCTTCTTATGATTTGTTGTATCAGGCGAATATTCCTCCTCTGCTTTCCCAGCTAACCCAGTTGCTTTCTTCTTGGCAGTCCATTTCCTTACCTGGTTTGGTAGGACTCAAGCGATTAAAATTACTTACCTTCCCAAGCTACTTTATCCTTTTCGGGTGCTCCCTGTTCGGATTCCACCCCATATACTACGTATCTTACAACACCAAATTTTACGGTTTGTATGGGCTTCAGGACATCCTCGTTTGCCTAAACAGTTGCTTTTCCGCACATGGATTCGGTGTGGTCTTGGTCTCCCAAACATTCATCACTACTATATTGAGGCCCAAGTTACTCCCCTTATTCAGTTTTTTTCTCTCAAGGATTTAACCTTGTGGGCATTGATAGATACTTTGGACACACATCCCCTTTTTCCTTCAGCCTTGCCCTGGCTTTCCCCATCCTTGTGGCCTAAACTGTTGAATCCTGTCCTGGCTCATTTATTGAAAATTTGGGACTCAAGTAAGTATTCGGCGTGTCTACTTTCCTCGCATTTACCTCTTTTACAGTTATTTTACGTCTGCTTTTTCCCCCAGGGGACTCTGATAAGATGGCCTTTCGTTGGTGGATAACTCATGGTTTTACGATGGTTCACTCATTAATCACGGGTCAAGGTATGCGTACGTTTGAACAGCTTCAGGAGAGTCATGCTATTCCTCCCTTGGAGCTATTTCGTTATTTGCAGTGACGTCATTTTGTTGCACCTTAGATTCATAGACAGGATTCCCCCCGCACCTTTTCTGGTTTTGAATAGTTTTTTAAGGTATCGGCTTCCACTAAAGGTGACCTATCTCAAATTTATCAATCCGGAATCATATGGCTGAACCTCTACCTGCTTACTGTGTGCAATGGAATGTGGAGCTTCAGACGGAAATTTCTGCTGAGGATTGGGGGTCTATGTGGCAAGGGGTTTCGAGATGGTATTTTACCCCATCTCGATTAGCTAAATTTATACCAGATTATGACTCTCTGTGTTTTCGGGGCTGCTCTCCAGAGGGTTCAATGCTCCACATTTGGTAGACCTATCCAGTGGCCCACAGCTTGTGAACTAGGGTTTTTAATCTTATTTATTCAGTTACGTCCATTAACCTTAAAAGGGTTCCTATTGAGGCCTTACTTTCTAAGCCACTTTGTGGCCTACCTCGCAGTCCCCGCTCACTGGTCAATGTTTTTTTTATGGCTACTAAGCAGACTATTGCCTGTTCTTGGAAGTCTCCTACTTTACAATTTGAGGAGGTCAGGTCCAGGATCTAAGACTTCTTTATCAATGAAAAATTGACGGTGGTGTTGGAAGATAACCATGATAAGTTTCTCTACGTTTGGCAACTGTGGGTGGATTACCAACTAGTTTCTCATTTTACCATGAAGCTTACAAATCTATGATGTGTTGGGTTTTGCTTCTTCAATCCTCCTATGTGGGGATCGTGTCTCCCGGCTCTCCCCCCCGGCGAACTTCTTTTCTTTGCTGGCCTGTCTCTTTCTTCTCTCTGTTCTTTTCCTTCTTTTTCTTTTTCTGTTTTCTCTGGATTGGGGGGGTCTGGGTTTTTTTTGACCCCTTGGCCCTCTCTGGATCTACTTGAATCTTTTTTCCTCTTTTTTTACTGCCTCAAGAGGGGGAGGCTCTGTGTTTTTTTTTGCTGCCTTTCCTGAATGTAGCTTTTATATTTCTGAATGTGGTTATGGGCCTTGCGGTCCTCTGTCTTACACAGTGTTATCTATACCCCGGCGTGGGTCTTATATGCGTATTTCTGTGTTTGTTGTATGATGTTTCCCTATCCTCTATTGCAGGGCTTGAAATTTCCACTCGCCTGCTCGCCAATGGCGAGTGGAAATTATGGTGGGGGCGAGTGTGTCCCCCAGGACAGGGGCATATCTACCGGGAGGCAAGCAAGGCGTTTGCCTAGGGCGTCAATTTGTAGGGGGGCGGCACCACCCCCCGGAAGAAGGGACCTCTTGAGCAGCAGCGGACAGAGCCATGCAGGGCTGCCAGCAGAGGGGTCGCACCGGTACCCTTGCAGTGGCCCGGACAGCAGGAGAATTGATGCGGGGGAGGGCAGTTGCAGAGCAATGTTCCTGTACCTCTCCCTCCAGCAGCTGATGAGCCGGGACCAGGGGAATGCCTGGAGCAGGGAGAGGAGAAGTGTCGGAGAGGAATAAGCCCGGAGCAGGTGAGCTGTGCTGTATTCTGTGGGATCTCCCTGCCTCCCTCCCCACACTGATGGATCGTATGGGGCTGCAACACCCCCTCCCCCTTCCTGCTGCCTGGAGATCAGCAGCCCTGGAGAAGGTGTTTGTGTGCAGCCCCATACGATGTGAGAAAGGAAGAGAGAGAGAAGGGGAAGAGAGAGAGAGAGAAGAGAGAGGAAAGAGAGAGAGGAGAGAGGGGAGAGAGAGAGAAGAGAGAGCGGGAAGAGAGAGAGGGGGGAGAGAGAGAGAGATAGAGAGGGAAGAGAGACAGAGAGAGAGAGAGAGAGATAGAGAGGGAAGAGAGACAGAGAGAGAGAGGGAAGAGAGACAGAGAGAGAGGGAAGAGAGAGAGAGAGAGAGAGGGAAGATGTGTATTTCTGTGTATGTATATGTATCTGTGTGTATGCGTGTCTGTACGTGCCTGTGTGTGTATACATGTGTCTCTGTGTGTGTGTGTGTGTGTGTGTGTACATGCTTCTGTGTGTGTGTATGTGTATGTACATGTCTGTGTGTGTGTACAGGTGTCTCTGCTTGTGTGTGTTTGTTGGTGGCGAGTAACTCTTAAGGCCAGGCTAGTAGATCAGGCCTTGAAATTTTAAGCCCTGCTCTATTGTTTGTTGTCGCTTTGTACCATACAATTTGTCATGTTTTGTATGTTTCTTTCAACATGCTTAATAAAATCTTTGGTAAAAATTATTTCTGAATTTGACCCATGTATGGCCGTCTTAAGATTGTTTTCAAAACTATATATTTTACTTCGTTTATTTTTATCAATATAACAAATGCAGAGCGAGTGAACAGAAGAAAAATCTAAATGAAATCTATATTTGAATACCCTTTGGCTTAAAAAAAAGCACACATTCTTTTAGGTACATTTGCACACAGTTTTTGAAGGAAATCAGCAATAGCCAGCAATATGTTTACATTTTTAATTTGTTTCGAATTTGTTTTTAATCTGAATGAAATTTTTTTCATTACAATTTATTTTGGATTCGTTTACATTTGTTCCTATTGTGATTCGGAAATTCAGATACATCTGAATTTCTAAATATTGAAAGATTCATCCAAATTTCAATTTGGAACAAAATGAACAGCACATGTCTACTTGCTGGTAGATCAGGGCAGGGATGACATCTTCTATAAATTTGAGAAAAGTGGTGGATCTTTCCGTTATCTTGTGATAGGTGACACATGCATTATAAATGGCCAAATGGAAAAGGTAAATTGCAACTTTTTTTATACCAATAAAGCAGGGCTTGAAAAAGCTGCTCGCCAAATGCGAGAAATTCTTGTGTGGCTAGCGGCGAGCACAGATGATGGAGCGGCTGCACCTGCGCTCCAAGCCTCATTGTGAAGCTGAGTTCCGGATTCCAACTTCTGGTTTCCAGCTTCTTCGGCACCGCCATTACACTGGCAGCGCTGCTGAGGGGACAGGTGCAGGAGAGGTCCGCTCTCCTTTGCTGAGACGAGACACCCTCTCCACTGCCACGGGGGACCTGAGGAGAGGTCCGCTCTCCCCTGCCGCGGGGACACGAGGAGAGGCCCGCTCTTCACTGCCTTGGGGGACATGAGGCCCGCTCTCCACTGCCTTGGGGGACACGAGGCCCGTTCTCAACTGCCTTGGGGGACACGAGGCCCGCTCTACACTGCCTTGGGGGACACGAGAGGCCCGCTCTCCACCGCCTTGGGGGACATGATGCCTGCTCTCTACCACCTTGGGGTACACGAGGCCCACTCTACACCACCTTGGGGGACACGAGGCCTGCTCTACACCACCTTGGGGGACACAAGGCCCGCTCTACACCGCCTTGGGGGACATGAGAAGAGGCCCGCTCTCCACCGCCTTGGGGGACATGAGGAGAGGCCCGCTCTCCACCGCCTTGGGGGACATGAGGCCCGCTCTACACCACCTTGGGGTACACGAGGCCCGCTCTACACCACCTTGGGGGACACGAGGCCTGCTCTACACCACCTTGGGGGACATGAGGAGAGGCCCGCTCTCCACCGCCTTGGGGGACATGAGGAGAGGCCCGCTCTCCACCGCCTTGGGGGACATGAGGCCCGCTCTACACCACCTTGGGGGACATGAGGAGAGGCCCGCTCTCCACCGCCTTGGGGGACATGAGGCCCGCTCTACACCACCTTGGGGGACACAAGGCCTACTCTACACCGCCTTGGCGGACACGAGGCCCGCCCTACACCACCTTGGGGGACACGAGGCCCGTTCTACACCGCCTTGGGGGACACGAGGAGAGGCCCGTTCTACACCACCTTGGGGGACACAAGGCCCGCTCTACACCGCTTTGGGGGACACGAGGAGAGGCCCACTCTCCACCTCCTTGGGGGACACGAGGCCCGCTCTCCACCGCCTTGGGGGACATGAGGCCCGCTCTACACCACCTTGGGGGACACAAGGCCTAATCTACACCGCCTTGGCGGACACAAGGCCCGCTCTACACCACCTTGGGGGACACGAGGCCCGTTCTACACCGCCTTGGGGGACACGAGAAGAGGCCCGCTCTACACCACCTTGGGGGACACAAGGAGAGGCCCGCTCTACATCAGCGTGGGGGACACGTGAAGGAGAGACCCGTGAACGGTGCACATCACTACACCTGCCAGCTTAAGGTAAATTACAATTTTTGTGCTGTGCTCTGGGGGCAAAATGATTTCCAAAAGAGTAAAAAAAAAAACACCAACATTAAAAAAAAACAACCACGCCATTTTAGTGCTGCTCTCTGGGGCCTAGATATTTCAAAAAGTAAAAAAAAAAAAAAAAAAAAGAAAAAGCACAGCACACCTATGCACAATCAGCTACAAATTTAATTTAAAATAAAAATAAAATTGGTAGCTGACTATGCATAGGAACACATCCTCATATGGTAGTGGTGAAAATTATCAGTACCCTCCCAGTTTTGACTGTGGTATCTTATATGCACCCTGTTTATTTTCCTAGGGTCACCATTGGTCCCTCACAATTTTAATGCGTGGACAGACCCACCAAGCAAGTAGCTGTGCTCCGCCCTGTTCCTGAACGGCAGTGCAGCCAGCAAACACACCGAGCCACCAGAGGAGCCTTCAAGCAGACCAGCCTTCAATCAGACTGAACAATTGCCGTTGAGCTGAGCAACTGCCGTTGAGCTGAATTGCCTTTAATGTGAACTGCCTTTAATGTGAACTGCCGTTGAGCTGAACTGCCATTGAGCTGAACTGCCATTGAGCTAAACTGCCTTGTTAAATATGACCTGCCGTTGAGCTGAACAACTGCCGTTGGGCTGAACAACTGCCGTTGATCTGAATTTCCTTTAATGTAAACTGCCGTTGAACTGAACTGCCATTGAGCTGAACTGCCATTGAGCTGAACTGCCTTGTTAAATCTGACCTGCCTTTGAGCTGACTTGCCGTTGAGCTGACCTGCCGTTGAACTGAACTGCCGTTGAGCTGAACTGCCTTTTGTACTGGATGTACTGGAGGGTCCTGATTAAGCCACGTGGGCATGGCGTAACGTGTAGAGGCGACGTGGTGAAGTACTTCCGGTGGGCGCCATCTTAGTGCCCCAGGGTGCATCCAGTACACCCATGTAGTACTATAGTAGTATAGTGGTGTGAAAAGCCTGTTTATATCTACAGTAATGTGAGTTGGCAATTGGCGTTTATTACCCTATTTAGTAATAAATTTACAGTGTTACACTATGGAGTCTTTCTGTTTTGTATGGTTCCACATGATGTGCATATATGGGCATATACACTGATACCTGTGGATGGAGTGAGAGTGAAGGAGAGACCAGTAGGGGCTGTGGAACCTATCCTACCCGGAGATTGCGTGCAGGATCCAGGGTGATTCGAAAGGCGTTTTGGCCCCTGTGGGTCGCAGTGGGAAGGTGAGCGTGCATGCCTGCCATGTAGGATTCTCATTTCACCACTTGCACCAACACAGGAGCACGCATGGAAAAGCATGGACAAATAATTTGGCCATGTAGCACTTTGTCAGTTTGTTATGGACATTGTTATCTTATTGTGGTTTGTTAACTGATACGGGTCATTGCACTTATCACCTTTATGTGGTAGTATTTATCCCTGCATAGGGATTCACTGTGTCTGAATTATCACGTATACTCTGCTTGAGTTAATCCCCAGATGGGGGAGAATCAATACCACCTGTTTAGGTTCAATTGAACCTCTTATTTGCACCGTTAACCACTTGTATATCACTCTATAGATCAGGCCAGATCTAACACCATAATAGGATTTATTACATCGTACTGCTATATATGCTGTTCTTATTCACTGCTGTTTTATTCTTATGCATAGGGTGGTCACATCCACTTAGTGCATCATTATATTGTAAAGTTGTATATATCCATCTTAAGGGGAGGTTTGGATGCTATCTGCTCTGACATAGACTTTTTATAGCAGCGCAGGAGGACTCTTACTTATATCGTTAAGCTGAACTGCCTTGTTTAGTCTGAACTGCCGTTAATCTGAACTGCCGTTAATCTGAACTTCCTTTGATCTGAACTGCCATTGCGCTGAAATGTCTTGTTTAATCTGAACTGCCGTTGAGCTGAACTGCTTTGTTTAATCTGAACTGCCTTGTTTAATCTGAACTGCTGTTGAGCTGAACTGCCGTTAAACTGAACTGCCTTGTTTAATCTGAACTGCCGTTAATCTGAACCGCCTTTGATCTGAACTGATGTTGAGCTGAACAGCCTTGTTTAATCTGAACTGCCTTGTTTAATCTGAACTGTCGTTGAGCTGAACTGCCGTTGAGCTGAACTGCCGTTGAGCTGAACTGCCGTTGAGCTGAACTGCCGTTGAGCTGAACTGCCGTTAATCTGACCTGCCGCTCAGATGACCTGCCGTTAATCTGCCTTCAAGCAGACCAGCCTTTTAGGAAGGCCATCAATCAGACCAGCCAGCAGACCAGATTTTAATCAGGTCATCAATCAGACCAGCCATCAATCAAGCCAGCCATTAATCAAGCCAGCCATCAATCAAGCCAGCCGACCAGCATTTAATAGGCTCAGCCAGCAGAAAGGCCTATAAGCAGCCAAGACCGGCCTTGACAGTGCAACTAGCATGATTACATGTCATGGAGGATCTTCCTCAGCCTGAGTCATCTGTGGCAGCCCAAACGTAATACAAAAAAGTGGTCCTAATTTCAAGTATTCAACCCAACATGCCTGTGAGTTTTTCCATATTTTTTTTTGGTCTTCTTGTTTACACTGCAACATGAAACTGAGCAAATTAAGATTTATTTTGCAGAAAAAGATCATCCTACTATTGTGGAGTCCCAGTCAAACCCTATAGAAAAAGAGAATGAATCAATAGCTAATTCAGTTGCTAGTTGTAGTTTGCCACAAACTTCCACTGCCGTAATAACTAAAAAGACAAATGATGGTAATACTGCAAAGACCGTGAAAAACCGCTGTTTTAGTACACATTGGCTGGATCAGTTTTCGTGGCTTGCTTACTCCAAGGAAAATGATACAGTTATATGTAAAGTTTGCAGTCGGTTCCCCTAAATTTCAGATGAAAAAAGGGCAAATGGCGTAAAAGCTCCATTTAAAAGGGAAACTTTTGTATGGCATGACAAATGTAATAAACACAAAGAGAATATTGATAAGGCAAAGGCTAGAGACAACCCCGAAGAAAGACCTTTAGCTATGTGTATCAGAAAAATGGACGCAGCAATGTTTCAACACATGACATACACGTTTAACATTACTTTTTACGTAGCTAAATGTGAAAAGCTATTTCTAGATTTCCCTGATTTAGAAACATTGAGTGCCAAACTAGATGTGCCAGTTCTGCAGAAATATGGAAGTAATGTTTAATGCAAACAATTCATTCATTTCATTGCAAGAATAATCAGAGAAAGTCTTGTGGCAAACATTAAAAAGTCACCTTTTGTTGGCATCATGATTGACGGATCTACAGATCGAACCTACATTGAAGATGCAAACATTTATGTCCGTTATGTTTTAGAAGAAGACGTCAAAGAAGATTTGTTGGGTACATTTGCGCTAGAAAATGCTACTGCCGAAGGTTATTTCAAAGGATTGACTGCCTTCATGGATAATTTGCATCTTAATTACAGAGGCTCTTCATGGGTTGCAGGCTTGGTAACGGATGGAGCTGCAAGCATGCTTGGCCACAAGTCAGGTTTAGCAGTCCAGATGAAAGAAGTCTGCCCACAGATGATCAGCATACATTGTGTGGCTCTTCGCTTGCAGCTTCCAATCTTGGATTTTTGCAAGGAAATGCCATACCTACAAACATTCGATGAGGTGGTGCGTCGCGTTTTCAAATATTATCATTGCTTAGCAAAACGCCTTATGCAACTTTACCGATTTATCCCCCTTAATGACCAGGCCTCTTTTTGCTACTCGGCGCTGCACTAATTCAACTGATAATTGCGCGGTCATGCAATGCTGCACCCAAACGAAATTTACGTCCTTTTTTTCACACAAATAGAGCTTTCTTTCGATGCTATTTGATCACCTGTGCGCTTTTTATTTTTCACGCTATAAACAAAAAAAGCCCAACATTTTGAAGAAAAACAATATTTTTTACTTTCAGCTATAAAAAATATATAGTAAAAACTCAAAGTTAGTTATAAATTTAGGCCAAAATGTATTCTGCTACATGTTTTTGGTAAAAAAAATCCCAATAAGTGTATATTGATTGCTTTGTGTGAAAGTTATAGCGTCTACAAACTATGGTATAGATACTGCAATTTACGAAATTTTTTTGCTATACAGCGCTGTGCTAGTTTAACGAACAATTGCACGGTCATGCAATACGGTACATAAATGAAATTTACATCCTTTTTTTCCCCACAAATTGAGCTTTCAGTGGTATTTGATCGCCTGTGCGGTTTTTATTTTTTGCGCTATAAAAAAAGGCTGACAATTTTGAGGAAAAAAAACAATATTTTGGACTTTTTTGCTATAAAACATGTCCAGTAAAAAAAAATGTAAAAATCAAATTTAGTCATAAATTTCTGCCAAAATGCATTCTGCGACATGTCTTTGCTAAAAAAAAAACCCAATACGTGTAAATTAATTGGTTTACGTGAAAGTTATAGCGTTTACAAATGGCGGGAAAGATACTGGGATTTTTAGGGTTTTTTTATACTAATAATGGCGGCGATCAGCGACTTATGGCGGCAATCAGTGACTTATGGCCGCGATCAGCGACTTATGGCGGGACTGCGGCGGACATTCTGACATTGGGGGGTACTGACTTGGGGTCATTGACATCCCCAGTGACACCAATACAGTGATCAGTGCAAAAAAAAAAAACACTGACACTGTACTAATGGCACTGGGGAGGAAGGGGTTAAGATTATTTTTCAGGGAAAGGGTTAACTGTGTGAGGGGAGTGTTTTACTAGGGGGCGGGGGTGTGTACTGCAGGGAACACCACTGATCGGGAGAGAGAAACTCTTCTGTCCCAATCAGCTTGTCCTGGAGCTGTCAGGGAACTGACAGAAAGCACAGCTACTGCAGCTGTGCTCTCTGTCAGCGATTGCCACCGATCACCGGGACATAGCCGGTAGCGACCGGCTGTGACCCGGCGACAGACATCCGCGGCTGTGATCGGCGGGACAGGTAGGGCGGCGGCGCGCCTTGTGCGTGCGCCCCCTACCTGTTTACAAAACACACGTTTTAAAACATGCTTTTGCCCAGCCATGCCGCCGTGCCGCCGTATTTATACAGTGGCTGAGCGGCATGTGGTTAAAGATTGCGCAAACACTTTAAGTGAGGAAATCTTGAAAATTAAAGATGTACACACAGTGCGCTGGTTATGCAGCAAAGTTGAGGCCCTGCATGCTTTTCTGCAAAACTGGAAGACAGTAGTGAGCCATTTTGAGCAGATATCAACTGAGGGATCATCTGAATCTGCTAAAGTTCTGAAAGACCTGAAACAGCTGAAGTTTGTGAAACTTTTACATTTCCTATTCGATTTTTATAGCAAGCTGAAACCTTTGTCAGAGGGTCTTCAGAACAAGGAACTTATGATCTGTCAGGTAAAAAACAAACTAGAGCATGCAGTTAAAACTCTTCAGGATCTTTTTGATGGGAAAGGAAAAAACAAACTTGAATTTCTTAGCAAGTTTACAGAAGATGGAAAACTACATGGGCTGCAGCTGACCAACCTTCAAGTTGGTGACAGAGAATTTCAGTCTATACGCCAATCTGTATTGGCTAAAGCAGAAAGATATTTAATTTTGAGGCTTTCCTCATTCTCCTCAGATATTGTACAATCTTTCAATATATTTAACAGCGTGTCTTGGCCTGACAAAGCACACATCCTCAACTTTGGATTGACTGAGTTGCACAGAATTGCAAAACATGTTTTTTGATAATCAGTTTGAAGACAAAATTGACCTGTTAGAAGCAGAGTGGGCCGACCTAAAACTCTCCATTCAAAATGGACTCTCTTTTAATGAGACTCTGAAAAGATTGAATCAGCAGAAAGAAAGATTCAGCAACATACTCCCTCTGGTCAATTTCTGTGCCATACTTCCCCCAACAACAGTCTCATGTGAACGAGGCTTTAGCTACCAAAACAGTATAAAGACAGTCTATCGTTCATCACTGACAATGGAGACTTTGGATGATCTTTTGAGGATTGCTGTTAATGGACCACCACTAAAAGATTACAATCCAAACAAGGCCATTGATAAGTGGTATTTTTTATCAGAAAGGGGACGTTGGTCCTGCTGTACAACGAAAATCATAGCAAATCTTGATGTGAAACTGGCTTCCTACTGCTTTTTGTCATCCAAAAAAATCATTTTTGGTGTGTTTTTTCTCCAAGTAATAGATTGCAATCCACACACAGCCATTAAAGTGGTATTTTGCATCAGAAAAAGAGTATTACACAAGTCTTGGTCCTGCTGTACAACGAAAACCATTGCAAATCTTGATGTGAAACTGGCTTCCTACTGCTTTTTGGCATCCAAAAAAAGAATTTTTGGTGGGTTTTTTTCTTAATTGAATAGAATGCAATCCACACACAGCCATTGAAATGGTATTTTGCATCAGAAAAAGGGTATTACACAAGTCTTGGTCCTGCTGTACAATGAAAACCATAGCAAATCTTGATGTGAAACTGGCTTCCTACTGCTTTTTGGCATCCAAAAAATGATTTTTTGGTGTTTTTATTCTTAATTGAATAGAATGCAATCCACACACAGCCATTGAAGTGGTATTTTGCATCAGAAAAATGGTATTACACAAGTCTTGGCCCTGCTGTACAACACAAACCATGGCTGCTCTATTAGCACATCTTTGGTAAAATGTTTACTATTGTTATGCCATGTTTTTTGGCATCTAAATAAGCACTTTTTTGTTTTTTCTTAATGCACTACTTCTCTAAGCTCTCTTTTAATAAGATGCTGGAGATAAAAAATGCAAAATGTTTACTATTGTTATTTATTTTATGCAATGTTTCTTGCACTTTTTTATTTTTTTCTAATGCCACACTTCCCTAAGGTCTCTGCTGGAGATAAAAATACAACATGTTTACAGTAACTATTATTCCATGTTTTTTGGCATCAAAATAAGCACTTTTTCTTATGCTATACTTCTGTAAACTAAACTTACATATTTTAAAACAGACTTTAGTTACTAAAGTCTCTTTTTAAAGATGCAGCAGATAAACAAAAAAAATACAAAATGTTCACTACAGGTTTTTTTTTTATTGCACCCTATTGCTATTAAGCTATTACTGTTATGTTTAAATTGACATAATAAAGCTATGTTATAATTGCAGTTTTTTAATATTTTGGACTCTATTCTAAAGAAAAATGTAATTTCATAAGCTTTAAGGGGGCGTGGTTGGGGGATGGGCCGGGGATGGAGTTGGAGGTGGACCTGGGCAACGTTGGGTGGGGCAACTGGTGGAGAGTAAGGTTTTTGTTTGGCTAGTAGGCCTAGACTCGAAATTGTAAGCCCTGCAGTAGAGGGACTTTCTTGTTGATAAATAGGGCTGTAGCATCTGATAATTTTAATCAACCCCACCCCCTTCTCCATGAACGGATTATAATCATGGATACGCTCAGGCTTTTGAATGAGAGCCCGTCTTACGTGAATTTCCACCAAGGTGTCATTTTGGATGGTGGACAGGTTGTATACATCTCTCTTATGCCTTCATTTCATGGCCATCACTTCGTTCCTCAGACTTGCCGATTCACCCTTTGTAGCCTTGTGGTCACCAGACTTTGTGGGAAGCCCTTCCTGTTTGTTCAGGTGGTACCACAGGCCAAGGTTTTCTGAGGCACAGGTGGCAGAAAAGGGTCAGACTTGTGTAATAGTTATCCAGGCAGATGTGATACCCCTTTTTGAACAGAGGAAATGCCATGTCCCAATTTTTCCTCTTGTGCCGATGTAGGTTGGGCGCTCAGGAGGCTGGAGCTGGGAATGTTTAGCTTCATGAACTCGTAAGGCATGCACATAACATGTGGCTCTTTCACAGGGCTTGTGCTTTCCTACATATCTGGCCCTTTTACTGGGAATGTGCTGCTTGATTCCCAGCTAGCCAGTGAAGTGGACAAGGGACTCCACACAGATTTCTTTGTCAGGGACATACAATTCAGCAAATTTCTGTGGAAAAAATTAATTAGAGGGCGTTTTTGCAGTTTATCATCACTGAAAGGGAGGAAGCAAATGATCATGTCATAGCGTGACCTGGACATTACAGTTGAATAAATGGGCATGTAATGGATGAGGTGAGTCAACCAGTAAGTGTGTAATATTTTTTTTCTCAAGCCGAATGTTAGTTGTGAGGCCCAAAAATAATCTGAACTCCACGGACGGGCATAGGATGGAATGGGGTTGTTTTCAATATAATGATGGGCAAAAAGTTTGGTCTTGTCCACAATCACATTAAATAAATTGTCAGTGAACAATTAATGTAGCACCCTCCTAGATAGCATGGGGGAGCTACATTCTAAATTGTTAGTAAGAGGCTGAGTAGCAGCCTGTGGTAATAGTCAGAGGGGGGTCAAATTCAGGTCAGAGCTGAGAAGCTCTGCAGACCAGCTTTCTGGGACTCCCCCCTGCTCTATAGTTTAGGAGAAAATTCTAAAAGCAGTAGGAGGGAGTGGGGAGTGGCTGTTCTGCACTCTCAGGGGATCCTGAGGACCTCATTGGCCCCCAGAGTGAGGATCACCTATGCAGCAGGGAAGGAGTGGCCCAGCAGAAGGTCTGAGAGCAGCCACCAACCCAGCAGCTCATAGGACGAGGACTGAGTGAGTAGACCTGCACCCCCTGGGCCAGTATGGAGAAGGAGCACTCTGGTGGGAAACTGGATTAGCTGCTACCCGGGACTGTCTTATACTTAAAGTGACAGGCACTGGATCCCCTCCCCAGGGATTGACCCAGAACTGCTGGATAGAGGAGTATCTGGGGTCTGGGGTGGTAAAACAGGAGATGCTGGCTATCTCTCCGCAAGGTAATTTTTTGCTGTAAAGACTTGTATATAGTTCCAGGAAGTTTGTCCTCTGTTTCCATTCCCTTGGGCATCCTATACACCCCTTACTCCAAGTTTAAATTCCCCTAATAAAATCCAAAAAACAAGCTAAAGGACTGGTTACTGTCTCCTGGATGCGTCTGAATAGAAAATACTTTTTGCCTGGCTATGCAGGACTGTAGGGGGACCCAAAAATTCAGTGATTCCTAAGGGGGTAGTGCTACATTAAATTTAAAAAAAAATGAATTGATGAAATTTTTTTAGTGTTGGCCTGAACACCTGGCTCTGCAGTAAAAGTTAGAAGGTAGCCATAATGGGTTCACAAGTGCATTTGGGAAATATGTATGGACCTTAATTCTTGGGGTCTGATGTGATATTCCAGTACTAGCACTGGGCCTTTCATCCAGGGGTCTAGAGCCTTTGGTGTTTGCTGAGTTACCATTGAGGAGTATAGTGCTGCTGGTGGTTGCCTGTTCTTAAGAGCATCTTATCCTTTTAGAACAGACTGTTTCCTCCTCCCATACAGTCATTGAGCTACTACTTTCAACAGGGTCGTACTCTGAATCGGAATCTGATGCTGAGAGCTCCCTGCTGCTCTCATTCATCATATTAAGGATTTGAAATGCTTCCTCACTAGTATAAATGTTTTTTGGACATGGTGGCTCTGGTGATACATGGAAACAAATGCTGATGATGGCGGCTGTATGACAGATACACTGCTGATGGGTGGCTGTGAAAGGTACAATGCTGATGGGCAGCAGTGATGGAGGCTCTGTGACAGGTATACTGCTGATGGGCATCAGTGATGGCTGCTCTGTGATGGGTACACTGCTGACAGGTGGCACTGATGGCTGCTGTGTGACAGATACATGGATTAGGCTGCACTGATGACTGCTATGACAGGTACACTGATTAGGTTACACTGATGGCTGCTGTGACAGGTACACGGATTAACCTGCACTGATGGCTGCTGTGACAGGTGATTAGGCCGCACTGATGGTTGCTGTGACAGGCACACTGATTAGACTGCACTGATGGCTGCTGTGACAGGTGCACTTATTAAGCTGTACTGATTGCTGCTGTGACAGGTACTCTTCATTGCTGGGCTGATCAGGGCAGTGTTTTGTACAGTAAACAAGGGGTTAATCGGTAACTCACGGTTCTAAGGTTCTCCTCCTCACACAGGATCTGTATGTGAAAAGGAAAAGCTGGTAACAGTGAGTTGCTGGTCTTTGTTTACAGTTGTTTTCAGCTGTAATTGGACACAGCGATCACAGGGTAAAGACCCACTGCCATTGGCCCTTTTTACTTTGATTGGTGATGAACTGTGTCACAGCTCTTCACTGATCCATGTGTTTGCACCCATGGGGGTGCACACGAGCGGCGATTCTGGGAGGATGTCATATGATGTCCACCCAGAAGCAGGAAAGTCCCACCTGGCCATCAGTTGACTATAGGCCAGGTGGGAACCAGTTAAACATGGACAGCAAAGAGTTGGCCAATCACCATCATTTTCAAGAAGGGGTTATCTCAGGTGAGATTTGCCCAGCCTTAAAGAGGCAGCTCAAGTCCTAATACTGACATTACGCCCTTCAGGCAGGAGTGGAGCATTGTGCAAGAGGGTAACAATCCCCTCACTTGTACAAGTGGAGTGCTCCTAAACGGACACAGATCTTTATTTGCTGCTGTGATCTGACTTTCTGTTACAGGGTGACTACGTTCAATCTCTATGGTCTCACTGTTTGTAGGAACATAGCTACCCTCTCTTGCTTACTCCCGAGATGTGACTATGGACTATAGGATTTGTAGTGTGCATAGAGCAGTGCACATGACAACAACTAATGTGCACTGCTCATTCCAAACAAATAGAGGTGAGAGGGAAAAGGAGCTAAATTAGGATTTTACATGGAGGCAGAAAAATACAATAAGAAATTATTAGAGGGCCATTAAGTGATGGATGTGTAAGGATATTTTTTTAAGGATAAGAATATCATTTAGTGTCACTTTATCAAAAGTGTTATACTGCAATAAACCCTTCATTCAGCCTCTAAATTGTTGCATTTTTTATTTCGAAAAGTCTGCACAAAACTTGTAGTCTGCATTTGTGGTCTGCTTAATGAGGGCATGCCATTTGCCAACAAGTTTGGTGCTATAAGATGTCCATTTTGAATCTCAGAAAGTTCACAGGTACGTATTTAACCCCTTGGCACCAACACCTCCTGGCCCTTTAAGGGGGTTTGTGACGCCAGGAAGCGGGGCAGGGTTTAGTGTCATGTGACATGATTGAAAAGCTCACAAGTAGCAATCAGGAACTGTCCATGAGGTAAACATGCTAGGAGTGTGCAGGGCACGTGCTCTCAGCACATTTGTTTACATTGGGTACGTAAATATGTGGCCTCTCGGCATCAAGGACCAACCGCTGAGAGACTGCATATTTGTGTGCTAGGAGTACTTTGTGTGCCAAGGAGTTAAAGAAGTCTCACTACTATATTGCTATATTACTGGCTTTGAGTTTTTTGCCTGAATACATTTGAGCATGGGAGTGGGATCATTGGTATATGCTCTTTTTTTTATATTTAAAGTGATACTAAAGCTTTTCTTTAATGCATTCCTTGCAATAAGGTAAAAAACGGTTTCTATTCCTCTGTCCTCCCTCTTCCTTGTGTGAAAGGGAAGAAAGGATAGAAGAGACCCAGCGCAGTGTATGGCTGCATCTCTTCTCCCCTCTCTTCCTCTTCACACAGGACTTGAACAGCAGAAGCCATTGACTGCTGTCAGTCAAATACAGTGAGGAAGAAGTGGGGGGCAGGGCTATATCCCGCTGTGTGTTTCTAAGGAGTGCTGCTCCATAGACACACAGCTTGGAAGTGAGCAGACACTGTGTCTCCTCATAGCAAACTGCTTACTACGAGGACACACAAAGAACAGGAGCCAAGATTGGTGGCGGAGGGCCCGAGAAGAGGAGGATCTAGCTGCTCTGTGCAATACCATGACTTTAGTAACACTTTAAGTGTCCTGTTACCCAAGGGCGAAGTACCATTTAGTATTTTGTCTCATTTTCCTATGTGATGTGGAAGGCTAGCTGAAGTCAGGTCGAACACCTGTCTTCCCCCATGATCATCTGACAAGGCAGCTACTCTGTTAGATAGCGCTCCTCTCCATCAACAAGCACTTTCCTGAGACAAGGTTCAGCATGAGGAATGCAAAGGAACAGGAGGCTGACACGCCCCACCACCCTCTGCTTTCCGCTTTCTGCCACTCATCTCAGTTAAGAGCTTGGAGACAGAGAAGTGTGCTGGCTATCAATGCAGCCCTCTCCTTGCTAGCTGCTTTGTTGCACAGCCCTGGGAGGGATGGGGGTGTCCTGTCTAACCATGCAACTAGCCTTCCAAAGCACGTGGAAAATCGGACAAAATATAGAACAATGCAATAAAAAAGGACATTGGAGTTGATTTACTAACACTGGTCCACTCAGAATCTATTGCAGCTGTGCATGGTAGCCAATCAGCAAGCTTTGGCAATAAAACATGGAAGCTGATTGGTTTCTATGCAGAGTTGCACCGGATTTTGCACTCTTCGGTTTTAGTAAATAACCCTCTATGTCTTTAAGCACTTTACAACCGCGCTATAGTCGAATGACGGCTACAGCACGGTTCTCCAGTTCTGGGATAGCGTCATATAATGTCCTCCCAGAATGCGCCTCCCGGTGGCATGCAGCCGGCGCTGTCTGTGATCGCTGTGTCCTACAGACACAGCTGATCACATGAAAAAGTAAAAGACCAATCACAGCGGACTTTTACCACGTGATCAGCTGTGTCCAATGACACAGCTGATCACAAAGTAAATACAGTTGCCAGTTATTGGCTGCACTTTCCTCATGCTGTCGCAGCGTGACTGGCGGCACTGATGGGCACTTTTGGGGATTATCAATGCAGTCCCAAAAGTGCCTATCAGTGCCTCCTCATCAATTCGAACCAGTGCTGCCTATCAGTGCAGCCTCATCAACGCACATCAATGAAGGAGAAAATTTATCTGTATGCAAAATTTTAGAATAAAAACAAAGAAAAACTTTTCTTTTTAAAATGTTTTGCTTTTTTTGTTAACAGTACAAAAAATTAAAAAACCCAAGTGGTAATTAAATACTACCTTATGAAAGTTCTATTTGTGTGGAAAAAAAATTCATATGGGTACAGTGTTACACAATTGTCAAAGTGTAACAGCGCTGAAAGCTGAAAATTGGCCTGGGTAGGAAGTAAAGTGGAGTTCCAACCATTTTTGTGTTTATTAAAAAAAAACTGTAGCTGCTGACTTTTAATAAACACACACCTGTCCCAGGGTCCAGCGCTGTACTCACCCGCGCAGTCCCTTCTCTCCTCCACGGCACCAGCATCTCTGCTGTGACAGCTTGCGTCTTCACAGCCTGGTGCCCACTGTGCGAGTCGTGCTGCGCCTCCTGATTGGTCCATAAGTCTCCTTGGACCTGTGAAAGTTCCCAGGAGAGTGCGGGAGCAAGAAGGGGGACGAACTTCTGGATCACTTCACCGAGGTGAACTGAGCTGGAAGTGGGAGCAGGTACCTGTTAAAATCAGGTACCTGCTCAGCCCCAAAACGTGCTAAATATGGCAAAGGGGGGGGAAATAAGTGGAGCTTCCACATTTGAGTGGAACTCCGCTTTAAGTATGCACACTACCGCCATGTTATGTGCTACATTCGGCGGCTGAAATACACACTAGGGCAGTCTTTCTCAACTCCAGTCCTCATGGACCCCCAACAGGTCATGTTTTCAGGATTTCCCTCAGATGAAACAGCTGTGGTAATTACTAAGGCAGTGAAACTGATCAAATCACCTGTGCAAAATAATGGAAATCCTGAAAACATGACCTGTTGGGGGTCAATGAGGACTGGAGTTGAGAAACACTGCACTAGGGCTTGTATGATCAGGCACCAAGCTTCAAGCTGTGTAAGAAAAACAATGCAAACAGAGCAAAGCTACAATCCCCATGTACTCAGCAGTGCAGGTCAAACACAGGAGCCAGTGATGAGATTAATCGCTACACCGGAACCCTGGCAGGCTGTGATCTGTGATGAGAAATAAGGCCTGTGTAACCACCCAACACAAAGTAAATTCGTAATACCAGCTGTTATTGGTACATCTAGCTTCTCTCTGAAACCTGTTTATGATTAGTACACCTTCTGTTCGACCGCAATTACAAGTTCTCAGCTATGCGTAGATACACTACAACCAGATATACACAGTGCAATAAAGCTATGCGAGGCATCAATAAAGTTTTGTGAGAACGTTTAAAATACAATCCGCATAGAGCGCAGTGAAGCTGTGTCGTCATTGGGCTGCGACTTCCTGCGCTGGCGACTCTCAATGTCAGCCTCTTTGTAGAGCTCGGCAGCTGCAGGAGCTCAAGTGACGACGATGCTAACGTTCCGATCCAGGTACGCTGCACTACATCGTTTCCACTCATTTCAGGAACGTGTATAAAGGATTATTTTTATATTGTTCACAGAAGTTTATTGTCCCTAGTGTGCTGTGATTAAAATGGCTGTAGTTGAAGGTGTTTCATAATTAAATGTCTTGTAAACAGCCATAGATGAGTTTTTTTTCCCTTCAAGAAGCAGGTTGAACAGAAAATAACTAAACGATTCTCCCATCCAAAGACTCGATGTGGATGAGAGAATCCTCCCTGCTGAGACTTCTCTGCCTTCATAATACACTGATTAGTGCCATTGGCTATAGCCTGTGGCACTGACCAAGCAGGGAAACCCCGACAGGGTGGTTGTACAGAAATTGATCGATAGGTTGACTTCTGTACAACCAAAGTCCTATGGCCGATTTTAACAGCTGAAGTCAAATCTTACATGGATCGAAGTTTAGTGGATTCAACAGGGATTGGCTGAATTTCAACCCATGTATGGGTAGGCTGCTTGTACAGAAGTTGTACTACCGACTGACATCTGTCCTGTCAGGTTTTTGGTGCTCCATCAGTGTCTGAATACAATGGCACAGCGGAAGGATTTTCCCACCCACCTTGAATGTGTGGATGGGGAAATTAAAGTGGAGTTCCAGTGAAAATAAAAAAACAAAACAAAAGTCAGCAGCTACAAAAATTGTAGCTGCTGATTTTTAAGAAAAGGACACTTACCTGTCCCATGGTCCCACGATGCCCCCCCCCCACTTCCCCGCAGCCTGTTTTTCCAGCCGCCCTGTGTTCCTGGCGCCGGCATCTTCTCTGTGGGCAATCGGTTGTGACAGCTTGTGGCTTCACAGCTGGGTGCCCTGCGCATGTGCAAATAGCACTGTGCATTGTAAATGATCCCATAGTCTTCTGGGACCTGTCACGTGTCCCAGAAGACTACAAGGGGGGCAACATCTGCTTCTGATCACCTAGACGATCGCAGCAGAAGTGGGAGCAGGTACCTGTCAATTTTGGATACCCGCTAACCAAAGGTGCCAATCCAGTCCTTTTGGGTGGAGCTCCGCTTTTAGTCTTTTTTTCCCATGCAACCTGCTGGTTGAACAAAAAAAAAGTAATTTATGTGCCGCTTAATAATAATTTAGTGTAGTGTGGATAATCTTTTTAAAAGGTAAGTATCATTCTGACCCTGTATCACGTTACATCCATATTAACCTCCCTGGAGGTATTCCCAAGTGTAGCTCGGGGTAAAGTTTCAATACCACAAGCGGTAACCCTGAGCTACACTCGGGAATACCTTGCAGTGCTGTTCTGGGATCTCTTCACTTACCTTGTCCTTCACTCCTGCGATGTCCTTCCTGCAATGTCCCCTGCAATGTCCTCCGGCCGGCATCTGTCTTCTGTGTTCAGTTCCCTGCGACGTCAGGACGTAAGGGGGTGGAATTGGCAGGAAATTTGAAAATGTTAAAAGTGACATTCACTAAATTCACATAGTAAAACATTACTGTTTCAAGCCATTTCACATACATTTTGTCCCGAGTGCTTTGTCCTGTGCCCTGCCTGCATTTTTACTGTTCTTTCTTCCTTGAAACTGAGAAAAGTCCATGGCGTCCAAAAAGCGTCCCTTTAGGTCAAAAGCGGTTTTAGACCAGCTAGAGAACAGCGATAGTAAATGAGAACCACTTGCAGAATTGAGTGATAATGATTCGTGGGGAAATTCGTCATCAGACACTGAAAACGATTTTGCGACTTTGCTCAGTGATGTGCGAACGTGGCGCTCTATTTCAAATTTCAGTGTTTTTGGTTTGATTATATTATTGAATTAAATGTATTATTATTATATTATTATTTTTTATGATTATTTATTAAATTATAATTTATGATTTCGTGTTTCAAATTTTAACATACCCGGAATGTTTACTAGACTCTTGTTCGGACAGATTTCAGTGAGTTATTCCTAAAAATTACAGGCCTACAATAAAAAAACAACATATTTCCATGCAAAAAAAGTCCCGCTTTGAGCACAGAAATATGGACATAATCAGACCGCTAGGGAGGCTACGACACAGTTCACACCACTTACACGCTGCCAACTGCAGACAGCTGTCATTAATTGTAAATGGCACCCCCACGCAAATAGGAAATGTGGGTGTGTTTGCAGCTACCAAAAAGCATGGCACTACCATGTGGTTTGGTGTGATATTAAAAATCATGCCTATGCAGTTTGGCAGACGATTGAGCCCCCCCTCTTCACCCTATCCCCACTCACTGAATCAGGGATTCCTCTCCCTACCATCTCTTGTCATCATTTGCATTCATTGCAGCTATGTGTGGCTTTGCCTATACAGCTGTGTCATTCATTCACAAGAACCTGTGAATGAAAAGACTAGCACAAATGCGTTTACATCACCACACTTTGGGGTCTATTTATAAAACATTCCTTGGCTGAATGGCACACACATTCATGCAAGCTGGACATTGATTGAAAGCTCCATCTAGTGGCCAAAATGCAGTATTTTTTTATTGAGATAGTTTGGAAAACTATACTGCATTTTGGCTACTAAAAGGAGCTGACAATCATAGGAATTATTCTGTTACAGTAATTATGAAGAATATTTGTCCAGTCTGCACAGAAGTGTGTGATATTCTTCAAACGAACATGTAAGGACCTGGATCACCTTCTAGTGGCACTGTGGTTCCCAGAGCTGAAGGGTGCAGTTCCGGTGGCCACCAGCAGGTGTCTTCGTTAAATGAAAAATGTCCCTTGTGCTGATGGGTGGTGGTGAAATCTTCATTCCTCTGCCCCCTGTTACATAAGCTCCTAGGCCTGTCACAGACACTCTTCAGAAGTGCCAGCTATGCCTGCACTCTGCACCCCCGCCATTCATACAAGCTGTGCTATCACTTACACAATGAAAAGTGCACTATGAGTGGAGGACCAGTGAATGAATGAAAGCTCTGCCTCCTTCATTCACAGAGCACTGTTCGCTGGAAAAAGCAATAGTACAGCTTTGTTTTAATGGAGCATGGGGACAGAAATAACAGGCATAGTCTTAACCTTTGAGAGTACCTGTGACATGAAAACAGCAGCCACCAGTGCATGTGAGTACCATCCTTTGTGCTGATTTAAAGTGGTATTAAAGGGCTCTTAATGATTTATCCCTACAGGTAAGCCTATGGTAAGGCTTACCTGTAGGTACTGTAAATATCTCATAAAGGGGCGTTTAGGGGATATTTACTTTAGTAGTGCCGGTAATGTCACTGGTGCAAGTACACTGCTCTCTCAATGGATGGCGTGCTGCAGCCATGATTCCCATGCACATGCGCAGAAATGGCATCATCACGGCTCAGCCAGTCAAACAGCCACAGCCTGCGAACCCGGAAAGGAAGACCGTCTGACGATGGAAGCCCTGTCAGCAGTGACAAAGCACTGCTGGAGGACTTTGTTTTTATAAGGTAAGTCTTTCATAATGTGCTAGTATGCAATGCATATTAGTACATTATACGCTTAACTTGCTGGGAGAAGATTTTTGTGTTCTTTTTTTTGTGGTTTACTACCGCTTTAAAAAAGTATAAAAAATGTAACTAAATTTATTTTCTATGCACATTGGGCTAAAATAAATACCAGTGCTCTGGGCAGAAAAAACACTAGTATTGAATGTATTGTGTACTGGTGTTTAGGAGCATTTAGTGGTCTTTTTCTGCCAGAAAAATGCCTCAGAAATGCAAAACAAAAGGGGTTTTGTTTTTCCTCCAAACATTAAGCTTAAATAAATGCCTCTAGACTACCTAATATGCATGGACTCATAGGATAACATTAGTTACAGTACTTCTACAGGCATAACGCTGTACTCCTCTAGGTAGCAGCATTTTTTTAAGCCAGTTGGCATGGAGTGAGTCTTAAGCTTAAGACTCCATGCTCACTAGCTTATTTTAAGCTCCTAGCAGCTCCTTGATCACTTTTTTTTCTGTCCCTTGAAGTAAATAGTGTTATGTGTCCATGCACACTGTTGTAGGCTAGAAGCATTTTCAAGCTTCAGCTTCTACGAGCAGAAAAAAACACTTCTTTTTTTGGGGGGAGTAATTTGTTTGCAGAAAAAAAGGCTAAATGCTGGTTCCAACCTTTTTTTTTTCTGATTAGTAAACCGACATTAAAGCTTTGTTTTTTTTTTTTCATAAAATAACAAACATGTCATGCTTACCTGCTCTGTACAATGGATTTGCACAGAGCAGCCCGATCCTCTTCTGGGGTCCGCCGACAGTGCTCCAGGCTCCTCCTCTTCAGCAAGTGACTTTCCATGGGGGCACCTGTGCGTGCTTGTTCTCGAGCTGCCGGGCCTGCATCTATTGACACAGAGCAGGCAGCTCAGCACAGTATTTAATTGAGAGCAACCGGAGCCCACGGCTCCTGCTGCTACCAGTCTACCCCGGGAGGAGGGAGACAGCGGCGAGAGCTGCTACACTCGTGCACATACCTGGTCCGATCAGGCTCAGGTAAATATAAAGGGGGCTGGGGGAGATTTTGCAGCACGGAAGGTTTTTCACCTTAATGCATAGAATGCATTAAGGCTTTAGAACCACCAAGGAGTGGGCCGGAAAACTGGCTGCTGTGTCCTTTACAACGGATGACTCATCAGCTGTCAGTGGGGTTCCTCGCTGCCAGCTGAGTGTAAACAAAAGAATTGGTAATTAAAATTGCCAGTAAAAAAAAACAGCATGGGGGGTCCCTCCCAATCCATACCAGGCCCTTATCTGATTTTAAGGGGAACCCCACTCCAAAATGTAAAAAAAAAATGGTGTGGGGATCCCCCCCAAAATCCATATCAGACCCTTATCCAAATATGTAGCCTGGCGGACCAGGAAAGATGGGGGAGAAGTGAGCACCCCCCTCTTGAAGCATTATGGGGAAGAGGCCCTTGTCCCTATTAATATAGGGATAAGGTGATTTGGGGGGGGGGGGGGAAAGCCCCCCTACCCCAAAGCACCCATTCCCCGATGTTGAGGGCATGTGGCCTGGTATGGTTGGGGTGGGCGTGCTTGCTCGTCCCCCCTTTTCCTGCATATTTGAATTAGGGTCTGGTATGGATTCTGGATTATTTTTTTATATTTTTTTTTACATTTTGGCATGGGCTTCCCCTCAAAATGCATACCGGACCCTAAAAATTTTGGGCTGGAATGGACTGGAGGGGGAACCCCCACGCTTTTTTAATTTTCTTTTATTGCTGGATACTGTTTTGTTTACATTCAGCTGTCAGCAGGGAACCCCTGTTGACAGCTGATAACTCATCCATTGTTAATCGCTTTCCCTCCGCCCTATAGCAGATATACTGCTATACGTGATTTTGCATTTCCGGGTAGGGGGGGTGTTTGCTGAGCATTACCGACGTGGGGAGAGAACTGTATGTAAACAATACAGTTCTCTCCCGTCAGCTCCTGCACACTGTTTTGTATGGCTCTGCACAGCAGAGCCATACAAAGCAGTGTGCTTACAGTTGAAAACACACACACAGCTTACAGTAAAACAGCACAGTCAACCCTTTGATCGCCCCACATGTTAACTCCTTCCTGCCCAGTGCCATTAGTACAGTGTCAGTGCTTTTTACTAGCACTGATCACTGTATTGGTGTTACTGGGGATATCAGTGATACCAAGTCAATTCCCCCCAGTGTTAGAATGCCCGCCACAGTCGCTGATCGTCGCCATTACTAGTAAAAAAAAAAAATCCATTTGTAAACGCTATAACTTTCACGTAAACCAATTAATTTACATGTATTGGGATTTTTTTTTAGTAAAGACATGTAGCAGAATACATTTTACCTTAAATTTATGATGAAAATTGATTTTTTTATTTTTTTTTTACTGGACATGTTTAATAGCAACAATTCAAAAACATAGTTTTTTGCTCAAAATTGTCGGTCTTTTTTTTTATAGCGCTAAAATAAAAACACACGGGTGATCAAATATCACCAAAAGAAAACTCTACTCCTGGGAAAAAAAGGCCGTAAATTTCATTTTGGTGTAGGGTTGCATGACCGCGCAATTGTCCGTTAAAATAACGCAGCTCTGTAACACAAAAAAATGGCCAAGTCAGGAAGGGGGGGTAAATCCTCTGGAGGGCAAGTGGTTAAGGACGCCAGCGGGGGCCGCTACTTAAATGCTAGCACTTTTTTGCAAAGGCTCCTAAACACTACAAAACCCGCTAATATTAGCGGGTTTACATCCAGCGGGTTTTTTTGCGGTTTTCAAGCTGATAGTGTGCATGGAGCCTTAACATTACCTCTCTAGCAGGCGATGAGTCTTAACTTTGCTTTAATAAGGAGCTACAATCTCTGGCAGAATTGTCAACATCTGACAATTTCAGGTGTGTTGGATGCCTTCGCTTCATCACTCACTGTGGTTCCATCCACCATCTCCTAAATTAATATAGGACACGCTAGTGCTGTGAAAGACAGCAGAAGGAAATCCAGCACACACTGGTGGACTAGGCACTGACACACCCAAAAGTTTGTTGGATTCAGAAGGTTATTCAGCCACCAAGGTTCTTGAGTGAATTTGGGACTTGCCACCCGCTGGAAAGGTATTAGGAGTCACTTGAATAACTAGGTATTGTATGTTCTATGGAAACAAATGAATCCAAATAAAAACAGTCTATGTAATTAATTTTTTTAATATTTTAACTGAATTTATTGTTTGAAGAGCATGCCAAACAAAAAAAGAAATCATGAAAGAATCATCTTGTGTATGGTGATTATGTAGATGATGTATGCATTATGCACTGTCCAAGAAATTGCATGGATTACAAGCATGTGAAGAATTTAGAAATTCAGAGGGGAGCTGAAAGGCACCACAATATCAAGAAAAAGAAAGAGGGGAAAACAGAGGAGGAGAATAAACTCCTCACTGGTGAAAAGAAGAGTAAATGGGACTTTAACCATTTCCCTCCCTGCCTATGGCCAGATGGCGGCCGGCAAAATGCTTCAGCGTTCCAGGTGGACGCCATATGGCGTCCTTCCAGGCATGCGCAGTCTGTGCGCCTGCAGAGCCGCTCAGCGGCGCCATCTGACACCAGCTGTGTACCTCGGACACGGCTGATGACAGATTTCCCGGCCCCGTTGCCAGTGCCATGTGACCTGCTGTGACCAATCACAGCAGATGACATGACAGTTGAATACAGTGGATAGATTCATTCATGCCATACATTGTATACTAGTGTGCCTAGCTGTGAATGGTCACAGCGATCACGTGCACAAGTTGGGCCAATCACAGCCCAGCTGTGTCATGTGATTAGCCATGGCCAAATCACAGCTAAGCACAAAAAAAACAAAACAAAAAAACCCTGAATGAATCGATGTCATTTAGGTAACTGCTTGCTTATAGCAAAGTAATTCTTTGCTGTAAGCAAATTGTGTAAAAAAAACAAAATACTGATCACTTCCCCAACGTAGTACAATGTTACTATGGTAACATTGTACTACTTTGGTCATAGTGAAATATGAAAAAAAAAATAATAAAAAAAAAAAAAAAAAAATTTTTTTTTTCATACTGTCACCAGTCAGTGTCCCTGATCAAAGCCATGCCAGTTATATGATGACGCTGTACTGCAATGGTGACAGTATATAAAAAGAAATAGTGAAAATAATTTTTTTAATTTTTTCATTTTCCGAAAAAATCTGACAAAAAAAAAAACTTAAAAAAAACTCGCCATTCCTCTTATGAAGTACGTCGGACTGTCTACTTATTATTATTGTTATTATACAGTGTTTATATAGCACCAAAGGGTTTGCTCAGCGCTGTACATTAGCGAGGGGGACAGAACATGAGACAATACAGTACAATACAATACACGAGGGGTTCGAGGGCCCTGCTGTTTCGAGCTTACAATCTAGGAGGGAGGGGATAGTGGTACAGGAGGAAGTGGCTGTGGGGGATGGAGTGGTAGGAGGAGTGGAGGAGATCGGTTGTTAGGTGAAGGTGGGGTAGGCTTCCCTGAAGAGATGGGTTTTCAGGGTGCGCCTGAAGGTGAGGAGGGTAGGTGACAGTCTGATGGATTGGGGTAGGGCGTTCCAGAGGATGGGGGAAGTCCTGCAGTCGGGCGTGGGAGGAGGAGACCAGGGAGCTAGAGAGTAGGAGGTCTTGTGAGGAGCGAAGAGCACGGGTAGGGTGGTATTTGGATATCAGGTCAGTGAGGTAGTTTGGGGCAGCGTTGTGAATGGCTTTGTATGTCAGAGTTAGTAATTTGAATTTAATGCGTTGGGCAATCGGGAGCCAGTCAAGGGATTGGCAGGGGGGGGGGGGTGGCAGATGTGGAGCTGTTGGTGAGGTGGATCAGTCTAGCCGCTGAGTTCAAATTGACTGGAGTGGGGATAGCATTTGTTTGGGTAGGCCAGTAAGAAGGGAGTTGCAGTAGTCCAGGCGTGAGATGAGGGAGTGTACGAATTGTTTAGTAGTGTCTAGGGTGAGGAACGTACGTATCTTGGAGATGTTGCGGAGGTGGAGCCAGCATTACTTTGATAGTGATTGGACATGAGGTTGGAGGGAATGGTTTGAGTCCAGGGTGACACCCAGGACTTTGGCGTGTGGGGTGGGATTGATGGTGGCGTTGCTAGTCATGATGGAGAGGATGGGGGGGGGGGCGCGGGCTGGGGGGAAAACTAGGAGCTCGGTTTTGGACAGGTTTAACTTGAGGAAATGGAGCGACATCCAGTCTGATATGTCATTTAGGAGGTGGGCGATGCGGGCGGAGAGAGAGGGGGTGAGGTGAGGAGTGGAGAGGTAAATTTGTTTGTCGTCGGCATAGAGGTGATAGTTGAAGCCGTGGGAGTGTATCAGTTTGCCAAGGGAAGAGGTGTAGATGGAGAAGAGGAGGGGTCCGAGGACAGAGCCTTGGGGGACTCCAACAGAGAGAGGGGGAGGTGGCAGCGTTATAGGTACCGCTGAAGGAGCGTTGGGATAGGTAGGAAGAGAGCCAGGAGAGAGCAGCGTCCCTGATGCCAAAGGAGTGCAGTTTAGTAAGGAGGAGGGGGTGGTCGACGGTGTCGAAGGCCGCGGAGAGGTCGAGGAGCAGGAGGACTGAGTAGTGGCCATTAGCTTTAGCGGTTAGCAGGTCGTTAGTGATTTTAAGTAGGGCGGTTTCGGTGGAGTGTAGGGGATGGAAGCCAGACTGTAGTGGATCAAGGAGGTTGTTATCATTGAGGTGGACGCTTAGGCGATTATAGGCTAAGCGCTCAAGGAGCTTGGAAGTGAATGGCAGCAGGGAGATGGGTCTAAGGTTGTTTAGGTCAGTGGGGTCAAGGGAGGGTTTTTTGAGTATGGGGGTGATGTGTGCGTGCTTTAGGGGGAAGGGGAATGCGCCAGTAGAGAGGGAGAGATTGAAGATGTGGGTGAGGGAGCAAATGATGGAGGAGGGGGGTGACTGGAGGAGGAGTTGTGAGGGGATAAGGTCCAGGGGGCAAGTGGTGAGGCGGGCTTCAGTGAAGACCTTAGTGACCTCCTCAGTGGTAGCAGGGCTGAAGGAGTGGAGTGTTGGGGAGGTTATAGTGTGCGGGGCGTTAGGTATGGTGGGTTGCAGTGCGGTTGCAACGTCAGAGGAGGGGAGAGTTGAGGGCGTGATGGAGGGAGGGAGGCTAGGTGTAGAGGTAGATTACGAATTGACAATGTCCTTACGGATTGCGTCAATCTTGTTTTGGAAATGGTTGGCAATCTTGTGGGCGGTGAGTGAGGTACTGAGTGGAGGTGGGGGGGGAGAGAGCAGGGATTTGAAAGTGGAGAAGAGCCGGCGAGGACAGGTGGAGAGGGTGTTGATGAGGGTTACGAAATATGCTTGCTTGGCGGCGTGGAGGGAGGTGGTATAGGTGAGGAAGGCGGATTTGTAGAGGGAGAACGCTTGAGGGGATCTGGTTTTGCGCCATAATCACTCCAGCACGCAACTACGTCGTTTGAGACATTTTGTATGGTCATTGTGCCATGGTTGAAGCGGTCAGGGTCTGATGTTATGCGTGGTTAGGGGTGCCAGGGAGTCTAGGGCAGCTGACAGTGAGTCGTTGTATGCAGTAGTGGCCAGGTCAGGGCATGTCAGTGGAAGGATACTGTCGTACAGACGGTCAGCTGCCGAGTGGAGATGGACCGGGTTCAGGTTGCGGAGGTTACGGCTGGTGATGGTTTGACACTTTGGGGGGGGGGAGTTAGGGGAGGGGGAGATGGAAAACATGAGGAGGTGGTGGTCAGAGAGGGGGAAGGGTGTGTTAGTGAAGTTGTGGAGGGTGCAGAGATAGGAGAAAACGAGGTCCAGGGTGTTCCCATCGGTGTGGGTGGAGGACTGTGTGCACTATGTGAGCGCGAAAGAGGAGGTTAGGAGGAGGAGTTGGGAAGTAGCTGGGTTGTTGACGTTGATGGGGATATTGAAATCCCCAAGGATGATGGTCGGTAGCTCAGAGGAGAGGAAGAAGGGAAGCCAGGCGGCAAAGTCATCTAGGAAGAGGGATACGGATCCAGAAGGCCGATAGATCACCGCAATCCTCGGGGGCGGGAGAGAAGAGCCGAATGCAGTGGGCCTCGAAGGAGGAGAAGGATAGGGAGGAGGGGTTAGGGAGGACCTGGAAGGTGCTCAGCGGTGACAGGAGCATGCCGACCCCACCGCCTCTGCGACCACTCGGTCTGGGTGAGTGGGTCCAGACGAGGCCTCCATAGGTGAGTGCTGCAGGGGAGGTGGAGTCAGTGGCTTGGATCCAGGTTTCAGTGACCGCTAGGAGGTTGAGGGAGTGGGAGACAAAGAGGTCATGGATGGCGGTGAGCTTGTTGCAAACCAAACGGGGATTGAGGTGTGCAACCGAGAGAGGAGGGGTGGATGCGGGGAGGAGGGGGACGGGTATGAGGTTGAGGGGGTTGCGGCGGCTGGCGGGAGCAGGAGGGTGCCTAGAGGAGGAGTGGGGAGGTAGGGGGCCAGGGTTTGGGGAGATGTCACCGGCGGTTAGGAGAAGGAGAAGGGTGAGGAAGGTGGCATGAGAACGGGATGTGCAGGAGTGTGTGGATCTGTTAGTGGTGGCGTGTGGGTGGAGTATTAGGAGGAGGTGGTGAGAGCCGTAGTGGGGAGAAGGAAGAAGTGAAGGAGCAATGTAGAGCTGTTTTGGGGGAGTAGTGGGGTAGAGGGAGGCGATTTTGGGAATGGAGGAGAGGAATACGAGGAGGAGGAGTGCAGTTGGCATGTTAGGGTGAGCGGACTGCTGGTCAGATCGAGGAGGTTAGAGGTTTCATATCAGGGAGTGATGATGCGGAGAGTCTGTCACGTCGTGGCGGGGTTCATCTGTGTCCATCTGTAGGAGGAGAGTGCGAGTGGTGGGCGGCTGGGTCAGCAGCTGGCTAGTTGCAGTCTGTGGGTGCTTTAGGCTGGCGTCCGTGGGTGCTGTGGCACGGCGTCGGTGGGTACAGTGGCTCAGGAGGTGCAGAAGGCCCGGCGTCAGGAGGTGCAGAAGGCCCTGCGTCAGGAGGTGCAGAAGGCCCGGCATCAGGGGGTGCTGAGGGTCCGGCGTCAGGGGGTGCCGAAGGCCCGGCGTCAGGGGGTGCCGAAGGCCCGGCGTCAGGGGGTGCCGAAGGCCCGGCGTCAGGAGGTGCCGAAGGCCCGGTGTCAGGAGGTGGCGCATGCCGACATCTGGAGGTGGTGTAGGCCAACGTCTGGAGGTGGTGTAGGCCGATGTCTAGAGGTGGAGTGGGCTAGGCGTTGGCAGGTGCAGCAGGGTCCAGCGTCAGTGGGTGCAGTGGCCAGTGCGTGTGGATGCTGTGGGCCAGCGAATGAGGGTGCTAAGGGGCCCAGCGTCTGTGGGAGCGGTAGGGTCAGCAGCTGGCTAGTTGAAGTCTGTGGGTGCTTTAGGCTGGCGTCCGTGGGTGCTGTGGCACGGCGTCGGTGGGTACAGTGGCTCAGGAGGTGCAGAAGGCCCGGCGTCAGGAGGTGCAGAAGGCCCTGCGTCAAGAGGTGCAGAAGGCCCGGCATCAGGGGGTGCTGAGGGTCCGGCGTCAGGGGGTGCCGAAGGCCCGGCGTCAGGGGGTGCCGAAGGCCCGGCGTCAGGAGGTGCCGAAGGCCCGGTGTCAGGGGGTGCTGAGGGTCCGGCGTCAGGGGGTGCCGAAGGCCCGGCGTCAGGGGGTGCCGAAGGCCCGGTGTCAGGAGGTGCCGAAGGCCCGGTGTCAGGAGGTGGCGCATGCCGACATCTGGAGGTGGTGTAGGCCAACGTCTGGAGGTGGTGTAGGCCGATGTCTAGAGGTGGAGTGGGCTAGGCGTTGGCAGGCGCAGCAGGGCCCAGCGTCAGTGGGTGCAGTGGCCAGTGCATGTGGATGCTATGGGCCAGCGAATGAGGGTGCTAAGGGGCCCAGCGTCTGTGGGAGCGGTAGGGTCCGGCGATCGTAGGTGTTGTATGGCCCGGTGTCAGGGGGTGCTGGAGGCCGCGTGGCAGGCTCGCCTCCGCCGGATTGGATGGGGCTCGGGGTTGTGCGGTGGCAGGGACAGGGCTGTGAGGTACACAGTGGGAAGCAGATGTGGTGGCAGTGGCTTACCCTCTCGGAGACGGTGGCAGCCAACCCTCTTGGTGCCGGTGGGGGTGGTTGCTGCTTCCCGTCTCTCTGCGGCTGCTGTAGGTAGGGGAGGCAGTGGTGGTAGCTCTCCTCTCGCTGGCGCGGACGGCGGCATCCTGGTTTAGGCGTTGGGCAGCAGCGGGGCTTAGAAGGCAGCAGTAGGCCGCAGGGGACAGGACGTGCAGTACCCCTCCTGGGTGATGGCAGGACCTCCGGAGCGGCTGGTGAGGGTGCCAACGGGGGCGGTGGTGGCGTCCCCTTTGGAGCAGGGTTGCGTCCCCTCTCGAGCGGGGCATCCCGGTCAGCCGCGGTCCTCTGCGGTTCACCGCGGCCGGCAGGAAAGGCCACGGCTTCAGGGGCCGTGGTAGGCCGCGAGTCACCGGGGCTCCGCTGGAGGGACAGGGTCTACTTTGCAAAAAGGGGTCATTTGGGGGATATCTGTACTGTTCTGACATTCTTCGACCTCAAGAAATTAGATTGGCTGTCAGTACTTCAGGACTGATCAATTTTCAGATCTATACCATAGTTTGTGAACTCTATAACTTTCCTACAAACTAAAAAATACATCCTAATTTGGGTTATTTTCACCAAAGACATGTAGCAGAATACATCTCGGCCTAAATGTATGAAGAACAATTATTTGCAAACTTTTATAACAGAAAAAAAGAAAAACTTGTTTTTTTTTCAAAATTTTTGGTCTTTTTTTTGTTAATTTAGCAAAAAATAAAAACCCGAGTGGTGATTAAATACCACCAAACGAAAGCTCTAGTTGTGTGAAGAAAATGATAAAATTTTAGTTTGGGTACAATATTGTATGACCGCGCAATTGTCATTCAAAGTGTGAGAGCGCTGAAACCTGAAAAATAGCCTGGGCAGGAAGGGGGTTAAAGTGCCCGGTATGGAAATGGTTAAAGGTGCCAAAAAAATGAGAATAAAACAAAAAATTCTAACGTTTATTACAATCATTTAAAAAAATCTCATTAAAGAAATGCAATTTGAGTATCCCAAACTTGATGATATTTTAGTCAGTTTTACATAATCGGTGCAATAATTCTCAACATGTTTTGCCTGATTAAGGCTTCTTTAGGAGATGTTGCATACAACACCTTCAACAACAAATCATACTAAGTTACAGAATATGCTAATGAATGTGTTAAACAGATTGAAAAAACCTAGGTATATGAATAAAGGAATTGTAAATGTGTAATCATACATATGGTATTTATTAACTGTTTGCTGACCACCCACAGTAGTTATACTGCGGCAGGGTGGCACCGCTGTGCACAATCACGTATATATTTTTTTACTGGACATGTTTTACAGCAAAAAGTCCAAAATATTGTTTTTTTCTCAAAATTGTCGGTTGTTTTTTTTTATAGCGCAAAAAATAAAAAAATGCACAGACGATCAAATACCACCGAAAGAAAGCTCAATTCGTAGGAAAAAAAGGACGTAAATTTTGTTTGGGTGCAGCGTTGCATGACCGCGCAATTGTCAGTTAAAGTAACGCAGCACCGTAATGCAAACCGCTTCTGTAACCGCTTTCTGACCGCCCTATAGCAGAAATACTGCTACAGGGTGGCACGGGTGCACAAATTCACGTATATATACGTGATTTGCGTTCCCGTGGTTTTCACGCCCCTCCCAGATAGCGTCAGTTTGCCTGTCAGTACACCAGTAATCACATTTAACCCCAGATTGTCAGGAACACGTTCATACACAATAAACCTCCATTACTAGTATAGTGTCTGAACGGATCAATATATTTGACCAAATCAGTACTATACCAGTGTTCACATTAGTATAGCATCCCCAAAAGCGCAGCATTAGCAGGATCAGCCCCAGCACCTGCGTTTAACCCCTACGCTTACCCCCCCCTTTTCCCCCAGCAAGTGCAGTGTCAGTAGGTCACTGTCACTTGATACATTGCGGACAAAACCGCAGTGTTTGCAGAATCAGCACCCTTTCATCCCCCATTCACTGCCCAACCCGGAATTCAGTTGGAAACAGCAAATTTAACTACTCCCCTTGATATTTTGGAGCTGTTTTTCACAGAAGATCTGTATGCAATGATTGTGGATCAAAGCAATTTATATGCACAAAAATTTATCGCCGCCAACCCAAATTCAAACCTTGCTAGACCATGGAAACCCATTATGGTTTCCGAATTCAAATTTTTTTTGGGCCTAACCCTCAACTCCTCTGTCGTCCTCGAGGTGACCCTGAAAACCAAAAAACAAAACATAGCATATATACCCAACAAGGACCAGTGATGTACTGGTACATCACTAGACTTTGAATGGTTATACCAGGATGATGCCTACAGCTGCAGGCATCATCCTGGTATAGTTTTTTCAGCCGGCGATCGGCTTTCATGTAAAAGCAATCCTAGTGGCAAATTAGCTGCATAATTTCTTTTACAAGCAGCGGGAGACTATGCCCCCCCTCCCCCGCTGCCTTCCACGGCCTTCTCTGGCAGTCCCGTGCCTTCGGGGAACCTGAGAATGCAGCCAGTGTTTCTGCCAGCTGACCATAGAGCTGATTGGAGACCGGAATGGTGCCAATCATCTTTATAGTCTAAGAAATCGGAAGCTATGAGCATTTCATCACTTCAGTTTCGCAGGATATAAACAGCGCCATTTGTTATTTGGGAAAGCATCTGATCACTCTGATCACACCGATCTTGGTGAGATTAGATAATGTAACGGCAGAGGAGATATCTAGAGTCTAATAGACCCCATTGAAGTTATAGGGGATATTTGAATTTCTTGTGATAGCATTAAAACTTATTAAAAAAAAACATGAAAGGGATAGTGTAAAAATAATTAAAAAAATCAAAATAACTTAAAAAAAAAAAAAAAAAAGCACCCTCGCCCCCCCCCCCTCCATGTGCGCGAGCGTTGACCCTCTGTCTGTATGTAAACAGGGGTTGCACCATGCATGTGAGGTAGCACCACAAATGTCAGATCAAGGGCAGTTTGTCGCCATTGCACGGGGCATGCATAGCTTTAAAGCATGTCATGTTTGGTATCCATTTACTCGGCATACCATTTCAGCACCTACCATTTTATTCACTAGGGTGTCTGCTTTAAAAAAAAATATAATATTTGGGGGTTCAAAGTAATTTCCTAGCAAAAAATACTGATTGTTTTCAAGGGAACAAAAAGTGTTAGAAAAGGCTTGGTCTTCAGGTGGTTAGAAATGTGAATGATGTGTGGCATAAACTTCTAATGCTGGGCTTAAAATGCCCCAACCCCCCAAAACGACCCCTTTTTGGAAAGTAGACAGCCCAAACTATTTGCTGAGAGGCATGTTGAGTCAATAGAAGAATTAAATTTTTTACCAGAAGTTTTTGGAAAATGACAAAGAAAAAAAATTATTTTTTTACACAATTTGTCTCTTAAATGATTTATTGTTCACACATGCCATGGGTATATGTGGAATTACTCCCCAAAATACATTTTTCTACTTCTCCCAAGTATGGGTGTGCCACATGTGAGAGACTTTTTGGCAGTCTAGCCAAGTACAGGACCCCACCATCCAATAAGCACCTTCAGGCTTTTAAAGGGCTTTATTTCTTCATTCCACTTCCTGACTACCTATCACAGTTTCGGATACCCTGAAATGCCAGGATAGCACCAAACCCCCCCCAAATGACCCCTTTTCTGGAAAGTAGACACCCCAAAGAATTTGATAAGAAGCATGGTGAGCATTTTGCAGATCTCGTTTGTTGTTACAAGTTTTTGGAAAATGAAGAAAGAAAACAAAAACATATTTTTTATTTTTTTATATTTCATAGCCCTGTGAGAACAAATTAGATCTGAAAAATACTCACCGTGCCTCTTTTTAAATTCCTTGGGGTGTCTACTTTCCAAAAAGGGGTCATTTGGTGGGGTTTGGTGCTATCCTGGCATTTCAGGGCCTCTGAAACTGTGATGGGTAGTGAGGAAGTGAAATGAGGAAGTTAAGCACCTTCAAGCTTTCAAAGTGGTCATTGGATTTCAGGCTCCTGTATGTGGTAGGCTCCCAAAATTCTCTCACATGTGGTATCCCCATACTCGGTAAAAGTAGCAGAATGTATTTTTGGGTTTAATTCCACATATACCCATGGCTTGTGTGAGAAATATATAATTTAAATGACAACTTTGTGTAAAAAAAGAAAAGTTTTTGCCATTTTCCAAAAACTTGTGGAAAAAAAATGAATATTCCATGGACTCACTATGTGTCAGGAATGGACTGGCCAGCAATGGTGGGACTCGCCTGCCTTATGGGCTGCAGTACCAGGGCTGGCCAGCGGGTGCTCCCAGCAATCAGAGACTCAACCTTGCAGCCAGCTAAACACCTGAAACTGCTTATACTGGTGTATTTAAGGGATGGCCAGACCTGCAGACTCTGCCTTGGTGTGTGTTTTTCCTGGGCCCTGTATCCTGTTCCTGCATCCGGTTCCTGTTCCTGTCTTGTTGCTGACCCTGCCTGATCTGACCTCTGCTGACTTCTCCTGCTCTGACCCCGGTTCGTTCCTGACCATTCTCCTCTGCCTGACCCTCTGTACCATGCTGCCCGCTACCTGCTGAACCTGGCTTGTGACCCCGACCATTCTCCGCTTGCTCCCCCTGTACCTACCTGCCCGATTGATATTGACCCGGCCTGCCTGACGACGCTTGCATTGTGTGTACTGTCATCTGTGGGTGGTTGGTTTGGTTTGTTTGCACTGTGTTATGTTTTAGTATTGCACTGCGTTTATGTTTGTATTGTTAGTGTTAATAAATTATATTTATAACATATCTGAAGTCTGCGTTTCCCTGCGTCAGTCACACACCTCTGGTCATACCCGGGAGCCCTGAAACTATGCCTCTCAGCAGATAGCTTAGGGTGTCTACTCTCCGAAAAGGGGTAATTTGGGAGTGTTTGTACTGTCCTGGTATTTTAGCACCTCAAGAAATGTGATGGGCAGTCAGAAAGTAAAAGCTGTGTAAATTCCATTATCTACACCCTGTTCCAAATTATTATGCAAATTATATTTTTCTCATTTACCTAAATAATTGATGTAAATATCAGTCAGCATAATTCTCATGTTATCAACTATTAAGAGTACAATTCAAATTTTATTGAACAAACCTCCTAATGATAACAGTATTTTTTTAAACATAAAAAACTTACAATGCACTGTTCCAAATTATTACGCACAGTAAGTTTCAAAACACTTTATAGGTTGTAAAGAACTGAAAATTGTCATTTGTTGTGTTTGCAGCGTATTTACTGAAATCAAAAGCTATTTCAATCAAACTTTTAACAACATTTTAACTTTTTAAACATTTTAACAGTTCACGTTACATTTTAACATAGGACCCCTTATTTGATAGCAGCTTCACAAGTCTTGCATCCATTGAACTTGTAAGTTTTTGGACAGTTTCTGCTTGAATTTGTTTGCAAGATGTCAGAATAGCCTCCCAGAGCTGCTGTTTTGATGTAAACTGCCTCCCACCCTCATAGATCTTTTGCTTGAGGATGCTCCAAACATTCTCAATAGGATTGAGGTCAGGGGGGGATGGAGGCCACACCATGACTTTCTCTCCTTTTATCCCCATAGCAGCCATTGATGCAGAGGTATTCTTTGCAGCATGAGATGGTGCATTGTCATGCATGAAGATGATTTTATTACGGAAAGCATAGTTCTTCCTTCTGTACCAGGGAAGAAAGTGGTCAGTCATAAACTCCACATACTTTGCAGAGGTAATCTTTACACCTTCGGGGACCCTAAAGGGGCCGACCAGCTCTGTTCCCATGATTCCGGCCCAAAACATGACTCCACCACCGCCTTGCTGACGTCGCAGCCTTGTTGGAACAGGGTGGCCGTCCACCAACCATTTACTACTCCATCCATCTGGACCATCCAGGGTTGCACGACACTCATCAGTGAACAGGACTGTTTGAAAATTAGTCTGTATGTATTTTTCTGCCCAATGCAACCGTTTCTGCTTGTGAGCATTGGTTAGTGGTGGCCGAATAGAAGGTTTATGCACAGTTGCAAGACTCTGGAGGACTCTACACCTTGATGTCCGTGGGACTCCAGAGGCTGACGTCGCAGCCTTGTTGGAACAGGGTGGCCGTCCACCAACCATTTACTACTCCATCCATCTGGACCATCCAGGGTTGCACGACACTCATCAGTGAACAGGACTGTTTGAAAATTAGTCTGTATGTATTTTTCTGCCCAATGCAACCGTTTCTGCTTGTGAGCATTGGTTAGTGGTGGCCGAATAGAAGGTTTATGCACAGTTGCAAGACTCTGGAGGACTCTACACCTTGATGTCCGTGGGACTCCAGAGGCACCAGCAGCTTCAAATATCTGTTTGCTGCTATGTAATGGTATTTTAGCAGCTGCTCTCTTGATCCGATGCATGGATCTTGTAGAAATCTTCCTCAATGTGCCTTTATCTGCACGAACCCGTCTGTGCCCTAAATCAGCCACAAATCTCTTAATAGTGCGATGATCACGCTTAAGTTTTCGTGAAATATCTAATGTTTTCATACATCGTCCAAGGCATTGAACTATTTCACTCTTTTCGGCAGCAGAGAGATCTTTTTTTCTTCTCCATATTGCTTGAAAGTGGTGCTCTGCTTAACCTCCCTAGCGGTATGATTATTTCAGATTTTTGCTGCTGAAAGCGGTACCATTATTTTGCATGGAAATAATTAGTTTTTTTTATTGTAGGCTGTAATTTTTAGGAATAACTCACTGAAATCTGTCCGAACAAGAGTCTATTAAACATCCCGGGTATGATAAAATTTGAAACACGAAATCATAAATTATAATTTTAATAAATAATCATAAAAAATAATAATATAATAATAATACATTTAATTCAATATTATATTCAAACCAAAAACACTGAAATTTGAAATAGAGCGCCAAGTTCGCACACTGCTGAGAAAAGTCGCAAAATCGTTTTCAGTGTCTGATGACGAATTTCCCCACGAATCATTATCACTCAATTCTGCAAGTGGTTCTGATTTACTATCGCTGTTCTCTAGCTGATCTAAACCCGCTTTTGACCTAAAAGGACACTTTTTGAACGCCATGGACTTTTCTCAGTTTCCAGGCAGAAAGAACAGACAAAATGCAGGCAGGGCACAGGACAAAGCAGTAGGGACAAAATGTATGTGAAATGGGTTGAAACAGCAATGTTTTACTATGTAAAATTTGTTTGGAAAAAAATGACATTTTTTAAAATGTTCTAATTTCCCACTGCCGGCAGCGCCCGTACGTCCAGACGTCACGGGGACCGGAACACAGAAGCCGGATGCCGGCATCGGCCGGAGGAGATGGCCGGGGACGCTGCAGGGGACACATCGCGGGAGCGAAGGACAAGGTAAGCTCTGCAGGGAATCCCTATGCAGCGCCGCATGGTAAGCCCGAGTGTAGCTCGGGGTTACCGCTTTTGGTACTGACATTTTACCCCGAGCTACACTCGGGAATACCGCTAGGGAGGTTAATAATGTGGAACAACCTCTTTTAGTAGTTTTTCCTTAAATTGGGCTCACCTGCCAATCTAATTATCACAGGTGTCCGAGATTGTTTTCAGTGATCAAAAGAGCCCTGAGACACAATGCCATCCATGAGTTAAACTGAAAAACAAAATATTTAATCTTTGTGACACTTAAATAGAATTTGCATAATAATTTGGAACAGGGTGTATACCATAGTTTGTAGATGCTATAACCTTTACACAAAGCAATCAATATACGCTTATTGGGATTTTTTTAAACAAAAACATGCAGCAGAATACATTTTGGCTTAAATTTATGCCAACATTTGAGTTTTTGGATATTTTTTATGACAGAAATGAGAAAATATCGTTTTTTTTAAAAATTATTTTAATATTTTTTGTTTATAGCGGCAAAAATAAAAAGCGCACAGGTGGTCAAATACCACCAAAAGAAAGCACTATTTGTGTGAAAAAAAGGACATAAATTTCATACTGCATGACCGCGCAATTCTCAGTTAAACTAGCGCAGCGCTGTATAGCAAAAAAATGGTGTAAATTGCAGTATCTATACCATAGTTTGTAGACGCTATAACTTTCACACAAAGCAATCAATATACACTTATTTGGATTTTTTTTACCAAAAACATGTAGAAGAATACATTTTGGCCTAAATGTATGACTAACTTTGAGTTTACTATATATTTTTTATAGCTGAAAGTAAAAAATATAATTGTTCTTAAAAATTTTTGGTATTTTTTTGTTTATAGTGCAAAAAATAAAAAGCGCACAGGTGTTCAAATACCACTGAAAGAAAGCTCTATTTGTGTGAAAAAAAGGATGTAAATTTCATGTGGGTACAGCATTTCATGACCGCACAATTATCTACCACATTAATCTGTTGAAGGCCTGGAGGGACAGGGAATCCCTAGTCGCAGAGGCTTTGTCCCCAGCTCCATCTGACCGTTTAGTTCCTGAGGTTGGAATAGCAGTCACTTTATCTAAAACCCAACAACAGGAAGTTAAAGAGTTTGTGCTCTACAACACAAGTTTTTTCTGAGCTGCCGGGACAAACTTCTGGGGTGGGGCATGACATTATCACCCCACCGGGTGAAAGGGTAAAACTAAAACCCTATAGAATCCCAGAGGCCCATCAGGAGGCAATACATGGGGAAGTGCAGAGAATGTTGGATTTAGGGGTGATAGTGGAGTCCCAGAGTGACTGGCCCAGCCCCACAGTGTTGGTTCCCAAACCGGATGTGAGCTGGTGATTTTGTAACAACTTTCGACAGTTAAAGGTACAAAATTTGACTCCTACCCCATGCCACGGATAGATGAATTAATCGACTGACTGGGAGCAGCCCGGTACATGACAACGCTCGATTAGACAAAAGGTTATTGGCAGATTCCCCTAGCTAAGTCAGAAGTAGAAGACTGCATTTGTAACCCCGAACGGGTCATTCCAGTATAAAAGAATGCTGTTTGGGTTACAGAATGCACCGGCCACCTTTCAGCGGAAAATGGATCAGATTCTCCGCCCCCATCAGAAGTATGCTGCAGCTTACCTGGACGATATGATTGCCCATAGCAGAGATTGGGCCTCACATTTGCCAAACGTTCAGGCTGTATTGGATTCGATACAGAAAGCTGGGTTTACCGCCAACCCAAAGAAGTGTACTATTGGACAGGAAGAGGCCAGGTACCTTGGGTACACTATTGGGAGAGGACTAATAAAACCCCAAATTAACAAAGTTGAAGCGATACAGAGTTGGCCACGTCCAAACAGCAAGAAGCAGGTACGGGCTTTTTTAGGAATTGCTGGCTACTATCGGCGATTCATCCCCCATTTTGCTTCTCTATCAGTGCCCCTAACCAACTTGACAAAAGGGAAGGAGTCGGTCATGGTTAAATGGTCTCCATAGAGGCTGAAGCAGCATTTCAGTCTTGAAAAAGGGCCTTATGTAGCCAGCCAGTTCTATACTCACCAGACTTCTCAAAAGACTTTGTGGTCCAGACAGATGCATCCGATGTGGGCTTAGGAGCAGTGTTGTCCCAGGTTTGGAAGGGGGAGGAGCACCCGGTAATCTACCTGAGCAGAAAGTTTAAGTCTCACAAGGAAAATTACGCCACGATTGAGAAGGAGTGTTTAGCAGTAAAGTGGGCTCTAGATTCCCTGCGGTACTATCTGCTAGGCAGACATTTTGACCTGGGCACGGATCATGCTCCCTTGAAGTGGATGGCTCAAAATAAAGAGACCAATAGAAGGTAAATAGGGTTCCTGGCCCTACAAGAATTCCACTTCACGGTAAAGCATCGCCCTGGAGTTCAGATGGGAACTGTGGATGCTTTATCCCGGGTTCATGCCTGCCTGGCTACTGGTGTTACAACCCCAAGGTTGAAACAAGGGGGGGGGGGGTATGTGACAGTTGGCAGGTAAAAATCACCTGGTTGCGCCCAGGACGGCATATACATCTGTCCGAGATTAATGCAGGCCATAGATGGGTCGTTAATCTGATTTTTTGTCCAATTTTCGTACCGTTAGTGGATTAGTTCGTCGGCCATTTTTTGTGTATTTTGCACTTTCAGATTATCGGTTATGTTGGGAAATTTGCGGCCGATTTGGACGATCTGACGATTTTCCCAGCAATGATGGCCAAATCGGACGATCGTTTAACGATAAATCTGCGCATGAGCTGTGACCTGCAAGGGACAGAAGTTATGGGGTGAACTTTATGATTTAGTCGGGCGATTTTTTTAATCGTTGGTGGTAATGTCGGCCGAACGAACGACCGATTTTTCGTTTATCGTTCGAAAAATCAGCCGATGTTGGCCCCGTGTATGGCCTTCATTAGGCTCTATGTGGATATGTTCCACTATGGGGGAACTGCTGAGCCTTCAGCAGGGAGGTAATGAGACCAGCTGAAGGTAGTGGGCTCATTAGGGCCTGTATAAAACTTCCCAGCCTGCTTAGGGAGTTGCTCCATCCTGGAACCAGATCTGTGCCTGAGTAGACTGGCGAGTGCAATACTTATCTGTGCAGTGAGACAAAGGGCTGTGTGGCTAGCCTCCAACTGATAGGGACTGGGTGTAGCATAAGGCTGTACCTAGTGGATAGCTAGGGAAGTTATTGTATAGTAAGTGGCCAAGGAATTTTTGGTTTGATGTTTCTCTTGTAAATAATGTAAATAAACCGCACCTTTTTGTTTTTCACCTACACTGCTGTTTTGCTGTGCCTGTTTTTTTTGTGTTGTGAACTCGTCCAGGGGGTCACACACACCTGCTGGGGTAAGCAGTCTTTTTTGCACAGATACCAAATCCAGTGAGATTAGTGGCAGTGAAGGTGTTTATTAGTGCTATTTACAAAAGACTATATACAAACTGCTGTACAGTGTTTAACCACTTGCCCTCCAGACTATTCACCCCCCTTCCTGACCATGCCATTTTTTGCTGTTCGGCAGTGCGCTATTTCAACTGGTAATTGTGTGGTCGTGCAATGCTGTACTCAAACAAAATTATGTCCTTTTTTTCAAACAAATAGAGCTTTATTTTGGTGGTATCATCTCTGTGGGTTTTAATTTTAGCACTATAAACAAAAAAAGACCGCAAATTTTGAAAAAAAAAATATTTTTCAGTTTTGATTATAAAAAAATATCCAATAAACTCAAAGTTAGTCATACATTTAGGCTAAAATGTATTCTGCTACAAGACTTTGGTAAACAAAAATCTCAGTACATGTATATTAATTGTTTTTTGTGAAAGTTATAGCGTCTACAAACTATGGTGTATATATATTGGAATTTATGTAGCTTTTACTTTCTGACTGCCTATCACATTTCTTGAGGTACTAAAATGCTATGGTAGTACAATTCCCTCCCCTCCCAAATGACCCCTTTTTGGAAAGTAGACACCCCGAGGATTTTGCAGAGAGGCATGTTGAGCCCATGAAACATTTTTTTGTCACAAATTTTTTGAATATGACTTTTTTTTTTTTCTTCACTTTAATGATATATTGCTAATGCATGCCATGGGTATATGTGGAATAAAACCCCAAAACACATTTTCCTACTTGTTCCGAGTATGGGGATACCACATGTGAGAGACTTTGGCAACCTAGCTACATACAAGCCCTCAAAATCCAATGACCACCTCCAGGCTTTCAAAGGTCATATTTCCTCATATCACTTCCCCACTATCTATGACCCCTTTTTCGAAAGTAGACACGCCAAAGAATTTGATAAGAGGCATGGTGAGTATTTTACAGATATCATTTTTGTTGCAGGGTTTTGAAAAAGAAAAGAGAATTTTTTTTTGTTTTCTTTCTTCGTTTTCCAAAAACGTGGCAGTTAATGATGTCTGTAAAATACTCACCATGCCTCTTACCAAATTCCTTGGCGTGTCTACTTTCCAAAAAGGTGTCACTCTTGAAAACCAATCCTTTTCTGACACTTTTTGCTCACATTACACAATGGACACAGTCCTCCACTCACTCTGATGGGAATACATTAGACCTTGTTTTCTCCCATCGTTGCACTCCCTATAACCTCACAAACACCCCCTTTCCTCTCTCTGATCACAATCTCATCACCTTCACAGTCTCTTCGTCTTCAAACACCTATTCCTCCAAGCAGCAAACAATTACCCACAGAAAACTTTACAACTTTAACCCTTCTCTCTTCCACTCTGCAACTGACCGCCTCTATAACAGAATCTCTCCCCTGTCCTGCCCTGACCTGGCCACTGCTGTCTACAACAGTTCACTTTCATCCACATTTGATTCACTTGCTCCTCTAACTACATGAACCATCAGGCCCCGACCATTACAACCTTGGCAGACTGACGACACCAGAAATCTTAAGCGACCTAGTCATGCGCTGGAGCGATTGTGGCGTAAAACCAAATCTCAGCAAGTTTTCACCCTATATAAATCTGCTTTCTTAACATACAATTCCTCCCTCCATGTTGCCAAACAAGCCTACTTTGTCACTCTTATCAATAGCTTGTCATCCAGTCCTCTTCGTCTCTTCTCCTCCCTGGCGGTATTCCCGAGTGTAGCTCGGGGTAAAGTTTCAGTACCACAAGCAAACTCGGGCTTACCATGCGGCGCTGCTTCGGGATCTGTTCTTCTTTTACCTTGTCCTGCGCTCCCACGATGTCCCTCCTGCAGTATCCCCGGCAATGTCCTCTGGTGGATGCCGGCATCTGATATCTGGGTTCCGTCCCCTGCGAGCGTCGGGACGTATGGGGACGGAACTGGTGGGAAATTTGAAAATGACAAACAGTGACATTCACTAAATACACTAAAATCACATAGTAAAACATTACTGTATCAAACCATTTCACATACATTTTGTCCCTAGTGCTTTGTCCTGTGCCCTGCCTGCATTTTTACTGTTCTTTCTGCCTGGAAACTGAGAAACGTCCATGGCATCCAAAAAGCGTCCCTTTAGGTCAAAATCTGTTTTAGACCAGCTAGAGAACAGCGATAGTAAATGAGAACCACTTGCAGAATTGAGTGATAATGATTCGTGGGGAAATTCGTCATCAGGCACTGAAAACGATTTTGCGACTTTGCTCAGTGATGTGCGAACTTGGCACTATATTTAAAATTTCAGTGTTTTTGGTTTGATTATATTATTGAATTACATTTATTAAATTATAATTTATGATTTCGTGTTTTAAATTGTAACATACCCGGGATGTTTACTAGACTCTTGTTCGGACAGATTTCAGTGAGTTATTCCTAAAAATTACAGGCCTACAATAAAAAAAAAACATATTTCCATGCAAAAAAATGTGCCGCTTTGAGCACAGAAATATGGACATAATCAGACCACTAGGGAGGTTAACTCTCTACTTTCTCCACCCAGTACCTCACTCACTGCTTAAGAGATTGCAAATCATTTAAAAAACAAGATTGATGCAATTCGTAGGGCATCTCCACTGCACAGACATCCATCCCACTTAGCATACCTTATACTAAACCTCCCTCAACACTTCCCTCTTTTTACCTTGCTACTATCAAAGAGGTCACTAAGGTTTTCTCAGAAGCCCATCTCACTACCTGCCCCCTGTCCCCTCACAACTACTACGGTCACCCTCTTCTTCTATTCTATGCTCCCTCACTCACATCTTCAATCTCTCCCTCTCTAACGGTGCCTTCCCCACCCCTCTATGCATACATCGCTCCCATACTTAAAAAGCCCTTCTTGGACCCCACCAGCCTGAACAACTTAAGACCCATCTCCCTGCACCTGTTTACCTCTAATCTCTTAGAATGCTTAGTCTACAATCGCCTGCGCTCCTACCTCACTGACAACCTTCTTGACCCTTTACAATCTGGCTTTCGCTCACTACACTCCACTGAAACTGCTGTACTAAAACTCACTAATGATCTACTAACTGCTAAAACCAATGGCCACTACTCTATACTCTTACTACTTGACCTCTCTGCGGCTTTTGATACTGTTGACCATCCCCTCCTCCTCAAAAAACTCCACTCTTGGCCTCCAAGACTCTGCTCTCTCCTGGTTCTCCTCCTACCTATCGCAGCGCTCCTTCAGTGTTACCTATAATTCTGTCTCCTCCACTCCACCCCCTCTTTCTGTAGGGGTCCCTCAAGGCTCTGTCCTTGGACCCCTTCTCTTCTCTATCTACACCTCCTCCCTTGGTCACTTGATAAACTCCCATGGCTTTAAGTACCATCTCTATGCTGATGACACACAAATCTATCTTTCTACTCCTCACCTCACCCCTTCAGTCTCCTCTCGCATTACTAACATACTAAGTGACATATCGGCATGGATGTCACTCTACTTCCTCAAACTCCTTCTTTCCAAAACTGAGCTCTTACTATTCCCTCCAGCCCGTGCCTCCTCCCCTGACTTCTCCATCAAGGTCAATAACACAACCATCAGTCCCTCCCCTCATGCCAGGGTGCTAGGTGTAATCCTAGACTCCCATCTGTCCTTTCAGCCCCAAATCCAATCACTGTCCAAATTCAGAATTCACCTCTGCGACATCTCCAAGATATGCCCGTTCTTAACCTCTGAAACTACTAAACAACTTATTCACTCCCTGGTTATCTCTCGCCTTGACAATTGTAACTCCCTCCTCATTGGCCTACCTCATCGCAGGCTATCCCCTCTTCAGTCTATCATGAATGCTGCTGCCAGACTCATCAACCTTACTAACGGCTCCATATCTGCCACCGTCTCAAAACATTAACAATAACATATAAAGCCATTGATAACTCTGCCCCAAATTACATGACCAATCTTGTCTCCAAATATCACCCAAACCGTACTTTCTGCTCTCTAGCTCCCTTGTCTCCTCCTCCCATGCTCGTCTCCAGGACTTCTCCAGAGCTTCCCCCATCCTCTGGAACTCTCTACCCCAATTTATCAGACTATCGCCTACTCTGCCCACTTTTAGGTGATCTCTGAAAACCTATCTCTTCAGGGAAGCCTGTCCTGCCCTCCGCTAATAATGTAATCTTCTTCTATTTCTCCTACCAGTCCATTCCCCACAGTTATTACCTTTTTGTACCACTAGCCCCTCCCTCTTAGATTGTAAGCTCCAAGGAGCCCTCCTAACCCTCTTGTATTGAACTGTATTTTTGCTGTATTGTCTCCCATTATATTGTAAAGCTCTGAGCAAACTGTTGGCACTATATAAATCGTGTTTAATAATAACATGAAAAAACTGTTTTTTAGCTAGAAAATGACAACATTATATATTTTTTAAAGCAGATGCCCTAGAGAATTAAAACGGTGGACGTTGAAATTTTTTTTACGTCACACAGTATTTGCGCAGTGATTTTTTTTAACACAAATCTTCTGGGAAAAATACACTTTTTAGAATTTTAATGCACAATAACACAATATATTTCCCAATTGTTTGATAAAATTTAAAAGATGATGTTACGCTGAATAAATAGATACCAAACATGACATGCAATGGCGACAAAGTACATACATTTTTATTATCAATAGGCGATGCTTTAAAAGCCTTTACAGGTCACAATTTGTATTTACACAGGAGGTCTAGTGCTAGAATTACTGCACTCGATTTGACGTTCGTGGCGATACCTCAAATGCATGGCGCATCCCCTGTTTACATACCAGCACGGGGTCAATGCTTTCAATGCTTGCGCGCAGAGGGAAGCAAGGGTGCTTTTTTTTTTTTTTAATAGTCATTTAGATTTTTTAAATTATTTTTACACTGTCCCTTTCATTTTTTTTTTATATCACACGGAATGCAAATATCCCCTATAACTTCAATGGGCATTGTCATATATTTTTTTGAGAAATCTGGGGTCTATCAGACTAGATATCTCCTCTGCCCTTATATTATCTAATCTCAACAAGATCTGGTGTGATCACATGCTTTCCCAATTTACAAATGGCGCTGTTTATATCCTGTGAAACTGAAGTGATGAAATGCTTGTAGCTGCCGGTCTCTTAGACTATAGAGATGATTGGAGCCATTCTGGTCTCTGATCAGCTCTATGGTCAGCCAGCGGAACTGCCGGCTGCATTCTTGGATTCCCCTGTTGGACAGGAGAGCCCAAGAAAACTGTGGAAGGCAGTAGGGGGGGGGGGGGTGTTCCTTCCCGCTGCTCATAAAAACAATTCAGCAGCTAATTGGCCACTTGGATTGTTTTTACATGAAAGCCGACCGCCAGCTAAAAAAAAAAAAAAAACAGGCATCATCCTGGTATAACCTCTCAAAGTCCAGTGATGTACCAGTACATTGCTGGTCCATGTTAAGCATATATGTAACAGCAGAGAACACGGGCATACGATGAATTGGCTCTGTGGATCAACATGACGACAATTCATTCTTTTCTGTAATGCCCATGTTGAGGGTTAGGCCCAAAAGTTTTAAATTCAGATAGGTTTCCATGCGAATTGTCTGGAAAAAGCTGAATTTGGGTGGGTGGCCATGTATTGTGCATATAAGTTGCCTTGGCCCACAATCAATTGGTACAAATCTTCTCTGAAAAACAGTGGAGGGGCTAAACGCTAGTGTTGGCAGCGAGCAGGGCCGATCCTGCTAACTCTGCGTTTTTGGGGACACTATACAAAGGAGGCACTAGTATAGTTCTATATGTGATCAATATCTTGATCTGTACAAACACCAGTAATGGGGGTGATCAGCGACCTATAGCGTGAGTACGATAGTGTGCAGGCAATCTAACTCTAGCTGACCCTGGCAGTGTGGGGTGCTAACTCACCCTGATGTTATCTGATGTCGCTAGTGGCAGGAATGCAGTGATCACTGCAAAATTCTATATACAGACACTATACTAATGGCACTGGGTGGGTGACGGGGTGGTCAAAGGGTTAATAGGGGCGATCAAAGGGTTAAATGTACTACTCTAGCGAGTGTGTGTGTATAAAATATAGTGGTGCTTTTACTCGGTTCCATGTTCTCTCTTCTCACCATAGATCGACGGTTGGGGGGGTGCAGCGGGGGGGGGGGGGGGGTAGGTACATTCACACCCCAAAATAGGAAGCGATGCAAGATTATTTCACTTTCCCAAGAGCTGTTGCTCGCCCGCAAAATGCGGGTAAGCGGTTAGCAAGTAGTTATATGTTTGTTTGTTTTTTTTTTGTTTTTTTTAAATTTATCAGAATAGTACAATTTTACCATAGTAACATTGTACTACTGAAGGGGGGGGGGGGTGATCAGGGATTTTTTTTTTTTTTTTCTTACACTTTGCTTTGCAGGAGAAATAGAGATAATTTCTCCTGCAATGCAAAGTTTGCTGTCAAATCCTAACTTATTTATGAACTGTCATGAATGAGTTAAGTTTTGACAGCTCAAGATAGTGATCTGTGATTGGCTGGAGCTGGTCACATGTTACAGGGTGCTGTGATTGGCCCCATGTATCATGTAAAAGCTGTGGACCAATCACAGCTCAGTAGGAAGAGATGCAGAGCTGTTATGAATGAGTGATTCAGAACAGCTTTGCTTACGTAGTGATCATGTGATCACCTGATCGCATAGTGATCACGTGATCACCAGGTTCCCCTCACCGGGATCTTCATTCCGGTGTGTCTGCTGGACACAGCAGTCGTGGGGGGGGGGAGTGTCGTCTAACTCCAGCATCCTTTGAACTTTATCCTTTCTCCTAGCTTCAGGAATTTGGTAGGGTTTTAGTCCCTGATGTCCTTTCTCTTAGCTTCAGGAATTCGGTAGGGCTTTAGTTTGATACGGACCCCAGGTTCAGTAACAATATCATGCCGAACAGCTAAAGTTGTACCAGGCAATTCTGAAAATTTCTTTCTGTTTCTTATCAGGAAGGCTTTAGCTTCCTGTTTTTGAGAAGGAGACAGGGTGTCGGGAATAGTGACCTGAGGGAACTCAGTACCCCTAGGAGTTATAGGAACGGCCCAGTATTCAATGCCAGTCTACCTTTCCAGGGTTTTAACAGATTTATATGGTATATCTGCTCCAGCCTTCTTTTACCCCGTTGATATACCTTGTAATTTACCTCTCCAACTCTTTTGATTACTTTGAAGGGCCCCTGCCACTTTGCCAGGAACTTGTTTTCAACTGTGGGAACTAACACCAGGACCCTGTCACCAGGTGAGAAAACACGGAGACAGCCCCCCTGTTTTATACTCTTTGCTGGGCTGCTTTGGCCTGAAGTAAGTGTTGTTTTACCGTAGGCATGATTGCTGCAATCCAGTGCTGCATCTGCGCAAAATGCTCAGTGACACTTTTGTGGGGTGTTTGCCCCCCTCCTATGTTTCCTTGGCAATGTCTGAGAGTCCCCTAGGGTTTCTCACATAGAGCAACTCAAATGGAGAGTACCCCGTAGAGGACTGGAGAACCTCCCGGATGGTAAACATTAAGTATGGAAGAAAGTCCCAGTTTTTCCCATCCTTAACAACCTTTTTCAAAATCTGTCTTAATATTTTATTAAAGCGTTCCACTAAGCCATCCATTTGCGGGTGGTACACAGAGGTTTGCAACTGAGTCACCTTAAACAATTTGCACATTTCTCTGGTTACCCGTGACAAGAATGGGGTACCTTGGTGTGTAAGGACCTTCTTAGGGACCCCAACACAACTGAACACCATGAACAACTCTTTAGCTATGTTTTTAGCTGACGCAGTGTGCAAAGGAAGTGCCTTAGGGTAATGGGTAGCATAATCCATAATTGCGAGGATATATTGATGGCATGGGCAGACTTGGGCAGTGGACCCACAAGGTCCATGGCAATCCTCTCAAAGGGCACTTCAGTAATGGGTAAGGACTTTGAAAGTGGGGCAGGGGTGCAGAGATTTGATACACAGGACAGGATTGACAAAAATTCTCAATGTCTTTCTGTACCCTGGGCCAGTAAAACCTGCGCACCACCCTTTCAGTGTTTTTTTTTCTACCCGTAAATGACCTCCCAGTAAGTGCCCATGGGCAAGTTCCAACACCCCCCTTCTGTATGGCTAAAGGACCATCACCTGCTCAACAATTTCTTCATTCTTTGTGTATACACGATACAATAAACCTTCATTGCTGCTGAAATAAGGAAAACAGGGCCTGTCTTCTGGTTCGACAGGTACATCATTAATCATCACTATAGTTTCCCAGGCCCTGGTAAGGGTAGGGTCTTTTCTCTGCTCTGTACCAAAGTTTTCCTTGTTCACCTTAAGGCCAGTAAACTCTAGTGTCAGAAGAAGGTGGCTACTTCCACTGGCTGTGGGGACTTCCTCAGGCTCCTCCAGTTCTCCTGCCATTACTAAAAAAGGAAAACCTGGGGAACCCTGAGAAGAGTCCCCTGAACCCACATTGTTAGCATTGGCCAAGGGTTCAGGCTCTGCCACTGAGTCAGTCACTGTGACCGAGTCGGTACGATCCCACAGTTCCCAAAACTTAGGGAAGTCCTAACCAATGATGGCTTCGTGCACTAAGTGGGGTACAAGTCCAACCCAATGAGTCACAGTACATAAGTCAGTTTCAAATACAGTTGCAAGAAAAAGTATGTGAACCCCTTGGGATTACGTGGAGTTTTGCATGAATTGGGCATAAAATGTGCTCTGAACGTCATCTAAGTCACAACAATAGAAGAACACAGTCTGCTGAACATAATACTACACAAACATTAGATGTTGCCATGGTTTAATTGCACATAACATGTAAACATTCACAGTGCAGGGAGGAAAAAGTATGTGAACCTTTGGACTTAATAACCGGTTGACCCTCCTTTGGCAGCAATAACCTCAACCAAATGTTTCCTGTAGTTGCAGATCAGACCTGCACAACGATCTGGAGTAATTTTGGACCACTCCTCTTCACAAAACTGTTTCAGTGTAGCAATATTCTTGGGATGTCTGGTGTGAATCGCTCTCTTAAGGTCATGCCACAGCATTTCAATCGGGTTGAGGTCAGGACTCTGACTGGGCCACTTCAGAAGGCGTATTCTGTGCTGTTGCAGCCATTGTTTTGTTGAATTACTTGTATGCTTTGGATCATTGTCCTGTTGCATCACCCATCCTCTGCGGAGCTTCAGTTGGCGGACAGATGGTCGTACGTTTTCCTGCAAAATGTCTTGATAAACTCTGGAATTCATTTTCCCATCAATAACAACAATCCGTTCAGGCCCTGAGGCAGCAAAGCAGCCCCAAACCATGATGCTCCCTCCGCCATGTTTTACAGTGGGGATGAGGTTTTGATGTTGGTGTGCTGTGCCTTTTTTTCTCCACACATAGTGTTGTGTGTTCTTCCCAAACAACTCAATCTTGGTTTCATCTGTCCACAGTATATTTTGCCAGTAGTGCTGTGGAACATCCAGTTGCTCTTTTGCAAACTTCAAACATGCTGCAATATTCTTTTTGGACAGCAATGGCTTCCTCCGTGGTGTCCTCCCATGTACTCCATTCTTGTTTAATGTTTTCCTTATTGTAGATGTGTCAACAAAAATGTTAGCATGTGCCAGAGATTTCTGTAGGTCTTTAGCTGACACTCTGGGATTCTTCTTTACCTCATGCAGCATTCTGCGCTGTGCTCTTGCAGTCATTTTTACAGGACGACCACGCCTAGGGAGAGTAGTAACAGTGCTAAACTTTCTCCATTTGTAGATAGTCTGTCTTACCGTGGACACATGAACATCAAGGCTTTTGGAGCCACTTTTGTAACCCTTTCAAGCTTCATGCAAGTCAACAATTCTTGATCGTAGGTCTTCTGAGAGCTCTTTTCTGCGAGGCATGGTTCACATCAGACAGTGCTTCTTGAAACCAGTAAACCCAAAACAGGTGTGTGTTTTTTAAGGGCAGGACAGCTGTCAGCAACACATCCAATATCATCACACTGATTGGAGTCAAGGTTGGCTCACTCCTGGCTCCAATTAGCTCTGGGAGAAGTCATTAAGCTAGGGCCTCACATACTTTTTCCTCCCTGCACTGTGAATGTTTACATGTTATGTGCAATTAAACCATGGCAACATCTAATGTTTGTGTAGTATTATGTTCAGCAAACTGTGTTCTTCTATTGTTGTGACTTAGATGACGTTCAAAGCACATTTTATGCCCAATTCATGCAAAACACCACGTAATCCCAAGGGGTTCACATACTTTTTCTTGCAACTGTATAACAGTGGCTATAGGATACTCCTGGGTATCCCCATTTACACAAATCACTGCAATTTTTCCATCATGCCAGTTCACAGTTTCAATCATCTCAGCTTTAACTGAAGTAATCAGACTTCCCGAGTCCAGCAAAGCCATAATAGGCTTATTATTAGCAGTCATTTGGCACATGTGTCTTCCCACACTTGGTTCTGCAACGCATGAAACAGCAGCAAACATAGACTGCCCTCTGAGAGATAAGTCACACTGCATTGGCTCATCTGTCAATGGACAGTTTGCTGCAACATGTCCCAGTTCATGGCAATGGAAACACCTGATATTGCCTCAGTTTGGTTTGCTGATTGGCACTGGCTTTCCTTGTTTGGGATGCCAAACTTCAGATCTGGCACCAACAAACCTTCCCCCTGTCTCCTTGCCAGGCTTACCACCCACTTCCCCTGGAACAGTCTTACTGGCTTCTTGGGGAGACCGTGGCTTTAGGCGGAAATTCAGTGTGGTTGAAGGGGTGGTAACCAGGCTCTCTGCAGCAAAGTACCTCTCAAGCAGCTCCACCAGGTTGTCCACTGACTTGGGGTTCCCTTGGCTCACCCACTTTTGCAGGGGAACTGGTAGTGACCTCAGGAATCAGTCCATGACCACACGCTCCACTATTTGTGGCCCGGACAGGGACTCCGGCTGCAGCCATTTTCGCACCAGGTAGATTAGGTCAAAGATCTGTGATCTTGAGGGCCTCTCATCTTGGAAGGTCCAGCTGCTGACTTGTTGCGCTTGAACGGCCAAGGTTACTGCTTGACCTTCTCGTAGTCTCTTGCTTCTGCAGACTCCAGATCATAGTAGGCGTTCTGCGATTCTCCAGTAAGTAGAGGGGCAACCAATCCGGCCCACTGGGTGTTTGGCCAACCTTCCCTCTCAGCGGTCCTTTCAAACGACAGCAAAAAGGCCTCTGGGTCATCATCTGCAGTCATCTTAGAAAGAAAGCGACCCACATGGATAGCTGAGTGCCTTTCTCCAACATCCTCACTTTTGGCATGTGACCACTGTGCCAGTGTCTGCATGACCTCAGTCAAGGTTTTCCTATCTGCTTCTGCAGCAGTGGTTGGCTGTTCAAACATCCTCTGCGTTTGCCCCGTCCAGCACTAATCTGTTTGCAGAGCACCCTTTGTTGCTCCTGCGCAATAGCGTTGGCTTGCTGTTGTGCAGCGTTTGCTTGCTGCTGTGCAGCGTTAGATAGCACCAACTGTTTGAGGATTTCCTCCATGTTTTAGCCACTCTAGGTACTGGCCCTTTAAATAGCAGTTCATTGCTATGAGTACACGCAATCCTCTACCATATGTGAGCTGGGGATAGGCAGCCGGGATATATGCTTCCTGAGGTAAGCAGTCTTTCAGGCACAGATACCAAATCCAGTGAGATTAGTAGCAAACAGTGAAGTTTTTTTATTAGTGCTATTCACAAAAGACGCTATACAAAGTGCTGTACAGTGTTTAACCAAAATAAACAGGGCAGGAAAATATCAAACAAAAAAAAAACCTAGCCGTGTCTCGGCTCTCATTACACAGTAATGCAGGTCCTAACTACCAGACTAATCAAGCCTACCACTTGTCAGCCACAGCATATTACAGCTAGTTAGTTTCCACCAACCTTTCATCTCTCCATACAGGACTTGTCTGATCCACAGGTCGAGAGCTCTGGCTACAGGTCCCAGGTGGATTTAATTGTCCATGGAGAGAGAGATAAACCCTGCACTCAGTGGTGTATTTACGTTTTGTGCTGCCCTAGGCAACACAAAAATCAGTGCCCCCCCCAAAGAGAGAGCCTGACATTGATCAACACCCCTGCCCCCCACTCGAGAGAGCCTTTCACTACCACTGCCCCCCATACACCATCGCCCACGGTGAGAGAGAGCAAGACGCTCACCTTCATAGCTCTGGACATTCCCGGGAACAAGAGTCGGGCTGTGCATACGCCATCATGAACCCCACAGCCTCTCTCGATACCCACCAGGTTCCCATGCCATGTGTGTCCCTTCTTCTGTCCCTTCTTCCGAGGGGCAGTGCTGCCCCCCTGAAAGGTCCCCTGCCTTGTTTGCCTTGTGGTAAATACACCTCTGCCTGCACTGGACCTCATATCAAAGATCCCTAAAGGGTATAGGTAAGGAACCTGGGAGATCTATAAACCCCGAACAGGACTTTCCCAGGGTTCCTTTGGGACGCTCTGCTACAAATATATGTACACATTTAGGCCCATATATATTTGGACCCAGGCACAATTTTAGTTTTTTTTTCAGGTATTTACCAAAACATATTCAAGCTATAGTTATATAATGGATATGGGCTGAAAGTGCACACTCTCACGTTTTAATTTGAGGATATGTACATCCAAATTGGAGGAAGGGTTCATGAATTACAGCTCTTAAAAGCAGCCATCCCCCCTTTTTCAAGGGACCAAAAGTAATTGGACAATTGAATATAATCATAAATAAAATGTTCATTTTTAATATTTTGTTGGGAATCCTTTACTGGCAATGACTGCCTGAAGTCTGGAACCCATGCACATTACCAAAGACTGGGTTTCCTCCTTTCTGATGCTTTACCAGGCTCTAACTGGACCTATTGTCAGTTGTTCTTTGTGGGTCTTTCTGCCTTTAGTTTTGCCTTCAGCAAGTGAAATGCATGCTCAATTGGGTGGAGATCAGGTGAATTGACTTGGCCATTGCAGAATATTCCACTTCTTTTCCTTCAAAAGCTCCTGGGTTGCTTTTGCGGTGTGTTTTGGATCATTGTCCATGTGTACTGTGAATTGCCGTCCAATCAACTTTGCTGCATTTGGCTGAATCTGGGCTGACAGTATGGCCCTGATTTACTAAGAATTGAGTCTACCAGCAGACGCTGAACATTCAGGCAGACTCAATTCAATCAATCTAGACCTGTCAGTCTTCAGAAAGGCGTCTAGCAAGCTCATTGAAAAGAGTCTACTTTTGTAGACTTTTTTCTGTTCGTAAATACGGAATCGCGTCAGACACATTTCTAGATGCAATGCCGGATATATTCGCTAGATGGCGCACAACTGCGAGCTTTGTCCCATTGGCATGTATCTGTTTTTATATGAGAATACTTATAATTTAAAATAAAAAGGCACACCTATATTATTTTTTTTTTGTTGCTGTTTCTCCAAAAATGATCGGACAACTAATCCATTTCCTAATGAATGTCATACATTCTATTTTCCAATGTAATTTTCACACTTATATCTCAAATAATTGGGAATGTCTAGTTCTAAGTTCCCAATACAAGTATATATCTTCCTTCTCTTTAATCATGTAACTATTCTACATTCCAGCTCAAACTCTGTCTCCTACAGTGGCTTACTGGTTAAAACTCAGAATTTACAGCACTTGGGTCATTGGTTCTAATCCAAGTCATGGCTGCACCTGGCTGCATCCCAGTTTGCATGCTTTCTCTCTGTTTCTGCCAACAGTCCAAAGACATGCTGGTAGGTTAATTGGGCTTAGTGTATGTCTGAGTTTCTGGCCTTAGATTGTAAGCTCCTTGACATTTATGAATGTACCAAAATATGGTGATCAATTTGCCGGGTTGTGTCAGTGCCAGGAATATTGCTCAATCAATTAAGATTTTGGCTACTGACTAGAAAGTGGAAGTGGATTTTTTTTTTTTTTTTGCTGTTTCTCCAAAAATGATCGGCCAACTAATGCATTTCTTAATGAATGTCATACATTTTATTTTCAAATGTCAAACATTTCACACTTATATCTCAAATAATTTGAATGTCTAGTTCTAATTTCCCAATATAATTATATATCTTCATTTTCTTTAATCATGTAACTATTCTACATTCCAGCTCAAACTCTGTCTCCTACAGTGGCTTAGTGGTTAGAACTCAGAACTTACAGCACTTTGGTCATGCGTTCTAATCCCAGTCATGGCCGCACCTGTCTGGAGTTTGCAAGCTTTCTCTGTATGGGTGTGTATCTGCTAACACTCCAAAGACATGCTGTTCGGTTAATTGGGCCTAGTATATGTCTGAGTTTCTGGCCTTAGATTGTAAGCTTCTTGACATTTGTGAATGCCCCAAATTTGGAGATCAATTTCCAAGGTTCTGTCAGTGCCAGGAATATTGATCAATCAATTAAGATTTTGGCTACTGACTAGAAAGTGGAAAGGGAGTGAATCTTACCTGTGTCCTGTTCTTCTGACCAGTTTGAAACTTTCAATTTTCCTTCTGTTTATATTTCATTGCAACTTTGTTTCTCTTATCTTAGGCTATGTTCACACTAGCTTTGTCAGCAGGTGTCAGACAGGCGTTTAGGAAGCTTTTTTAATGCTTCTCAAATGCCTATGAAAATTCTGCACATGGCAGCACACAGTGCTGTTCACACTGAAGCGTTAACATTGCGTCACGGCAAAACTGGTGCCTCATGTGGAGTCAGGAGGAGTTGAAGTCTCCCATTCAAGTCTATGGTGCCACTCCTCAAACGCCTGGCAGGTGTTTGCGGTGCAGTTGCGATGCGGTTGCGAGGTGTTTTCGAAGCGTTAATACCATTTATCTTCATTATAGGCATTTGTGGTGCAGTTTTAACGCTTGGCAAATGCCTATCAAATGCCTCAAAACTGCGTATAGGGCATTTGGGAAGCATTTTTAACGCTCCTGAAATGTTCCCCAAACACCTGTCGAATGCTATAGGGTCATTTGGCGAGAAATAAAGTCAAGTGTGAAAGAACCCTTAAACCTCTCTCCTTATACAACTTGACCCCCCGTCATCACCTGTTCCATCTGCAAATCTGTGTATCACCGCCCCACTCTTTTTATTTACTGATCAAGTTAATGTGTCTCATTTCCTATCAGCTACAGCTCAGATCTCGCATTATTATAAGATTCCTAATTGTATCTCACCACTAGTCTGATTGAATTCACAATTCCTGGTCAGTCCCGTTCCCTTACTTATAATAACCTTTAGGGCCAGTTCACACTACATGTGTTTCAGTTGCTTTTTCTGCATCCAAAATGCACAGAAAGAAGGTTATATGGTTGTCAAATTCATAGTTCACATCAGCGCTTGCAGTGCCAGTGCGTTGCAGGTGCTGCCAAAAAAGTCGAACAGGCTGCATTGTTTATGCATAGAACTGTACTGGAACGCACTAAAATGCACATGTCCCTAATTAAATTGAAGAAAAAGAGAGGGGAAAAAATTAACTGGAATACAAAAAAATGCACTGGAACACATCAAAAACGCATGCAAAATGCACTAGAACATGCTAAACATGCATCAAAAAAGTGCATGCAAAAACACATCTGGAACACATGTAGACTGTGTTTCTATAGTGTGAACTTGCCCTTAGGACTTGTTCACACCATTTGTGGTGCAGAAACGCATGCAAGAGCACTCATTTTCCTGCACAGCAAAGACATGCAATGCCCTTTGCAGATGTGCGCAGGTAACACAATGAAAACTCAATTGCACCTCCACACGTGTAGTAAACACAGACGCATTCACAGCCACCAAAATGCATGGCACCACACTACTGTGTTGTTAGGTGCAATACACTTTTAAAATAATATGCTTGCAGTATTTTTGCATGTTCCCACACGTTTGGCAGCCCATTGTAATTAATGAGCTGAAGAAAAAAAAGTCCAAAATGCCACATTCACACAGGTCCTCTGTCCTGTACAGCATGATTGAGTGGGTTGTTCATATGGCTGGAGACACCTGTTACACTATGGGGACACAGCAGCTGTACGAACACAGGTTTTAATCTGACAGGCGTGGGGAAGTGGCCCTGAATGCTCACTGTACATTCACATGTACATTTTCAGGGCTGTACACCTGCACCCATATGCTTGTCAAATTAGGACCTGCAGCATTTCCATAGTGTAACATAGGTTGCCTGCAAACGGTGACAGCCACAAAAACAAACCACTGATTCACACTTTACAGGCCACAGCACCCATGTGAATGAGCCCCAAGACCTCAATTACACACACAGCCTTATTTATTAACTCAGAACAGTTTTATTATTTAGATTTAACAGGAATTTGGTTGGGATTGTGTCCATTTAATAATGTTTAGTGTATTTTTACCATAAATATAATTTTGATATTTTCTCTGGCGGTGGGAGGCTGTCAGGTATGCTGTACGGGCCCCGTGAAATCTAACAGTGGCCCTGGGTGTATGCTTGTGTCTGTGCCACCTGTATAGTTAGGAAGAACAATAACTTCTTCTATGGATACTTTGAACCTCTGCTATGTACCTCAATGTATCTAACAATCGGACATGTTTTCAAATGAAAAATACAATTATTAGTAATGTTTCCCCTGCAAATGAGGATCAGCTCCTTGGTCGAGAACAGCGAACTCGCCATGTCCAGATGTGGTCTGGAATTCCACAAAAGAACAATTCACAAAGCCAAAAAATAGATTTGAAAATTACCACTAAACTCTCCTAACTACACTCCCATCCACTAACACTCCCCACTACCACTTCCGGGTGTGGGCAAACGACCTTCCGCAAATGTGATGGTGTAGCGCCTCCGTCAACAGCCACAGTGAAGTGTACCTGTGCAGCATACAACATAAAATTGAACAGGGATGTGAAGGGGAACCCATGGCAACATTTATTGGCACTATAGGCACAATTCACTCCAGATTATTGCATGGGTTAAGGCAGTCACATGACCACATTTCACATGCAATACTGAAAATGTCAATTCACACTCCAGAAATCAAACATAAAATGATCTTACACCCCTGTCACATCAAAGCCGATTTAGAAATCGTGCGGCTTACAGTGAAGTTGCTGTTGTCCTTGTGATTTGCAAGACATCTGACACAGATATCTATGCAAATCGCCAAAAAAGTAGTACATGTACTACTTTAGAAATCAGTGTCAGAAAAGCACCCATGTGACCGCTTTAATAGCGAACAATAGGGTGCAGCTTGGCATACGATTTACAAGTCGCATGTCATGCAAATCACATGCCAAGTCGCACTCAATGTGACCGCTATTAGAGTGTTCATATTGGTGTGGTTCAAACTTGGTCAGAGCCGCAACGATTTATAAAGTAATGAATACACTACTTTTCATGCGATTTGTAGAGAGATCTGTGTCAGATGTCTTGCAAATCGCACTTTAAATCAGCATGTCCCCCGACTTTGAAATCATGCGACTTCACTGTAAGTCACATGATGTGACCATAGTGTAAGTCACACCACTTCAAAATCCCCTTTGATGTGACCGGGGTGGCCCCCAGTCACATTGGGTGCGATTTGGCATGCCATTTGCATGACAGGCGACTTACAAAGTGTAGGCCGAGTCGCACCCTATTGTCCACAATAGGCTCCGTTCACATCCAATCTGATTTTGAAATCATACGACTTCACTGTCAGTTGCCCAATTTCCAAATCGGATTAGATGTGACTGTGGTGTTAGCCCCCGCTCACATTGGGTGCAATTTGGCATGGGATTTGCAAGTCGCAGGGCATGCAAATCACATGCCAAGTCGCATCCAGGGTGCGCAATTTCAGGTGCGATTTGGGAATTGAAATCATACCTGATATCTGATCTAATGAATGTGAATGTCTTAATATATGCGATTTGCTGCAGCACAATTTCAAAAGTAGTTTGTCTAACTTTTTCTGCATTTTGTAGCGATTTCACATATAGACTATATTAGAAATCGCAATGCAAAACACAATTGAAAACACAATAACTTGTTGGTAAATCTACAGAAATCACGATGAAATTGCCAACAAAAAGCGCAATTTTAAATCGCATCTAGTGTGAACCAAGCAGGCAATTCAACAAAGGAAATAAGTCTTTGAAGGCATGCGGTATCTGCATGCTCAGATAAGGGTCTGTTATGGATTGGGGGGGACTCCATGACATTAGTTTATTAATTTTTTTTTTTTTATAATCCTTTTCTCTCTCGCTCGCTCTTCTCTCTCTCTCTCAGCTCTTGGCTTGACATACCCTTCCCAAAAGGGAGCAGAGTGCAAACCAGCAATATCAAGTCAATCATTGGTCCAGGCCCTTATCTTACCCCATCGTTTGGCATTCACATAAGGTGCAGCTTTGAAGGTGTTTGAACAGACAAGGCCTCATTCTAATTCACATTCTAGGGATCATTTAGACAGAAAGCAAAGATGCTGCCAGCACATCTATTTTAGGGCAGCCACCCAGGGAGAACATGCAACTTTGTGCCGTGGCTGGGATTGTAACCGATGACCCTAGCGCTGTGAGGCAACAGTGCTAACCACTCATCCACGGAGCGATGACACTAATCCAGCCTGTATTTCTGTGGTGTGAATCAATCCTAAGTCCCTGGGCAAGGTCAGTGTAACTAGCCAGATATCTCAAATGTGACACAAATGTTGTGCTATTTTGCCAATTCAGATGTATATTGGTTCTATGTATCCCAATACAAAGGATTGCAATACTAATACAGGTGTACCTCGGTTTACCAACGCCTCGGTTAACGTAATTTTCAGTTTACAAATGAAAATCCATTGAAAATAATAAATAGTGCAGCTCTAAAATTGACAATATGTATTCGCAGTGATTAAAGTATGATTCAGTATAAACAGTCTATGCAGTTGTAAAAGTGCCAAGTGACTGGTAGACTCAATGGTGGTGCTCCGTGATTAATAGCTGAATTGCGCACTCACCAGAAGTATAATAATAATACGCCTTATATATTATTATATCCAGAAGTATTCTCATCAGGTAATGGTCTGGTCAAATTTGGTAGTCCTCCCTCCGGATGATCATCATCAGGTGCCCAGAAGTCAGGATTAATCGGATCCAGATAGCCAGAGGTCCCTGGTTAGGGGATGGGTGGAGCTGTCTGCTAACAGCAAGTCTTCCTCCTCTTGGCAAAGGCTCTGTGAATAAATACTCCTCTCGGGGAGTTAGGGAAGGATGCCCATAGTGTAGTATTGAAAATAATATATTTATTGGTTAAGAGTATGTTTGCAAACAAGCAGGAGCTAAAAACGGCATCAGGGTGTAGAAGTGAAAGTAACCCGTAGAAAATCAAAGATGGCCGTCGGGCCTCCACGTGGCTCTGGCGGCGTAGCGTCACGACGTCCTGGCCCCTCCTTACATGTTACGTGCACACGCACTTCATCAGAGGATGGAAACGATTTGACGCCATGACGAGACTGACGGGTTTATATAGGCACATGCGCGTTGAGCCGGCGCCATTTTGTTGAAGCCTATGGTTGTTTAGTTAGCACGCGCATAAGCACCATTTTGCCAACGGTGTTTATACAAATCGGAAATATATCTTGGCGTGATATGTTAATCGGCGCCATTTCACTGAAGCCTAGAAATGTATATTGGCATTCGCTCATGCGTCATCTTGCTACTAACTATATATGTACATTCATTAGTGCGATAAATTGCCATAAAGTGTTGGTGTCAAGTAATATAAAAATATTATTGTTATAAAAATATTACTATATATAAAATCTTGTTCGGAAAAAGATCTGAATTAGTTAAGTTAATATCCGGACAAAAATTAATACCGTATTTTCCGGCATATAAGATGACTGGGCGTATAAGACGACCCCCTACTTTTCCTGTTAAAATATAGGGTTTGGGCTATACTCGCCGTATAAGGCTACCCCTCTTCCAACGCACACCAAATAAAAATTAAAAAAACATCAGATTTGATTTCAATATGGTATGGTATTTCAGTATGGTATTCCAATGATTGGGTGCTATTCTTCCCACTGACACTAATGATGGGGCACTATTCTTCCCACTGACACCAATGATGGGGCACGATTCCTCGCTCTGACACCAATGATGGGGCACTATTTCTCCCACTGACACTGATGGAGTACTATTCCTCCCACTGACACCAATGATGGGACACTATTCCTCCCACTGACACCAATGATGGTGCCCCATCATTAGTGTCAGTGTGTGAGGAATAGTGTCCCATCATTAGTGTCAGTGGGAGGAATAGTACTCCATCAGTGTCAGTGGGAGAAATAGTGCCCCATCATTGGTGTCAGTGGGAAGAATCATGCCCCATCATTGGAAGGGACACTAAGTGCCACCCTGACACCAAGTGTCAGCATGCTGTATACCGGCGTATAAGACGACCCCCGACTTTTGAGAAGATTTTCAAGGGTTAAAAAGTCGTCTTAGGGGCGCATGCGCGGCCGGCTCGGGGATGGACGTGCAGTAGTGTCGGCTCCGTCCACCCGCCAGCAACAACGCGGCACATACCGACTCCGGGGGAAATAAACAGCACACGCTGACAGCCGCAGTGTGCCCGCAGCCCACTAGACATGCCCCGCAGGAAAAAGAGCTCGGGGCAACCAGGGAAGCTTACTAATTTCTTCCCGGCCGTCATGCCGGGAAACCAAGATGGCGCCCGCAATGCAGGGACACAGGGAGGCAGCAGCCCTTCTGAGGCGGACTACAGAGCCCAGAGTGCAGATCCTAGGTTGCAGCAACAGCTTTATCCTGGGGATCCTGGTGAGTTGTCACCTCCCTTATCTCCCACGACCAGGAGCCCGGCCAAATCTAGGCCACGACTGGACTGTGACACTGATAATATAATACAGGCCCCAAACCTCCCGCATCAGTTACCTCATATGGCCATGCCTACCATAGACGCATTCCCTGCGTCCGATCAACCACTCATCGAGATAAGCATGAAAAACATGCTTGCGTCCTTGCGGCAAACCCTACACAATGACATATCTGCACCTCTTAATCAGATTACCACCCTAGTGCAGCAGCAAGATCGTAGAATTCGCCATATTGAAACCAACATGGGAGACATAGTGGCGGCACACAATGATTTGATTGATGCCCATGCGGATCATGCGTCCGATATCGAACAAATTCAACTAAAACTAGCCGACTTGGAAGATAGATTACGCCGTAATAATATAAAAATCAGAGGGATCCCCGAAACAATTACCAATGAGACACTGCTGCCGTATCTACAGCACTTCCTCAAATTGCTAATACCAGCACTCTCCGAAGTAGAGGCCACGATCGACCGAGCGCATCGACTTCCTAAGCCCTCATTTCTATCGGCTTCTGTACCTAGAGACGTGCTTATCCGCATACACTTATATCATATCAAGGAGAAAATTATGTTAGCGGCTAGAAATCCGCCACCACTCCCACAGTCTCATGCGAATCTACGCTTATACGATGACCTATCCAAAGCCACACTCTCAAACAGGAAAAAAATGATATCAATCACTAAAGCCTTAAGAAATCATGGCATTGCCTACCAATGGGGCTTCCCCACTAAACTACTAGTACGGAGGAACCAAGGTAGAACCTATACTGTCAGGAGTCTGGAGGCCGGCCTGGACCTCCTTAAAACTTGGAGCATTTTGCCCTCTGATTTGCGGGAAAATACGCCCGGTTCCATTCAAAATATGAAGGCGACCTGAAGGGCTCAAAGGCACATGCTGCACCTATATTCTATTACATCTTCCCCCCGGAGGCCATCTACAGGCCCTACAACTGCTGGCACTCGGCCTATATTCCATGTTTTCTCTTTTTCAAGTTTGCATCAGACTCGACCCCCCTGGAGGTCTAGACTTGTTCATACTCCTCCTTTTTGAAGTAGCAATCAAGGCTACAATGGTTACTTGCGTTATCTGCAAGTTTTTTTTACTGTTGTTTCTCCCTCTCCTATCTTTCCTCTCTCATGGCGCCACCGAATACATACTAAGAACACACAACTTGAAATAATCTACCAAACAACAACCCAACTAGTTCTATACCTAGGAAATAGGTCCAATGATCAAGATCACTTCACTTAACGTCCGAGGCCTCAACTCCCCCTTCAAGAGATCGATGCTATCTAGAGAAATTCGGAAATCTCAAACTGACTTACTCTTTATACAAGAATCCCACTTCACTACGGAAAAGACCCCTAAACTATATCTTCACAGCTTCTCTCAACTATATATGGCAAATAATACTAAGAAGAAAAACGGAGTAATTATTGCCGTTAATGACTCTCTAGCATTTAATTACACCTCTTCCATAGTCGACCCGCAAGGGAGATACATTATATTGATATGCCACATTAACGACATTACCTATACCCTGGTGAATATATATGGTCCAAACAGCAAGCAACTAAGATTTTTTCGCAAACTCTTCAACCTCGTCTCCAAGCACAAACAAGGGAGACTCATTATTGGGGAAGGGCCTTAACGTTCTCAATAATTTTTTTTTCAACAACGTTTTACATGACTACGACCTATATGACATCTGGAGATGCCAGCATGGCTCTGAAAGAGACTACACCTATTTTTCACCACCACACCTTTCGTACTCAAGAATCGATATGTTCATCACTGATAAATGGACACTGCAACACGTGTCATCCTCTACGATTGGTATTATAACCTGGTCTGACCATGCCCCGATCAGCATTTCCCTAGATGACAGCCAACGGTCAGCAATCCCACCCATATTGAGACTTAATTCCGCACTCTTGAAATCACCAGAAAACCAGAAGTATATAATGGATGCCCATAATCTCTTTTTTGAAACTAATGCCACCCCAGATATCTCTTATCACCACGCTCTGGCTAACATACAAAGCCTACATGAGAGGTATCCTCATACAACTAAATTCCCGTATTAAAAAACAGAGATCCCAACAAATAGATGAATTATTGACCTCTATACATGCAAACGAAGAAATTAACAAACAGAATCCGAATCCTTCCTCATCCGCGGTCCTAAATAGAGATAGAAATAAATTACGTGCCATTTTACTACACTCCTATGACACGAACCTTCAAAAAACAAAAACACAATTCTATGCACTTGGCAATAAAACAAACTCCCTTCTCGCCAAAACCATCAAACAAAAAAGACTTAAAAATAAAATCTCCATAGTCCAACATCCAGAGTCGAGAACCCCAATGTCGAACCCACAAGACATAGCTAACGCATTTGCATGCTACTACCAAACGTTATATAACATAAAGGATGACCCAGATACGATACAACCAACGAATCCCTCCATCAAAAATTTTCTAAGTCACACAGCTCTTCCTCGACTCTCCACTTCCCAACTAGACTCCCTCTCTGTACCGATTTCACCCGCAGAGATTGAGAAAATTATAAACGGTCTACCCGTGAACAAATCACCAGGAAACGACGGTTTTACTAATGAATATTACAAATCGTTCGCACCCAACCTTAAGACACATCTCTCCGCCCTTTATAACCATGTAGCTTCTAATGGAGGATTTCCCTCTGATATGCTACAATCCATAATTACCACTATCCCGAAACCAGGAAAAGACCCCCAGTTAGTCCAGAATTATAGACCGATCTCTTTACTTAACCTCTTGCCGACCGCGCATAGCCGAATGACGGCTTCACCGCGGCCGGCCAGTTCTGAGTGGACGTCATATGACGTCCTCCCAGAACGCGCTCTCCTGGGGGCGTGCACCCGGCGATCTCCGTGATCGCTGTGTCCTACGGACACAGCTGATCATGTGATGTGGTGAAAGGCCGATCCCACCGGCCTTTTACCACGTGATCAGCGGTGTCCAATGACACGCTGATCACAGGGAAATGCAAGTGCCGGTTCTCGGCTGCACTTTCCTCACGCTGTCAGATCGTGAGGAAAGTACTGCCGAGAACCGGCAGTTGTCAGAGCGGGGATCGGCACCGATCATCAGGGCACTGATGATCAGTGCCCTGATGATCGGTGCCCAGCAGTGACACCCGCAAGTTCCGCCCAGCAGTGCGCCCACTAGCCCCGCCCACCCATTCCCAGCAGTGCCCCCACCTGTGCCCAGCAGTGCCCCCACCTGTGCCACTCTGCAGTGCCACCTACCTGTGCCCAGAAGTGCCACCTACATGTGCCCAGCAGTGCCACCCACCTGTGCCCACCCACCTGTGCCCACCAGTGCCACCCACCTGTGCCACCCACCTGTGCCCACCCACCAGTGCTGCCCACCAGTGCCGCCCACCAGTGCAGCCCAGCAGTGCTGCCAGTCAGTGCCACCAGTCAGTGCCCAGGGGTTGTGCCAGTCAGTGCCGCCAGTCAGTGCCCAGAAGTGATGCCAGTCAGTGCCGTCTATCAGTACCCATCATCAGTGTCACCTATCAGTGCCGCCTATCAGTGCTGCATATCAGTGCCGCCTATCCGGGACCCCTAATTAGTGCTGTCTATCAGTGCCGCCTATCCGTGCCACCTCATTAGTACTGCCTATCCGTGCCCTTTAGTGCTGCCTATCAGTGCCCATCAGTGCCGCCTATCAGTGCCCATCAGTGCCGCCTCATCAACGCAAATCAGTGAAGGAGAAAAAATACCTGTTTGAAAAATTTTATAAAAGAAACAAATAAACTTTTTTTTTCAAATTTTTTGCACTTTTTTTAATTTATAGCGCAAAAAGTAAAGCGCCCAGTGGCGATTAAATACCACCAAAAGAAAGCTCTATTTGTGAGAAAAAAATGATCAAAATTTCATATGGGTGCAATGTTGCATGACCGCGCAATTGTCAATCAAAGTGCGGCAGCGCTGAAAGCTGAAAATTGGCCTGGTAAGGAAGGGGGTATAAGTGCCTGGTAGGCAAGTGGTTAATACAGACCTAAAAATATATGCCAAGATAATAGCTCAACAATTACTCCCATACCTTCCTACCTTAATCCATCCTGACCAAGTGGGATTCATCCCTGGGAGACAGGCTCCCGACGCGACTCGACGAATTCTATCACTACTTCACCACCTTGAATCTGACAAACAACCATCACTCCTACTTTCGCTTGACGCGGAAAAGGCATTTGATCGAATCCATTGGCAATTTATGACACATACACTACAGAAATACGGAATAACAGACTGGTTATTGTCAGCGATTCTTTCCCTATACTCCAAACCTTATGCTAGAGTACTTACAAATGGCACGCTTTCACAACCTTTCCCAAAATCGAATGGCACCAGACAAGGATGCCCTCTTTCGCCCATAATGTTTGCGTTACTTATTGAACCACTAGCATCCAATCTCAGAAACTATCCAAATTTCACTGGAGTCAATTTTCTTAAGAGTGAACATAAAATTAGCCTCTTTGCGGATGACATTATCCTAATGATTACAAACCCCAACAAATCGCTTACAGCAATTCGCACACATATCCAAGCTTACACAGCAGTCTCATACTATAAACTCAACGAACCCAAATCTTCTATTCTAAACCTCTATACACCCGCTGCAACCCAGAAACTACTTACTAAACGGTTCCCTTTTAAATGGGAAAAATATAACATACCCTATTTGGGGATCAAGCTAACTGCCAAACTCAGCCAACTCTATACAACTAACTTCAAACCATTACTTGACACAATCCCACAAGAGCTCAAAAGCTTTCGCACAAATACCCTTTCAATACTAGGCAGAATAGCAACTATAAAAATGTGCATACTGCCCAAAATACTATATATTTTTCACACTCTACCTATTCCAGTCACCTCCACCTTCTTTTCCAAACTCCAAAAAATCCTGAATAATTTCATATGGAACTCCAAACGCCCTAGATGCACCACAAACCTCTTAATACGTCCACCTACCAGAGGTGGAGCAGGTCTCCCGCATATAAAATCGTACTATCAAGCCGTACTGTTAGACCAGCTTTTCTTCTGGTGGCACCCGTCTCCAGATAAAACTTGGACTGTCATGGAGGCTTCTATGCACACACCAGGCTCACTGACAGACGCCTTATTTGTGCCTTGTGTAAAGTGGCATAAACCTTTACATACACACCCATGCGTGCAAGCTTCTTTGTTAGCTTGGCACGACTTTTTGACCTTTACTTGCTCTCACAAGGACAATCTTCACATCCTTACTCCGCTTTCATCCTTACATTTCGTATCCCCACACTTGAACTTGGTCTCATGGAAAATGCTTGGTATTCAATATATCCAAGACCTTTTCAGCACCCAAAACCCAGACTCATTTCAGACTCTCCAAAAGAAATTTCATCTCCTTGATAAAGACCAATTCACCTATATGCGAATAATCCACTCTCTTTGTAAAACAAACATACCACTCAAAATAGAAATCCCGGCTACTGCACATCAATTCTTAAATAGGTCCATATATCCGAAGAAAGGAATATCTACTTTTACCTGCCCTAGCCCTCCTTCATATAAATATAGATAAATTCCCTACAAGCTCACGCACTATTATCTTACACATCCTAGCGGCGACTAAGATCAACATCACCAAACTCTGGCGATCCTCGTCCTCTCCCCTGCTGTCACGCCTGGTGACTGACCTTAATTTGCAGTGTGAGATGGAACGAAGAACGGCCATTCGAAATTCCACGTACCATAAATTTACATTACACTGGTCTCGATGGTTAAACCATCCCACCTGTTCAATTACCTGATTACTAACTTTAACTTTTATAGGACACATACCTCTAAGATAAGAATAATGGTGCCTTACCCCCCCCCCTCCTCCCCTCTCTTCCTTTTTCTTTCTACTCCCTACTTAACCTTATATCCACACTTAAGACCCATATACTCCAACATGGTTCACATAATAATGAGCATACATCTCATGTAAATATGACTACGATATTAAGTTCCCCGGCCGTTTGGTGGGGACTGGCAACCCCTTCCTACCCTTCTCATGTTTTCAATCTGTATATGTGTACCTGACATTTCTAATGGTTATATATCTGTATTGAAGTTAAAAACTTTTTCAATAAAAAATATTTGAAATAAAAAGTCGTCTTATACGCCGGAAAATACGGTACATTAAAATACCAATTATCGCCATAATGTGTATATAGAGGATTATTGTCTTGTTCCTCAAGCACTAATAAGCGATAGATAAAATTACATTAAATATATGATAAATCATATTAGGTATATAAGACATCCGGCTATTAGGCAAAATTCCGCACGGAAAGGAAAAAAATGGAGATACTAAAATCATACATATCAAATAACATAAAAGTAATACATTTGAAAGGCAGACTATACTAGCATAATTCATTCCATGGTATACTATGACGAACAGTAAAGTTAAATAAGACAAATATAATAATAACCAGATGATATGACACATAAAATGTATATAAACTAACTATTGTCTATAAAACAATTCAGATCCAGTTCAATGTTGAGTCCTGCAGGGTGTAAAGTGCCTAACTCAAAAATGTATTTTGTCTCCAACTGAGAGACTGCCCTGGTTTTATGTGTCCCTCTCCAGTGTGGGGTAACAATATCTAATCCGACAAATTTGAGTGATGAAGGATCTCTATTGTGGTATTGTCTATAGTGTAAGGACAGGGAATGCTCCTTAGCCTTTTTTGATGTTATAAAAATGCTCACGGAGACTATCTCTCAGCCTTCTTGTAGTTCGACCCACATATTGCCTAGAGCATGGGCATTCTAATAAATATACTACAAATTATACTACATTCTAATAAATATACTACAATTTGCTGTTGCAACAGACAAATTTGTCTAAGATTGAGAAGAAACTGTACTGACATAGAATCGAGGCTTGTAAATGAAAATCATCTATGTACATATATAGTTAGTAGCAAGATGACGCATGAGCGCATGCCAATATACATTTCTAGGCTTCAGTGAAATGGCGCCGATTAACATATATGTGCTATCGCGCAAAGACATATTTCCGATTTGTATAAACACCATTGGCAAAATGGCGCTTATGCGCGCGCTAACTAAACAACCATAGGCTTCAACAAAATTGCGCCGGCTCAACGCGCATGCGCCATTGCGCCTATATAAACCCGTCAGTCTCGTCATGGCGTCAATCGGTTCCATCCTCTGAAGTGCGTGCGCACGTAACGCATAAGGAGGGGCCAGGACGTCGTGACGCTACACCCCCGGAGCCACGTGGAGGCCCGGCGGCCATCTTTGATTTCCTACGGGTTAGTTTCACTTCTACACCCTGATGCTGTTTTTAGCTCCTGCTTGTTTGCAAACATACTCTTAACCAATAAATATATTATTTTCAATACTACACTATGGGCATCCTTCCCTAACTCCCCGAGAGGAGTATTTATTCACAGAGCCCTTGCCAAGAGGAGGAAGACTTGCTGTTAGCAGACAGCTCCACCCATCCCCTAACCAGGGACCTCTGGCTATCTGGATCCGATTAATCCTGACTTCTGGACACCTGATGATGACCATCCTGAGGGAGGACTACCAAATTTGACCAGACCATTTCCTGATGAGGCTACTTCTGGATATAATAATATATAACACATATTATTATTATTATTATACTTCTGGTGAGTGTGCAATTCAGCTATTAATCACGGAGCACCACCATTGAGTCTACCAGTCACTTGGCACTTTTACAACTGCATAGACTGTTCATATTGAATCATACTTTAATCACTGTGAATACATATTGTCAATTTTAGCGCTGCACTATTTATTCTTTCTGTTATTTAAGACTTGTGTTGGTACCTTGAGTGCATAGCAGTTGTTTGGATATCGCTCACTTTTTTCCATTGATTTAATTGAAAATAATGCCTTGGTTTACAAATTTTTTCATAATTATTTTCGCAATACAAAGTGTATGTTGCTGCTGATTTTTAAATGCAATTGCCAGCCTTTTTTTTTTTTTTATTCACTATAGTTCACAAGCTTAGATGTCAGTTTCCCGGGAGTTACAGGAAAATTTGTATCTTTTAATAAACTGAAAGTAAACATTTGTTTCCTTTAGGGAAATAAACTCAAATAAAACTTTCTCTTTTAGCTGGGGGAAAGTGGCAACTGAATTTCTGAGCTATAGTAAACAAAAAAAAAGCCAGAAATACATTTAAAAAACAGCACCATAATAAAAAAAATGGCGTGGGGTCCCCCCTAAATCCATACCAGACCCTTATCCGAGCATGCAGCCCTGCAGGTCAGGAAAGGGGGGGACGAGTGAGCACCCCTCCCCCCTCCTGAACCACACCAGGCCACATGCCCTCAACAAGGGGGGGTGCTTTGGGGGCAGGGGGGCTCCCCCCAAAGCACCTTGTCCCCATGTTGATGTGGACAAGGGCCTCTTCCAGATTCCGATAAGCCCCCTGCCCGCAGACCCCCACAACCACCGACCAGGGTTGTGGGGAAGAGGCCCTTGTCCCCATCAACATGGGGACAAGGTGCTTTGGGGGGGAGCCCCCCTTCCCCAAAGCACCCCCCAATGCTGAGGGCATGTGGCTTGGTATGGTTTAGGGGGGCGCCCCCCATTTCCTGACCTGCCGGGCTGGATGCTCGGATAAGGGTTTGATATGGATTTGGGGGAGTCCCCATGCCATTTTTTTTTTATTTTGGTGTGGGGTTACCCCTTAAGATCCATACCAGAACCGAAGGGCTTGGTATGGATGGGAGGGGGGACCCCACGCCGGTTTTTTTTAATTGCCGACCTTTTATTTTTAGATATAGCTGTCAAAATACATATTATCTAGACCTTTTGAAATATGTAAAATCATTACAGAAATAATTCTAAAGGATAAGAAACAAAAACAGAATCCATAGAACTGAAAAAATCTAATTACAATACATAAAGATATGCCTAGCTGCAAATAGTGCTGTTTGTCAAACACAATAGTGCCGACTTGCAGAGTACTCCACACAGAGATTTACTATTAAACAGCATCTAAAAAGAAAGTGCCCACACAATTGTGTCCTGCACATGCTCATTTCTTTCCCTGCATAGACATTTCTATCCCTGCATAGACCTTGGCAAAGCGCCTAGTTCTTGACTGTCATGAATTCCCTTAAAAAACTATTTTTTACCCATTGAAAAATTTTGTAAGATATTATTTAAAGTGAAGTCCAGATATTTGGGAAAGCAAATTTCAATGTGAACATGTTTCTGCAGTGATTTTTCATTGTGGTAGACGTGCTTCTAGCACAACTGCTTTTTTAGACTGATTCCTGGATTGTGCCTAGTTAATAAATTCGCTTTCGAGTCTACTTTGTTTCTTTAGTAAATGTCTTTGCCGTCTAAAATTAGACGGACTCTATTGAAAAGTAGACTTTGTCCCATGGAAATGTGTCTAGGCACATTAGTAAATCAGGGTCTATATCTCTAAACACTGCAGAATTCATCCAGCTGCTTCTGTCACATCATCAATAAACACCAATAGCCCAGTGCCACTGGAAGCCACGCATGCCCATGCCATCACACTACCTCCACCATGTTTTACAGATGACATTGTGTGCTTTGGATCATGAGCTGTTCCAAGCCCTCTCCACATTTTTTTCTTCCCGCCATTCTGGTACAGATTTATCCATACAAAGAATGCTTTTCCAGAACTGGTCTGGCTTTTTTAGATGTTTTTTTTGCAAAGTCTAATCAGGCTTTTTTATTGTTCAAGCTTATGAATAGTTTGCACCTTGTGGTGAACACTCTGTATTTGTTCTCTTGAAGTCTTCTCTTGATTGTAGACTTTGACAATGATACGCCCACCTCCTGGAGAGTGTCCTTCACTTGTCTGGATGTTGTGAATGGGTTTTTCTTTATCATAGAGAGGATCCTGCCATCATCCACCACTGTTGTCTTCCCTGGACGTCCATGCCTTTTTATGTTGCTGAGCTCACCAGTGCATTCTTCTTTCCTCAGAATGTACCTGACTGTTGATTTGGCCACTCCTAATGTTGCTGCTATCTCTCTGATGGATTTGTTTAGTTTTTGAAGCCTTACAATGGCCTGTTTCACTTGAATGGACATATTCTTTGAACGCATGATGTAGGTTCACAGCAATAGATTCCAAAAGCAAATACTACAGTTAGAATCAACTCCAGACCTTTTACCTGCTTAATTGATGAAGAAATAAAGAGAGTAGCTCACACCTGGCCATGAAACAGCTTTTGATTCAATTGTCCAATTACTTTTGGTCCCCTGAGAAAGGGAGGATGGCTACTCTTAAGAGCTGTAATTCCTAAACCCTTCCTCCAATTTGGATGTACATACCCACAACTTAAACCTCAGAGTGTGCACTTTCAGCCCATATCCATTATATAACTATAGCTTAAATATGTTTTTGTAAATACCTGAAAAAAACTAAAATTGTGCCTGTGTCCAAATATATATGGACCTAACTGTGTATATATATATGCTCTTTTTGTAATGGGAGCACTGTAGAGATCAAAAAGTCTTAAAGTCAGTGTTTTTTAGGCCTGCTTTAAGGCTTTACCATTGTTGTTTTTTGCTTTTTTTGGGGGGGGAATGATGGTAGAAATTGTAAAATTAAATGTTATTCTATGAAGACTGACTGTAAGGATTGAAATTTGTAATTTTACTTTTTGTATGTAGCGTTGGTGTTGAAAGGATGTCTAGGGAACAATCAAATGTCTGCTGCTTTTTCCCACTAGTCTCTCAAAAAATGTATGAAAAAGTTTCAAAGTAGAACTATAGGCAAAATATTTTTTTGGATAGATCAAGGGAGGGTTATAATCTGTCAGATTTTTTTTTTTTTCCATCTGTGTCCCTTTTGGGGAGGTTAACGTTCACCTCCTGTCCCATAGCCAAACAGGAAGTGAGGTAATAACTGCAAGTTAAGGAAATTCCTTGGGGACCTGCAGGTCACCAAAAGTAGTGCCCCCATTGGTAGATTTCCCCTCTATTACTTTTCTGGAGACAACCCAAAATTTGGGGTTTTCTTTTACTTTCACTTTTAATGCTAATGGTAAACAGGACAAATAGAGAGGGTAACTCTCCTTGACGGGGACGCAGACAGCAACAAAAACCTGATAGGTGTTCCCATCCCTCTGCACTGTATTCAAAACGAAAAATAATTTTCCTTTAGTTATAACTTAATTTGAAGTAGGCTTATTTGACCTAATACATGATAGACCGCCCTAATGACGTTGGTTATTGGTCACCAAATTTTCTCCTCTGCGAGCCCTGTCAAATTTTTAGCTAATTCAAAGAGTCAAATGTCTACTAGACTGTTAACCATATTATGAAACACCTAAAGTTCTAGACCATTAGGAGAATTTGTTTTTGGTATACCTGAAGGAATTGTTCTCCTACTGTATGTTCTTGGTGCATTGTGGAGGGCAAATTAATGAAAGATGGATTGTATAAGTGTCAATAATAAGCAAAAGACACTTTTCTAAAACTTTAGAAGCACAAGGAATGTTAATCACATAATGTGCTCACATTTCAGTATCTGTCAAAATAAAAGGTATATCTCCTCAATACATGTGCGTTTCTCTGGTTTTATTTATTTATTTATCTCTAACTATATCATGTGTCCAAACTTTGTTTTTTGTTATAAAATAAAATGAAGAAAGGTTCAATGCAAGTCACACATTCCACCGATGTAAGTACATAGATACAATTTGGTGATGAGGTTACAGAGCTCTGAAAAATGCATTATTTCTTATGTTTTCTCTTATTGTAAAAGTACAGAAAAACACCTGTTATTCCTGCCAGGAACTAGTCACCAGTCACACTGCTGCGATTTAAGATTGCGCAATTTTTTTTGCTTGCTAGTTTTGAAGATTTTCAACAATTTCTTGCAATTTGCAGTGTGATTTCCATTGTATTCTATGTATGTGAAATCGTAACAAAACTGCAGAAAAAGAAATGCAAGAACCACTTTACAAATCGTGTTATTGCAAATGTTAAGACGCTGACATTCACATTCATTAAATGCAATTTTAATTCCCAAATCACACCTGAAATTGCATCGGTATGATCGGGTACTTAAGTGTGTTCCTAACTTCATATGATGCACAAAAATCCCAGCCAGTGTTATCATCTCTGCTGATACTTCAGTTATGTGGACTACAGAACACCTTACTTGATTCATGGAGGGGGAGGTGTTCTGTAGTCCTAGCACACTTCCTGTCCTTTGGTGACAACACTGTTCCTTCCTAGATACAGTACGGCAAGTGAGCGTGCTATCCTAGGATAGGAAGTGTGTTTCTCATAGAATACTAAAGGGAACTGAGGAACATGTGCCTATAGGTTGTATAGCTGATACCATAACTGTCTGAAACATTTACTCACTCCCTACAGATTCTGCACACAATAAGCAGGCTTCTAAGTAAACGTTTGGATAGTATTATTTCGGTTATTAATCATACTGCAATTTATACAATATTCTAACATTAAAACATTTGATCTATTTTTTTGTTTTGAATGCCTTTTTAAATACAGAAAGAACATTTTTATTAGATGAAATATATCAGTAGTAATTGCTGTGTATATTTTTGTGTTTCAGGCTGATGTCCTTAAACAGATTACACAATATTTCACAACATTTGGTGAGTACAACTCTGAAATCTATGGTTGTTGAAGGTAAAAATAGATCCCCACATTACTAGTGTACCCTGGTATGTAGAAGTTGCAAGTAATAAAAAAGGAGTTAAGTACATAATTGCCTTATTTATTTCCTAGAAAATGTTAGGTTCTTTCTGAAAGCATAGAAGTTGGTTGCCTGCCATTCTGACACTGGGTGGAGATGCACACTGGGTACAAAGAAAAGTCCACCAACTACTTGTGAGATGTAGGTTGGTGATACTGTGATCTGACTGCCATTGTGTGTTACTGTATAAAGATGTAAATTAATGGGTTAAAGAAAAGTGTGGTGCAGAGCAGAAATAACATAACCTGACAGTATCTAGACGTCCATAAGAAAACCAACACTTCAGGCAGCTTGTTGTTTAACCACTTCCTGTCCAACCTATGTATATAAACGGCCAGACGGTGGCAGTGCAGGGGCGGGTGGCCATTTATAAACGGCCTCCCCGCCCCCTGCTTGTGCACGCTCCCTGGACACAGTGGAACATCAATCGTTGTATGGGACCTCTGTGCGAGGTCCCGATCATGTGATCATTGATTGGCCAATCAGTGATCACATGAAGAGTAGTGAGCAAGATGTCACTTCTGACATCATTGCTTACTACGTGTGAAATCTGTGAATGATCACAGAGGTCACATGGTACAAGGCTATTCACAACAGTCTTGTACCATGTGACAAACTGTGACCAATCACAGCTCACGCAGTACTTCTCAAAGGCTGCAAGAATGCAGCCAGAGAGGAGAAATGATTGCTTTTACAGCCTTTATGGGTGTAAAAGCAATCAGTGTAAAAGAAAGAAAAATAAAATCTTCATCACCCCCCACAAGTAGTACAGTGTCACAATGGTGTCCCTGTACTGCTAGGGTGACATTATGTAAAAAAAAAAACCATAAATAATATAAAAAAATTGTAAAAAAAAATGTTTCAAAATTATACTTTTTGGTTATAAACTAATTTGGATTTTTTTTTTTACTAAAAAGATAACTGAATACATTTTGGCCAAGATTTATGAAGAAAGATTATTTATTTGCAAAATTTTATAAGAATAACACTTTTTTTCAAAATGTTTGGACTTTCCTTTATCTGTTTAAAAAAAATGCAAAAAAATTCATATGGGTACAGTGTTGCATGACCGCGCAATTGTCATTCAAAATGTGATCGCGCTGAAAATTGGCCTGGACAGGAAGGGGGTAAAAGTGTCCGGACTTGAAGTGGTTAAAGGCAGAAGCAAACTTTATGCTGCACAAAAAATAACAGAAACACACAAGCGCCATCTAAGTGTACTGGTTAGGATAAAACAGAATTTATTGCGCTAAGTAAGCAACTCACAGAAAAAATGTGAAAATAAAGCTCACCTGTTCTCTGCTGTCTGGGCGTCTGGTTTGCTAGCTTCCGCCGTGAATGATGGAAAGAACACCAGGGGTTCCTACAGTGCATCCCCAGCTGGGAACTGAAGTTTTCTGGGCACAGAAGGGGAAGCTGGCGCTACGTCTCCAGTGATGTGGAATAGGAGTTGCTATGTGTTTGCAGAACTTGTGTGTTCCTTCCTCATGCCATTCGGCATCCATGTTTGAAGAGGTATTTAAGGGCACCAGCAGCCAAAGGACAACAAAGCCCAGTGTGTCTGGCATAAAATAACAAAATGCCAAAAGCCAGGACTTGGATGAGCAATTGACAACAAATATAAATATGAATTTCATACAGTGTACACAAACTAATAAAATACTGTTAGCAATAAAAAAAAAACCTTAATCTTACAGTGCTCAGCATAAATGAGTACACCCCAACAGATTTGTCAGAAATCCTTTACTTTCCTTTCAGAATCAACCTTTTCTATGGGACACTATACTACAGAATACTCCCATAAATGCGGGCCATTGATTGAAAACGAGTTGTTAATTTACACACACAAAAAAGTATTTTTCCTAACCTTCATTCAAGACTGTGTTGCAAAAATGAATACACCCCAATGAAAGTCTTAGGAGCAAAGCTAAATGTTAGACAACAAAAGCCTAATTAACAAGAATTCAACTATAGGTGAGTCTAATGTTTCATTAACCATTTCCATACTGGGCACTTTTACCCCCTTCCCTCCCAGGCCATTTTTCAGGTCTCAGCGCTCTCACACTTTGAATGACAATTGCACGTCATACAACACTGTACCCAAACTTAAATTTTATCATTTTCTTCACACAACTAGAGCTTTCTTTTGGTGGTATTTACTCACCACTGGGGTTTTTATTTTTTGCTAAATTATCAAAAAAAGACAGAAAATTTTGAAAAAAAAACCCCACATTTTTCTTTGTTTCTGTTATAAACGTTTGCAAATAAATAATTGTTCTTCATAAATTTAGGCCAAAAATGTATTCTGCTACATGTCTTTGGTGAAAATAACCCAAATTAGGATGTATTTTTTAGTTTGTAGGAAAGTTATAGAGTTCACAAACTATGGTATAGATCTGAAAATTGATCAATCCTGAAGTACTGACGACCAATCTAATTTCTTAAGGTCCAAGAATGTTAGAACAGTACAGATATCCCCCAAATGACCCCTTTTTGCAAAGTAGACAGTCCGACGTACTTCATAAGAGGCATGGCGAGTTTTTTGAAGTTGTGTTTTTTTTTGTCATAATTTTTCGGAAAATGAAAAAATGTAATATTTTCACAATTTTTTTTTTTTTTACATACTGTCACCAGTGCAGCATCATCATATAACTTGCATGGGACACTGACTGGTGACAGTATGAATTTTTTTAAAAAATTTTTCTTTAAGAATTTTTTTTCATATTTCACTTTGACCAAAGTAGTACAATGTTACCATAGTAACATTGTACTACTTTGGGGAAGTGATCAGTAGTTTAGTTTTTTTTTTTTTTTTACACAATTTGCTTATAGCAAAGAATTACTTTGCTATAAGTAAGCATTTACCTGAATGACATCAATTCATTCAGGGCTTTTTTTTTTTTTGTGCTTAGCTGTGATTTGGCAATGGCTAATCACGTGACACAGCTGGGCTGTGATTGGCCCAGCTTCTGCATGTGATCGCTGTGACCATTCACAGCTAGGCACACTAGTATACAATGGATGGCATGAATGAAGCCATCCATTGTATACACCTGTCATGTGACTTGCTGTGATTGGTCACATGGTACCAGCAACGGGGCTGGTACTCAGATCTGTCATCGGCCATGTCCGAGGTACGCGGCCGGTGACAGACTGCGCGGCTCTGCAGGCGCGCAAACTGCGCATGCCTGGGAGGATGCCGTATGGCGTCCACCCGGAACGCTGAATGATTTTGCCGGCCGCCGAACGGCCATTGGCCGGGCGGCCAACGATTAAACAGGTGTCCAGCAGACAGTTGATTATAAAAGGGCATTACTTAACGAAGAAAACCCCTTCCCATTTCATGCTGTCAGCAATGGCACCACATGGAAGAGAAATGTCACAAGGCCTGAGACAGAAAATTAATTCTGTACACAAGAAAGGTGAAGGCTACAAGAAAATCAGCAAGGCTTTTTTACTTATCAGCCAGAAAACTGTAGCAAAAGTGATACAAACATTTAATAAAGATAGAACTGCAACCATCTCACAAGAACATTCAGGCCGTCAAAACAGAAGTTTACACCTCGATAGGAGCATCTTCTTATAAGAAGGGTTGAAGAAAATGACCATGCAAGGTCACTGCAGTTAGTTAAGGAAGTAGAAAGCCAAACTGGGGTGATTGTTTCCTGTGACACAATATGGCGTACACTGCAAAGGAATGGCATGCATAGGTTCCATCCACTAAGGAAGCCTCTCCTAAAGCCCATGCACAAAAAAGCCTACCTAGAATTTGCCAGGGCCCATGCTGAAAAAGAAGACTACTGGGACTCTACTCTGGAGTGATGAGACCAAGATATATGTTTTTGAAACTGATGGCTTCAAAACTGTATGGTGTTGCAAAGGTGAGGAGTACAAAGAAAAATGCATGGTGCCTACAGTGAAACATGGTGGTGGCAGTGTCCGTCTGTGGGACAGCATGAGTGCTGCTGGTGTCGGGGAGCTGCAATTTCATTGATGGTATCCTGAATTCACAGATGTACTGCTCTATATTGAAAGAGAAATGCTGCCATTACTCCATGCCCTTGGTCATCATGCACTTTTCCAACATGACAATGATCCAAAACACACATCTAAGGCCACTGTTGCATTTCTGAAGAACAGGGTGAAAGTGATTCAGTGGCCAAGTATGGTTCCTGAGCTGAACCCAATTGAACACCTATGGGGAAATCTGAAGAGAAAAGTTGAGCATCACTCTCCATCTAGCATCCAGGCTCTAAAAGAGGTTATTCTTGAAGAATGGGAAAAGATAGATGTTGCAAATTGTCGCCAATGTGTTCATTCCATGCCTAGAAGACTTGATACTGTCCGTACAAATCATGGAGGTCATACAATATACTAGACAGGGGTGTGTAGACTTTTTATATCCACAGTGCTCAGTATAAATGAGTACACCTCAACAGATTTGTCAGAAAACCTTTACCGGTACTTTCCTTTCAGAATCAACATATTCTATGGACACTATATTACAAAATACTCCCACAAATGCGGGCCATTGATTGCAAACAAGATTTGTTTATTTTCAATTTGAAAGTATTTTTCTGAACAAATTCATTCAAGACCATGTTGCAATAATGAATATACCCCAATGAAACTCCTAGGAGCAAAGCTACATTTTAAACAAGATCCTAATTTAACAAGAATTCAACTAAAGGTGAGTCTAATTATTCATTAAACAGGTGTCCAGCAGAGAGTTACTTAAAGAAAACCCTTTCCCATTTCATGCTGTCAGTAATGGCAAAGACTGGGAAAGAAAATAATTTCTTTACACAAGAAAGGTGAAGGCTACAAGATCAGCAAAGCTTTACTTATCAGTCAGAATACTGTAGCAAAAGTGACAAAAAAATGGAACTGCAACCATCTTACAGAGACGCCCAGGCTGTCCATGGATGTTAGCACCTCGACAGCTGCAGGTTACCATGCAAGTTAACTGCAGCTATCTAAAGAAGTAGAAAGCCAAACTGGGATGATTGTTTCCCATGACACAAGACGGCATACACTGCAGAAGAATGGCATGCATGGGTGTCGTCCATGAAGAAAGCCTCTCCTAAAGCCCATGCACAAAAAAACCCACCTAGAATTTGCCAGGGCCCATGCTGAAAAAAAAGAAGACTATTGGGACCAAGATATGTTTTTGGGACTGATGGATTCAAAACTGTATGTCATCACAAAGGTGAGCAGTACAAAGAAAATTGCATTGTGCCTACAGTGAAACATTGTGGTAGCAGTGTCCTTCTGTGGGGCTGCATAAGTGGTGCTGGTGTCCAGGAGCTGCATTTCATTGATGGTATCATGAATTCACAGATGTACTTCTCTATATTGAAAGAGAAGATGCTACCATTACTCCGTGCCCTTGGTCATCATGTACTTTTTCAACATGACAGTTATCCAAAGCATAGATGTTGCATGTTGCAAACTTGTTCATTCCATGCCTAGAAGACTTGGTGCTGTCCTTACAAATCAAGAAGATCATACAAAATACTAGATGTAGTATTTTTTGTTTCTGGGGTGCATTAATTTTTGCATCAACTAATTTGAGTAAAACTGAAGATTTTGTAATCTAAATTATATTATTAACCTTACTTTAATGCAATGAGCTACACAAATGTTCTATAAAAAAAGTGTCAGCATTTTGGAAATTGTTCTTGTGTTCATTGAGATATTGATTAAAATCTTACTTTTTAAAAGGGGTGTACTCAGTTATGCTGAGCGCTGTACAGTGGACAAATAATTACCCGTTTAAAAACATAATAAATGTAAAAATACACACAATAAAAAATTAAAAGGCTGCAAAAAACCTGGTGGGGCTGTATCAATGGCAACCCCAACAAATATTGCTAGAAGACATCACGACAGTATAGGACTAGTTTCGTTGTGTGTATTTTTACATTTATTATGCTTTTATATATAAGTACTCAACACTTCTGTTTTTGCCAGGGGGGCCGTTTGATAATGGTAGTTAATTATTTGTCCATTTTAAGTATTAAGTTTTTTTTTTTTTTGCTAATAGTGTTTTAATAGTTTATACTCTTTATATTGACAATTGCTCATCTATGTCCTGGTTTTGGCATTTTGTTGCTTTGCTCCCAACCCGCTGGGCTTGTCCTCTGGTCGCTGGCGCTCTTAACCATTAGCCGCCCGGCCAATGGCCGTTTGGCGGCTTCAGAAGTGTCTCTGCACTCCGGGTGCACGCCAGTTGGCGTGCTCCCGCACATGCGCCGTTTGCGCTAATGCAGAGCGACGCAGCAGTGCGATCTGTCACCGGCCGTGCACCTCGGACACGGCCGATGACAGATCCGAGTACCGGCTCCCGTTGCTGGTACCATGTGACCTGCTGTGACCAATCACAGCAGGTCACATGACAGTTGTATACAATGGATGGCTTCATTCATGATGCCATCCATTGTATACTAGTGCCTAGCTGTGAATGGTCACAGCTAATCACATGCACATGTCATGTGATTAGCTGTGACCAAATCACAGCTAAGCACAAAAAAAAAACAAAAAAAAAAACTGAATGAATCGATTTCATTCAGGTAAATGCTTGCTTATAGCAAAGTAATTCTTTGCTATAAGCAAATTGTGTAAAAAAAAAAAAAAAATACTGATCACTTCCCCAAAGTAGTACAATGTTACTATGGTAACATTGTACTACTTTGGTCATAGTAAAATATGAAAAAAAAATCTTAAAAAAATAAAAAAAATGTAATAAAAAATTAAATATAATAAGAAAAAAAAAAAAAAATTATATATTTTTTTCATACTGTCACCAGTCAGTGTCCCTGTTCACCGCCATGCCAGTTATATGATGACGCTGTACTGCACTGGTGACAGTATGTAAAAAAAAAATAGTGAAAATTATTTTTTTAATATTTTAATTTTCCGAAAAATTATGACAAAAAAATACAACTTCAAAAAACTCGCCATGCGTCTCATGAAGTACGTCGGACTGTCTACTCTGCAAAAAGGGGTAATTTGGGGATATCTGTACTATTCTGACATTCTTGGACCTCAAGAAATTAGATTGGCTGTCAGGATTGATCAATATTCAGATCTATACCATAGTTTGTGAACTCTATAACTTTCCTACAAACTAAAAAATACATCCTAATTTGGGTTATTTTCACCAAAGACATGTAGCAGAATACATCTCGGCCTAAATTTATGAAGAACAATTATTTATTTGTAAACTTTTATAACAGAAACAAAGAAAATGAGTTTTTTTTCAAACTTTTTGGTCTTTTTTTGTTAATTTAGCAAAAAATAAAAACCCCAGCGGTGATTAAATACCACCAAAAGAAAGCTCTAGTTGTGTGAAGAAAATGATAAAATTTTAGTTTGGGTACAGTGTTATATGACCGTGCAATTGTCATTCAAAGTGTGAGAGCGCTGAAACCTGAAAAATGGCCTGGGCAGGAAGGTGTAAAATTGCACGGTATTGAAACGGTTAAATACCTCTTCAAACATGACCCGAGGAAAGAACAGGCATGCTCCGCAAACGTATAGCCAAGTCAATGCTGCATCACTGGTGACGTCAAGTCCGCTTGTGCCCAGAAAGCAGTTCCCAGCTGGGTACACTCTGTAGGAACCCCCAGTGTTCTTTTCTTCATTCACGGAGGGAGCTAGCAAACCAGACACCAGAAAAGCAGGGGACAGATGAGCTTTATTTTCACATTTCTGCTGTGAGTTGCTTACTTAGCGCAACAAATTCTGTTTTATCCTATCCACTAAACCTATATGGTGCTTGTGTGTTTCTTTCTGTTGTAAATAAATGGATTAGTCCACCTAAAATTGATTATTCAATTTTGTGGCAGGCACAGGTTGCCTGGATACTTCTGCTTGGACTATAAAGGTCAAATAAAAGCATACAGAACTGGGTTTCATGCAGTCGAAAATATCCTTTCAACTTCCAGCTATTCGCATCAGTCAGTGACATGCCAATGTTGACTCCGTTGCGGGATTCATACCCAGGCCCAAGACACAGGCAAGATAATGCCAGTAATACAAAGTCTGCTTTAGTGATCTTTTTTAAAGCATCATATAAATTATTGTAAAGTCAGTAAGCAAACTAGACTGTTTCATTTCAGACCTAAAGCTTGTGTTTTAGTCAAAGTTTATGAATAAAGGCCAGCACTTTTGGATTCAGAGTAGCATTGCATTTTGTGGAATTAATGGATCCTAAGGTATATGACTCCAGCCTCTGTGCACCATTTTCCACTTGTAACGACCTTGTGCTTTTCTGTAAAAGGAAAAAGCACTTTAAAATGTACTTTTCCACTGTACAAAGTAATATGTATTTAAACTCAACAACAAAAATGTAAAATATTGCAGATTACTATTCCTTGGTGTAGCGGTTGCATTTGTTTGTTTGTTTGTTTTTTTTTTCTCCCTAGTAATTCTGTAAATAGCAAACTTCCTGTTCTGGGGGGCTAGGTCACTCTTCCACTGTATCTATGGGGGGAGCCACTGTTGTCAGCGTTCAAGAATGCTTACTTGACATGGACTACAGATATGTCTTTCTCTTCATCTCTCCATGGGGGTAGAGGGGCTAGTGGTAGTTTACAGAATATAGCTAGGAAGGAAGATAATCTTTGGCGCAGATGAATGGATGAAAAACCCAGACTGTGTGTGCTATATGTCCACATCCTTCTAAATCATATAGTACTAGGGACATACGTAGTCATAGACTTTATGTGGAAGTTATAAGGAAACTGAGTTTTTATTTTATTCCATTGAAAGCATTTACAAAACATGTTAAAAAACCTCTCCACTTAGATGTTCACAACATGTAATGTTTCCCATGTGTGTGCATCATGGTGAGCCACTGCTTCTCAGGTAAAGATATTCATATGTGGTCAAAAAACAGCCAAAGCTCTCATAAACACAATCTTTGATAAGGGGACCGAATTCCCAATAAGGAGCCATATAGACGCATTATAAAGAGATTCATCACTGAGATTGTATGGCAGTCAAAACTTGTATGTTCAAATAATTCAAAGGGGTTCTTGGTTCACACCCATCAAAAGGGTATATTTCTAGGTCCTGCATTATTCACACCATTCCAGCATATGCAAGTGACAAGGACATAGCATTTCTGGCAAGATCAACAGGTATTTTTTGTATTTACTAAAATGTTCTTAGCCTAAAGAAACAAAAAACCAATGCTTCCAACACATCTAAGGACTGTAAGCTACATTTTATTGCATTTTTGTGTTTATCCTTTAATGCCATATGTTGGAACATAAATGAACATCGCAAGTCATGCCTCCTGAAAGGATTCAGGCCTTGTGGACTTCCCAGATCAAGCAAAGCTTGTCTACAGTAAGCTAAGAATAGTGTAATAAATATTGTGCGTGGAGAGCAAAGGGTAGAGATGAGGCTGGTAGTTGGGTATGGGGGTAGCAAGCCATCAGAAGTGACATTAAATGATAGCACTATCAAAACATCGACTACAGAAAAGGAAGGCTGTCCCCCATGCCACACTAGCAGCCAATGCAAACAACAAGACATCTTGAGAACCGAATAGCGATCAGCTCATAAGTGTCAGGCAGTAAATGCTGGCACTAGTATTAAATGCTTGGTGTTAAAAAAAAACACCCCAACACGATTGCATGCCCCACTGTACCACATATCTTTTTTGTTCTCTGCCACTGCTTTTTGAGTTGTAGAGGAGGGTGTTGGGGGCACTGAGGGTTGGAGAGCAATCTGCTGCAGCTATTATTCCATTTTCTGTGCAGGGGCATGGCTTGCCAGGAATAGAAAAATAGATGATATTTAAGATTTCCAGTTTGTTTTCAGTTGTGCAGGGTCCTGGGCTGTTGTCCCACTTCTACCTTCTTTACCCAGTGAGTTAGTGACCTGAAAGATGCATGCAGCCAGTGAAGTCAGAATAGCATGGATTACAGTTCTGCATGCTTGTTTCAGGTCAGTGAACCACTAGGTGATGATGTCAGTATCAGCATAACAGCAGTAGAGTTTTTTTTCTTTAAACGTGAATTCAACAGTGGCAGTTCCCATACCTTTTTCTGCACATGTTACCTGTAAAGTCTTTAACAGGCTTCATTTTTGGTTAATATTTGCCTTCATTATATTGGGTTTTCTGAACAGAAATGTTTGTTCTGTTTTTGTTTAGACCATGTCCAGCCACTCTCCATCAGAAGCAGAGGTCCTTCTAGCAAAGAGTGGATGTGCAGGAGTGATCACAATGAACAGACCAAAGGCTCTGAATGCCTTAAACCTTAACATGGCTCGCCATATTTATCAACAACTTAAAGTAAGTAACTAGCAGGTGATAAACTTGGGTGCATATTTTTCTTTCGTTACAGTGCGCTTTGTTGGTAATGTTCAATGTATTAATTAATTTATAGCATAAACAATCATAAATTGCTAACAACAAAAAATATCATGTCAGCATAACCGTGAAATATATTGCATATTGAATCCACTTTTTTGCATGTATTCCTTCTTATTAGCATTTCTCTTTGAATTTTGTATCCACCATTTGTTGATTCAATGTTTTTTGCGGAGGTTAAATAACTTCCTTTGCTATTTTTTTTTTAGCTTTGGGAAGAAGACCCAGACACATTTCTAGTAATAATTAAAGGTTCTGGAGGCAAGGCATTTTGTGCTGGAGGTGACATCCTCGGTAAGGGCTATTTGATTTGATGAGTATTGTAAGTTTCTGCTTTTAAATGTTTTTTTCTTTTGTACTACCATAAAATTATAAGATTCATAGAGCTGTCAATCCAGGGAGAAGCTTAAAGTGTTACTAAACCCAGGAGCCTACATTCACTATATCTGGTGTCCCACAGTACACAGATCATGGAACTGCAATTATTTTAGTAAATATAAACTGCTAAATACCTTTTCTCATCAGCAGTTAGACCAGTCTTGTGACTTCAGCAGAGCACTGGTTAAAGCTTGTAGGAGCAGTTTTCTTTCTGCTCTAGGAGGATGCAAAACCCTTGACCTGCTGTCTGGACAGTGCTGATTGGCCCTGTGCTGATCACATGCACACTCCCAAGAGAAAAAAAACCTCTCTTGCAATACACACCAAACTGTGCATGTGGCTATGGGTTCAGTCTGTCTTATCAGGAGATATTTGGACATTTGAACAAGAGGAGGGGCAGAGATAAAAGGATCAAAGGGCCTTTGTACACAATGCAGAGATTTAACCCCTTAGGTTCCACAGTGAGTATTACAAGCATGCTTTACTGCATATACAGACTGATTGTACTGTTGTGGGTTTAGTAACACTTTAACAGGATGACATAGTAGCATAGTAGCAATGTCTTTGGTGTGTCACAACAAACATTGGGTGTGCCTACTTCAAATAATACAGTATGTTCTGTATGCAATCTACGGAACAGCATACCGAGTGGGTCATTCAGATGTATGTAAATCTTTTAAAAGGGGTTGTTCATAAGTAATAACTACAACACAGCATGCAGAATGGGGCCTTCAAAAGTAACTAAAATAGGACATGATGTACAGAATGAGGCATGCAAAGTTATAACAAATAAAGCAGAGGACTAGGATTGCACTTCTTCTTTTAGCCCTGGTTCACATATATGCGGTCGTGCGGGCCGTGTTTTGCGCGGGCACGAGAGCCCATTCATTTGAATTGACTCCGTGCCCCGTGACACGCATGGAATAGGTCCCTGCACTTCTTTGGAAAACGCAGCCTGCACGGGAACCGAGGTTCCCAGCACAGTTGTGTTTTCCAGTGTGGGTGGTGTGCTATTAGAACTAAAGATACCCACCCACGGGTCCGCAGTCCTCTGTGCTGGTGGTGCTGCTGCACGGATTTTCATGCGGATCCGCAGTGGCACCACCCGCACAGATGTGAACCTAGCCTTAGTGTTTGACCTTGGTAGTAGATGTTTTCTTGTAGTGACTGTAGCAGATGGAGCTGTGCATATCATAGTAAATAGGATATGTTTGCAATAGACCTGCACAACCTACAGGGACATTCAGAAATATTTAATATCTCTTCTGCAACAAAAAACCTGTTTGTATCTTTTTTTTCTGCCTTTAGTCCCGCTTTAATATTTTTGTTAAAATCATCCAAATTGGTGGCTGTTTATATCATCACTAAGTGATCCCCAAGGCTCCTGTGGAACCTGATGAAAGAAGCTCCTGGCCACTCCCACTTTGTTTGTCCCATCCACCTGTTAGCTGATTGGTGAACATGATGAGATGATTTAGCTGCATTCATGCGCATTAGCATTCTACCTCAGCAGCAATCAGCGGAAGGGCAATACACCCATCTCTGATACGCACTCAATGAAGCTTCCACTACCAGTAAGCAACCAAGATTTTGTTAAACTTTGAGTTTCAACCACTTGGTCACCTCTCTGTTCAACTTGTCTACCTTTTCACCAATTGGTTTGCTAAGTTTTCTCAGGTGCATTACATTCTGGGACTTAGAGCATAGAATAATACTCCTGTGTGCTCCTGCACAGGAGTCTGGATGGTCAGTTAGTAATGATGTAAGCATTTTGGTTTATGTTAGCAACAGTATTCAGTTAGGTCAGGTTTATGTACGGGCATCCTGGATGGCGCAAGTATCAATTCTGCTATCTATGTAGCATAACTAAGTGGTAGGTTGTAAAGTGGCAGATGAAGTTATTGTAATCAGTATATAGACACCTGGAGATCATCAATATGTAAGTACTCTATATAAGAGAGAGAGAAAAAAGGTGTACAGTGTGAGAGAAGGTAGAGAGACGGGAAAGGAAAAAAAAGAAAAACCTATAGGTAACCTCAGGGAAAAATACAGGCTGCTCTGAAAAAAGACAGTGTTTCATGTTTAAAGGAGCACACTATCCTTTTACAGAGCAACCTGTATTTCTTCTGAGGTTACCTGTGGGGTTTTTTTTTTTTTTTTGCATCCTGAACAATTTTTCTGGCAGTTATGATTGCAATCTTTCTTGATCTACCTGACCTTGGCTTGGTATCAAGAGATCCTTGAACTTTCCACTTCTTAATAAGTGAACAGTATTGACTGGCATATTCAAGTATTTGGATAACTTTTTATATCCCTTTCCAACTCTACAAAATTCTATTAACTTGTTGCGCCACTCTTTTGACAGTTCTTTTCTGCTCCCTATGGCTCATTATCTAGCCTGCTCAGTGCATCCATGTGAGAACTAACTCACTGACTATTTATACATAGACACTAACTGCAATTTAAAAAGACACAGATGTGGTAAATTAATCTTTAATTGCCATTTTAACCTGTGTGTGTGTCACCTTGTGTGGCCTGTACCAAGGCCAAACATTCCGGGGTATGTAAACTTTTGATCAGGGCTATTTGGGTGATTTCTGTTATTATGATTTAAAAAGGATCCAAGTCACTAATGAATGACTTCATATGATCACTATCCTTAAAGCTGTAGCAAACAGGGTGCAGAAATCCTCAGAATTCGCAAGGTCACTATGCTAAACATTTCCCCACATATCTCCATTCTAGTTATCCCCATTGCATGTTTCTTACTGTTTTTTTTTTTCTGCTTTATTTCCTCTCCTGTTTTTCAGTCAAAGGTGGAGCCATATTTGCGGTGTCTACCGATTTCTGTGTAGTGGTATACTTCCGCATTTCCTCATGTGTCGGAGACATAATCCCCTACATGTGCAATGAACATTAATAGTAATGGCCCTGAACTCTTACGGGATTGCTATGCAATGCTGTGCAATGCCAATGACAGAGGACGGCACCTGTATAAAGAGAGTGATGGCACACTGAGGGGGACAAAATGCGCATGCGCCAGTGATGACAGTGAAGTCTCCTAAACAGTGCAGGTTGGGATAGCAGGAATAACACCTAATATGCAAGTTATTTCACTTTGCTTTACATGGCACAAAGTTGGTCATGAGACTTTACTACCACTTTGAAGGATAAGTTCACCTTTCATAACACGTTACATATTACACCCATATTCAAGGTGTAACATGTAATAGACTAGCCTCCGCTCCCCTCTGCTTTGACAGCTAGTGGGAGATCCTCTCCTCCCGCTGTAAAAAAAAAAAACAAAAAAAAAAAAAAATGGCTGTGCGGGACTCTACTCGGCTGTGTCACTCATTCGTAGTCCTCTGAATGAGAAACTACAAATCCTTACAGCTTTAGTGGCGAACGGCTTGTAGTTCTCAATGAACTACCACTACGCTGTAGAGTGCTGTGGTAGTTCATTGATTCTTCCTGTCAGTATATCTGCTTGCCCGTACATCCTGTATGGGCAAGCAGATATACTGACAGGTTTTTATGAGACCAGCATGGCACCAGCGATCTGCTGATCACTGGTGCATTGGTTTGGTGATGTCCTCCCACTCTAACCACGTGTACGCGCCCCTGGGGGCATGCAGCCGGGCGATCGGTGGTACGCTGTGTCCCTGGGACACAGTGGATCACCGATCAGCGGAAAGAGCTGATGACTTTGACTCTGTCATGTGATCATCTGTGTCCAATCACAGCTGATCGCATGTAAATAAGGAAATGATGGTTATCGGAGGAGAGGATAGCCGGTAAGCGACATTCCTCAGAGGGGACATCTACACTGATATTCAGGGCACTGATGATCAGTGCCCTGATGATCAGTGTAGCCCTATCAGTGCCACCTGTCAGTGCCCATCAATGCCATCTGTCAGTGCCCATCAATGCCACCTGTCAGTGCCCATCAATGCCACCTGTCAGTGTCCATCAATGCCACCTGTCATTGCCCATCAATGCCACTTGTCCGTGCCCATTAGTGCACATCAATGCCACACATCAGTGCCCAACTGAGCTGCCTGTCAGTGCCGCCTATGAGTGCTGCCAATCAGTGCCGCCTATCAGTGCCCAGAAGTGCCGCCTATCAGTGCCTGTCAGTGCCACCTATCAGTGCCATATAAGAGTACTGCCTTTCAGTGCCCATAAGTGATGTCTGTGAATGCCCACCACTGGTGCCACCTACCAGTGCCTCCTCATCAGTGCCCATCAGTGCCGCCTATCAGTGCCCATCACTGCAGCCTCATTAGCGCACATCAGTGAAGGAGAAAACTTACTAATTTACAAAATTTTATAACTGAAACTAAGAAAAAAATGTTTTTTTCTGTTTTTGGTTTGTTTATAATAAAATAAAAAACCCATTGGTGATTACCACCAAAAGAAAGCTCTATCTTTCTCAAAAAAATGATAAACATTTTATATGGGTACAGTGTTGCATGACTGCGCAATTGTCATTCAAAGTGCGACAGCGCTGAAAGCTGAAAATTGGCCTGCACAGGAAGGGGTGAAAGTGCCCGGTAGCCAAGTGGTTAAATAATAGGCAGTTTTTGGCATAATCAGTCATATTTTCAATATAAATACCAAAATGTCACGATTTCTGCCAGGGTATGCAAACCTTTGAGCACAACTGTATAGTGAACATTACTTGGTATTAATATGATTTTTCCTTTTTGTCTGATCAACGTGCTTTGTAATGTGCACAAATTCATTTTTCTAGATACATAAACATCTGTAGACTACAAGTAATAATACAAGGCAAAGTTTTGCTTTGGATTACTGCACAGATCTGGAAGACATATACAAAACATAACAAGATTGAAATACGAATATGAATGCATCTTACATATAGATAATATTAGCTTACCTTGGTGTTCAGCTTTGAATGTATATCCTTACTTGCAGGCTGGAACACCTTGCTAGTACCGGGTTATAGCCCCTTTTTGCCTTCAGGACTGCCATAATTCTTCGTGACATTGATTCAACAAGGTGTTGCAAACATTCCTAAGAGATTTTGATTCATGTTGACATGATGGCATCATGCAGTTGCTGTAGATATGTCGGCTGCACATCCATGATACAAATCTCCCCTTCTACCGCATCCCACAGGTGCTCTTTGGATTGAGATCTGGTGACTGTGGAGGCCATTGGAGTACAGTGATCTCATTGTCATGTTCAAGAAACCAGTTTGAAATGATTTGAGCTTTGTGACATGGTGCAATATCCTTCTGGAAGTAGCCATCAGAAGATGGGTACACTGTAGTCATAAAAGGATAGACATGGTCAGCAACAATACTCAAGTAGGCAATTGCATTTAAACAATGCTAAGTTGGTACTAAGGAGCCTAAAGTGTGCCAAGAAAATATCCCTCACATCATTACACCACCACCAGCCTGAACCGTTAGTACAAAGCAGGAAGTATCCATGCTTTCATGTTGTTTATGCCAAATTCTGACTCTACCATCTGAATGTTGCAGCTGAAATCGAGACTCATCAGACCAGACAACGTTTTTCCAATCTTCTATTGCCCAATTTTGGTGAGCCTGTGCGAATTGTAGCATCTGTTTCTTATTCTTAGCTGACAGGAGTGACACCCAGTGTGCTCTTCTGCTGCTGTAGCTAATCTGCTTCAAGGTTCGATGTGTTGTGTGTTCAGAGTTGGTATTCTGCATACCTTGGTTGTAAGGAGTGGTTATTTGAGTTACTTACTTTGCCTTTCCATCATCTCCAACCAGTCTGCCCATTCTCCTCTCATCTCTGACATCAACATGGCATTTTCCTCCACACAAATGCTGCTCAGCGTAAATTTTCTTTTTCGGAACTTTCACTGTAAACCATAGAGATGGTTGTGCGTGAAAATCCCAGTAGATCAGTTTTTGAAATACTCAGACCAGCATGTCTGGCACCAACAACCCTGCCACGTTCAAAGTCACTTAAATCCCCCTTTTTCCCCATTCTGATGCTCAGTTTGAACTTCAGCAAGTTGTCTTCACCACATCTACGTGCCTAAATGCATTGAGTTGCTGCCATGTGATTGACTGATTAGCAATCTGTGTTACCAAGCAATTGAACAGGTGTCCCTAATAAATTGGTTGGTAAGTGTATGTTGTCAGTATCTTAAAAAAATAGATTGTGGCCCTTTCTAAAATGCATTGATAAGAAAATATAGAATAATCATATTCATTACATTTGATCTTCACTCCTTGTATAAAACATATAAATCATGAGAATCACCAGCAAGCAGAGTGGCGAACTCCAACAACCAAGCTTTGTAGCTGAACTACATGTATGAGGTGGTATCAAAAAGTTTAGAGTTTTGTAACACACCAACAGATGCCAGCACAAGCCTAAATGCCAGGGAGCACTGACTTTCATAAGTCAGTGTGTCAAAAGACTTCATCCTGTGTACATCAGGAGCTGTGCAACTGATGCTATTCTGACCACATGTGTTACCATGTCTGCTATTTCATCATTAACAGCAAGTTAGAACGAAGAGTAAACATGAAATTCTGTGTGAAACGGGGCAAATCTGCCACAGAGACGTTTGACATGATTCAGCACATTTACGGTGATATTGCAATGAATTGTTCAAGGTGTTTTGAGTGGCGCGCACGCTTCAAGAGCGAAAGAATATCACTGGAAGATGACAAGACATCAGGAAAACCTTCAACGAGCATAACCCCCGAAAATGTCGAAACCATTCGGCAACTTGTGCATGAAGATCATCGGAGAACAATCCACAACATTTATGCCATTATCAGTGTGTCTTACGGAACAGTCCAAGTAATCCTCAGGTGTGATTGGAACATGCGCTGTGTTGCTACCAAGTTTGTCCCCAGGCTACAATGATATCACTTCCGCACCCATCCTACTCGCCAGATTTGGCTCCTGCGAACTTCACCCTCTGGAAGATGAAGTGGCAAGATTGCTGGGAGCTCTGTATTGCTGTGGAAGGGAACGATTTTGAAGGTAATAGTGTGTAAACATATGTAAAAAATAAAGTACTATTTGTAAACAGCTAGTCTCGAAACTTTTTGATGCCACCTCGTAAGTGTAAGTTAGCTGGATTGAAAGCTGGAGTGGGTTCCAAATGACTGTAGTGTCGAGAAAATTCAAGAGAAGCTTGTTAAATGCATATGGTATTCCATTCAAGCAGCATGTTTATTTATTTATTTTTTTAAATTAATATTTTATTAAGTTTTAAATTTTATCTATATACAAGTACCTGAAATAAATAAATATTCCATCAATAAAAAATCAATATCTGTTATTCAACTATTTTCGCCCATAATACAAAAATACAAAACATCCCATTCCCCCCGCCCTATCCCAAACAATACATCCCCCTCCCTCCCCCACCCCCACCTCCACCCTCCCTCCTCCTCCACTCTGCATCCTTCCTCTCTCTTTGGGAGTCCTAGGGTTTTCACCCATTCCTGTTTCCTATATACTTTCAATTAGTTTACCCTTCTTAAACCCCTCCCATTTTTTCCATTTCTCCTGAAAACACTCCATTTTATCTTCATCTATATGGTATAGTTCCTCCATTCTATATATCTGATCTACCTTTTCTTATCCAATCTGTTGTTTTTGGTACTTCTTGTTCCCTCCAAAATTTAGGAATCAAACTTTTTGCTGTGTTAATATACTGCAATAACACCAAATTTTTGTATTTTTCAACCGTTAACTCTGTTCCATGTAGGAGACATATTCCTGGGTCCTTTCGTATTTTTATCCCAGTTATTTCCTGTATCTGGTAGATTATTTCTTCCCAATATTCCTGAATTTTATAACACTCCCACTAAATATGAACCACTGTGTCCTGTTCCCCACATCCCCTCCAACATAAAGGTGACTTATCCCTATTTTGTTTGTGTACTATGTTTGGTGTCATGTACCACCTCGCTAAACATTTATAATTCATCTCTGCATCTTTCATACTTACATTACCGTGTGTTAACTTATAAATCTTTGTTTACTTATCTTCCTCTATCCTTAATCCTAATTCTCTTTCCCATTTTTCCATATATGCAGGGACCGTGTTTGTTGTTAACTTAGTAAGAATTTTATATATTTTCGAAGTTCCGTGTACTAAATAAAAGTTCAAATGGGTTCCACTTTTCTTTCTTCCTTAAGGGCCTAGGGAGTTTTTCTATAAAATGTTTCATTTGTAAATACTGCCACTCATCTACTCTAGTGAACAACTCCTTCTTTTTCATTTCTGCTAGGGGACAAATTTCCTCACCTTTCATTAAATCTCTTAATTGTGCATCTCCTTTTTTTATCCATCTCCCTGCAACGTTTTCATTCCCCGGCGGGAATAAATCTGTGCTTACTATAGGCATCAACATTGAGTTAAATTCCCATCCCATCTGTTTGTGCATTGTGTCCCAAACTTTCAAAACAATTTTTGTATAAATATACTTGTGCTATCTGTCATCCACGACAGTGAGGTGGTAACCATATTAGCTTACTCAAATGTGTTATACTTAATGTGTTTTCTACATTTATCCAACTTTTTCCCTGTGCATTGTGTGTCTAGTCAAAAATTCGTGCTATCAATACTGAATTATAATATCTCTTAAAATCAGGAACACCTAGTCCCCCATTTTCTTTGTCTCTGGTTAGGACTTCGTAACTTATTCTAGGTTTTTTATTTCCCCATATAAACGTTATCATAATTTTTTTCATTATCCTAAAATACAGTCCTGGTAGCTTTATTGGGATCATATGAAATGTATATAAACTTTTTGGAACAATTACCATTTTAATTAGGTTTATTCGTCCTATCCAAGATATACCACCTATCCCTAATTTTCTCATTTCATCCTTGATTTTATTTTATAATGGGATAGAATTTTCTTTATATAGATTCTTTGAGAATACGGTTAAATTTATTCCCAAATATTTTAGTTCTTTTTCCTTCCACGAGAAAGAAAATTCTTTTTGTAAAGCCTTTTTCTCTCTTCTTGGAAGATTTATATTCAAGATTTCTGTTTTAGTTGGATTAATTTTTAGGTTAGACAGCTCCCCATATTACTTCAGTGTTTTCGTTCCGTTGGGTAATGTTATCCTTGGGTTACCTATGTAGAACAGCAAATCGTCGGCATACACCGCTACTTTATGCTCTGTCTCTCCTATCCAAATTCCCTTCATATCTATGTTTTTCCTTATTTTTGCTAAGAAGGATTCTAAGGACAGGACGAACAGCAAAGGTGACAATGGGCATCCCTGACGGGTCCCGTTATACATCTTAAAGCTCTCTGATATTTCCCCATTCACCTTTATTGCAGCAGATGGTTGGCTATACAATTTCTTTATCCATATTCTCATTCTAGGGCCCATCCCCAGAGATTTCAATGTATTCAACATATACCCCCAGTCTAATCTGTCAAATGCTTTCTCAGCGTCTACAGACAATAACAAAACTGAATTTTTCTCTTTTACTTTTTTGTATAAGCAATAGTGATCTTAGTCCTTTATCCCTACCCTCTCTCCCAGGGACAAACCCCACTTGATCTATATGGATCCACTCTGGCATTAAATCCTTTAACATTTGCTAAAACTTTTGCATATAGTTTAGTGTCTATATTTAGTAAGGATATCGGCCTATAGCTAGAACACTGTGTACTATCTTTCCCTTCTTTTGGTATTATTGTAATATGAGCTTGTCGGGATTCCTCTCTCATTTCCATCCCCCCTCCCAATGCATTCATATATAAACTCAGTTTAGGTATCAATTGATCTTTGAATTTCTTATAGTATCTCACAGTATACCCATCCGGTCCTGGACTTTTCTCTGCCATAGTATTCTTCAATGCACTTTGAATTTCTTCTATTGATATTGATTTCTCAAGGGATATTAACCGATCTTCTCTTAATTTTGGTAACCCCGCCTCTTTTAAGTATGCCTGTCTTTTTTTTTTTTTTTTTACTTTTTTCTTCCTCTTCTCTTATGGACCGTTGAGGATTGATAATATATAACTTACTATAATAATCTTTAAATACTTTTGCAATACTTTTGGTAGAATATTTTAGTTCTCCTTTATTGTCTCTTACTTTCCCTATGTAGTTCTTACCTTTCTTTTTTCTTTGAGCTCTCATTAACTGTTTTCCTGGTCTATCTCCCCACCGATATCTTTCACTAATCATCTTATTAAACACTCTCTTTTTTTCTTCCTCCATTAAATTTAGTTCTTCTCGTTTTTCCATTACACTCTGATCTGTTTTGTTATTTTCTCTTTATGTACCTGTTCTAGTTCAAATAGTTCTCTAAAAAGTGTGTTCTCTCCTTTTTCCTTTTTCTTTTTCGCCCCAATCGCTATTAAGATTCTTTTAATATAGGCCTTATGGGCTTCCCACACTGTCTCTACAGACACCTCTTCAGTCTCATTTCTTTCAAAATATTGTTCTATTTCTCTTTTAATTATCTGTTCCGTCTCCTAATCCTGAAGAAGTGTCTCATTTAATCTCCAAGTGTTTATCTTTTTATGTTCTCTTCCCCATATCAACCTCAAGTCTGTGATCAAAAATATATAATCCAATCTTGAATACGTCTCATGTGCATGAGAATAGAATGTATAATCTCTATCATTCAGATTTTTAATTCTCCAACTATCCACCAACTGACATTGTTGTATTGTTTTCCCTACTTTCAAGTATTTATTGCCGTCTCTCAGCACATGTGACGTCGTGTCCACCTGCGGTTCCATGCAACAGTTAAAATCCCCTGCCACAATTAGTTTGCCTTTTTTAAAATCTAATAGCTTCTTCAATATGTTCTTTAGATAGACCTCAGGTTTTTTATTAGGGCAGTATATATTTGCCAGTGTACATTCTACTTCTTGCAATTTCCCCTTTAAAAAAAAAATCTCCCCTCCGGGTCCTCCATTTTGTCTTCCAAACTAAACCTTATATTTTTTGCAAACCCAATTGCTACACCTTTCGCACGTTTAGTTGGGGAGTCTGCATAACACCATATCGGGTAGTGCTTTGAATATAATTTCACATTTGTTTCTTGTATTACCTCGATAAATCTTTTTTGTATTTCTCTAAGTATCTTGAATCTTTTCTCCGGACTATTTAACCCCTTGACATTATGGCCCTGATTTACTATTGTGCCTAGGCGCATTTCCATGGGCTAACGTCTGTTTTTTAATAGCGGCCTACTTTTAGATGGCAAAGACATTTACTAAAGAAAGCGTCAACACGTAGACGAGAAAGCGAATTTACTAACTAGACATACAGTCAGGTCCATAAATATTGGGACATCAACACAATTCTAACATTTTTGGCTCTATACACCACCACAATGGATTTGAAATGAAAGGAACAAGATGTGCTTTAACTGCAGACTGTCAGCTTTAATTTGAGGGTATTTACATCCAAATCAGGTGAACGGTGTAGGAATTACAACAGTTGGCATATGTGCCTCCCACTTGTTAAGGGACCAAAAGTAATGGGACAATTGGCTTCTCAGCTGTTCCATGGCCAGGTGTGTGTTATTCCCTCATTAACTCAATTACAATGAGCAGATAAAAGGTCCAGAGTTCATTTCAAGTGTGCTATTTGCATTTGGAATCTGTTGCTGTCAACTCTCAAGATGAGATCCAAAGAGCTGTCACTATCAGTGAAGCAAGCCATCATTAGGTTGAAAAAACAAAACAAACCCATCAGAGAGATAGCAAAAATATTTGGCGTGGCCAAAACAACTGTTTGGAACATTCTTAAAAAGAAGGAACGCACCGGTGAGCTCAGCAACACCAAAAGACCCAGAAGACCACGGAAAACAACTGTGGTGGATGACCGAAGAATTCTTTCCCTGGTGAAGAAAACACCACAACATCACAACAGTTGGCCAGATCAAGAACACTCTCCAGGAGGTAGGTGTATGTGTGTCAAAGTCAACAATCAAGAGAAGACTTCACCAGAGTGAATACAGAGGGTTCACCACAAGATGTAAACCATTGGTGAGCCTCAAAAACAGGAAGGCCAGATTAGAGTTTGCCAAACGACATCTAAAAAAGCCTTCACAGTTCTGGAACAACATCCTATGGACAGATGAGACCAAGATCAACTTGTACCAGAGTGATGGGAAGAGAAGAGTATGGAGAAGGAAAGGAACTGCTCATGATCCTAAGCATACTACCTCATCAGTGAAGCATGGTGGTGGTAGTGTCATGGCGTGGGCATGTATGGCTGCCAATGGAACTGGTTCTCTTGTATTTATTGATGATGTGACTGCTGACAAAAGCAGCATGATGAATTCTGAAGTGTTTCGGGCAATATTATCTGCTCATATTCAGCCAAGTGCTTCAGAACTCATTGGACGCCGCTTCACAGTGCAGATGGACAATGACCCAAAGCATACTGCAAAAGCAACCAAAGAGTTTTTTAAGGGAAAGAAGTGGAATGTTATGCAATGGCCAAGTCAATCACCTGACCTGAATCCTATTGAGCATGCATTTCACTTGCTGAAGACAAAACTGAAGGGAAAATGCCCCAAGAACAAGCAGGAACTGAAGACAGTTGCAGTAGAGGCCTGGCAGAGCATCACCAGGGATGAAACCCAGCGTCTGGTGATGTCTATGCATTCCAGACTTCAGGCTGTAATTGACTGCAAAGGATTTGCAACCAAGTATTACAAAGTGAAAGTTTGATTTATGACTATTATTCTGTCCCATTACTTTTGGTCCCTTAACAAGTGGGAGTCACATATGCAAACTGTTGTAATTCCTACACCGTTCACCTGATTTGGATGTAAATACCCACAAATTAAAGCCGGCAGTCTGCAGTTAAAGCTCATCTTGTTTGTTTCATTTCAAATCCATTGTGGTGGTGTATAGAGCCAAAAATTTTAGAATTGTGTCGATGTCCCAATATTTATGGACCTGACTGTAGTCCAGGAATCAGTTTCAAAAAGCAGACATGCTAAAAAGCATGTCTAACACCACGAAAAAACACTGCAAAGACATATTCACATTGAAATTTGCTTTGCCAAATATCAGGACTTAACTTTAAACAATATCTGACATTTCAAAAAAATTTTAAAATGTGTAAAAAATTGTTTTATAAAGCAAGTCATGATAGTGAAGAACTAGATGCTTTTCCAGCGTCTATGGCCGGATATAAATGCGCATGTGCAGAACACATTTTAGCCGTCTGCCGTGGGCGCTTTCTTTTTAGACGCTGTTCAATAGTAAATCTCTATGTGGAGCCCACTGACAGACGGCACTCGATCACGTCTACTGTGTTTAACAAACAGCACGATTTGTACCCAGGCATGTATTCTAATTTGATTTCCTTAGTTCTATTGATTCCGTTTTTGTTTCTTATCCTTTAAAATTATTTCTGTAATGATTTTGCTTATTTCGAAGGTCTAGATAATATATATTTTGACAGCTGAATTAGAAATAAACGTCTGCAATAAAAAACAAAACGGTGTGGGGTCCCCTCTCCCATCGATACCAAGCCCTTCGGGTCTGGTATGGATATTAAGGGGTACCATGTACCCCATACTCATTCACGTGGGGGGCCGGGATCTGGGGGCCCCCTTGTTAAATTCTGATAAGCCTCCCGCCCGCAGACCCCCACAACCACTGGCCAGGGTTGTGGGGAAGAGGCCCTTGTCCCCATCAACATGTGAATTAGAATGAGGCCTTGTCTGTTCAAACACCTTTTAAAGCTGCACCTTATGTGAATGTCAAAAGATGGGATGAGATAAGGGCCTGGACTAATGATTGATTTGATATTGCTGGTTTGCATTCCACCCCCTTTTGGGAAGGTTTGTCGAGGGGAGAGAGAGGGAGGGAGAGAGAGAGAGAGAGAGTGTAAAATGGCATGGAGTCCCCCCCCCCCCAAAATCCATAACAGACTCTTATCTGAGCATGCAGATACCGCATGCCTTCAAAGATTTATTTTCTTTGTTGAGTTGCCTGCTTGGTTCACACTAGATGCGATTTAAAATTGCGCTTTTTGTTGGCAATTTCACCGTGTTTTCTATAGATTTACCAATGAGTTATTGCGTTTTTCAATTGTTTTGCAATGCGATTTCTACTGTAGTCTATATGTAAAATTGCTACAAAATGCAGAAAAAGTTAGACAAGAACTACTTTTGAAATTGTGCTGCAGCAAATCGCTTACGTTAAGACACTCACATCCACATTCATTAGATCCAATATCAGGTACAATTTCAATTCCCAAATCGCACCTGAAATCGTGCACCCTGAATGCGACTTGGCATGCAATTTGCATGCCCTGCTACTTGCAAATCGCATACCAAATTGCACCCGATGTGACTGGGGGCTAACACCACAGTCACATCTAATCTGATTTGGAAATTGGGCAACTTACAGTGAAGTTGCCCGATTTCAAAATCAGATTGGATGTGAATGGAGCCTATAGTGCACAATAGGGTGCGACTTGGCCTACGATTTGCAAGTCGCCTATCATGCAAATCGCATGCCAAATTGCACCCGATGTGACTGGGGGCCACCCGGTCACATCAAAGCGGATTTTGAAGTGGTGCGACTTACACTACGGTCACATCATACGACTTAAAGTGAAGTCACATGATTTCGAAGTCGGGGACATGCTGATTTAAAGTGCGATTTGCAAGACATCTGACACAGATCTCTCTGCAAATCGCATGAAAAGTAGTGTATTCATTACTTTAGAAATTGTTGCGGCTCCGACCAAGTTTGAACCACACCAATATGAACGCTCTAATAGCAGTCACATTGAGTGCGACTTGGCATGTGATTTTCATGACATTCAACTTGCAAATCGTATTCCAAGTCGCACCCTATTGTCTGCTATTAAAGCAGTCACATGGGTGCGTTTCCGACACTGATTTCTAAAGTAGTACATGTACTACTTTTGTGGCAATTTGCATAGATATCTGTGTCAGATGTTTTGCAAATCGCAAGGAAATCGTCATCTTCACTGTACGTCGCACAATTTCTAAATCGCTTTGATGTGACCGGGGTGTAAGGCATTTTTATGTTTGATTTCTTGAATGGAAATCCCGCATACTAGCAAAGGTGAATTGACATTTTCAGTATTGCATGCGAGATGTGGTCATGTGACTGCCTTAACTCATGCGATAATCTGGAGTGAATTGTGCCCATAGTGCCAATAAATATTGCCATGGGGTTCCCTTTCACATCCCTGTTCAATGTTCTGTTGTATGCTGCACAGGTACACTTCACTGTGGCTTTCTTTCTGACTCTGATTTGTGGGGCCTGTATACCAAAGGTTAACGCAGGTGGGAAGAGAATTAATCAGGCGGAAACACTTTCTCTGACCAAATGAATGACAGTGGTGGGTGTGGCCTATGCTAAATAAAGAGTTGCAGTAGTGGGTAATATTGCCTTGTACAGGCCAGGTTATTTTCTGCAAGTCCTTGGGGAGTAAGATATATTGTGGTGAATTGCCCCAGGCCACACTCATGCTGTGTTTTGATGTGGGCTGTAAATGTTTTGCATTTTTTTCCTACTAAGGTGTGTTTGTGTGTTCGTTATCCTAACACATGTTAATTGCTCTGCTCTTCCAAATCTGCACTTGGCTAAAGTTTTCTTTATTTAGACTGAAATTAAGTTTTCAGACAAACCTGATGAGAAATGTATGTGTGGGGGATTGGGGAGGTGGGAGATGTTTTATTTAGGCAGGTATGTATTTTGATCTGCAGCCTGTTTTGTGGATAGATAAGCCTATTACGTGATTCATATTAACTGTGTGTTTCCTGCTGTAACCTGTGAAAGCACAGTTCATTACAAATATAATTTTTTAAATTGTAAGCTTTTATGAGCAGGACCGTTCTATTTTAGCAACATCAATCCTGCTTTTTTTTTCACCAAGAAATTGAATGTACCTACCGTATTTGCCGGCGTATAAGACGACTTTTTTGCCCTGAAAAACATGCCTCCAAGTGGGGGGGTCGTCTTATACGCCGGGTGCACTTCAGTTGGGATAGATATAGCTGCCATAGTGGCCTCCCGATGCCCGCCCGCCCACCTCATTCTACATACCATCCAGTGCGGCCGCAGCGGGTCATCAGCGTGGCTGCGGCGAGCATCAGCAGCGATACAGGGGTGCCAGCCTTTTCTGCTCGGCGGGAAGCAGCGGCGCTCCGGCCCGCCCCTTGTCTATGCAGAGCTCACACATGCGCACTAGTGCCAATTACAGGGAGATGCAGGGACTGGCCGGAGGCGCTGCGGTTGCGTACAATGGTGACAATGACAGGTACTGTAGTGGCACTAATACTAATGGCACTCATGTGAAACCGGTAACAATAAATGCACACAGGGGTATACTGCGAATATAAATTAAGATGTTGAAATCAAATCTGATGTTCTTTTACGTTTTATTTGGTGTGTGGAAGGTGTGCGGAAGAGGGGGTAGTCTTATACGGCGAGTATATAGCAAACTCTATATTTTGAGTGGAAATGTTGGGGGTCGTCTTATACGCCCAGTCGTCTTATATGCCGGCAAATACGGTACTTGTTGTTGCTGTCCAAATAAATGTGGAATGTGTTTTTGATCAATAAACATTTGGACTATGTATTTTTTGGGGGGATTATTTCATGTTCTAGTTGAATGTACTAGCACCCCTAACACTTATTTTTGCTAGCTATATAATGTGCCCAAATCTTCCTTGTTAGAGTGCACTTATGCAAGTATGTCCAAACTAACAAACCAAAAGCCCCCTATTGCACCACAAGACCATGTTATGTACCAATGAATAGATCGTGTTCAATGTGCAGCTAGGTATTCTTTTTTTACAATCCTCTTAACAGTAATAAATTAGGCCCCCAATTTATGTTGACTTTGGGCCTTTTATCAGCAAATATATATTTGCCAATGTCATATACACAGTAGAGCTGCACATATATTCACCAATGTCATATACACAGTTGATCTGCAAACATATATTCGCTAATGTCATATATACAATAGAAGGTCATAATTTGAAAAGCATATTGATGCAGTTGTACAGCCCTGAACGCAGACAGTGAGCATTCAGGGCCACTTCCCCACGCCTTCACACCTGTCAGATTAACCTCCTTAGCGGTGTTCCCGAGTGTAGCTCGGGGTAAAATTTCTATACCAAAAGCGGTAACCCCGAGCTACACTCGGGCTTACCATGCGGCGCTGCTCTAGGGGTCCCTGTAGCACTTACCTTGTCCTTCGCTCCCGCGATGTGTCCCCTCCAGCGTCCCCGGCCATCTCCTCCGGCCGATGCCGGCATCCGACTTCTGTGTTCCGGTCCCTGTGACGTCGGGACGTACGGGCGCCGGAACCGGCGGGAAATTTGAATTTTTAAAAAAATTTCATTTTTGCTGTCATTGCTGTTTCAATGCATTTCACATACATTTTGTACCTACTGCTTTGTCCTGTGCCCTGCCTGCATTTTGAATGTTCTTTCTGCCTGGAAACTTAGAAAAGTCCATGGCGTCCAAAAAGCGTCCCTTTACGTCAAAAGCGGTTTTAGAACAGCGATAGTAAATCAGAACCACTTGCAGAATTGAGTGATAATGATTTGTGGGGAAACTCGTCATCAGACACTGAAAACAATTTTGCGACTTTGCTCAGCGATGTGCAAATTTGCCTCTGTATTTCAAATTTCAGTGTTTTTGGTTTGATTATATTATTGAATTAAATTTATTATTATTATTATTATTATTATTTTTTATGATTATTTATTAAATTATAATTTATGATTTCGTGTTTCAAATTTTATCATATCCGGAATGTTTAATAGACTCTTGTTCAGACAGATTTCAGTGAGTTATTCCTAAAAATTACAGCCTACAATAAAAAACTACATATTTCCATGCAAAAAAATGGTACCGCTTTTAGCACAAAAAAATCGGAAAGAATCATACCGCCGAGGAGGTTAAAACCTGTGTTCATACAGCTGCTGTGTCCCTATAGTGTGACAGGTGTTTCCAGCCACATGACCAACCCCCTCATTCATGTTGTATAGGCCAGAGGACTTGTGTGAATGGGGCATTTTTTACTTTTTTTTCCTCAGCTCATTAATTTCAATGGGCTGCCTAACGTGTGGGAACATGCAAAAATACTGCAAGCATATTATTGTAAAAGTGTGTTGCTTCAGGGGAACACCAATAGGACATGTTGGTACACAAAACGCATTGGGTGGAGCCCTATTGCTGACGCCACGCCACCGCCATTGAGGAGCGTCCACCATCTTGATACTCACTTTGCTGTTATTTTTATTACTCCATGTGGATATTTTAAATTGTTACTTGTGACCATTATAATAAAGTACTACACTATTAAGCACCTTTCTGGCTCCTGTGGCTGAGCTAATTCCTCCCCAGGACCATTTTGACACCCATCCTGATGGATGGAGCTGGATGACTAACCCATAGCTGCCAGCATACCGCTGCACCCCCAGATGTGTAATGTGTATAACCCAAGCACATTAATACTTTTGTTCTGGTGAGTGTACACCCGTCCCAAGGGTGGATTACCTTTCACGAGTTCATGCACTACTGTTCGTCATGGATAAACCACACGTTCCATTCATAGGCACTCTCTGAGTTGGTACTCTCACACGAAGGACATTCCATTATTCAGGAATGATTATATGAACTTTTTTTAGCACCATTTACCAGTTTACATCATTTTGTTGATCATTGCACTTTGTTGACTTTACATGATTGTTAACATGCATTTATAGCGCTGCACTATTACTTTAATATATTACTTTAACATTATTCATGAATGATTATATGAACTTTTTTTTTTAGCACCATTTACCAGTTTACATCATTATTGCACTTATTTGTACTTTTTTGATTTTACATGCGTTTATGATTGATCACATGCATTTATAGCACTGCACTATTACTTTAACATAGAATAGTTACATGATTAAAGAGAAGGAAGATATATCTGTCAGGGCTCCGGGTATGACCAGAGGTATGTGAACTGACGCAGGGAAACGCAGGCTTCAGGTATGTTATAAATGATATAATTTATTAATACTAACAATACATAAACGCAGTGCAATACTAAAACATAACACAGTGCAAATAAACCAAACTAAACCACCCACAGATAACAATACATACAATGCAAGCGTCGTCAGGCAGGCCGGGTCAATAACAATCGGGCAGGTAGGAACAGGAGGAGCAGGCAGAGAGTAGTCAGGTCACCAGCCGGGTACAGCAAATAACGGACAGGTAGGTACAGGGGGTCAGGCAGAGAATGGTCGGGGTCACAAGCCAGGGATCAAACAGGAGAAGTCAGCAGAGGTCAGGATCAGGCAGGGTCAGCAACGAGTCAGTCAGGCAGGAACAGGAATGCAGGTAACAAGATACAGGGGCCCATAGAAAAACACACACCAAGGCACAGACTGCAGGTCTGGCCATCCCTTAAATACACCTCCGTAATCAGCTTCAGGTGTTTGGCTGACTACAGGGTTGAGTCTGATTGCTGAGAGCACCCGCTGGCCAGCCCTGGTACTGCAGCCCACAAGGCAGGTGAGTCCCACCATTACTGGCAAGTCCATTCCTGACAGTACCCCCCCCCCTCAAGGAGCAGCCTCAGGACGCTCCAAACAGTCCTAGCTGGGCAAAATGTTTTACCGCCCGGGTCTGGTAACTGGCGGGATATCAAAGACTGGCATATCGGGCTGGACTCTGGGCAGAGGCACATCGGGCTGGACTCTGGGCAGAGGCACATCGGGCTGGACTCCGGGCAGAGGCACATCGGGCTGGACTCCGGGCAGAGGCACATCGGGCTGGACTCCGGGCAGAGGCACATCGGGCTGGACTCCGGGCAGAGGCACATCGGGCTGGACTCCGGGCAGAGGCACATCGGGCTGGACTCCGGGCAGAGGCACATGGCCCCCAGGAGGAGCTGCAGGCACAGGGCCCCCAGGCGGGGCGGCAGGCACCGGGCCCCCAGGCGGAGCGACAGGCACCGGGCCCCCAGGCGGAGCGACAGGCACAGGGCCCCCAGGAGGAGCGGCAGGCACAGGGCCCCCAGGCAGGGCGGCGGGCGCCGGGTCCCCAGGCGGAGCGCCGGGCGCCGGGCCGCCAGGCGGAGCGGCGGGCACCGGGCCCCCGGGCGGAGAGCCGGGCCCCCGGGCAGAGCGACAGGCACAGGACCCCCAGGCGGGGCGGCAGGCACCGGGCCCCCAGGCGGAGCGGCAGGCACCGGGCCTCCGGGCGTAGCGGCGGGCGCCGGGCCCCCGGGCGGAGCGGCGGGCGCCGGGCCCCCAGGCGGAGCGACAGGCACAGGGTCCCCAGGCAGAGCGGCGGGCACCGGGTCATCAGGCACGACAGCAGGCATCAGGTCACCAGGCATCAGGTCATTTGGCTCGCCAGCGGGCACCGCGTCAACTGGCAAGGCAGTGGGCACCGAGTCACCAGGCACGACAGTGGGTTCCGAGTCAACTGGCATGACCGCGGGCACTGGGTCAGACATTGGATCGTCTGGCTCGACAGCGGGCATCGGGTCATCTAGCGCTGGATCGTCTGGCTCGACAGCAGTCACCGGGTCATCTGGCGCTGGATCGTCTGGCTCGACAGCGGGCATCGGGTCACCAGGCATGACAGCGGGCACTGGGTCATCAGGCATTGGATCGTCTGGCTCGACAGCGGGCATCGGGTCATCAGGTACCGGATCGTCTGGCTCGACAGCAGGCACCAGGTCATCTGGCGCTGGATCGTCTGGCTCGACAGCGGGCATCGGGTCACCAGGCATGACCGCGGGCACTGGGTCATCAGGCATTGGAACAGGAATGCAGGTAACAAGATACAGGGGCCCATAGAAAAACACACACCAAGGCACAGACTGCAGGTCTGGCCATCCCTTAAATACACCTCCGTAATCAGCTTCAGGTGTTTGGCTGACTACAGGGTTGAGTCTCTGATTGTTGAGAGCACCCGCTGGCCAGCCCTGGTACTGCAGCCCACAAGGCAGGTGAGTCCCACCATTACTGGCAAGTCCATTCCTGACAATATCATTATATTGGGAACTTAGAACTAGACATTCCCAATTATTTGAGATATAAGTGTGAAAATGTTTGACATTTGAAAATAGAATGTATGACATTCATTAGGAAATGCATTAGTTGTCTGATCATTTTGGAGAAACAGCAACCCAAAAAAAAAAATAAATATAGGTGTACTTTTTATTTTACATTATAAGTATTCTCATATGCAAACAGAAAAACGCCTACGGTTGTGCGCCGCCTAGCGAACATATACGGCATTGCATTTAGAAATGTGCCAGGCGTTAGGATTTACTAACAGGGAAAGAGTCTACAAAGTAGATGCTTTTCAAAGAGTTGGCTAGACACCTTTTTGAAGACTGACAGGCTTGATTGATTGAATTGAGTCTGCCAGAATGGTCAGCCTCTGCTGGTAGACTCAATTCTTAGTAAATCAGGGCCTATAAATCATAAAATTAACCTCCTCCTTTACTATATATTTTTCCATTCTTTCTTTCCCTAGGTTTTTCCCTACTTCTCCTATCTCCTCCCTTTATGCTGAGTGTCGCCCTTACCCCTTACCCCCCCCCCCCCGCAAACCCACATCCCCAATTCCCTTTTCCCTCCCATTGCCCTCCCCATCCCTTAGGCTACCTTTTTTGCCTACAAATAATTTGTGGTCCTAATCCCACTTTTGATTCGACTTTAAGGTGGTGCTCCGACCATGTACGATTCACCAACCACCTATCCTCCTCCATGTCGTGCCACTCTCTATATCCAATAATAAGTCTCCAGCGACCTGTCTGAGTAGAAGGGTTGGAGGAAAAGAGAAAGGGGAGAGGGAGAAAAAAAAAACACCCCTCTCTCCTCTTCCTCCTCCCCTCCCCCTCTCCCACTCTCTTTCCTCTTCTCTACTCTCTTTCTCCTTCTAACTACCTGCCAATCCTCTTTTTCAATAGCCCATATCTCTCCTTCCTCTTCTTCCCACCCAACTATCTCCATTCTTTGCGAATCAAGTCTCTCACAAAAGTCTCTTATATCTTCAGGAAATCTCAATCTTGCTGTACACCCATTTTTCCATCTGATTAAACATGCCGGGAAGCCCCATCTGTATTGAACATTTTGCTTCCTCATCTGCTCTAATAATGGTTTCAAAGATCTCCTTCTTGTCAATGTCTCAGCTGCTAAATCTGCAAAAAGCTAGATATTTATTTCTCCACATTTAATAGCTTTTCTTCTTTTGATCTTCTTCCATATCTCTTCTTTATCCCCATAATTATAAAATTGCACAATTACATCTTTCGATTTTTCTTTACACCTTTTCTTGTTTGAGCTTTCCTATTCTATACAGTATACACCATCCAATTTAAGAGTCTCTGATGCAGATCTGCCCAATATAGTATTCAACATTTTACATATTATATCCATTAGGTCTTCTCTGTGTGAAATCTCTGGCACTCCTCGAATCCTTAGATTACATCTCCTATCCCTATTTTTTTGATCCTCTATTTTATATAGTAGCTTTCTTTGTTCTTTTCTCATTTTTATCCGTTTTTTTCCAACTTCAGAATAATTTTGGCGTGTTTATTCACTTTTCCCTCCGTCCCTTACACTCTTGATAGCATTTGCCCCAGGTCTTTCTGTATTATTGCCATCTCTTGTTTTATTGATTTTTCAAGACCTTTTTAAACATTTCGGCTTTTTTCTTTTTTATTTGGCGTTTTTTAAGGCCTTTTTTTGTTCTCCCACCTCCACTCTTTCTTTCATTTGTTGACTGCTATTAGCCATTCCCAGGGATAGTCTAGGACTATCTTCCATACTGATTTCCAGCCCACTCCTTTCACTTATTCCTTGTTGTCTTTCTGGGCTCAAATTCCCCTGTCGGGGTATATATTTTTTAATCATACCTGTTACGGAACCTTTGGGCCCACCTCCTTTGGCCACTTTATTTTTCATGCCTCAAATATTTAATTCACTTTCCAAGCTCTTGGGGGGGGGGGGGGTTATTTTATTGTCCCGTTTATCACTTTAAACTCCCCTCTGCCAGATTCTATTTCTTCTGGGACTTATGCTATATTTCTTTGTCTTCCTTTTCTTTTAGACCCCCTGGGTGATTCCCCCCTTTAATTTCTTGATAGAGTTCAGTTCATTCCATACAATGCAATAAGCCTTGCCGCTCTCACTCACCCTCCCGTCGTCTTCTCTCTTGTGTGGGGTGGCTTCAGGCTCTTCCTTCTGTGGGGTGTGATTCCCAACAGCCCCTCCACTTAGAATGCTGCTTTTCTTGTTTAGGGGGAGATTCCCCCCGCTGGGTTCTGTACTTCTCTGGTCGTGCAAGTTCCGTGTGCTTGAGGGGAGATCCGGCGTCTCCCTCTGCCTGGAAACGCTGGCCGGATTCTCCTCCTCCCAGTGCTCCCTTGCGGCAGGTCACGTGGCCATCTCCGCGTCCTCTGGGCTCCAAGCAACCCACCGCTCTGGACGGGAATCACAGCCGTCCTGCTGCGGTGGATGTCAGACGCTCTGTCCACCTCTCCAGCCGTCCCGTCCCGTGGCCTCCGCACTCCACAACTCTCCCTGAGCCCCTACTCCTTCAGCGAGTCTCTTTAGAGTTTTGCGTGCATCTTTGGCAGCATTGGCAGGACACTTTGAGGTGCAGGCAGCTGACTAGCGGAGAGCTCTCACATTGAGCTCTCCCTCGCCGCCATGGTCAGGCTCCTCCCCCAAGCAGCATGTTTATGTTAAAAAAAATTTAAGGGCTTTAAACAATTTAGTTGACTAAATAACGGCATGATTGAATGCTTTGACAAAGGATTTTTCAGAAATGTGCAAAGCTATTTCTATTGCCGTAAGCCAGCTTTAGATGCTGCTTCTTTTTTTTTTATTTACTTGCAGGTACTCAATACTTGCATTCATATTTTGAAAGAGCAACTCTTTACACAAAAGGATATACTGTATATCCATTCCAAGGCATTGCATAATACACTTGTCAGCAAAATGCTTCTCTACATTATGTGTGGTACTTACAGTTGTGTTCAAAATAATAGCAGTCAGACATCACTAACCTGATCACTCACGGTTTTTGGTAGAAATGATATTTCTACATGGCAAATAATTTACTAGCAGGTGTAGTAGAGTAATAGAAATCCAACAGACCCAACAGTCATGACATGCATGCTGCTGATTCTGTGTAATTGAATCACTAATTTAAAGGGGCATGTTCAAAATAATAGCAGTGTGGAGTTCTATTTTGTGAGGTCATTCGTTCTTTGAAAAACAGGTGGAAATTATTGCCCTTATTTAAGGAAGGAAGGCAGCAAATGTTGTACATACTAGTTACAGTGCATTTCTCTCTGAAATTCTGAGGAAAATGGGTCATTCCAGACATTGTTCAGAAGAACAGCGTACCTTGATTAAAATGTTTATTGGAGAGGGGAAAACATATGAAGAAGTGCAGAAAATGATAGGCTGCTCAGCTAAAATGATCGCAAATGCTTTAAAATGGCAACCAAAACCTGAAAGACGTGGCAGAAAGCAAAAAACTACCTTTCAAATGGATAGAAGAATAGCCAAAATAGCAAGGACACAGCCAACAATCAGCTCCAGGAATATCAAAGAAGGTCTAAAGTTACCTGTGAGTACTGTTACAATTAGACGCCTATGTGAAGCCAAGCTACAGTTGCAAGAAAAAGTATGTGAACCCCTTGGGATTACGTGGAGTTTTGCATGAATTGGGCATAAAATGTGCTCTGAACGTCATCTAAGTCACAACAATAGAAGAACACAGTCTGCTGAACATAATACTACACAAACATTAGATGTTGCCATGGTTTAATTGCACACAACATGTAAACATACACAGTGCAAGGAGGAAAAAGTATGTGAGGCCCTAGCTTAATGACTTCTCCCAGAGCTAATTGGAGCCAGGAGTGAGCCAACCTTGACTCCAATCAGTGTGATGATATTGGATGTGTTGCTGACAGCTGTCCTGCCCTTAAAAAACACACACCTGCTTTGGGTTTACTGGTATCAAGAAGCACTGTCTGATGTTAACCATGCCTCGCAGAAAAGAGCTCTCAGAAGTCCTACGATCAAGAATTGTTGACTTGCATGAAGCTGGAAAGGGTTACAAAAGTATCTCCTTGAGCCTTGATGTTCATGTGTCCACGGTAAGACAGACTGTCTACAAATGGAGAAAGTTTAGCACTGTTGCTACTCTCCCTAGGCATGGTCGTCCTGTACAAATGACTGCAAGAGCACAGCACAGAATGCTGCATGAAGTAAAGAAGAATCCCAGAGTGTCAGCTAAAGACCTACAGAAATCTTTGGCACATGCTAACATTTTTGTTGACACATCTACAATAAGGAAAACATTAAACAAGAATGGAGTACATGGGAGGACACCACGGAGGGAAGCCATTGCTATCCAAAAAGAATATTGCAGCACGTTTGAAGTTTGCAAAAGAGCACCTGGATGTTCCACAGCACTACTGGCAAAATATACTGTGGACAGATGAAACCAAGATTGAGTTGTTTGGGAAGAACACACAACACTATGTGTGGAGAAAAAAAGGCACAGCACACCAACATCAAAACCTCATCCCCACTGTAACACATGGCGGAGGGAGCATCATGGTTTGGGGCTGCTTTGCTGCCTCAGGGCCTGGACGGATTGTTGTCATTGATGGGAAAATGAATTCCAGAGTTTATGAAGACAGGAAAACGTACGACCATCTGTCCGCCAAATGAAGCTCCGCAGAGGATGGGTGATGCAACAGGACAATGATCCAAAGCATACAAGTAATTCAACAAAACAATGGCTGCAACAGCACAGAATACACCTTCTGGAGTGGCCCAGTCAGAGTCCTGACCTCAACCCGATTGAAATGCTGTGGCATGACCTTAAGAGAGCGATTCACACCAGACATCCCAAGAATATTGCTACACTGAAACAGTTTTGTGAAGAGGAGTGGTCCAAAATTACTCTAGATCAGGGGTGGGCAAACTTTTTGACTTGAGGGCCGCAATGGGTTCATATATTGGACCCGGGGGCCGGACCAAGAGTAGATGAATGATGTGTATGTGTCATCCATAGTAAGTATAGTAATATTCCCCCATAGTAAGCATAGTAATTAATCCCCCATATAGTAATTAATCCCCCATATAGTAATTCATCCCCCATAGTAATTCATCCCCCATATAGTAATTCATCCCCCATAGTAATTCATCCCCCATATAGTAATTCGTCCCCCATATAGTAATTCGTCCCCCATATAGTAATTCGTCCCCCATATAGTAATTCGTCCCCCATAGTAATTCATCCCCCCTATAGTAATTCATCCCCCATAGTAATTCATCCCCCATATAGTAATTCATCCCCCATAGTAATTCATCCCCCATATAGTAATTCATCCCCCACATAGTAATTCATCCCCCATATTAATTCATCCCCCATATAGTAATTCATCCCCCATATAGTAAGTCCCCCATATAGTAATTCATTCCCCATATAGTAAGTCCTCCATATAGTAATTCATTCCCCATATAGTAAGTCCCCCATATAGTAATTCATTCCCCATATAGTAAGTCCTCCATATAGTAATTCATTCCCCATATAGTAAGTCCTCCATATAGTAATTCATCCCCCATATAGTAAGTCCTCCATATAGTAATTCATTCCCCATATAGTAAGTCCCCCATATAGTAATTCATTCCCCATATAGTAAGTCCCCCATATAGTAATTCATTCCCCATATAGTAAGTCCCCCATATAGTAATTCATTCCCCATATAGTAAGTCCTCCATATAGTAATTAATTCCCCATATAGTAAGTCCCCCATATAGTAATTCATTCCCCATATAGTAAGTCCTCCATATAGTAATTCATTCCCCATATAGTAAGTCCCCCATATAGTAATTCATCCCCCATATAGTAAGTCCCCCATATAGTAATTCATTCCCCATATAGTAAGTCCTCCATATAGTAATTCATTCCCCATATAGTAAGTCCTCCATATAGTAATTCATCCCCCATATAGTAAGTCCCCCCCCTGTGTCAATTCACTTACCTTTGGTCCGCGCGTTCCTCTCGTATTCCCGCGCCGTTCTGGTCTTCAGGGAGGACTGTGAGAGGAGTTCGTCCTGACAGCTGCAGAGTCCTGACGTCCGAGAGGAGGGAGGGGGGCGGCCATCCGAGAGGGGGGGCGGCCATCCGAGAGGAGAGGAGGGGAGGGGAGAGGAGGAGAGGAGGGAGGGGAGAGGAGGAGAGGAGGGAGGGGAGCGGGCGCCCGGCACACAGGAGAGCCGCATCTAAATTTGTAAAGAGCCGCGGCTTGCCGACCACTGGCCTTGCGGGAGCCTAGCTCCGCGGGCCGGATTAAAAGGTCCGCCGGGCCGTATACGGCCCGCGGGCCGTAGTTTGCCCATTGCTGCTCTAGATCGTTGTGCAGGTCTGATCTGCAACTACAGGAAACGTTTGGTTGAGGTTATTGCTGCCAAAGGAGGGTCAAAAAGTTATTAAGTCCAAAGGTTCACATACTTTTTGCTCCCTGCACTGTGAATGTTTACATGTTATGTGCAATTAAACCATGGCAACATCTAGTTTGTGTAGTATTATGTTCAGCAGACTGTGTTCTTCTATTGTTGTGACTTAGATGACGTTCAGAGCACATTTTATGCCCAATTCATGCAAAGCTCCACGTAATCCCAAGGGGTTCACATACTTTTTCTTGCAACTGTATCTGCAAGAAGCCCCTGCAAAGTGCCACTGTTAATAAAAAAGACGTGGTGAAGAGGTTACAATTTGCCAAAGAGCACTTTGACTGGCCTAAACAGAAATGGCGCAACATTTTGTGGACTGATGAAAGTAAGATTGTTCTTTTTGGGGTCTAGTGGCCAGAGACAGTTTGTCAGACGACCCCCAAACACTGAATTCAAGCCACAGTACACTGTGAAGACAGTGAAGAATGGTTGCAAGCATCATGATATGGGGATGTTTCTCATACTACGGTGTTGGGCCTATTTATCGCATATCAGGGATCATGGATCAGTTTGAATACATCAGAATACTTGAAGAGGTCATGCTGCCTTATGCTGAAGAGGAAATGCCCTTGAAAAGGGTGTTCCAACAAGACAACGACCCCAAACATACCAGTAAATGTGCAACATCTTGGTTCCAGACCAACAAGATTGACGTTATGGAGTGGCCAGCCCAATCCCCGGATCTTAATCCAATAGAAAACTTGTGGGGTGACATCAAAAATGCAGTTTCTGAGGCAAAACCAAGAAATAGAGAAGAACTGTGGAATGTAGTCCAATCATTCTGGGCTGCAATACCTGTTCACAGGTGCCAGAAGTTGGTTGACTCCATGCAACACAGATGTACAGTAGCTCTCAGAAACAGTGCTTATACAACTAAATATTAATTGATTCAAAGGAAAGCAAAATCTTCAAACATTTTTCAGTTTATATAGTGAATGTTTGAGTTTGTAAAGAAGAATACAAACACTGCTATTTTTTTGAACAGTCTAATATTCACTTTTCTTCAATTTTTTTAGAAGAACAACACAAATTTGATATAGTTTTCTTCATGTTTTGTTTTGGAATAGAATGTGTAGGGTTCCCAATGCATTTGTGTGTATGGAAATAAAAGCTATTCGAAGGATTTTGAGCTTTATTCACTTTTTTCAAAACACTGCTATTATTTTGAACACAACTGTATATAACAGAGATTGATAGACGCTCAGGAGTAGTACACAGCCAAGAAATCAATGTAGTTACAGTGGGGAAAATAATTATTTGATCCCCTGCAGATTTTGTGTGTTTGCCCACTTACAAAAAAATGAAGGGTCTGCAATTTTTTTTATCATAGGTGTATTTTAAATGCTTAGAGACAGAGGCCCTGATTTACTAATGTGCTTAGACACATTTCCGTGGGATAAAGTCTGCTTTTCAATAGAATCCGTCTACTTTTAGACGGCAAAGACATTTACTAAAGAAAGAGTCTAACAAGTAGACTCGAAAGCGAATTTACGAACTAGGCACAATCCAGGAATCCGTCTAAGAAAGCAGACGTGCTAGAAGCACCTCCTAACACAACGAAAAATCACTGCAGAAACATGTTCACATTGAAATTTGCTTTCACAAATATCTGGACTTCACTTTAAACAATATCTTATATTTCAAAAATTTTTTCAATGGGTAAAAAATTGTTTTTTAAGGGAATTCATGACAGTCAAGACCTAGATGCTTTTACAATGTCTATGCAGGGATAGAAATGAGAATCTGCAGGACACAATTTAGCTGTCTGATGTGGGCGCTTTCTTTTTAGACGCTATTTAATAGTAAATCTGTGTGTGTGGAGTCCTCTGCAAGTCGGCACTCGATCGCATCTACTGTGTTTAACAAACAGCACTATTTGTAGCTAGACATAGCTTTATGTATTCTAATTTGATTTCCTTAGTTCTATTGATTCTGTTTTTCTTATCCTTTATAATTATTTCTGTAATGGTTTTACATATTTCAAAGGTCTAGTTAATATATATTTTGACAGCTGAATCTAAAAATAAATGTCAGCAATTATAAAAAAAAACGGCATGGGGTCCCCCCCAAATCCATACCAAACCCTCCGAGCATGCAGCCCGACAGGTCAGGAAAGGGGGGGGGACCAGCAAGCGCCCCCTCCTCCTGAACCATACCAGGCCACATGCTGTCAATATGGGGGGGTGCTTTGGGGTAGGGAGGGCTTCCCCCCCCCAAAACACCTTGTCCCAATGTTGATGGGGACAAAGGCCTCTTCCCCACAACCCTGGCCGGTGGTTGTGGGGGTCTGCGGGCGGGGGACTTATCAGAATCTGGAAGCCCCCTTTAACAAGGGGGCCCCCAGATCCCGGCCCCTCCTACATGAATGAGTATGGGGTACATGGTACCGCTACTCGTTCACAAAAAAACAAAAAGTGTAGAGTAAAAAAGACAGGACACGGTCTTTGACAAATCCTTTAATAAAAGAAAAATCTAAAAGAATGTCCCCCCGAAGTAGATCCAACATCAATCGTGATGCAAGCTGCCGGCGACCCGAAAAAAGAAAAAAAAGAAAAGTTTCCGTTCCCAACTATGGCATCCAGCCTTCTGCTGTTGGCTGGGTTGACAGCTCTTAAATATGTAAGGGGCGGGGCCACCCAGGGACATCATCCGAGTGACCCCCGCCCCATGTGACATCATTGATGTCACATGGGGTAAGGTCACATGCGTGATGTCCCCGGGTGGCCCCGCTCCTTACATATTTAAGAGCTGTCAACCCAGTGAACAGCAGAAGGCTGGATGCCATATTTGGGAACGGAACCTTTTCTCTTTTTTTTTTTACGGTTTGCCAGCGGCATACATCGTGATTGACGTTGGATCTACTTTGGGGGACATTCTTTGAAATTTTTTTTTTAATAAAGGACTTGTCAAAGACCGTGTCCTGTCTTTTTTTACACTACATGTCAGGAAGATGCTTGCCATAGTGCACAGCGGCACAGGCGCAGATGTGCGAGGGCCCGTTCTGCTGCTCATAGTCGTGTGCATTTGCATTCATGCATACGCACACACACACAACAGCCCGTTGCTAATGTTGGCGCCAATCAGACTATTTAAACCCAGCAGCACTATTAGCCTGTGCTGTCTGATCTGCAGCTACCCCTCCTGTGTTCCTGTGCCTGATTCTGTTCCTGTGACTGATTAACTGTGATTGACCCCAGCTTGTTTCTTGGACTCTGCCTCTGCCTTCTGATTCTGCCTGATCTGCTCCCACCAACACTGACCCTGGCTTGTGACCTGACTATTCTCCTGTTTACTGTTCATGTCTGCTCTGCTTCTCTGTTACCGACCCGGCTTGTCTGACCCTGCTACCAGCCTGCTTCACTGCCTGCTCTGCTGCCAGCCTGCGCTGCCACCAGCCGGTCCATCCATCCCATCTCCCAGCAAAGTGCCAGCAATCCCTGCACAGACTACTGGATCAAACAGGCACTCATACCCCGCTGTGCTCTTGTGGTTGCTGTTCCACCTTCAATGGCCCTTGAACCGGAGCTGTACGAGAGGCCTTCCTCCTGCCATCAGGCTCACAAGTAAGGTACGTGACAGTATCAGACAGCCATGGCTGAGCCTGCAGGAGGATCCTCTCCAATGAATGAGATCTGCCAGCCTCTTGCTGCCCTGAGTCAAGCTGTTAAGTCTCTTCAAGAGGGGTACGTCCAGTTGGAAGAGCGGGTAAAATCTCTCGCTACATCTGCTAGTCCTGTGACAACACCAGCTTCCTCATCTGCCACAGCTCCTACAGTATCTGCTCCTGCACCCACCGTGGTGATGCTACCCCCTGAACCCAGGGTCCCCACACCAGAAAGATTTTCGGGCATTCCAAAACGCATATCAATTATACTTCTCTCTACAACCATAAACTTTCTCTCTGGAATCCTCCAAGGTTGGGTTCATTTCATTACTCCAAGGTGAGCCATAGTCCTGGCCCACCGACTTCTTGAAGAAAATGATTCTCAGTTACACTTTTTGTTTTGAATGAGTAGCGGTACCATGTACCCAATATTCATTCACATGGGAGGGGGCGGGATCTGGGGGCCCCCAGCCTGCAGACCCCCACAACCACCGGCCAGGGTTGTGGGGAAGAGGCCCTTGTTCCCATCAACATGCCGGGCTGCATGCTCGGATAAGGGTCTGGTATGGATTTGGGGGGGACCCCACGCCATTTTTTTTATTTTGCGGTGGGGCTTCCCCTCAATCTATACCAGACCCGAAGGGCTTGGTATGGATGGGAGGGAGGACCCCACACCTTTTTTTTTTATTTATTATAGTGCTGGTTTTTAAATGTAATTCTGGCTTTTTTTTTCTTCACTATAGCTCAGAAATTCAGTTGTCACTTTCTCCCAGCTAAAAGAGAGTTTCCTTTGAGTTTATTTCCCTAAAGGAAACAATGTAACTCCATAAAAAGTGATAGCTAAGCTTGTGAACTATAGTGAAGAAAAAAAAAGTCTGGCATTTGCATTTAAAAATCGGCACCAACATACACTTCGTATTGCGAAAAAAATTATGCAAAAATGTGTAAACTGAGGCATTCTTTTCAATGGATTTTCATTCGAAAACCGAAAATTACGTTACCGAGGCGTTGGTAAACCGAGGTACGCTTATATTAGTATTGCAATCCTTTGTATTGGGATACATAGAACCAACATACATCTGAATTGGCAACATAGCACATTTGTGTCACATTTGAGATATCTGGCTAGTTACACTGACCTTGCCCAGGAACTTAGGGTTGATTCCCACCACAGAAATACAGGTTGGATTCATGTCACAGCTCAGTGGATAAGTGGTTAACACTGCTGCCTCACAGCGCTTGGGTCGTCGGTTTGAATCCCAACCACGACAATGAAGTTGCATGTTCTCCCTGGACGGCTGCCCTAAAATAGATGTGCTGGCAGCATCTTTTGCTTGCTGTCTAAATGATCCCTAGAATGTGAATTAGAATGAGGCCTTGTCTGAAGGGTTTGTCAAGCCAAGAGTTGAGAGAGAAGAGCAAGAAAAGGATTAAAAAATTTTAAATAATAAAATAATGGCATGGAGTCCCCCCCCCCCCAAATCCATAACAGACCTTATCCGAGCATGCAGATACCGCATGCCTTCAAAGATTTATTTCCTTTGTTGAATTGCCTGCTTGGTTCACACTAGATGCGATTTAAAATTGTGCTTTTTGTTGGCAATTTCACTGTTTTCTGTAGATTTACCAACAAGTTATTGCGTTTTCAATTGTGTTTTGCTTTGTGATTTCTAATGTAGTCTATATGTGAAATCGCTACAAAATGCAGGAAAAGTTAGACAAGAACTACTTTTGAAATTGTGCTGCAGAAAATCGCGTATGTTAAGACACTCACATTCACATTGATTAGATCTGATAGGTACGATTTCAATTCCCAAATTGCACCTGAAATCGTGCACCCTGGATGCGACTTGGCATGTGATTTGCATGCCCTGTGACTTGCAAATCGCATGCCAAATTGCACCCGATGTGAGCGGGGCCTAACACCACAGTCACATCTAATCCAATTTGGAAATCGGGCAACTTACAGTGAAGTCGCACAATTTCAAAATCAGATTGGATGTAAACGGAGCCTATAGTGGACAATAGGGTGCGAGTTGGCCTACACTTTGCAAGTCGCCTGTCATGCAAATTGCATGCCAAATCACACCCAATGTGACTGGGGGCCACCCGGTCACATCAAAGGGGATTTTGAAGTTGTGCGACTTACACTACGGTCTCTCTGCAAATCGCATGAAAAGTAGTGTATTCATTACTTTATAAATCGTTGCAGCTCTGACCAAGTTTGAACCACACCAATATGAATGCTCTAATAGCGGTCACATTGAGTGCGACTTGGCATGTGATTTGCATGACATGCGACTTGTAAATTGTATGCGAAGTCACACCCTATTGTCCGCTATTAGAGCGGCCACATGGGTACTGATTTATAAAGTAGTACATGTACTACTTTTGTGGCGATTTGCATAGATATCTGTGTCAGATGTCTTAGCAAATCGCAAGGACAACGGCAACTTCACTGTAATTCGCACGATTTCTATATCGGCTTTGATGTGACCGGGGTGTAAGGTCTTTTTATGTTTGATTTCCTGAGTGTTTTTCCGATTTATGGGAAATCCTGCATACTAGTAAATGTGAATTGACATTTTCAGTATTGAATGCGAGATGAGGTCATGTGACTGCCTTAACTCATGCGATAAGCTGGAGTGAATTGTGCCCACAGTGCCAATAAATGTTGCCATGGGGTTCCCCTTCACAGCCCTTTTTAAATTTCTGTTGTATGCTGCACAGGTACACTTCACTGTGGATTTCTTTCTGACTCTGATTTGTGGAGCCTGTATACCAAGGGTTAATGCAGGTGAGCAGAGGATTGGTGCTGTATAATCAGGTGCAAACACTTTCTCTGACCAAATGAATGACAGTGGTGGGTGTGGCCTTCATTGGGGGTGGCGCCTTGTTTGGCGGGCTCCAATTGCAACCTATGTTATATAAAGACCTGGAGTAGTGAGTGATTTCTTGTTACTAGGCCAGGTTATATTCAGCAAGTCCGTGCTTGTGGTGGTTTGGGGAGCAATAGATATTGTGCTGAATTGCCCCAGACCCACTAAGGCTGTGTTTTGATGTGGGCTGTAGGCTGTAAATGTTTTGCATTTTTTTCCTTCTAAAGTGTGTTTGTGTATTATTGTACAATGAGTTTGTGTTTTTTATCTTTGCATTGTAATCCTAACATGTCAATTGCTCTGCTCTTCCAAATCTGCACTTGGCTATAGTTTGCTTATTTAAACTGAAATGCAGTTTTAGGACAACCCCGATGAGAAATGTATGTGTGGGGGAGGTGGGAGGAGTTTGGTATTTTGGCACTATCGTATGTATTTTTATATTGATATTTTGATCTGCAGCCTGTTTTGTGGATTGATAATCCTACTAAGTGATGGTGTGTGTTAATTTTATGGCCCTGAAATGTTGCTCAAATCATATTAACCATTTGTCTTCTGCTGTAACCTGTGAAAGCACAGTTCATTAGAAGTACAATCTTTAGATTGTAAGCTCTTATGAGCAGGACAGTTCTATTTTAGCAACATTAATCCTGCTTTTCTTTTTTTTACCCTCCAAGAAGTTGTCTGTACCTACTTGTTTCTGCTGTCCAAATAAATGTGGAATATGTATTTGATCAATAAATGTTTGGACTATGTATTTTTTGGAGGGGTTATTTCACGTTCAATATGCTAGCACCCCTAACACTTATATTTTGTGAGCTATATGAAATATCCAAATCTAGCTTGTTAGAGCGCACATATGCAAGTATGTCCAAACTAACAAACCAAAAGCCCCCTATTGCAACCACAAGACCATGTTAAGTACCATTGAATAGATTGTGTTCAATGTGCAGCTAGCTATTCTTTTTCTACAATCCTCTTAACCACTTACCGCCCAGCCACCACATTAAAACGGTTGCAGGGCAGCACGGCTGGGCAAAACCACGTTTTAAAACGTAGTTTTGCAAAACAGGTAGGCGGGTGTCAGCAGCAGGTGTCAGCCGCCGGGTCACGGCCAGTCATTACCGGCTGTTTCCCCGGGATTAGCGGTGATCGCTGACAGAGAGCAGGGCTGCATTGTTTACACACAGCCCTGCTATCTGTCAGTTCCCTGACAAGCTGAAGAGGGAGAGAAGAGTTTCTCTCTCCCGATCAGCCTGCCCCCGTCCAGCACACACCCCCGCCCCCTAGTAAAACACTCACCTAACCCTTTCAGTGAAAAAAAGCGTTAACCCCTTCCTCCCCAGTGCCATTAGTACTGTGTCAGTGGGTTTTTTTTTCACTGATCACTGTATTGGTGTCACTGGAGATGTCAGTGCCCCCAAGTCAGTTCTCCCCCAGTGTCAAAATGTCCGCCGCAGTCCCGCAATAAGTCGCTGATCGCCGCCATATGTCGTTGATCGCCGCCATTATTAGTATAAAAAAAAGTTAAAAATCCCAGTATCTTTCCCGCCATTTGGAAACGCTATAACTTTCATGTAAACCAATTAATTTACACGTATTGGGATTTTTTTTTAGCAAAGACATGTCGCAGAATGCATTTTGGATGAAATTTGTGACAAAATTAGATTTTTTAATTTTTTTTACTGGACATGTTTTATAGCAAAAAGTCCAAAATATTGTTTTTTTTCCTCAAAATTGTTAGCCTTTTTTTTACAGCGCAAAAAATTAAAAACGCACAGGCGATCAAATACCACCAAAAGAAAGCTCAATTTGTGGGAAAAAAGGATGTAAATTTAATTTGGGTGCAGTGTTGCATGACCGCGCAATTGTCAGTTAAAGTAACGCAGCGCCGTAACACAAACCTCTTCTGTAACCGCTTCCTGACCACCCTACAGCAGAAATACTGCTACAGGGCGGCATGGGTACGCAAAATCACATATATATATATATATATATATATATATATATATATGTGATTCGCACTCCCGTGGTTTTCACGCCCCTCCCAGATATCGTCAGATTGCCCGTCAGTACACCAGTCATCACATTTAACCCCTTGATTGCCAGGAGCATGCTCATGTACAATAAACCTCCATTGCTAGTATAGTATCTGAACGGGTCAATATCTTTCATCAGGTCAGCACTATACCAGCGTTCACATTAGTATAGCGTTCCCAAAAACGCAGCGTTAGCGGGATCAGCCCGGGCACCTGCCAACACCTGCGTTTAGCCCCTACTCTTACCCCCCTTCTCTCCCAGCAAGTGCAGTGTCAGTAGGTCACTGTCACTTGATACATTGCACACAAAACCGCAGTGTTCACAGAATCAGGCCTGATCTCTGTTAGCACTTGTCAGTAAATTTTGATGACTCTCATATGCTGCAGAGTGCCAGTACTAATGCCGCTCTACCTTTTGGTGCACTGTCGAGTACCAGCGGTCTAGTACATCCTGTTCTTTCACATACCTCCTTGATTTTTGGAGCTGTTTTTCACGGAATATCTGTATGCGTTGATTGTGGATCAAAGCAGTTTATATGCAGAACAATTTATTGCTGCCAACCCAAATTCAAACCTTGCCAGACCATTCGCATGGAAACACATTACGGTTTTCAAATTTACATTTTTTTGGGCCTAACCCTCAACATGGGCATTACTAAAAGAAATCAATTGCGGTTGTATTGGTCCGCAGACCCGATTCATCATATGCCGTGTTCTCTGCTGCCATGGCCAGGCATAGATATGAGAGTATAATGTGTTTTATGTATTTCAGCGACAATACACTCTGTCATCCTCGGGGTAACCCTAAATTTGTCCTGCTCCACAAAATTCAGCGCCTCGCAAATCACCTTAACCTAAAATTTGCAGATGTCTATACTCCCCAGCAAAACATCTGCGTTGAGGAGTCCCTCATTAATTTTTCTGGCTCCTCATCTTTCTGACTCCTCATCGCCACACCATGCCGTGACGTCACGCCGCCGGAGCAACGTGGAGCTCCGGCGGCCATCTTAACATACCAGCTGGTCAGTTCCTTTTTTCAGACTACTGTCTGCAACGTTTTATGCTTGTCTTTTACCCTGATGCACTTTAATAAAATCTCTATAACAATACTACACTATGGGAGTGTTCTTGTTGCCCCCTGGGGGAGTGCTCTAACCCGCAGACCTACTCCAAGGACGGAATACTACCCAGGCCATCAGGAGGGATAACACCCACCAGGATTATACAGGGGGACCCCTTAAAGGAAGAGGACCACTTACCTCCGACCTCACAGAGGGGGGACCACTCATTACCATACATCAGGATTATTATATATAAGGCGCACTTGACATGCGCGTCCAGTGAGTGCGCATTTCATTACCACTACCACACGGATATTCAAGTCACCTTATTTTTTCTTATTCACCTATATATTTGCTGGACTATCCCACATCCTTCAATTTTAAAATTGTTTAATTTTAAAAATTGTCTATACCTAGTATTTGGTTTACTAAGGACTCTTTTGTTCACCAATTGTTTACAAGCGCTGCACTCTCCATATATATTGTCTTTTCCATAGGTCATTGGTACCTTTTCTGTGCATAGCAGCTTGTTGATCCTGACTAAGGCGCTTATACTACCTTCTATACATTATTTCATCACTTCAGTTTCACAGGATATAAACAGCGCCATTTGTAAATTGGGAAAGCATCTGATCACACCGATTTTGGTTTGATTAGATAATGTAAGGGTAGAGGAGATATCCAGAGTCTGATAGACCCCAGATTTCTCAAAAAAGAATATGACAATGCCCATTGAAGTTATAAGGGTTATTTGCATTCCCTGTTATAGCATTAAAAGTGATAAAAAAAAAATGAAAGGTACAATGTAAAAATAATTTAAAAAAAAATCAAAATAACTAAAAAAAAAAAATAAAAATTGCCCCTCCCATGCGCGCACACCTGTGTGCACAAGCCTTGACCCTGTGCCGTTATGTAAACAGCGGTTGAACCATGCATGTGAGGTATTGCCGTGAACTTCAGATCAAGGGCAGTAATTCTAACACTAGACCTCCTCTGTAAATCTCAAATGGTAGCTTTTAAAGGCTTTTAAAGCGCTGCCTATGGATAGTAAAAATGTTTGCAGTTTGTCGCCATTGCACGGGGCATGCGCAGTTTTAAAGCATCTCATGTTTGGTATCTATTTACTCGGCATACCATTATCTTTTATATTTTACCAAACAATTGGCCAATATATTGTGTTTTTGTGCATTAAAAGTAAGTAAGCTTTTGAAAAATTGCTGCGCGAGTACTATGGGCCATAAAAAATTGTATTACCCACCATTTTATTCACTAGGGTGCCTGCTTTAAAAAAATATATAATGTTTGGGGGTTTAAATTAATTTCTTAGCAAAAAATACTGATTTTTTTCATGTGAACAAAAAGGCTTGGTCTTCAGGTGGTTAGAAGAGTGAATGATGTGTGGCATAAACTTCTAATGCTGGGCCTAAAACGCCCCCACCCCCCAAAATGACCCCTTTTTGGAAAGTAGTCACCCCAAACTATTTGCTGAGAGGAATGTTGAATCAATAGAAGAATTTATTTTTTTGCCACAAGTTTTTGAAAAATGACAAAAATTTATATATTTTTTTTTTTTTACACAAAATTGTCACTTAAATGATTTACTGCTCACACATGCCATGGGTATATGTGGAATTACTCCCCAAAATACATTTTGCTACTTCTCCCGAGTATGGGGTACCACATGTGAGAGACTTTTTGGCAGTCTAGCCAAGTACAGGACTCCCAAATCCAATAAGCACCTTCAGGCTTTTAAAGGCCTTTATTTCCTCATTATACTTCCAGACTACCTATCACAGTTTCGGAGGCCCTGAAATGCCAGGATAGCACCTAACCCCCCCAAATTACCCCTTTTTGGAAAGTAGACGCCCCAAGGAATTTGATAAAAAGCACAGTAAGTATTTTGCAGATCTCATTTGTTGCCACAAGTTTTTGGAAAATGAAGAAAAAAAACAAAAACATATTTTTCTATTTTTTTTATATTTCAAAACCTTGTGAGAAAAAATGAGATCTGCAAAATACTCAGCATGCCTCTTTTTAAATTCCTTGGGGTGTCTGCTTTCCAGAAAGGGGTCATTTGGGGGGGGGGGGTTTGGGGCTATCCTGGCATGTCAGGGCCTTCGAAACTGTGATAGGTAGTGAGGAAGTGTAATGAGGAAGTTACGCACCTTCAGGCTTTCAAAGTGGTCATTGGATTTCAGGCTCCTGTATGTGGCTAGGCTCCCGAAAAGTCTCACACATGTGGTATTCCCCATACTCAGTAGAAGTAGCAGAATGTATTTTGGGGTGTAACTCTACATATACCCATGGCTTGTGCGAGAAATAAATCATTTAAATGACAACTTTGTGTAAAAAAAAACAAAAACGTTTTTTGTCATTTTCCAGAAACTTGTGGAAAAAAGAATACATCTTCCATGGACTCAATATGCCTCTCAGCAGATAGCTAAGGGTGTCTAATTTCCGAAATGGGGTCATTTGAGGGTGTTTGTACTATCCTGGTATTTTAGCACCTCAAGAAATGTGATAGGCAGTCAGAAAGTAAAAGCTCTGTAAATTCCATTATCTATACCATAGTTTGTAGATGCTATAACGTTCACAAAAAGCAATCAATATACACTTATTGGGATTTTGTTAACCAAAAACATGTAGCAGAATACATTTTGGCCTAAATTTATGACGAAATTTTAGTTTTTTTAGATATTTTTTATGACCAAAATGAGAAAATATAGTTTTTTTCAAAAACATTTTTTTTCTTCAAAAAGTTTTCTGGTTATAGCGCCAAAAAAAAAAAAGTGCACAGGTGATCAAATACCACCAAAAGAATGCTCTATTTGTGTTAAAAAAAGGACATACATTTCATTTATGTACCGTATTGCATGACCGCGCAATTGTCCGTTAAACTAGCACAGCGCTGTATAGCAAAAAAATGGCGTAAATTGCAGTATCTATACCATAGTTTGTAGACGCTATAACTTTCTCACAAAGCAATCAATATACACTTCTTGGAATTTTTTTTACCAAAAACATGTAGCAGAATACATTTTGGCCTAAATTTATAACTAACTTTGAGTTTAGTATATATTTTTTATAGCTGAAAGTAAAAAATATCGTTTTTCTTCAAAATATTTGGTCTTTCTTTGTTTATAGCGTGAAAAATAAAAAGCACAGGCGATCAAATACCATCGAAAGAAAGCTCTATTTGTGTGAAAAAAAGGACGTAAATTTCGTTTAGGTGCAGCATTGCATGACCGCACAATTATCAGTTGAATTAGTGCAGCTCCGAGTAGCAAAAAGAGGCCTGGTCATTAAGGGGGGTAAATCCTCAGGAGCTCAAGTGGTTAAACTAGAACTATAGGTAATCCTTTTTTTTCTTTCATTTTTTGAGTAAGGGAGGTTTATAAACCCTGCCTGTTTTTTGCCATTTTATTTATTTATTTATTTATTTATTTTTGGCCAGACTGTCTGTCTGTATGTATGTTTGTGTGTGTGTATGTAATGTGTATACTGTATCTCACAGAGGTGAGTACACCCCTCACATTTTTGTAAATATTTTATTATATCTTTTCATGTGACAACACTGAAGAAATGACACTTTGCTACAATGTAAAGTAGTGAGTGTACAGCTTGTATAACAGTGTAAATTTGCTGTTCCCTCAAAATAACTCAACACATAGCCATTAATGTCTAAACTGCAGGCAACAAAAGTGAGTACATCCCTAAGTGAAAATGTCCAGATTGGGCCCAAAGTGTAAATATTTTGTGTGGCTTCCATTATGTTCCAGCTCTGCCTTTACCCTCTTGGGCATGGAGTTCACCAGAGCTTCACATGTTGCCACTGGAGTCCTCTTCCACTCCTCCATGACGACATCATGGAGCTGGTGGATGTTAGAGACCTCGCGCTCCTCCACCTTCTGTTTGAGGATGCCCCACAGATGCTCAATAGGGTTTAGGTCTGGAGACATGCTTGGCCACTCCATCACCTTTACCCTCAGCTTCATTAGCAAGGCAGTGGTCATATTGGAGGTGTGTTTGGGGTTGTTATCATGTTGGAATACTGCCCTGTGGCCCAGTGTCCGAAGGGAGGGGATCATGCTCTGGAATTCATGGTTCCCTCAATGAACTGTAGCTCCCCAGTGGCGGCAGCACTTATGCAGCCCCAGACCATGACACTCCCACCACCATGCTTGACTGTAGGCAAGACACACTTGTATTTATACTCCTCACCTGGTTGCCACTACACATACTTGACACCATCTGAACCAAATAAGTTTGTCTTGGTCTCATCAAACCACAGGACATGTTTCCAGTAATCCAAGTCCTTAGTCTGCTTGTCTTCAGCAAACTGTTTGTGGGCTTTCTTGTGCATCATCTTTAGAAGAGGCTTCCTTCTGGGATGACAGCAATGAAGACCAATTTGATGCAGTGTGCGACGTATGGTCTGAGCACTGACAGGCTGACCCCCCACTCCTTCAACCTCTGCAGCAATGCTGGCAGCACTCATACGTGTATTTCCCAAAGACAACCTCTGGATATGACTGTCACAAGTTAGCCTGCAGTTTCTTGTTTGTGTATTCTTACCTCCTTGCTGCAGTGCTGTTCCTGATCCCTTTGTCATGTGTGGTTTGTCTGTGCTCACCTATGGGCGTCGTCTGCTGTTCCCTGGGTTTTATTTCCTTCCCTTCCATCACTTCCTGGCCCACCTCCTTGTTTGCCTGCCTATATAAGACCTGCTCAGTCTCGGCCACTTTGCCTGAGCAACTTCTTAGTTGTCTGAGCTCCTGTGTGTTGCTAACTCCTGTTTCCTGCATTTGACTACTCGTGTACCAACCCTGGCTTCGTTCACTGGCTGTGCTTGTTTTCCACCCGTCCTGACCTCGGTTAGTCTATTGGATTTCCATTTCTCTCCTCCCATTGTACTCTGCTCCCGCGAGCGGTCTCCACATCCTCAGCTGGGCATACCAGGAAGCCGCGACCTGGTCCCAGCTTGCTGCAAGTTCATCCCCACCATCAGGGGCTCTGGTAAAGAAGCAAGCTGGGGCTTAGACTCCATGCCTTGGGGAACCCCAAGTTGACTATCTACAAGGGCTCACTATCACAGGTGCTTGACAGTTTGCTCAGGCCATGAGCTCCTTGGAGGCACCGCAGCCTCTCCTGGAACAACGTCAGTGTTTGACGCAGAGAGTCGATGTCCAGCACACCTATCAAGAACAAATTATGCACTGTCTGCAGGAACTGTCCTCCCAGGTGGATCAGCTGCAGGTTGTATCCACTTCCTCACCCTCTGTTTTGACTCCTGTCCCGGCTCCTGTTCCGGTTCCTGCTGCTCCAACCTTCGCTGTTCACCCAGTGGAACACAGTCCTTCGAAACTCCAGCTGCCTCCACAGCCACACTTCTCTGTTTGATCCCAAAGCTTGTCTGGGCTTCATCAATCAGTGTTCAATTCACTTTGAACTAGCAGCCTACCATTTTCCCACTGACCGTTCCAAGGTGGCATACATGATTTCCCTTCTTTCTGGTGAAGCACTTGGCTTGGGCCTTGCCACTATGGGAGCGTCAAGATCCTACTATTTCCAGTCTCCCAGCCTTCCAGCAAGCTTTCTGTAAAACCTTCGATGTGCCCGGCAGGACTTCATCTGTTGCGGGAGCACATCGTATCCTGTGTTATACTGATCATAAGAACCTCCAGTATCTCCCGGCGTTTGAACTCCAGACAAACCACGAAGGGCTCTCTTCTTTGCCAGATTTAACTTCGACATTACCTTCCGGCCTGGTTCCAAAAATGCCCGTGCAGATGCCTTGTCCAGATCATTTGACGTTGCTGACTCTGAGTGTTATGTTGAACCGGAACCTATCATTTCTGGCAATCGTATCCTGGCCACCACTCATCTTCAGCATAAACACATCCCACCCGGAAAGACCTTTGTGGTCCCCACCCTTTGCTCCAAGCTACTCAAATGGGCACACAACTCTAAACTCCCAGGACATCCTGGTGTGCAATGCCCCTGTGCCTTCCTGCAGCGTCATTACTGGTGGCCCTCACTGCAGAAGGATGTTGAAGAATATGTTCAGGCTTGCTCCATTTGTGTGCAGTCTAAGTCCTCCAAGTCTTCCCCAGCAGGTACCCTTTTACCTCTGCGTGTTCCAGATGAACCTTGGCGTTGCATTTCTATGGACTTTATTTCTGAACTACTCCTTCAGCAGGTTCCACCGTTATCTGGGTCGTTGTGGACAGGTTTTCTAAAATGTGCCACCTAACTCCACTTCCAGGACTACCTTCTGCCATCACTTTGGCTTCCAACTTCGTTAAGGAAATCTTCCATCTTCTTGGTATGCCCTCACATATGGTTTCTGATAGAGGTGTTCAATTTACAGCTCACTTCTGGAGAGCTCTGGCCACATCCTTCAGAATCAATTTGGACTTCTCAGGCTTTCATCCGCAGTCTAATGGCCAAACTGAAAGGGTCAACCAGAACGTTTGAATGTTATATTCGTGCCTTCATTTCAGCACATCAGGATGATTGGGTCGACCTTCTACCCTGGGTAGAGTTTGCCCTTAATAACCATGCCAGTGTTAGTACTAGTGAGTCTCCCTTTTTCACTGTGTATGGTCATCATCATTCTGTGCCATTTCCTGTTCCCATCTCCTCTGCGGTACCTGCGGCTGCAGACAAACAACGATCATTCAATTCCATCTGGGCAGAAGTTTCTGAGAAGTCTGGCAGCTCCCAGGTACAAAATAGCTGCAGTTCGCCACTGCCACGTGAGTCCCAAATTTCTCCCTGGTGACAAGGTTTGGCTTTCTACCAAGAATATCTGTCTACGAGTACCCTCTATGAAATTTGCTCCGCAGTTCATTGGTCCTTTTACCATCCTCCGCCAGGTCAATGCTGTTGCTTTTAAACTTTGCCTCCCTTCACATCTGAGAATCCCTAATGTTTTCCATGTTTCTCTTCTGAGACCATACATTATCAACAGGTTTTCCTGTCCTCATCGTCACCCTTCCTCAATAGTGATTACTTTGGATCAGTATAAAGTCAAGCAAATCTTGGATTCCAAATTCATCAGAGGGAGGCTTTTGTATGTAATTGACAGGAAGGGATATGGTCCTGAGGAGAGGTGTTGGATTCCTTCTACTGATGTTTCTGCACCCCGTCTGGTGGAATTTTTTCATCAGAAGTTTCTCCTTAAGCCTGGCCCTAAAAAAGTGAGGAGACCTTGTAAAGGGGGGGGGGGGGGGTACTGTCACAAGTTAGCCTGCAGTTTCTTGTTTGTGTATTCTTACCTCCTTGCTGCAGTGATGTTTCTGATCCCTTTCACATGTGTGGTTTGTCTGTGCTCACCTATTGGTGTCGACTGCTGTTCTCTGGGTTTTATTTTCTTCCCTTCCCTTCCATCACTTCCTGGCCCGCCTCCTTGTTTGCCTGCCTATATAAGACATGCTCAGTCTAGGCCACTTTGCCTGATCAACTTCTTAGTTGTCTGAGCTCTTGAGTGTTGCTACTCCTGTTTCCTGCATTTGACTACTCGTGTACCAACACTGGCTTCGTTTTTCTGTCAGTCCTGACCTTGGCTAGTCTATCAGATTTCTGTTTCTCTCCTCCCATTGTACTCTGCTCCCGTGAGCGGTCTCCACATCCTCAGCTGGGCTGCAGTGCTGTTCCTGATCCCTTTGTCATGTGTGGTTTGTCTGTGCTCGCCTATGGGCGTCGTCTGCCATTCTCTGGGTTTTATTTCCTTCCCTTCCATCACTTCCTGGCCTGCCTATATAAGACATGCTCAGTCTAGGCCACTTTGCCTGAGTAACATCTTAGTTGTCTGAGCTCCTGTGTGTTGCTAACTCCTGTTTCCTGCATTTGACTACTCGTGTACCAACCCTGGCTTCGTTCACTGGCTGTGCTTGTTTTCCACCCGTCCTGACCTCGGTTAGTCTATTGGATTTTCGTTTCTCTCCTCCCATTGTACTCTGCTCCCATGAGCGGTCTCCACATCCTCAGCTGGGCATACCTGGGGGCCGCAACCTGGTCCCAGCTTGCTGCAAGTCCATCCCCACTATCAAGTGGGCTGGGGCTTAGACTCTGCGCTCTGGGGAACCCCAAGTTGACTATCTACAAGGACTCACTACCACAGGTGCTTGACAATGACGCTGAACACGTGCACTCAGCTTCTTTGGGCGACCATGGCGAGGCCTGTTCTGAGTGGAACCTGTCCTGTTAAACCGCTGTATGGTCTTAGCCACCGTGCTGCAGCTCAGTTTCAGGGTCTTGGCAATCTTCTTATAGCCTAGGCCATCTTTATGTAGAGCAACAATTCTTTTTTTCAGATCCTCAGAGAGTTCTTTGCCATGAGGTGCCATGTTGAACTTCCAGTGACCAGTATGAGAGAGTGAGAATGATAACACCAAATTTAACACACCTGCTCCCCATTCACACCTGAGACCTTGTAACACTAATGAGTCACATGACACTGGGGAGGGAAAATGGCTAATTGGGCCCAATTTGGACATTTTCACTTAGGGGTGTACTCACTTCTGTTGCCAGTGGTTTAGACAGTAATGGCTGTGTGTTGAGTTACTTTGAGGGGATAGCAAATTTTCACTGTTATGCAAGCTGTACACTTACTACTTTACATTGTAGCAAAGTGTAATTTCTTCAGTGTTGTTACATGAAAAGATATAATAAAATAATATATTTACAAAAATGTGAGGGGTGTACTCACATGTGTGAGATACTGTGTGTGTGTGTATATGTGTGTATGTGTCTGCCTTGTATAGGTCTACAATCTTGTCCCTGACATCCTTGGACAGCTCTTTGGTCTTTGCCATGGTGGAGAGTTTGGAATCTGATTGCTTGATTGCTCCTGTGGACAGGTGTATTTTATACAGGTAACAAAATGAGATTAGCAGCACTCCCTTTAAGAGACTGCTTCTAATCTCAGCTTGTTACTTGTATGAAAGACACCTAGTAGCCAGAAATCTTGCTGAATGATAGAGGATCAAATACTTATTTCCCTCATGAACATGCAAATCAGAGCATAATTTGTTAGACATGCATTTCTTTTGAATTTTTTGTTGCTATTCTGTCTCTCAGTGTTACAATACACCTACCATTCGATTTTTAGACTGATCATTTCTTTGTGATTGGGCAAACATTCAACATCAGCAGGGGATCAAATACTTATTTCCTTCACTGTATGCACTATATTGCCAAAAGTATTGGACCGCCTGCCTTTACAATATTGAGTTGGCCCACCCTTTCCAGCTATAACAGCTTCAACTCTTCTGGGCAGGCTGTCCACAAAGTTTAGGAGCATGTCTATGGAAATGTTTAACTATTCTTCCAGAATCGCATTTATGAGGTCAGGCACTGATGTCGGATGTGAAGGGCTGGCTTACAGTCTCTGCTCTAATTCATCCCAAAGGTGTTCTATCGGGTTGAGGTCAAGACTCTGTGCAGGCCAGTCAAGTTCCTCCACCCCAAACTTGCTCATGCATGTCTTTATGGACTTTGCTTTGTGCACTGGTGCACAGTCATGTTGGAACAGGAAGGGACCATACTCAAACTGTTCCCACAAAGTTGGGAGCATGAAATTGTCCAAAATGTTTTGGTATGCTGATGCCTTAAGATTTCCCTTCAATGGAACTAAGGGACCAAGCCCAACCCCTGAAAAACAACCCCGCACCATAACCCCTCCCCCCCAACAAACTTTACACTTGGCACAATGCAGTCAGGCAAATACCATTCTCCTGGCACTGTCAAACCCAGACATATCCATCTGATTGCTAGACAGAGACGCGTGATTCGTCACTCCAGAGAACACGTCTCTACTGCTCTGGAGTCCAGTGGCAGTGTGCTTTACACCACTGCATCCAACAGTTTGCATTGCACTTTGTGATGTAAGGCTTGGATTCAGCTGCTTGGCCATGGAAACTCATTCCATGAAGCTCTCTAAGCACTGTTGTGCAAATCTGAAGGCCACATGAAGTTTGGAGGTCTTTAGCTATTGACTGTGCAGACAGCTGGGGACTTCTGCACACTGTGCACTTCAGCATGCGCTGACCCCGCTCTGTCATTTTATGTGACCTACTACTTCATGGCTGAGTTGTTCCCTGTTGCTTCCACTTTGTTATAATACCACTAACAGTTGACCGTGGAATATTTTAGTAGCAAGGACATTTCACGTATGGACTTACTGAACAGGTGGCAACCTATCGCGGCACCACGCTTGAATTCACTGAGTTCCTGAGAGCATTACATGAATGTGGTAAACTGCACTGTTATTGTGGAGTGCAATCTGTGATCATTAGGCATACATAACAGGGAGCGGGGTGGGTTTGCATGGGCCGTAGTTGTTATATCTACGTTCATTAAGTGTTTGCAAAGTTCCCCAAGAGGCTTTAATACCTACACATTCTTAACCACTTGCCCTCTAGAGGATTTACCCCCCTTCCTGACCAGGCTATTTTTTGCGTTACGGGTCTGCGTTATTTTAACTGACAATTGCGTGGTCATGCAACGCTGCACCCAAATGAAATGTATGTCCTTTTTTTTCCCCACAAATAGTGCTTTCTTTCTGTGGTATTTGATCACCTGTGTGGTTTTTATGTTTTGCGCTATAAAAAAAAAAAGACCTACAGTTTTGAGAAAAAAACAATATTTTTTTACTTTTTTCTATTAAACATGTCCAGTAAAAAAATGTAAAAAATCAAATTTTGTCATAAATTTAGGCCAAAATGTATTCTGCTACATGTTTTTGCTAAAAAAAAATCCCAATACGTATAAATTAGTTTACATGAAAGTTATAGCATTTACAAATGGCAGTATATATACACTGGGATTTTTTTTTTTTTTTTTACTAGTAATGGTGGCGATCAGCGACTTATAGCGGAACTGCGACAGGTATTCTGACACTGGGGGGAACTGACTTGGTGTCCCGTCGGAGATGCTCGACAATCACTGGGCACGTGCGACAAATCACCAGCAAGGGACCCAGTGATTGATTGACAGCCAAGGCCGCGAATGGAAATACAAAATCACGTATATTTTTTGTGCACCCGTGCCATCCTATAGCAGTACTTCTGCTATAGGGCGGACGGGAAGCAGTTCACAAAAAATATAAGCGCTGTAAAATAAGTCCTTACTGACCTGCAGGTACTGTGGAGCAAGTCATCCATGAAGGTCCTAGATGCTCTTTTTCTAATGGAAGCAGTGCAGCAATCAAACAGGCTTAACATCAGTGTTTTTAGGCCTGCTTTAAGGCTTTACCATTATTGTTTTTTTCTTTTTTTTTTGAGAATAATGGTAGGCATAGTAAAATTAACCCCTTCACGCCTAAGGGTAAAACAAATCTAAATGCCTAAGCACAATTCTGCAACGTTGACATGTGTTGACATGTGACTTTTTTTTCAGGACAAATTGGGCTTTCATTTGGTGGTAAATGGTAATGAATAGCTCCTAATTTTTTTTTTATTATCAAAGGAAAACTGGACCAAAATAGTAAAAAAAAAATTATTTTTTTAAATTTAGCTGTGTGTTTCTTGTTACGCCCATAACCTACCACCAAAGAACAACCCAAAATAAATTTTCCAGCTCTTGATGATCACAGCAATACCATATATGTGTATACAGCCCAGCATTTTGTTTTTGTTTTTTTTTTTTACCTAAAACACACTGACATTAACACTAACTGACAACAATTTTTTTTTTATCTTGACCTTTGACCCTGACCCAAACACTAACCCTGGCAGTGAACTAGATCAAACCTTGATCTAGGTATTTTTCTTTATTTTTTTATATTTATTTATCTTTTTCTTTTTTTTTTTACAAAATTGTTTTTTTTCTCTCTATGCCAGGAGTTAGAGAGATACAATCTCTCTTCTCCATTCATAGAGAGAGAAAAAACAAGGGGGCCGGGCTGCACAGTGACTGATCACTGTGATAGCCAATCAGAGGCTATCACAGCGATCACGTGACTCGGAATCGGGAGTCCCGGGTCCCGATCGTTAGAATGGGACCTGGGGCTCTCAGTAACACTGCGGTCTCTGTGCTGGGAGCGCGCCGAGTGGCGTGCTCTCAGCACAAAGACAGGTACGCAAATATACGGCCCCGTGGAAAAAAGCCCAGTTCCATGAGGCCGCATATTTGTGTGCCGTTGGCGTCAAGGGGTTAAATGTTATTCTATGAAGACTGAATGTAAGGTTTAAAAGCTGAAAAAAATTGATTAATTTTTCTTTTACTTTTTGTATGTAGTGTTGGTTTGGAAAGGATGTCTAGGGAACAATCAATTGTTTGCTGCTTTTTCCTAATAGTCTCTCAAAAAAAAGGTATTTGAAAAAGTCTCAAAGTTAAACTATAGGCAAAACTTTTTTTTTTTCATTTTGGATAGATCAAGAGAGGGTTATGATCCCTGTCAGATTTTTTTTTTCGCCATCTGTCTCATTGGGAAGATTTACCTTCACTTCCTGTCCTATAGCCAAACAGAAAGTGACAGGAAATCCCTGCAAATTCAGCGAATTCTTTGGGGACCCTCAAGTCACCAGAACGTGTGTCCCCATTGGAAAATGTTTTATTTTTTTTCTACTTTCACTTTCGATGATAGTGGTAAACAGGACAAATAGAGAGGCTGAATCTCCTTAACGGGAGCACAGACAGCAATAAAAACCTGACAGGTGTTCTAATCCATCTTCACTCTGTCCAAAACTTAAAAAAAAGTTTTGCCTTTAGTTATATTTTAATTCCTAAATAAACTGTTTTAAGTGCTGCAGTGTGTTGGCATCTTTTTAAAATGTGAACTTTCTCTGATTTATTTATTTATTTTTAATTAGCTGTTACTAATGCTGGAAAATCAGGAGACCGGCTTGCCCAAGACTTCTTCAGAGAAGAGTACATCCTAAACAATGCTATTGGTATGGCTTACAGTTATCACATATTGTAATTCACAAATTCACATTTTGAATGACATGATTGATTATGGTTCAATATGGGCAATTTTTATAAGTCAAATTCAGTTGTTGCAATTGTGGAACAAAACAATTACTAATGGATGAATAAAGATTGCTTGGGAGCGTTAAAGTGTATCTAAGCCCAGAGCACCACATGGTGGCTGCATTAGTTTTTTTTTATAGTGCTACTCTACTTTCACATCAATATTTTGAAAATCATCTTCCTGGTTTTGATTCCATGCATATACAGACATGCTGAAAACCTCTGCCAAGTCCTAAAGACCTGAAACTGCAACATGTCTACACATGTACAGGAGACGGAATCTGTCACCATAGGGTCCATAGTAACAATGGACAAATATACACATGTTAAAAAGTGCAATACAATCCTCAGAAATATAGGTTTAAAGAGGAAGGAAAAAGGGAAAGGGGGGGGATGGAAAAGAAAGGAAAGGCAAGAGATGGAGAAAAGGAGTAAGGCCTATATATCTATAGGTTGAGTTGGGGGAGGAGAGAAAGAGGATGTTTGTGATCTAGGAATATCTGTAGACTCAACTCTATGTTGGGTCCCTTGGGTCTCCAGCCTGAAGATCCACTTTTCGTGAAAAGTCGCAAAGTGTTCTGCTATAGGGCATTTGTCTGGCCTGTCTGTTCTTGGCATTCCTGATGTTACCCAAGTTTTCCCCTATGCGGGCACATAGTTGGTGTTTTGTTTTGCCAGCATAGAGTTTCTTGCATGGGCACTCTTCCACAGTTAATAAACTGATGTAATATATATTCTGGTTGTCCCCCTTGGTAAACTTGTCAGATCTCTCCACAAATTTACAGATTTGACAGCATCTGCATGGAGAGAATCCCGATGCGGACAAGCGTGCGGGCACTAGGACATAGGCGCCCGCGGCAACAACTGCGGCTGCACATGCGCGCACGCGGACGAGCGCCTGGCACCAATGACAGCGCAGGGCGCACTATTTAAACTGGCTCTTGCAATGCTCAAATTGCCGTATGCTCTTGTTCCTTGTTGTTCCTGTGAGAGTATCCTGTTGTTGCCGAACCCTGCTTGATCCTGATTACCGCTGACCTTCTCCTGCCCTGACCTCTGGCTCGTTTGACCATTCTTCTTCCTGTTCCCAATTATCTGATCTCCTGCTGCTGAACCTGGCCTGTGACCCGACGACTCTCTGCCTGCTGCTCTATACCGCTCTGCCTCCACTGTTACCGACCCGGCCTGTCTGACTCCGCTATTGTTCCAGTGTGTTCCGTCCATCCATCCTAGTCGGATCCATCCATTGCAGTCTGGGCCTGTTCTGCCTCTTCACATCAGGTTCTCATCCTGCTACGTGCCACTGGCGGTTCCCTCTACCACAGCTGGGTGTACTCAGGGGCCGCGACCGGGTCTCAGTCTGCTCCAAGTCTATCCCCACCATCAGGGGCTCTGGTGAACAAGCAAATTGGGGCTTAGACTCCGCGCCCTGGGGAAATCCGGTCTGTGGAGCGCTAGAGCTACTGCCAGTAGGTACCTGACAGTACCATACTATCAAGGTCCTACCTTTCCTCAGGGCTTGTGCTGCTTCATGTGCTGGCATCCATCTTAGGTCTGCAAAAGCATTGTGGGATCCTTTATGCTTTCAGCCCTCTGCGGCTCCTCCCAGGAGGTGGCGGCTTATCACATTTAAGTCTGCTGTTTGCAGCTGTCCATTGCATTCGTGTCCTGTCTGTTGCACAGCAGCAAGCTCCTGTTCAGTTAACTCTTTGCTCTCCTGGATACCGACTCGGCTTTGGCTAAGACTCCTCCTGGCTTCTGACCCCGGCTCTGGCAACCATTCTTCCTGGCTTCTGACCCCGGCTCTGGCGACTATTCTTCCTGGCTTCTGACCCCGGCTCTGGCGACCATTCTTCCTGGCTTCTGACCCCGGCTTTGGATACGATTCCCGCTGGTTCTCTACTTGATTATCCTGGAAGACGACCCCGGCAGGAGAACTTTTGTCCTACCAAGTCATCCGCTGTTGCTGTCGGACTTGCATAGACTCTTGCCTTGTTTCTGTGTAAATAAACCTACCTTTAATGGCACCTCCTTGTGTGTCTGGCTCCTCGCTCCCTGACACATTTTGGCCATGTCTGAGCCTGGAAGAGGACCATCCCCTCTGGATGAGATTTGCCAACATCTGGCGGCACTCACCCAAGCAGTCAAGATGCTACAGGAGGGATATACGCATCTGGAAGGATGTATTCAGACCCTAGCCTCACCGGCATCCATACCTCCGGATCCGGCTTCTCCACCTCCAGCCAGGAACTCCACATTACCCCCACCTGAACCCCACATACTGACCCTGGAGCGTTTCAATGGGGATCGAGGGAGGTTCAGGGCTTTTTGGAACTCGTGCCAGTTATACTTCGACCTGCAGCCGTGGACAATTTCCTCAGTGGGGTTCATCATATCCCTACTGCAAGGTGAACCCCAGGGTTGGGCCCACAGTCTGCTGGAAGCCTGCCATCTGCATCTGAATTCGGTATCTGCGTTCTTCGAGGCAATGGCGCAGTTATGACGATCTGCAGCAGGCAGCTTGTGCTGAGGCGGCCCTGCACTCGCTCCGACAAGGTCGCCGAGTGGCGGAAGACTACGCCTCTGAATTTAGACTTTGGAGTGGCGACACCAGATGGAATGATGCAGCCCTGTGCCATCAGTTTCGCTTGGGCCTGTCTGAACCGCTTAAGGATGAGCTAGCCAGAGTGGGCATACCCGACTCCTTGAAAGATCTGATAACCCTGGCCATTCAGATCGACCGCAGGCTGCGGGAACGCAGGCTAGAAAGGTCCAACCAAGGTCAGAGACTGACATGGGTGTTACCTCGGTTCCTGGTCCAGTCGAATCCCCTTGTTAATAACCAGAATCCTGAGACTACCAACATACCCGAGCCAATGCAACTGGGACTGCTTCGACCGTCAGTGACATTTGAGGAACGCCAGAGACGTTGGTCAAATAACCTCTGCCTTTACTGTGGGGAAGCAGGCCACTTCGTGCGTTCCTGTCCGGCGAAGCTGAGTAAGTGTGCCTCTATCTCTTCTGCTGTGTCTCCAGCCTGTCTCCACAACTCAAATCATCTAGCCGTGCCTATCTCGTTCCAGCTCCCTGGAAGAACCGTATCGGTGACGGTGGTTATGGATTCAGGGGCTTGCAGCTGTTTTATACATCTGAACTTTGCAGCCCAGCAGCAGATCCCCCTACAGACGAAGGAGCACGGTCTAAACATCTTCCTGGCCGATTGGTGCCGTATCAAATCCGGGTTGGTAGACCATGAGACCCCACCGATTTGCACTACGGTTGCCGGCCACCATCAGGAACTCCTTCGTTTGGATGCCATCGCCTCATCCTTATTCCCAGTCATTTTGGGGCTTCCCTGGTTACAAGCGCATGACCCCCAAATCAATTGGAAGACAGTGTCGATCCAATTCTGTTCAGCCTACTGTCAAGAACATTGCTGTTCCAAGAAGCCTTCGGTCCCACGGACCCTATTATGTTTGGACGCTGACGCAGAGCTAACTCAAGCCATTCCTTCGGTTTACCATGGCTACTTCGATGTGTTCAGCAAACGGGGAGCAGACGTTTTTCCTCCGCATCGAGCATATGATTGCCCGATCGACCTCCTCCCGGGGTCTGAGATTCCCTTCGGGCGAATCTTTCCGTTATCGGAGCAGGAGTTGAGGGTATTGAAGGACTACATAGACGAGAATCTCCGAAAAGGTTTAATCCGTCCTTCCACGTCACCAGCTGGAGCTGGAATTTTCTTTGTGGAGAAGGACAAGTCTCTGAGACCCTGTGTGGACTATCGGGAGTTGTATAAAGTAACTGTGAAAAACCGCTATCCCCTTCCCTTAGTCCCCGCGCTGCTCCAGAGGCTAAAGACGGCATCTGTCTTCACCAAGTTGGATCTGAGAGGTGCCTATAACTTGGTCCGCATACAAGAAGGGGATGAATGGAAGACTGCATTCTGCACCCAATTCGGCCACTTCGAGTATCTAGTTATGCCGTTCGGGTTGTGCAATGCACCCGCCACATTTCAGCACTTCATTAATGATGTATTCAAGGACTATTTAGATGTTTTTGTTATTTACTTAGATGACATTTTGATTTTTTTCCCCATCCCTGGAAGCGCATCGGGGTCATGTCAGGAGCGTGTTGGAGCGACTTCGCCAGCACGGGCTCTATGCCAAGGCAGATAAGTGTAGTTTCGAGCAGCACAGCATTTCGTTCCTGGGATTAATCATCTCCACCACAGGAATTGCCATGGACCCTCAGAAGATTTCTGCAATCCTAGAATGGCCGTTACCCTCTGATAAGAAGAGTATACAGCGGTTCATTGGCTTTGCCAATTATCGAAAGTTTATCAAGAACTTCTCAGGCCTCGTGTCTCCCATCACCCAACTCACGAAGATAGGGGTGCGGTCCCAGTGGACTCCCGAGGTACAGAAGGCTTTTGAGACCCTGAAAAAGTTGTTTACAGCAGCTCCCATCCTTAGTCACCCGGATTCTTCCTTGCCCTACATACTGGAGGTAGATGCGTCGGAAAACGCATTAGGGGTGGTCCTGTCACAAAGGAAGGGCCTTAAGGAGTTTATGCACCCCGTAGCCTTCTTTTCCAGAAAACTCACACCAGCGGAGAGAAATTATGATACTGGAGACCGAGAGCTCTTGGCAATCAAGACGGCACTGGAAGAATGGAGGTACCTGCTGGAGGGGGCCATGCATCTGATCTTAATCTACACAGACCATAAGAATTTGGAGTATTTGAGAACAGCTAAGTGCCTGAGACCACGCCAGGCCAGATGGGCGCTTTTCTTTTGAAGATTTGTTTTTCACATATCCTATAGACCGGGGTCTAAGAACACAAAGCCCGATGCGCTCTCTCGCATATTCGAGGACCCGGAGGAAATCTCTAAACCTGACACTATCCTGCCTGCAGGGAATTTTTTATTGCTACAGTCTGAACTCCTGTCCAAGTGGCAAGCAGCATCTGTGGGAATACCCAGTCCATTCGGAGTTTCGGTGCAGAACAGAGAAGGACTCTTGTGGAAGAGGGAGCAGATTGTGGTACCCGAGGAAGCTCGAACCCAGGTCCTGGGCTACTGCCATGACCATCCGTTGGCAGGCCATTTTGGAGTGTTCAAAACACTAGAACTGGTGCAGAGCACATTCTGGTGGCCAAGTATGGCTAAAGACTGCGAGACATATGTGAAGACTTGTACTATCTGCAACAGAAACAAGCCCACCAGAAACAAGGCCTGGGGCTTGTTACAACCTTTGCCAGTACCTGATAGACCGTGAAAGATGATATCCATAGACTTCAGTGTGGAACATCCACCCTCCCAAGATCACACTGCGATCTTCGTAGTAGTGGATCGTCTGTCCAAGATGGCCCACTTCCTACCATTAAAGAATACGCCTTCGGCGCCAGAAACTACACAGATCTTTATTAAGGAAGTTGTAAGGCTCCATGGGGTGCCTAGGGACATTGTCTCGGACCGAGGGGTTCAGTTCACCTCGAAGTTTTGGAGAGCCCTGTGTGAAGTCTTAGAAATCAAGCTTTCTGTTTCTTCTGCATACCATCCGCAAACAAATGGGCAGACCGAACGGACCAACCAAACCCTAGAGCAATACCTCAGGTGCTACACGTCTTTCCTCCAGAATGACTGGCTGGCACTCCTGCCTTTAGCGGAATTCGCCTACAATAATGCGAGTCACTCCGCCACCAAGCAATCCCCGTTCTTTGCCAATTATGGGTTCCATCCTACATTCCTGCCTGATCTGATTCCGGAAACTTCGGTCCCTGCTGCTCAGGATACGCTGGATTTCTTTTCGTCTAATAACAAGGTGTTACAGGAGGCAGTCACAAAGGCTCAGGAAGACAATAAGAAAGCCTTTGATAGAAGGAGAAGAGGCGAATTGATTCTGCACCTGGGAGACCAAGTCTGGTTGGCAACGACCAATCTGAAGTTGGCATGTCCATCAAAGAAATTGGCACCCAAGTTCGTGGGCACATTCCGGGTAAAACATAAAATTAATGAGGTTGCTTATGAGCTAGCGCTTTCTGAATCCTTCAAGATACATCCTGTCTTCCATGTGTCTCTGTTAAAACCTGCAGCACCGGATTCTTTTCCAGATCGTAGGTCTAGACCCCCGGAGGCCATAGACATTGATGGAGAAGAAGAGTTTGAGGTTGAAGCAATCTTAGACTGCAGAAAGAGGAGAGGTCTAACACAGTACCTTATGAAGTGGAAGGGCTATGGCCCAGAAGAAAATTTGTGGGAGCCAGCCCAAAATGTCCATGCTACGAGGCTAATCTAAGAATTTTTCCGCAACCAGCCACAAAAGAGAAGTCAGTTGGGCATCCGGAGGCTGCCCATAAGGGGGGGGCAATGTCAGGGATCCCGAGTTTCGCCGCGGTGCACGGGTCTGCACATGTGCGGAATCCCGATGCGGACAAGCGTGCGGGCACTAGGACATAGGCCCCAGCGGCAACAACTGCGGCCACGCATGCGCACGTGGACGAGCGCCTGGGACCAATGACAGCGCAGGGCGCACTATTTAAACTGGCTCTTGCAATGCTCAAATTGCCGTATGCTCTTGTTCCTTGTTGTTCCTGTGAGCGTATCCTGTTGTTGCCGAACCCTGCTTGATCCTGATTACCGCTGACCTTCTCCTGCCCTGACCTCTGGCTCGTTTGACCATTCTTCTGCCTTTTCCCGATTATCTGATATCCTGCTGTTGAACCTGGCCTGTGACCCGACGACTCTCTGCCTGCTGCTCTGTACCGCTCTGCCTCCACTGTTACTGACCCGGCCTGTCTGAATCCGCTATTGTTCCAGTATGTTCCATCCATCCATCCTGGTCGGATCCATCCATTGCAGTCTGGGCCTGTTCTGCCTCTTCACATCAGGCTCTCATCCTGCTACGTGCCACTGGCGGTTCCCTCTACCACAGCTGAGTGTACCCAGGGACCGCGACCGGGTCTCAGTGTGCTCCAAGTCCATCCCCACCTTCAGGGACTCTGGTGAACAAGCAGATTGGGGCTTAGACTCGCGCCCTGGGGAAATCCGGTCTGTGGAGCGCTAGAGCTACCGCCGGTAGGTACCTGACACTCCCATTGGCAACTTCACCATCCACCAACTCCACTGTCACCAGACACTCTGCCAGCAACTGTCCCAACACCAACCATCATTACATAATTCCTCATTTGGGTTGGTGACCCCAAACATCTCATTTATATTAGTGCCATCTGACACTTCCACCAAGACCAGCTCATTTGGCATCACATTATTCATTACCACATGATTAGATCCATTGAGGGCACGTCCTCTGCTATGTGCTCAGTCTCACTTAGCCACTCCATCTTGTGAGGGATACCATCTGCAGCAGCAGTAAGTGCACCCTGGACTATAAGCTGCTCTGCAGTCCCTCCATTTAGCACAGCAGAAACCATATCCACTCTACTGTTACAAACAAAGGACTCTCATTAAAGCTGACAGGATTTTAGCCCATCTGTCCCAGTCTACTTTCTCTGCACTCCCATCAGAGGTACTAGGCAGTAGTGCACCAACTGCTGGAGGAGACACAGGACGGAGTTGCTCAGTAACATACACATTACACATATCACTTTTGTTTAAACTAGACTGTTCAACATTTTTTTAACCACAACTGGTTGCAATACCACAAAGTCGTCCCCCTGCTCTTGTAGTGTTTCATTAAACTCGGGAACACTTTCATACCTTCCATTGTCAGCATTGATAGACTGCATTAATCCATTATCACTGAGTATTTTCAAACATTTCAGTTTTAGCATTTAACACATTCTCATCACCAGGTTCAAGTACCCTCTTGTTCATCAGAGCGGTACCATAGTTATCCCTGGCAACCTCTAGCTCCAACACACAGAGCTCCCTGGAGGTTTCTAGGGACACCTCTGCTGCCTTATATTCTGTTGATAGGGGAGATAGCACATCTTTAACCATATTCATATCAATGCTTTTATCTCTAGCAAGCTGTGCTAGCACATTACCAACTTAACCATCAAAATGAATCAACAAGCAGTATTGTCATACCCTTTATTACGTTTCACATCATCACATTCAATTTTAACACTTGCCTCCCACTGGACAGGGCACCCTATTGAGACAAGTCCTTTTTCACACAATCAGTGGGTCTCCCAGTTGGGGGTCACTACCACAACAGTGTGAGCAGTCACACAGTCAGTCTTTCTCATGACTTTACCAGCAACAGTCTTACACATCTGCATAAAAGGTGTTGCTATCTTCATTTGAGTGCACTGTCTTTCCTCTGCTGCATCTGTACTGGTCAACTCCCCCAGGTGGCCACGAGATAAAGTTACAACAGGCTTCTCAGATTCTTTAGCACCCCTTGCCGTCACAACAGGAATTTCCACACTATTGCCAATGGTAACTGCAAACACTTTTATATTTCAATATTTTTATTGAAAAAAGATATACAAAAACAAGAACATAAAGACTTAGTCCACCTACAGGGTGAGTAGAGGCAAATAAACAGGTTCAAAACTATATAAGCACGTAGTAAATATCAATCAAGAATATTGTAAGCAAAGAAAATACAGCCCCCATGTGGAAGTAAATGTTCCATTGATCAGTAACATGGGCAGTTTAGTAACAAAAAAACAAATAAACAAGAACATACCAGAAGAAAAGAAGGGGGGGGGGGAAGAGGAGAGAAAGAGAAGGAAAAAAGAGAGGAAAGAGAGGGTCAGCCACATTCCCATTAAGTGATAGAGATATACCTAATCCATGGTTCCCATGGGACCTCAAATATAGAGGTATTATTGTTAACGATACTCAGAAGTTTATCATTTATCATGATCCAATTAATTTTTTGTTTGAGCCAGTCTAGCGGAATAGATGACTGTTTCCAACTTCTAGCTATTGTAATTTGTGCTGCTAACAAAATATAAAGAATTAATTTAACTGATTTCTTGGGAATATCAGTGGGCAACAGATGAAATAGCTACCTCTGCAGTTCTGTGAATATTAATTCCCGTTACTAAATAAAGAAAATTAAATATTTGGATCCAAAATCTATGGACCACCGGACATTTTCACCATACATGGAGCATAGTGCCCTCCTGTCCACAGCGTCTAAAGCAATTGGGTGACACGGATGGGTACATTTTGGCAAGACATGTGGGAACTAGATACCAACGAAGAAATGTTTTATAATTGGATTCGATAAGGGTAGTATTGATCAAAATTTTAGATAGGGTATTAGCCGTAGTCCGCCAAGTGTCTAAATCTAAAGAGCTGTTCAAATCCCTTTCCCATTGAATCATGTAGGATAGCTTGGTGAGTGGATCAACAAGGGAGGCAAAGATAGCGGATAATCGACCCTACATCCTCCCAATAGCCCCACAGGAGATCTCTAGAGGGGTGAGTGTGCAAGGTTCTGTGAGTAGCTTGAGTTTACTGGTAATAAAGGACATAAGCTGATGATAATGGAACCGTTCACAGGAGGGCATCTGAAAAGTTTTCAAAAAGTATTGGAGAGAACGAGGAGGAAGAGCATCCAGGTAATCTCCAATACGCAAAAGACCCTTATTTATCCACCATTGGAATATAGAGGGCGATAGGCCAGGAATAAACTCGGGGTTACAAAAGACAGGAGCTAATGGGGTATGTGGAGAGCAGAGAAGTTTATGCGCCCGCCATCTATCCCAGACTGTTAAGGAATAGGATAATGTAGGACACAGGATAGGAGGACGCAACTGATTAGGAAGCCACTTGAGAGCGCCAATAGCATGAGGATGACAGGATGAAGCCTCAATATGAACCCATTGGGGAACATAGCCCCTAGCGGTAGTACAAGAGAGCTGTGCCATCTGAGCCACCTGAAAGTAAATCTTTTTTAGGAAGAATATAGTTGACTTGTTAACCCGAGGGCATTTTCTTTTCCATATAAATCTAGAGACTGCTGTTTGTAAAAGTAGAAGTTCCCGTTTGGGTACCATGATTGGTAAAGTCCTAAAGTAGTATAAGAGTCTCGGTAAAAAGGACATCTTGATAGAATGAATTCTACCAAAGCAGGATAGAGGAAGGTCCTCCCAGTCATGTAAGTCAGCTTTAAATCGTTTGAAGAGCGGGGGATAATTAGTCCTATACAGTGACGAGATAGAGCTCGTGAGGTGTATTCCCAAGTAAGGGAGAGAGCTGGAGGCCCATTGAAAATCAAAATTATCCCGCAAATGTTGAACCTCTGAATCAGGCAGAGAAATGTTTAAAGCAGTCGTTTTAGAGGGATTAGGAGTGAGACCAGAGACCGTAGAAAAATGACAGAACAGGAGGAGGAGACTAGGTAAAGATGTTCAAGGGTTAGATATATACATGAGAACATCATCAGCAAATAAGGCACATTTATGATCTCGTTGGCCACAGTGGATACCAGAAATAGTGGGGTCGGAACGGAGAGCTATAGCAAGTGGTTCCATTGCTGCAAACACTTTTAAGCAAGAAACTGGGCTTGCGGATAAAGACTCTTGCCCAGTAGTGCTATCACCAGCGGTATTCCAGAATCTGGGGCAGGTAAAGACACCATGCCCCAACTGACCACATACCAGGCAGGGTACTGTTCCACACATCTCTATAGTGGGATGCTGAGCCACATCTCCACTGTAGCTCCTCCTTCCGCTTGGAATTCTATCTCCTGTTGCTAAGGGAGATTACACTTTCCCAGCTGCACTTTGTTGACTCTCCCAAACATGATGACTTCTCTCTCCATGTAGCTGTGTTGCTTTAAACTTGTCACAATCCTCTGTAGGCAATCCCTTTCTCACTTGACCTGCAGACTTACAGCTGTTGCTTCAAGCAATCGCACTCCTCTCAAAATTCTGGGCAGCCTGTTGCTCACACCTGGCACTCCGAGCAGGCTTCCCAATTGCACACACAGATCTTTGTCTTCCTGTGTCCCTTTGTACTGTAGGCTGGGATAAAGGGCACTTACAGTTGCAAGAAAAAGTATGTGAACCCCTTGGGATTACGTGGAGTTTTGCATGAATTGGGCATAAAATGTGCTCTGAACGTCATCTAAGTCACAACAATAGAAGAACACAGTCTGCTGAACATAATACTACACAAACATTAGATGTTGCTATGGTTTAATTGCACATAACATGTAAACATTCACAGTGCAGAGAGGAAAAAGTACAGTGTGCTGGCTACTAACAAAACCTGGACCCAGGAATGGAGATTTCATCCCTTCCGAATCACTTTGAAATCTCTTAGCGCCAGGTCCCAAAACGGACTATACTACAAATGAGGAAACCTAAAAGTCAGTTTCCTCTGCATTAAGAGAAACCCCTGGTGCCCCTCAACTTGCTTGGTTGAGAATCCTGGGCTATAACCTCAATTCACACCATGGGAAGGTACAGAACTGCCACACAGCCCTAAAGCTTAAGATTTAGCACATGGGATTGATAACAGTCTGCCGCTCACACATACGCTGCTCAAAAAAATTAAAGGAACACTTTTTAATCAGAGTATAGCATCAAGTCAACTAAACTCCTGGGATATTGATCTGGGCAGTTAAGTAGCAGAGGGGGTTGTTAATCAGTTTCATCTGCTTTGGTGTTAATGAATTTAACAACAGGTGCACTAGATGGGCAACAATGAGACGATCCCTAAAACAAGAATGGTTTTACAGGTGGAGGCCACTGACATTTTTATCCCTGCTCATCTTTCTGGGTTGCTGGGTTTCCCAGCACAGTCTCTAGAGCATGGAGGAGATTCCAGGAGACAGGCAGTTAATCTAGGAGAGCTGGACAGGGTCATAGGAGGTCCTTAACCCATCAGCAGGACCGAATATCTGCTCCTTTGTGCAAGAAGGAACAGGATAATCACTGCCAGAATCCTACGAAATGACCTTCAGCAGGCCACTGGTGTGAATGTCGATGACGAAACAATCAGAAACAAACTTCATGAGGGTGGCCTGAGGACCGAACGTCCTCTAGTGGTCCCTGTGCTCACTGCCCGGCACCATAGAACTTGATTGGCATTTTCCATTGAACACCAGAATTTGCACATTCGCCACTGGCATCCTGTGCTTTTCACAGATGAGAGCAGGTTCACCCTGAGCACATGTGACAGAAGTGAAAGGGTCTGGAGCATGATTGTTTTTGTGGTGGGTCAGTGATGGTCTGGGGAAGCATATTCATGGAGGGATGCACAGACCTCTACAGGCTAGACAATGGCACCCTGACTGCCATTTGGTATCGGGATGAAATCCTTGGACCCATTGTCAGACCCTACACTGGTGCAGTGGGTCTTGGGTTCCTCCTAGCACACGACAATACACTGGCCTCATGTGGCGATAGTATGCAGGCAGTTCCTGGAGGATGAAGGAATTGATACCACTGAATGGCCCCCACACTCGCCTGACCTAAATCTAATAGAACACCTCTGAGATATCATGTTTCAGTTCATCCGACGCCACCAGGTTTCACCTCAGACTGTCCAGGAGCTCATTGATGCCCTGGTCCAGATCTGGGAGGAAAGACTCCAGAACACCATCCGTCTTCTCATTAGGAGCATGCCCCAACATTGTCAGGCATACCTACAAGCATGTGGGGGCCATACAAACTACTGAGTAGCATTTTGAGTTGCTGCAAATGAAATTTCAGCAAAATGGACTATCCTGCTGCATCATTTTTTCACTTTGATTTTCGTGGTGTCTTTGAATTCAGTCCTCTGTAGGTTGATCAGTTTCATTTCCATCAAACGATGAGGCATCCTTACATTCCTAACACATTACCCAGTCCATATCAGTATAGATATCCAGCATGATATTTTTTCCCATTGAGATCTGATCTGTTCTCAAAGTGTTCCTTTAATTTTTTTGAGAAGTGTATTTTGTGGTGATTTCAATGCAGGCACCAAGTTTATTTTTTCATAAAGCAGTTGGATGACTAGATTTAGGTCTCACATTCTTTCTCTTGAGTATTATGAATTTGATAATATTGTCTGTTCTTGTTTTTCATTTGCAAATTAATAATTTGGAGTGCTTTCCCTTTTAACCACCTCCATACCGGACCCTTTCACCCCATTTCTGTCACACTTGCCCTCCAGAAGATTTACCCCCCTTAATGACCAGGCCATTTTTTTGTTATTCGGCACTGCGCTGTTTCAACTGGTAATTCTGCGGTCATGCAGTGCTGTACCCAAACAAAATTAATGTCCTTTTTTCACACAAATAAAGCTTTCTTTTGCTGGTATTTGATCACCACTGTTTTTCTTTAATTTTTTTTGTGATATAAAGTAAAAAGACTGAACATTTTGAAAAAAAAATGATATTTTCTACTTTCGGTTATAAAAAATATCCAGCAAACTCAAAGTCATAAATTTATGCCAAAATGTATTCTGCTACGTGTCTTTTGTAAAATAAAATCCCAATACATGTATATTAATTGGCTTGTGTGAAAGTTATAGCATCTACAAACAATGGTATATATATATTGGAATTTATGCAGATATTACTTTCTGACTGCTTATCACATTTCTTGAATGCTAAAATGCCAGGGCAGTATAAAAAAACCAAATGATACCTTTTTAGAAAGTATACACTCAAAGGAATTTGCTGAGAGGCATGTTGAGTCCATGTAAGATTTTATTTTTTGCCACAATTGTAAGATGCCAAAAGTTTTTTTTTTTTTTTTTTATACACAAAGTTGTCACTTAAATAATGCCATGGGTATATGTTGAATAACACCCCAAAACACATTCTGCTACTTCTCCTGAGTATGGGGGTACCACATGTAACAGACTTTTTGGCAGCCTAGCTACATACAGGCCCTGAAAATCCAATGACCACCTCCAGGCTTTCAAAGGACATATTTCCTTATGTCACTTCCTCACTACCTATCACAGTTTCGGAGGCCCTAAAATACCAGGATAGTACGAACACCTCCCAAATTACCCCTTTTTGGAAAGTAGACAACCCAAGGAATTTGATAAGAAGCATGGTGAGTATTTTGCAGATACTATTTTTGTTACAGGAAAAAAAGCAAAAATAGATTTTTGTTTTCTTTGTTCGTTTTCCAAACAAATGAGCAACAAATGAGATCTGCAAAATACTCACCATGCCCCTTGGCTAATACCTTGGAGTGTCTGCTTTCCAAAAAGGGGTCATTTGTGGGGTGCTTCTACTATCTAGGGCCAACATTAGAAGCTTATGCCACACACCACCCACTCTTCTAACCACTGGAAGACCAAGCCTTTTCTGACGCTTTTTGTTTACAAAAAACTTTTTTTTGCTAGAAAATTACTTTGAACCCCCAAACATTATATTTTTTAAAGCAGAGGCCCTAGAGAAAATAGGTCTGCGACTAAAAAGCTGTTTGATTATTTTCATCTAATTTCCATGTATTTTGGTGTGCTGAAAACATAAAATTTTGAAAAAACTCCTAGACGTCATGATTTGCCACAAAATGCAAAATTGTCTTCGAATTTATCAAATTTTTTTTAATTTTTGGGGTTTTTTTTTATATTGGTGTTTAACCAAATTTAAAGTCCAAATGACTATTAATTAATTCACATAAGTGCATTTAAGATATAAAATGCCAAAAAAACCTTAAAGGGGTTGTCCGTGTTATGTAAAAAAAAATATAGCACTGTAAATCTGATGGTCAGCAATATGTACATACAGTGGGGATCGAAAGTTTGGGCACCCCAGCTAAAAATTTGTATTAATGTGCATAAAGAAGCCAAGGAAAGATGGAAAAATCTCCAAAAGGCATCAAATTACAGATTAGACATTCTTATAATATGTCAACAAAAGTTAGATTTTATTTCCATCATTTACACTTTCAAAATAACAGAAAACAAAAAAATGGCATCTGCAAAAGTTTGGGCACCCTGCAGAATTTATAGCATGCACTGCCCCCTTTGCAAAGCTGAGACCTGCCAGTGTCATGGATTGTTCTCAATCATCGTCTGGGAAGACCAGGTGATGTCAATCTCAAAGGTTTTAAATGCCCAGACTTATCTGACCTTGCCCCAACAATCAGCACCATGGGTTCTTCTAAGCAGTTGTCTAGAAAACTAAAAAAAAAATAGTTGACGCTCAGAAAGCTGGAGAAGGCTATAAGAAGATAGCAAAGCGTTTTCAGATGTCAATATCCTCTGTTCGGAATGTAATTAAGAAATGGCAGTCATCAGGAACAGTGGAAGTTAAAGCAAGATCTGGAAGACCAAGAAAAATATCAGATAGAACAGCTCGCAGGATTGTGAGAAAAACAATTCAAAACCCACGTTTGACTGCACGATCCCTCCAGAAATATCTGGCAGACACTGGAGTTGTGGTACACTATTCCACTATAAAGAGATACTTGTACAAATATGGTCTTCATGGAAGAGTCATCAGAAGAAAACCTCTTCTACGTCCTCACCACAAAAATCATCGTTTGAACTTTGCAAATGAACATATAGACAAGCCTAATGCATTTTGGAAACAAGTTCTGTGGACCGATGAGGTTAAAATTGAACTTTTTGGCTGGAATGAACAAAGGTACGTTTGGAGAAGAAGGGGCACAGAATTTAATGAAAAGAACCTCTGTCCAACTGTTAAGCATGGGGTTGGATCAATCATGCTTTGGGGTTGTGTTGCAGCCAGTGGCACAGGGAACATCTCACGAGTAGAAGGAAAAATGGATTCTATAAAATTTCAGCAAATTTTGTATGGTAACTTGATGCCATCTGTAAAAAAGCTCAAGTTAAAGAGAGGATGGCTTCTACAAATGGATAATGATCCTAAACACACCTCGAAATCCACGGGGGATTACATCAAGAGGCGTAAACTGAAGGTTTTGCCATGGCCTTCACAATCTCCTGACCTCAACATAATTGAAAATCTATGGATAGACCTTAAAAGAGCAGTGCGTGACAGACAGCCCAGAAATCTCAAAGAACTGGAAGACCTTTGTAAGGAAGAATGGGCAAAGATACCTCAAACAAGAATTGAAAGACTCTTGGCTGGCTACAAAAAGTGTTTACAAGCTGTGATACTAGCCAAAGGGGGCAGTACAAGATATTAACTCTGCAGGGTGCCCAAACTTTTGCAGACGCCATTTTTTTGTTTTCTGTTATTTTGAAAGTGTAAATGATGAAAATAAAATCTAACTTTTGTTGACATATTATAAGAATGTCTAATCTGTAATTTGATGCCTTTTGGAGATTTTTCCATCTTTCCTTGGCTTCTTTATGCACATTAATACAAATTTTTAGCTGGGGTGCCCAAACTTTCGATCCCCACTGTATATATATGTAGCTAAGCAAGTTTTAAGGAAAAAAAAAATTCTATTTCCTCAACAATCTCTGCTCCTCCCCCCCTGCAAAGGGGGTGAATAGAAGTGCTGCTCTGAGTGACATGTCTGACTACTGGGATACTCAGCAGCATGCTATATGTGTAAGCCTCAACCCTGAGTCTGTGCTTCTAATGGTAGAAGGGGTTAATCTTTCCTGAAGAATCCAATGGGAGGGAGACACAGGGCAGATAGCAGCAGCTCCAGTCAGTTCCGGGGGGGCATGGCCAGCACTGTGACATCTTGTGTACAGACACAGAGCTGCTCTCTCATGCAGTCCACATTTGTGCACGAATCATCATCAGGTTCTTGGTTCTAGGTAGTTCACACTTTTTCATTGCTGTTCGTGTTAGCTAATCATTCTTCAACCGTTATGTTATGGCTCCGCGAAAGTGTATTAATTCGACCAGACAGTTTCTGTTTCATCTGTGGTGAATATACAGTGTTAAAGCAACAGCAGATGATTACATTTGGGCGCCTCATAAAGTATGCAAATGATGTGTTGAGGAACTCCGAAACTGGTTCAAGGGTAAGAAAAAATCTTTCCTTTACGGGATTCCTATGGTATGGCGAGAGCAAAAGAACCATAGTGACGACTGTTACTTTTGTTCATGCGATGTGAAAGGGTTTAATTCCAAATGGAAGCATTCCATTTCATACCCGAATCTTCACTCAGCAATTCGTCCCATCCCCCATGGCACAGATATACCAGTACCCAAGCCCCCCTGCTACCTTGGAAGAGATACCTAGCTCCGATGAAGGTGAAGTCATAACTGAACCAGATGACAAATCAAGTTCTGACTTTGAAGATGACACAAGACCAAAATTGTTTTCTCAGGAGGAGATGAATGATATGGTAAGAGACTTGAATCTTCCCAAAGATGCCGCTGAGTTACTCGGATCATTCTGAAAAGCAGGAATTTATTGTTGCCAGGAGTGTCATCTTCATGGTTCAAACATCGTGAAAAGGAGTTCGTTCCTTACTTCGCCCAGGAAGACAAGTTGGTTTATTGCAGCGATGTGGAAGGTCTGATGGGTCAATTTAAAATCCAATATGATTCAGAGCAATGGCGTCTTTTTATAGATTCTTCAAAAAGACGTTTCAAAGCAGTTTTACTCCAACGGTGGTTTTTACTCTTCCATACCTGTAGGTCATACCGTACACTTCAAGGAAACCTACGAGAACTTGGAATTGGTTCTTCGTAAACTTAAATATGAAGACCATGGTTGGCAAGTGTGTGGGGACTTGAAGGTCTTGTGCATGCTGCTCGGGCAACAAGCTGGGTATACCAAATACCCTTGTTTTCTGTGTCTATGGGACAGTCGAGACCGACAAAATCACTGGTCCAAGAAAAGTTGGCAGCCGAGGGTGCTAACAGTGAAAAAAATGTCCTCCGAGAAACTTTGGTACCTTCCCATAAAATTCTTCTACCACCTCCCCACATAAAATTGGGATTGATGAAGCAATTCGTAAAATCACTTCCAAGAGATGGAGAATGCTTCAAATACTTGGTCACCAAGTTTTCAGGCCTGTCGGAGGCAAAATTGAAGGAAGGTGTGTTCGTTGGACCAGACATTAGAAGGCTTATAGTTGATCAAGAGTTTGTCAATACCATGACAGATCCTCAAAAAAAAGGGTGGATTGCATTTAAAGTAGTTGTACAGAAATTTTTAGGCAATAACAAAGATCCTTACTACAAAAATATCGTCAGACGAATGCTGAAAGCATTTCAAGCTTTAGGTTGCCTGATGAGTTTGAAAGTGCATTTCCTCCAGTCCCACCTTGACTACTTTCCTGAAAATTTGGGAGCTGTGAGTGAGGAACGAGGTGAATGATTTCACCAAGACATTAAAGAGATGGAAAGGAGATACCAGGGAAAATGGAGCATTACAATGATGGCAGACTACTGTTGGATGCTTCAGAGAGACATTCCAGATGCTACTCACAAGCGTAAATGCACCCAGAGGAGCCTCACAGGGAAGAAGAATCGAGTTTAATGTGTGTAGGTGAGCTCATTTCAGTTCAAAAAAGGATTTTCATGAAAAAATTGTAATAAAACTTTAATTTTATAAGTCTATTTCCATTTATTTTGAGGTATTGCCTTATTCCTCCCTCATTCCTCCCACCACTTCATCCCCCTCAGCCACTTCATTCCCCTCAGCAACTTCCTATTGTTCCACTACCCCCTCCCTCCTAGATTGTAAGCTTGAAAGAGTAGGGCCCTCTTACCCCTCGTACGCTGTCTGTTTTTGTTGTACTGTGCCATGTATTGTCCCCCCTATTGTACAACACTGAGCAAACCCTTTGGCGCTATATAAACTCGATGTAATAATAATAATAATATTTAACATAGTTACCTAAATTGTCAGGAAAAGTGATGTCTTATGACAAAATGGAGGTCATTTTCGGATTCAGCGCACCAAAAAACAAAGATTACATGAAATAACCAAAACAGCTCTTGAAAAAAAATTTTTTGCAGACCTGTGAAATAAAACAATGGGTGTTAAAAAAATTTTATGTCACACAATATATGTGCTGCGATTTTTCAAACGCAATTGTTTTGGAAAAAATACACTTTTTAGAATTTTAATGCACAAAAACACAATATATTGCCCAATCGTTTGATAACATATAAAAGATAATGTTACACTGAGTAAATGGATACCAAACATGAAATGCTTTAAAATAGCGCATGTCCGTGCAACAGCAACAAACTATGTACACTTTTAACACCCATAAGCAATTATTTAAATGCCTTTACAGGTCACCACTTTAAATTTACACAGGAGGCCTAGTGCTAGATTTATTGCCATCGATCTGTCATTCGCGGTGATACCTCACATACACGGGGCAATCTCTGTTTACATACCGAAACAGGACAGCCACTTGCGTTTGCTTTTGAACAAGAGTGGGGGTGAATTTTTTTTTTTCAATTATCTATTTTGCTGCTTTTATTTTTACACTGTCCTTTTCATTTTTTTAATCACTTTTATTGTTACCACAGGGAATGTAAATATCCCCTGTGATAGCAATAGGGAGTGACTTTCTTCTGAGAAATCTGGGGTCTGTTAGACTCTAGATCTCTGCTCTGCCGTTAAAGCATCTGATCACATCAAGATCGGTGTGATCAGATACGTTCCCAATTTTAAAATGGCGCTGTATATATCCGGCAAAATGGAAATGATGAAATGCTCGTAGCTTCCATTTTCTTAGAACTTAGAGATGATTGGAGGCATTCCAGTCTCCAGTCAGCTCTATTGTCTGCCTGCGGCACTGCCAGCTGTATTCTCGGGTTCCCCGGTGGGACGGGAGAGCCCAAGAAAACCGTGGAAGGCAGCAGGGGGGATGTCCCTTCCTGCTACTTGTAAAAGCGTTCCGGCGACTAAATAGCCTCTAGGATTGATTTTACATGAAAGCTGACCACCAGCTGAAAAAAAAATGATACCGGGTTGATGCTTGCAGCTGCAGGGCATATATGTAACAGCAGAGAACATGGGCATATGATGAATCAATGTACAGTTGTTCAATATAATAGCAGTGTGTTGAAAAAAGTGAATAAAGCTCAAAATCCTTCTAATAGCTTTTATTTCCATACACACAAATGCATTGGAAACACTACACATTCTATTCCAAATCAAAACATGAAGAAAAATATATCAAATTTGTGTTCCTCTAAAAAAAAATTGAAGAAAAGTGAATATTAGACTGTTCAAAAAAATAGCAGTGTTTGTATTCTTTACAAACTCAAACATTCACTATATAAACTGAAAAATGTTTGAAGATTTTGCTTTCCTTTGAATCAATTAATATTTAGTTGTATAAGCACTGTTTCTGAGAGCTACTGTACATCTGTGTTGCATGGAGTCAACCAACTTCTGGCACCTGTGAACAGGTATTCCAGCCTAGGATGATTGGACCACATTCCACAGTTCTTCTCTATTTCTTGGTTTTGCCTCAGAAACTGCATTTTTGATGTCACCCCACAAGTTTTCTATTGGATTAAGATCCGGGGATTGGGCTGGCCACTCCATAACGTCAATCTTGTTGGTCTGGAACCAAGATGTTGCACGTTTATTGGTGTGTTTGGGGTCGTTGTCTTGTTGGAACACCCATTTCAAGGGCATTTCCTCTTCAGCATAAGGCAGCATGACCTCTTCAAGTATTCTGATGTATTCAAACTGATCCATGATCCCTGGTATGCGATAAATTGGCCCAAAACCATAGTATGAGAAACATCCCCATATCATGATGCTTGCGCAACCATGCTTCACTGTCTTAACAGTGTACTGTGGCTTGAATTCAGTGTTTGGGGGTCGTCTGACAAGCTGTCTCCGGCCACTAGACCCAAGAAGAACAATCTTACTTTCATCAGTCCACAAAATGTTGCGGCATTTCTCTTTAGGCCAGTCAATGTGCTCTTTGGCAAATTGTAACCTCTTCAGCACATGTCTTTTTTTCAACAGTGGGACTTTGCGGGGGCTTCTTGCAGATAGCTTGGCTTCACATAGGCATCTTCTAATTGTAACAGTACTCACAGGTAACTTTAGACCTTCTTTGATCTTCCTGGAGCTGATTGTTGACTGAGTCCTTGCCATTTTGGCTATTCTTCTCTCCATTCAAATGGTAGTTTTGCGATCATTTTAGCTGAGCAGCCTATAATTTTCTGCACTTCTTTATATGTTTTCCCCTCTCCAATCCAACTTTTTAATCAAGGTACGCTGTTCTTCTGAACAATGTCTGGAATGACCCATTTTCCTCAGAATTTCAGAGAGAAATGCACCAGCATGTACAACATTTGCTGCCTTCCTTCCTTAAATAAGGGCAATAATTGCCACCTGTTTTTCAAAGAATGAATGACCTCAGTAATAGAACTCCACACTGCTATTATTTTGAACATGCCCCTTTCAATTAGTGATTCAATTACACAGAATCAGCAGCATGCATGTCATGACTGTTGGGTCTGTTGGATTTCTATTACTCTACTACACCTGCTAGTAAATTATTTGCCATGTAGAAATATCATTTCTACCAAAAGCAGTGATTGATCAGGTTAGTGATGTCTGACTTATTTTGAACACAACTGTATCTGTGTACCAATATGACCACAATTCATTCTTTTTTGTAATGCCCATGTTGAAGGTTAGGCCCACAAAAGTTTTACATTCAGAAACCGTGATAGGTTTCCATGAGAATTGTCTGGCAAGAGCTGAATTTGGGTGGGTGGCCATGTATTGTGTGTATAAATTGCTTTGGCCCAGGTACAAGTACAGTAACAAGAATCAGGCAAGGACACGGCTTGCAGGAAGAACACTGAAGCTCTGAACCTGTTATGGGTAGGCTTAAATACCTCCCAGCAGCCCATGTCAGGTGCAGCCTAATTACCCAGAAAGCCGGGCTGCTGGGAGACACCCACTGATGGCCACCGGAACTGTGCCCTTCAACTCCGGGAACAACAGTGCCACCAGCAGGTTACCCAGGTAATGACACAAATTCTGACAATGTGTGAGAGCCTAACCGCATAGAGGGGCCCAAAATCCAAGGAGCACCTTTATGCTTCTAATTTCCTGATTACCTATTACATTTTTGGAGGCACTGAAGCACCAGGACAGTGGAAATACACACATTTTAACCACATTATGGAAAGCAAACACCACTAGGTATTTTCTAAGTCTTTTGAAGACACCACAATTTTGGAAAATGCAGAAAGAAAATGCAAATTTTTTTTACAAAAAGTTGTCAATTTAATAGGATATTTCTCACACCACACACATCATGGAAATAAACACATTCTGCTACTCCGTCTGAGTATGGCGATACCACACTGGACATTGTATCTTGTGTATCACACAAATCAACCAATTGTATCAAAACCAAATGTACTTGAATGGTTGTCTATCCAAGCTATCCTAAAAGCCATGCAAGCCTAGCCTACTGGTACGTATCTGCCCCCAGGAATGCTTCACTATCCAGGAAATTCAGGAGGCTAAAGAAAGGAAGAACAATAGAGTTCCTGTGATTTTAGTAGAGCAGTTGCAATCAGGAGCAGCCAGTCCTTTTAAACTAATGGTAGGCTGACAGCAGTCCCTGCTGTTCGCATGTAGCTACATACATAATGGTTAGCTGCAGTTTGGGAGAGATGTCCGAGCTTGGATGCTGGTGACTGCATCCAGGCTCTGGCATCTATCCCTATCCGCAGCTAACTGCAGATTCTTGCCACAGGAATTTGGCGGCCACACAAACCTGATCGTGTGAAAGTGGCTTAACTGGTGTGGTGGAGATCAGGGACACTGCGACTGGTGCGGCGGTGATTAGGGACACTGGGTGGGTGGTGATGATTAGACACTGACTTGACTGGTGAGTAATTATGATTTTTTTTTTTTTTACAATTTTTATTTTTTCTCATGTTCATTGACAAACACAGCTCTTCTGGATCTTAACAATAGGATCAAGCCAGTTACAGGAGTAGCACATTAGGCAGAAAAGAGCACAGCACCGCCTGTGGGCAGTCCCTCTGGTATATAGCCCCCTCTCTGCCTTGTTCTCTGCAGGGATCGGATAATCTATACAATGGTTACCCCAGTCTGGGCAATGAGCATGTGCAGACCTTTAGCTAAGCGCTAGGTCAGCTATGACATGTCCTATCATGGATCGGGGTGGCCAGTGTGTTACACATCTTGTGAGGACACATATGACTGGGTGCCGGAGTCCGTGTCACAGTATCACCCTGGCTGATAGCCCCCCACTTCAGTGGAAAGGAGGATCTGTCATGGGAACCTTACCTCATGCTCCGCTAGACTGGTAAGCAGATGCGCCCCCGGACACAGTGTGGGGCGCGGGTACTCCCTGGGGTGGCAAGTCTTACGGGGTCCTCTCCTTCTCCCTGGCCTCTGGTGTTCTCCCGAACTAAGCTTCCCTAACTCACCTTATCCCCAGGGCCTGAAGTACGTATATGATATATCCTGAGATGCTGCTCCTTTCCAAGCTCCCTTTCTCAGCAGTGGTGCTACGGTGCATGCTTTGGCTCAAATGCTGGGCTGCTAACCAGACTTCTGAAAAGGCCCTGATGGACCTGCCCTTCCAGCGGGATTGTCTCTTCGGTGCCATCCTGGACAGCATCGAGAACCTCATGGGTGGCAAGAATATCTTCCTTCCACAGACCAAGAAAGGGACTTCCTTCACTGAACACAAGAGACTTTTTCACTCCTCTGACAAGGGCTCCAAGTCCTTCAAGGCCCCCGCAGAGGAAGCCAAGCTGTCCTGGACCCACATGTCTACCAAGCCCGCAGATAAGTCCACCTGAGCATGAAGGTTTGCCCCACATGTTCCCAGGGTAGGGGGTTATCTTTGCTGGTTCTCGAGCCCATGGATCTCCCTTTTTCCCAATAAGTAGGTCTGTAAAGTTATTTTGTCCGGCTAGAAATTATAATTTTGTTCCGTTCCACCAGAAAAATTCTTTCGCACCAATTTTCATCTTCTGTCATCTCGCCTCGTGGAGGACCTGCTTTGCAAGGGTATAATCGTCACTGTAACCGAGCCGGAACGGTTCAGAGGGTTTTACTCCAATCTGTTCACAGTCCTTAAAAAGGACGGGGGTTCGCCTGATCCTGGACTTGAAGACCCTGAATTGCTTTGTGCTGGTTCAGAGGTTCAAGTTGGAATCCATCCGTTCAGTGTTGGCCTCTCTTCATCAGGGGAATTTTTTTTTAGACATCAAGGATGCATGCCTGAATGTTCCCATTTGTGAGAGACATCAACGACTCCTACACTTTGCGGTTAGGGATGCACACTATCAATTTGTGGCGCTCCCCTTTCGGGCTGACCTCGACTCCCTGGGTCTTCTCCAATCTTTGGCTCCTTGGCTCCTAGCATTGCTGAGACAACAGGGGATTGCCATGACTGGTTATTTGGATGACCTTCTCCTGCGGGTGGACTCCAAGGTCCTGCTGATAGATAACATGAAGATCACAATGCATTCCCTGCAGGACTTCGGATTGGTCCTGAACCTCAAGAAGTAGTAGTGTGTTTGGGCCTGATTCTTGACTCAGAGCAGGCCAAAGTGTTTTTCAGGGGGAAAAATTCCAGAACCTTCAGACTTCGTCTTCTCTGATCTTGTCTCATAAGCTGTCCCCCTTGCAGTCTTACATGCAGGCTCTGGTTCTTTTGGTGTCCACCTTTGTGGCGGTCCTGTATGCGCAGTTCCATACTGAGTGCTGCAGAAGGAAATTGTCCAAATGGGATGATTCTACAGCCTCTCTAGTCAACCAGATTTGTCTGGAATGGTAGACAAGGGACTTCCTCCTATGGTGGTTCTGGTCTCCTACCCTGCAAACTGGGAAGTCCTTTCTTCCCCTGCACTAGATGGTCGTCATGATGGATGCCAGCCTGCCCGGCTGAGGAGGAGTCTTGAATTCCAGATAGGCATTAGGCCGTTGGACTCCGGAAGAGGCTCGCCTGCCCATCAATGTCTTGGAGTTAGGAGCTCTCAGGGTGTCTCTGGAACACTTGACGAACCTTATCCAGGGGCTCCTGGTCAGGATCCAATCAGGCAGTGCCACCACACTGGCCTATGTCAACCACCAGGGTGGCACAAGAAGTGTGGCATAGGCACTGTAGGCTTCCCGCTTTTTGCAGTTGGCGGACAACATTTTCACATTCCTGGTGAGTAAATGGCAGGTGGATTACGTCAGGCTCTGGATCAGGGAGAGTGGTCTCTGCACCCAAACGTATTTCGTTAGATCTTCCTACATTGGGGAAACCCGAACGTGGATCTGTCTCAATAGGGAGGTGGCAAGAGTGCAGGATTCCCTGGCAGATGCAGTGGATGTGCTGGTGGTGTTTTGGGACCAGTATTGTCTCATTTACACCTTGCTTCCTCTCAAGCTGCTCCCTCACCTGCTACGCGGGATCGCAGGATAGCTGTTGAAGGGATTCCGGTCATTCTGGTAGGTCCAGACTGGTCTGTGGTACATCAACGCGATGCAGCTGGTTGCAGATGCTCCATGGCGGTTGCCTCTATGGGAGGACCACTTGTCTCAGGGTCTGGTCTACCACCCTGCATTACCATATATGACATTGATGGAATGGCTATTGACAGACAGATTGTGAGGGACAGGGAGTTGTCTGGTTTGGTGTTGCCCACAACATTGAAGGCTCACAAGTCTACATCTCAGAAGATATATCCATGCACCTGGAAGGCTTATATTGCCGGGTGCAAGGCTCTGGGTGTCCATCCATGTCCCTTCTAGGTGGCTTGGGTATTGGCCTTTCTTCAATGGGGCATTCAACAAAAACTTGTCTTGAGTACCTTGAAGGGTTTAAAAGTTTCTGCCCTTGCTGTCCCTTTTCAGCATCCCTTGGCTGCGCACTTCCTACTTCGCACCCTTATTCAAGGGGTTCGTCGCCCAGTGCTCCCCATTACCACTGCGGAACTTGAATTCAGTTCTTTCAGTTCTCCAGATGCCTTACTTTGGGGAGTATTCAGGATATTCCCCTGCTTACTCTTTCTCCAAAAGTTGCCTTCCTAGCATGGCCAGATCTAGGAGGGTGCTGGGGAGGGCTATGCCCCCCCCAAATTTTAGTTGTCCCCCCCCCCGAAAGCCAACTGCACCCCCCCCCCCAGAACACTTTGCCTGCCTTCTAAATCATACTGCAGACTGCTGAACTTTCCTTGTCCTTGCAGCTTTGTAAACTGTGTACTGGTGAATGTACAGCCCAGGTAAATCAATGATCATGTAAGCAGGTGGGGGAGGCTGCCTGTACCTCTCCCTTGTCATCTAAGTAGCTTACATTACCCCTAGGGGATCTTCAGTATCTCCTGAGGTGGCCAGTTGGTGGGTGGGGCTAGGGGTGTGGCTGCATCCTCTACTCTCCCCACAGACTCCTTCACTCTGGCTGGTCTTGAAGCTGAAGAAGAGCAAAGGGGCGGAGTGTGCACAGCAGCCTGGGAGTCTTTGTCTCTAGCCATGAGGTAAGTGACCGAGCACACTGTCACTATCACACTGTCGCTGTCAGCCCTAACCTGCCACTATACTTCCCTAACCTGCCACTATAGTGTAATAACCTGCCACTATACTGCCCTAACCTGCCACTATACTGTCATTATGCTGCCATAACCTGCCACTATACTGCAATAATTTGCCACTATATTGCCCTAACCTGCCATTATACTGCCCTAACCTGCCACTGTGCTGCATTATCCTGTCACTTTACTGCCTTAACCTGCCTCTATACTGCAATAACCTGCCACTCTTCTGCCCTAACCTGCCACTATATGGCAATACCCTGCCACTATACTGCCCTGATCTGCCACTATGCTGCCCTAACCTGCCACTATACTGCAATAACCTGCCACTGTACTGCAATAACCTGGCACAATACTGTCCTAATCTGCCACTATGCTGCAATAACCTGCCACTATACTGCCTTGACCTGCCACTATGCTGCCCTAACCTGCCACTCTACTGCAATAACCTGCCACTATGCTACCACTATGCTGGCCAAACCTGCCACTATACTGGCCAAACCTAACACTTTACTAACCTAACCTGCCAATATACTGCCCTAACCTGCCACTTTACTGCACTAACCTACCACTATACCACCCTAATCTGTCAATAAACTGCCGTAATCTGTTACTGTGCTGCTTTAGCCTGACACCATACTACTTTAATCTGACACTATACCGCCCTAATCTGATACTTTACCATCTACTATACTGTCTTTGTCTGACACCATACTGATCTCAGCTATGCATTGTGTGCGTAGGAGGAGCTCTGCTGCCTGTGACTAAGCTGTGTGCAGTGCAGGAATGGAAGAAGGAGCTCTGCTGATTGCCCTGCCAAAAGTGACCCCTGTCCTCTACCAAGCCAAAAGTGACTCTTGTTTTCTGCCTTTCCAGCAGTGACCCCTGTCCTCAGCTTTGCTGACCACTGTACACTGCCCTACAAATTAATGACCTCTGTTCACTGCCCTACAAACTGTTCACTGCCCTACAAACTGTTGACACTATCCTCTGCCTTGCTGACCCCCTATACACTGCCCTGTTGACCTCCCATCCTCTGCCCCCTGACATTTTTTACTGCATCCGCACATCGAACAGGCTAGATCTGGCCCTGCTTCCTGGTCTCCATCATTTATGAGCTGGCAACCTTATCTTGTAAGTCTCTCTATTTGGTTCTGCACAAGGGTAAGGGTTTTATTTGTCTGTCCCCCTCCTTTCTTCCGACATTGGTTTTGGATTTTCACCTAAATGAGGACATTGTCCTGCATTCCTTGTGTCGCATCCTAAGGAAGTTGCATTGCACTCCATGGTTGTGGTCCAGGTACTTTGTGTGTACCTGTCCACTGCAGCCTCCTGTAAAAGGTCAGATTCATTTTATGCTCACTGACAGCCCAAGGAAAGGCCTGGTGGCCTCCTCTACCACACCTATTCCTGAGTACACTATTAAGGGGCGGGTTCCTCCCTTCCCCATTGAGGAAATGTTTTGCAAGCTGCTGTTTAAGGTTCCTTGTTTGCATTTTTTATGGGTTGTTTGGGTGTTTGGCACGTTTGCCAACCACCCAAAATGATATGATTGGTTGCCAAGATGTACGTCATTGTAACTAACCATAAATCTGACACCTGTCATACAACCAGGCAAACTTTGTGTCTTGATAAGACTTCTTCATCCCAAGGACAAAAACTTACCTCAGCTCACCCCACTGTATGTGTAAAATATCTTAGAAGTGTTTAACCATAAAAAAGTATTGAAAAAGTATTCATACTCCTTGAAACTTTCCAACTTTTTTCATGGTACAACTAAAAACGTAAATGTATTTTATTGGGATTTTATGTGATAGACCAACACAAATTGGTACATAATTGTGAAGTGGAAGGAAAATTGTAAATGGATTTCAAATTTTTTTTACAAATAAATATGTCCTAAGTATGGTGTGCATTTCTGTCTGTAGGTTTGAAGTAATTTTCTGTTATAATCCTACCTTCTTGATTGATAAGAGTCAAGTCTAAGCTGTAGCTCGAATTATCAAAAAGAACTGGAAAATATTGAAATTGGACCCTGTGTTAAATCGTTTACTACCTGAGAAACCAGAAATTACCTTTAGAAGGGCCGCTTCACTTAGAAATATTATATCTTCTAATATTGTAGACCCTCCTGAAAATATTACACTGTTTTCTGACCTAAAAGGTTTTTTTCCCTGTAAAAAATGCATTATTTGCAGATGTAGCAAGTTTACCAAGAGAAATCTATCTTTCAGTTCCACTGTAAAAGGGACAACATATTGTATAGATGATTTTATCACATGCTCCAGTAAAAACGTTGTCTACCTCCTTCAATGTCCATGCAAATTGCAGTACGTGGGACGTACCATTAGATGCTTAAAAGATAGACTCAGGGAGCATGTATCTAATATAAAAAAGGGGTTTAAAGAACATTCCCTTTCACATCACTTCAAAAAACGACACAATAATGATCCATCTTTATTGAGCTTTATGGGTTTTGGAGTTGCTAATACCCACTGGAGGGGATCAAATAATAAGAGAATGGTGTCACAGTTGGAGTCAAAATGGATATATGAACTTGGCTCCCTGCACCCCAATGGGCTCAATGTCGACTTTGACTTGAACTGTTTTATAGAGAATAGTTGATATATTATCTAGTCCAGTTTTAATTTAACTATATAAATATACCCTTGTTATATACCATTAATTTTTAGATTTTATTCCCGATTATGTGTTTTTATTGGTTATAATCTATACTATTATTTATGAGCTTTTGATAAACATCCCTTCACATATATTCTTGGTAATTTTAACTTTACATTGATATACATTGTTATTTAACTTATATTGATATATACATTGCTATTTTTTTCCGAGAGTTATGTCCCGAGAGTTATACCCCTCGGACGTATTGTGTATTTTTATTAGTAACCATTTATATATCTTAGTCCTGTCTGTCTTTTTTTCCCTTTATATCGCCACTAGCCTCTAATTTACTGTAATCTGTTTTTACTATGCTATTATAATTCCCATTCTATACTTTTTTTAGGTCGTTCGACCTTTTTTAGGTCGTTCGATTTTTATGCCATTTGACCTTATTTGTTATTGCTAATTTTATGCTCGTTTATTTCTATTGTACTTATTATACATGTTTATATATTGATATCGTGTATGAGAAACTCTCTGTATTAATTGGATGATATATGTATTCAATTATGTTTTATCCATTATATGTATCTGACCATTTTTTATTCAGGATAGTCCTATTGTGATACGCTATTTTAGTTATATTTTATTAATTGCCTCTATTTTATATACCAATAATATTTTATTGTGGGTACACCAAGCCTGCTGCAAAGCCCTTTTACCTCAAGAAAGCTTGGTGTTCCACTAATTATAGACAGAATCTGTCCTCTCTGGACAATCCTGTTCTACTGATTCACACTGCTTGTCTGCGTCTGAACACTACCAATAAAATGGCGCCGACCTGTAGAAGACATCTCTGTAAGTCACAGTGTAATACACACTGACTTACACTAATGGTTTGCGCCTGAATACTGCCAACAAAATGGCGCTGACCTATAGAGGACACTATCGTAAGCCGGATATCTATGACAAAATGGCGCCGACGCACTGCGCATGCGCCGATAGCTGGGAAAATGGCAGCCGCGATAATCGCTGGTGCCTTTTCCACATGAATTTCATCAATATAAGCAGTTTCTTGACGTCCCTGCCTGTAAGCCCAGGACCCTTTGATAATGTGCATCGCACGAAACGCATCGGGGGGGGGGGCTACAGTATCCGGACGTCTGACCATCACTGGTGGCCATCCTGAGTAGTATCTGGTCAGTGTTTACTTTCATTTTACCTCTACAATTCATGTTGTGTTACCTTCTGATTCAATAAACTTAGTGTATACGGTATCACGCTATGTGGTGTCCTTTATTGGGCTCTCTTCAATGAGAGAAGAACACAGTTGCAGAACCTGTTCAAAAAAGGGGACCCTCAATTTCACCTCAGTGTGATCTGATATTTGCACTTGATTTTATGCTATAATATGATATTTATGTTATTTTAGCGCTGCACCTTATATATATATATATATATATATATATGTACTTTACTGGAAGGTTCTTTCTGGGTTACCTTTTCTGGTGTTCTAGCTGCTATCCTTTACAGATCCCCGGATAGCGCTCGCATATTATCTCTTTATCTCCTGTACTGTGTCCGCAGTCTCTGGTCATCTCCTGTACTGTGTACTCAGTCTCGTCTCTGGTCATGTCCTGTACTATGTCTGCAGCCTCTGGCCATTTCTTGTACTATGTCCGCATCCTCTGGTCATCTCCTGTACTATGTCCGCAGCCTCTGGTCATCTCCTGTACTATGTCCGCAGCCTGTGGTCATTTCCTGTAGTATGTCCGCAGCCTCTGGTCATCTCCTGTAGTATGTCCGCAGCCTCTGGTCATCTCCTGTAGTATGTCCGCAGCCTCTGGTCATCCCTGTAGTATGCCCGCAGCCTCTGGTCATCTCCTGTAGTATGTCCGCAGCCTCTGGTCATCTCCTGTAGTATGTCCGCAGCCTCTGGTCATCTCCTGTAGTATGTCTGCAGTCTCTGGTCATTGTATTTTTATTTATTTATTTCAGGTACTTATATAGCGCCGTCAATTTACGCAGCGTTTTACATATATATTGTAAATTCACATCAGTCATCTCCTGTAGTATGTCTGCAGTCTCTGGTCATCTCCTGTACTGTGTCCACAGTCTCTGGTCATCTCCTGTACTGTGGCCGCAGTCTCTGGTCATCTCCTGTACTGTGTCCGCACTATCTGGTCATTTCCTGTACTATGTCTGCAGTCCATTGGTTCAGAATTTTTTTTTCTTTATTTCCTCCTCTAAAATCTAGGTGTGTCTTATGGTCAGGTGCGTCTTATGGAGCGAAAAAATAGGATACATTTTCAGTTTTTACATGACAAAATGTGGAAAATTTCAAGGGATATGAACACTTTTTCAAGGCACTGTATCTATGTATTTATATATTTGTTACATAAATATGCACTATAGTAAATATATGTATGTAATGATACAAAGTTGTTTTATTTTCTTATTTAATATTTTCTAAATATACATATATTTACACCCTGTTCCAAATTATTATGCAAATTATATTTTTCTCATTTACCTAAATAATTGATGTAAATAAGTCAGCATAATTCTCATGTTATCAACTATTAAGAGTACAATTCAAATTTTATTGAACAAACCTCCTAATAACAGTATTTTTTTTAAACATAAACTTACAATGCACTGTTCCAAATTATTACATACAGTAAGATTCAAAACACTTTATAGGTTGTAAAGAACTGAAAATTGTCATTTGTTGTGTCTGCAGCATATTTACTGAAATCAAAAGCTATTTCAATCAAACTTTTAACAACATTTTAACTTTTTAACTATTTAACAGGTCACGTTACATTTTAACATAGGACCCCTTATTTGATAGCAGCTTCACAAGTCTTGCATCCATTGAACTTGTGGGTTTTTGAACAGTTTCTACTTGAATTTGTTTGCAAGATGTCAGTATAGCCTCCCAGAGCTACTGTTTGGATGTAAACTGCCTCCCACCCTTATAGATCTTTTGCTTGAGGATGCTCCAAAGGTTCTCAATAGGATTGAGGTCAGGGGAGGATGGAGGCCACACCATGACTTTCTCTCCTTTTATCCCCATAGCAGCCATTAATACAGAGGTATTCTTTGCAGCATGAGATGGTGCATTGTCATGCATGAAGATGATTTTATTACGGAAAGCATAGTTCTTCCTTCTGTACCAGGGAAGAAAGTGGTCAGTCATAAACTCCACATACTTTGCAGAGGTCATCTTTACACCTTCGGGGACCCTAAAGGGGCCGACCGGCTCTGTTCCCATGATTCCAGCCCAAAACATGATTCCACCACCGCCTTGCTGACGTCGCAGGCTTGTTGGAACAGGGTTGCCGTCCACCAACCATCCACTACTGCATCCATCTGGACCATCCAGGGTTGCATGGCACTCATCAGTGAACAGGACTGTTTGAAAATTAGTCTTCATGTATTTTTTGCCCAATGCAGCCGTTTCTGCTTGTGTGCATTGGTTAGTGGTGGCCGAATAGAAGGTTTATGCACAGTTGCAAGACTCTGGAGGACTCTACACCTTGATGTCCGTGGGACTCCAGAGGCACCAGCAGCTTCAAATATCTGTTTGCTGGTATTTTAGCAGCTGCTCTCTTGATCCGATGCATGGATCTTGCAGAAATCTTCCTCAATGTGCCTTTATCTGCACGAACCCGTCTGTGCTCTGAATCAGCCACAAATCTCTTAATAGTGCGATGATCACGCTTAAGTTTTCGTGAAATATCTAATGTTTTCATACCTCGTCCAAGGCATTGAACTACTTCACTCTTTTCGGCAGCAGAGAGATCCTTTTTTCATCCCCATATTGCTTGAAAATGGTGCTCTGCTTAATAATGTGGAACACCCTCCTTTAGTAGTTTTTCCTTAAATTGGGCTCACCTGCCAATCTAATTATCACAGATGTCCGAGATTGTTTTCAGTGATCAAAAGAGCCCTGAGACACAATGCCAGCCATGAGTTAAACTGAAAAACAAAATATTTAATCTTTGTGACACTTAAATAGAATTTGCAGAATAATTTGGAACAGGGTGTAAATATATTTCAAAGTATTAGTTAAGACATACAGTTTCAAGAAAAAGTATGTGAACCCCTTGGGATTACATGGAGTTTTGCATGAATTGGGCATAAAATGTGCTCTGAACGTCATCTAAGTCACAATAGAAGAACACAGTCTGCTGAACATAATACTACACAAACATTAGATGTTGCCATGGTTTAATTGCACATAACATGTAAACATTCACAGTGCAGAGAGGAAAAAGTATGTGAACCTTTGGACTTAATAACTGGTTGACCCTCCTTTGGCAGCAATAACATCAACCAATCGTTTCCTGTAGTTGCAGATCAGACCTGCACAACGATCTGGAGTAATTTTGGACCACTCCTCTTCACAAAACTGTTTCAGTGTAGCAATATTCTTGGGATGTCTGTTGTGAATTGCTCTCTTAAGGTCATGCCACAGCATTTCAATCGGGTTGAGGTCAGGACTCTGACTGGGCCACTTCAGAAGGCATATTCTGTGCTGTTGCAGCCATTGTTTTGTTGAATTACTTGTATGCTTTGGATCATTGTCCTGTTGCATCACCCATCCTCTGCGGAGCTTCAGTTGGCGGACAGATGGTCGTACGTTTTCCTGTAAAATGCAGAATGCTGACACTCTGGGATTCTTTTTTACCTGATTCAGCATTCTGTGCTGTGCTCTTGCAGTCATTTTTACAGGACGACCATGCCTAGGGAGAGTAGCAACAGTGCTAAACTTTCTCCATTTGTAGACAGTCTGTCTTACCGTGGACACATGAACATCAAGGCTTTTGGAGATACTTTTGTAACCCTTTCCAGCTTCATGCAAGTCAACAATTCTTGATCGTAGGACTTCTGAGAGCTCTTTTCTGCGAGGCATGGTTCACATCAGACAGTGCTTCTTGAAACCAGTAAACCCAAAACAGGTGTGTGTTTTTTAAGGGCAGGACAGCTGTCAGCAACACATCCAATATCATCACACTGATTGGAGTCAAGTTGGCTTACTCCTGGCTCCAATTAGCTCTGGGAGAAGTAATTAAGCTAGGGCCTCACATACTTTTTCCTCCCTGCACTGTGAATGTTTACATGTTATGTGCAATTAAACCATGGCAACATCTAATGTTTGTGTAGTATTATGTTCAGCAGACTGTGTTCTTCTATTGTTGTGAATTAGATGACGTTCAGAACACATTTTATGCCCAATTCATGCAAAACTCCACGTAATCCCAAGGGGTTCACATACTTTTTCTTGCAACTGTAGGCAGACCCTTATCTACAGTATGGACCTGTCAGCTTAATTAATCACTTCAAGTCTGGACACTTTTACCTCCTTCCTGTCCAGGCCAATTTTCAGCTTTCAGCGCTTTCACACTTTGACAATTGCGCAGTCATGCAACACTGTACCCATGTGAATTTTTTAGCATTTTTTTGAGACAGATAGAACTTTATTTTAGGTGGTATTGATTCACCACTGGGATTTTTATTTGTGTTGCTATATAAATGAAAAAGTCCAAACATTTTGAAAAGGAGTGTTTTTCTTATAACATTTTGCAAATAAATAAGCTTTCTTTGTAAATCTTGGACAAAATTTATTCAGTTATCTTTTTAGTAAAAAAAAAACCCAAATTAGTTTATAACCAAAAATTATAATTTTTCAAACATTTTTTTTATATTCTTACTTTTTTATAATATTTGTATTTTGTTTTTAACATAGTGTCACCCTAGCAGTAAAAGCAATAATTTCTCTTTCTCTCTGGCTGCATTCTTGCATCCATTGAGAAATACTGTGAGAGCTGTGGTTGGTCACAGCTTGTCACATGGTACAAGGTTGCGTGAATAGCCTTGTATCATGTGATCTCTGTGATAATTCACAGATTTCACACATAGTAGGCAATGATGTCAGAAGTGACATCTTGCTTACTACTATTCATGGACCACATGATCGGGACCTCACACAGAGGTCCCATACAGCGATCAGTGTTTTGCTGTGTCCAGAGGGCGCCGCTCCTGCACTGCTCCTGTCTGGCCGTTTATATACATGGACCGGACGGGAAGTGGTTAAGTACACAGTTTTCACACATATTACTCTAATCACTACACTTGTCAGGCTTAATTCATTTCTTATCAAGGTTTATCTCCTAGTCTCAAGAATGCCATTATCCTTGAAAATATAGTCCAGTCACAAAATCAACTTCAAATTCACATTTTCGCTATTATGAAATAATATACAAGTTTCTAAAGGCTAACAACTATTGCTTACTATTGAATCAATAATAATGATAATATAAATAATACTTATCATGCAAATTAATGTGAATAATATAAAATACATGGGTTAATATGAAATCCTACTACATCACCTTAAATTCCCTGTCTCTGAGTTCATTGATGGACACAGCACCCACCCCTTTATTGGAGTTTATACTTCGGACACTGCTCTGTGACTAACTGGCTTGCCTATAACAGAGTGGGGGTTTATACCAGAGGAACACCCATAGGCAGTTCTGTGTTCTTTTCAGCCTAGTGTCCTGCTCCTGTAGGTGGCACTTTACCTTTGTGGTCAAGATTCAGAAGAGCTGTGTCCATCAATTAACTCAGAGAAAGGTATTTTACAGTAACAATTCTTATTATTTAATAATTACCGCGCTCTAATACTATCGTGCCAATAAAGCGTGCATAGAAAGTAAAACTGTTCAATATTATGTGCTGTGAGAATATCAACTTGCAAACTGCATCACCATAATGAATCAAATTATATTCACACAATGTGTCATCAAAATTAAAAAAAAACCTTATATAAATAAGTATTTAAATGAATCCAATTGTGATAATTTCGCAATATAAATAACTAGTTAAAAATAAATTCATAAAGTCCAATGTGCAAATTGTGCAAAAAAAAATGAAGTTCAGCAGAAAAATGGTGATAATAATATACTCTCCTTTCAAGCTGCTTGTGGTTGTGTAGCTGGGATCATGTGGCTTCTCTTCTGAGCCTGTGTAGGTATAAGGATTTCTCCCTCCTAGAACCTCTCCTCACTCCAATGCTCAATGTATCCTCATATGACCCATAAGGAAAAAGGAATGAGAATATGGTGCCTTATCCAAGGTATGTAAAGACAATCTTTAATATGCTCCCATAATGCACTCACATTATTCAAATTATAAAAACGCTTGTAATACAATTAAACCGCAGATTGCGGTGAGGATCAGCCTCGTGGGAGTGTTATCACACTCCGTCAGTACTCGCCGTAATGATGGTCAGATGCGTGGTGACGTCACTGCCCCTTGGGGGCACATGGTTACCACATGGTTAAGGCAGAACCATGGTGGACTGCAGAGAAATGCGGTGAAGCAGCTGGAAGACTCGGACTCACACAGGCTGGTGACATCACACACTGATGTCATGGTGGGCACAGCTACATGCTTCGAGGCTTTGTTCAGAAGACTGCACCAAGATACAAGTCAGATTTTAGGCATCCTTTGTAGAAAACATTTAATTTCTGGTGAGGTATTCCCCAACGGTTAATCACATTAAAGGGATTCAGACCCTGCCTCTTCTCATTACGGCCCTGCAAGTGCAACAGCTGCTTGACAATGAAAGTCACTACCATTCAGATTAACTTTGCTCATAACATAACTAAACAAACAGCTATTTCATCAGAGCAACAAAAGGTAGGAATCTGCAACAAAGTTTGTTAAAATCCTTGGAATGTATATTGATTACCCAGAGGGTATTTTTTTTATCCACAAAAGTGGAGTTACTCTTTAACTTCCAAGTGAAAATTTAACCTTGACTCATTCTACCATGTTGTAATTGCACACTTTTTCCCCACATTAGATTCCCTTTGCTACTGTTATATTCTTCTGCATTCACTCCTGGCATTTCTGGATCAAGCAACAAAACGTACAGAAAATGCATGTTTTGCCACATGTTTCAGAAATGTGCTACAAACACACATCACTCTTGTCATGTCAATATTTGTTAATGGTGCTGCAAGCTTGGGTAGCAGACGTGTTTTATCATGTGGCAAATGTACAAATGTGCCAAAATGCGCTGTGAAAAAAACCTTTACGTTCTGGAACTTCATTGAGGCGTTTTCATGCTTAGGGCAGCCCATGCAAGTGAATGAACTGCCCTATATGCGAAGTGTTCAATGTGCTAAAAAGCATGAGTGGGAACATGTGTTTCCACTATACTCAGGTGTGAGTCCAACCTAAGAGAAGATTTGGCTATCCCCTCTGCAGTCTTTCATGAATGCTGCTGCCAGACTCATCCACCTTACTAACCGTTCCATATCTGCCACCCCTCTCTGCCAATCCCTCCACTGGCTTCCCAGTGCCCAATGGATAAAATTCAAAACATTAACAATAACATATAAAGCCATTGATAACTCTGCCCCAAATTACATCACCGATCTTGTCTCCAAATATCACCCAAACCGTACTCTCCGCTCCTTGCACGACCTCCTGCTCTCTAGCTCCCTTGTCTCCTCCTCCCATGCTCATCTCCAGGACTTCTCCAGAGCTTCCCCCATCCTCTGGAACTCTCTACCCCAACTTATACGACTATTGCCTACTCTGCTCACTTTTAGGCGATCTCTGAAAACCTGTCTCTTCAGGGAAGCCTATCCTACCCTCAGCTAATAATGGAATCTTCTACTCCTCCTACCAGTCCATCCCCCACAGTTGCTACCTTTTGTACCACTAACCCCTCCCTCTTAGATTGTAAGCTCCAAGGAGCAGGGCCCTCCTAACCCTCTTGTATTGAACTGTATTGTTGCTGTATTGTCTCCTGTTATATTGTAAAGCACTGAGCAAACTGTTGGCACTATATAAATCCTGTATAATAATAATATGTCCGTTTCAACATATTCGTGATGTCATACCATTACAATGAAATAAGTGGGTTGAAGAACTAGCTTTCATTTTTTGTTGAAGATGGAAACCCCAATATTATGATTCCTGATCAGATGTGTTATTTCCTCCTTACAGTGCAGATAATCTTCCATTTCTGAAGCCAGTCCTGCTTGGGTGTCAAAGAAAAAAAAAATTTAGGAACTAGTTGAATATGCATGGGAGGAATACCCAAATTATTGTGGAATTATTGCACATTGATGCGTTCTGCTTACACATAATACATTCCCTTTGTGTAATAAATCCCAATTGAAGACACAGAAACAAGTATAATCAGATAGACATTGTACTTACAATTTTCATTATTGTTTTACTTTTCCTGCGATGTGAAATATGACTGTGGAGTCTAAAAGGCATAACAAAAGAGCCACTGCTCTCTGTAATTTACACAGACCTGGTCAGAAACACCTCTTCCCTTTTACTGCGCTTCAGGCCACACATTTGATTCTGTTTGCATAGACCATTGCAGTATTAGGGCAGGAAGCAACATTTTCACTGAAAGAATGGTATTTGAGACATTTCTCTGCAAAAATCAGTTACAAATTATAATGTTTGGGGTAGTGAAATATAAAGATATAAGATGTGGAATTTAATTGGGCTTTAATGCTAAATTTGTCAAGTAGGTCTGCATGATTTATCTCTGTATTGATGCATAGTGGCATATAGTTCATTGTTTAATAAGTAGAGTTCTAATTTAGTTCTCTGGACAAGTCTCTGACATGGTAATACATTTCATAGTGCTAGTATACAGTAAGTGTCCATTGTTTATGGCCTGCTTCAAACCCTTGTTTAGCTGTTTGACTGAATTTTGATTTAATAGTAAAGCATAAAAGTAGTCATATAATAAAAATGTATTTGTAACCCCTTCATATTGGGTTAAAACAAATCACAGTGATGCCACATTTGTTGTTATTAGTAGAAATAATAGTGCAGCCTTTTATATATTTTATTATATTTATTTATTTTTACAAACACTGCTTTGTTTGCATGTTTCTCCTCTAGCAAGGAGAAAAAGATGCAGAATATCTTTTCTCCATTCAAGAGCAGAGAAAATAAATTGGGCGGGCTGTACAGTGACTGTGACCTCACCACAAGCACACATATGCATATATGTGTATGCACTTTGACAAAGGGTTACGCAGTTAGAATGGCCAAGGACTGCAGTTACAACATGTTAATTGATTGTTTAATCACCTCCCGCCCGCCATATAAGGTAATGATGGGCGCAAGGCGGTTCTCTCGTTCTGCGAGGACGTCTGTCACGTACTTGATGGGAGACTGAAATGACGAGGTCGGCCTCACTTGTGTCACCAGCCCTGACCCCACTGGAGTTGGAACAGAGGGAGCCTAGGACCCAGGGGAACAAGAGTGCCAGTAGTTGTTGTTTGCAGCTCTTGCTGATGAAGACCTTGGTAGGCTGATGATCCTCGGATTTTGGCACAGTAGTAGTAGGCAATGCAGGTTTTGCAGATTGTCAGGCGTGCACCAGAGCAAGGCAGGTAGTGAGCACAAGAGACAGGAGCAATGTCATGGAATAGCCGGGGTCATCAACAGTCGGGCAGCACGGTACAGAATCAGAAGGAAAAGCCAAGGTCAGGAGCAGAGCCGAAGTTAGGAACCAGTATCAATCAGGAGAGCAATCAGAGTCAGGTGAGGAACAAACCGGGTCAGCAACAAAGGAATCATACAGGAACAAGCAGGACACGAGGGAGCTAAAGACCAGTCAACACTGAACATGAGCAGAGGCACTCCTTAAATAGGTCGTCTGGCGCCAATCTTCGCCATGTGTGCGCGATCGCGCATTCCTGCGCGCATGCGCATTCCTGCGCGCATGCGCATTTCCGATCACGATTCTTCTTGCCGGAAATCCCTTACAACGTCATATGATGTCCTCTCATTCCAACTGCTCATGTGCTGCTCCGGGGGCATGCAGTGCAGTGAATGGTGGTGCGCTGTGTCCCTCAGATGCAGCGGATCACCGATCAACGGAAAGAGCTCTTTCCAATCACAGCTGATCGCATGTAAATAGGGAAATGCCAGTTATCGGCATTTCTCTCCTCACGAGCTGTCACTCTGACAGCTCGAGAGGAGAGGAGAGATGGTAATTGGCATCCCTCAGAGGGGACATTGCCCTGATGATCAGTGTGCCCTGATGATCAGTGTAGCCCCATCAGTGCCACCTGTCAGTGTCCATCAATGCCAGCTGTCAGTGCTCATCAATGCCACCTGCCAGTGCCCATCAGTGCCACATCAATGCCACATATCAGTGCCTACCAGTGCACATCAATGCCACATATCAGTGCCCATCTAAGCTGCCTTTCAGTGTCACTTAGTGCCAGTCAGTGCCACCTAACAGTGCCAGTCTGTGCTGCCTATCAGTGCCGCCTTTTAGTGCCCATCAGTGATGCCTGTCAATGCCCATCAGTGCCACCTACCAGTGCCTCCTCATCAGTGCTACCTATCAGTGCCCACCAGTGCAGCCTATCAGTGCCCATCACTGCAGCCTCATTAGTGCACATCAGTGAAGGAGAAAAGTCACTTATTTATAAAATTTTATAACAAAAACTAAGAAAACTTTTTTCCCCCCAAATTTTCAGTTGTTTTTGGTTTGTTTAGCAAAAAATAAAAAAATACAGAGGTGATTAAATATCACCAAAAGAAAGCTCTATCTGTCTCAAAAAAATTATAACATTTTTATATTTGTACAGTGTTGCATGACCACACAATTGTCATTCAAAGTGTGACAATGCTGAAAGCTGAAAATTGGTCTGGGCAGGAAGGGGGTATATGTGCCCTGTAGGCAAGTGGTTAAAGCCAGTGTTTGATTCTATCTATATCCCCAAATACTATTCTGTTTTATTAGTTTTGTTGTAGAGTAAGATCAAGGTTTCTGAATCTAATACATGTTCTGTGCTTCAGCTTTAGAGGGACATGTTGTTACCATGAAATAGAGCCATGCTGTAAAGTAGAAGAGTAATAATTATATTTCTAGCAGGCATCGGCTACAAACTCGACTGCTTTCCAAAAATGCAGTTACTATGGCATTAGGAGCTGTGTTGACGAACTTTTGTTAGCTTCCGATGGATTTTGCATTCCCTTCAAGTTTATGGGAATGCAAAACCCACTTGAAAAATGTTAATGCAGGTCAAATGCACTTTTCAATAAATTATGAACAATCTCAGAAGCATCTAAAACCAATGTCAATCTGATGCCATTGCCACAAGCCCCTATAGCGCTAGTCAATGAAACATTCAAATATTTGTATCAGCTACCTTCTACAATTTTGCCTTGCTGTAGAATTGAATTCTGACCTTTTTTTTTTTTTTTGCCAGGAACATGCAGAAAACCCTATATCGCTTTCATTGATGGAATAACAATGGGAGGTGTAAGTAAATGTAAACCTGTTATAACATAAAGGACACAAAATGGAAATTGTGTTAAAAGTTTGGACTTGGAGCTACTGATTAAAATTAATAGATTACTTTTAATACATGTTTGTGACTAGAAGAAAAAAACGTGCACATAAGTCTTTTTTTTTTATTTATATATGTGCTTAATTCTCCACATATATACAAGCTGACATTGGTATATCATTTTTTTCAAGGATTTCAGAGACCTACTACCATCTCTCTGCACAGGGGATGTCATATCCATCTGGGGATCCATGCAGAGATTGAAATCACCTGCCACAATTAAATTGCCTTTTTTGAAATCCATTAACTTCCTCAGAGTATTTTTTAGGAATACCTACGGTTTCTTATTCGGGCAATAAATATTTGCTAGTGTACAGTCTATTTCCTGTAATTTTCCCTTCAGAAACAGAAATCTCCCCTCCCCTACCAATCTGTCTTCCAGCTTAAACCTTATATTTTTTGCAAAACCTATTGCCACTCCCTTGGCACGTTTAATTGGGGAATCTGCATAAAACCACATTGGATAATATCTGGGATTTAATTTCACATTTGATTCTTGCACCAAATGTGTCTCCTGTAAAAAAACCACTGAAGAAAATCTATGTCGAATTTCTTTAAAAATCCCAAATCTCTTCCCAGGGCTATTTAACCCTTTACCATTATAAGTCACAAAGTGAATCTCTTCCATTCTTCTCCTCTCCACACCTCTATCTTCCCCATCTCGTCTCTCTTCCTCTTTCCTCCACATTTTCCCCTTTGATCTCTAGGATTTATCCAGACTGATGTTTCTCCCACTATTTCGCAGAGTCTTAAACTACCTATCCCCTCCCCATACCCTCCCTCCAACCTCACGTCTCTTCTCCATCCCTCCTCCCTCCCACTCCCCTCCCCCTGTCCCCCACCCCCCCATCTCCCTTTAGGCTTAGTTTTTGCCTATGAATCATTTGTGGTCCTAACCCCACCTTTGATTCAGCTTTTAAGGTGAAGCTCTGACCATGAACTTTTCCCCAATAAGCGTGTCTCATCCTCCGTGTCCTGCCATACTCTAGTAAACTTCAAAGACCATAAGAGAGAGGCAGAAATTAAGGGAGAGAGAGAGAGAGAGAAAAAAAAAAAGGGGGAGAGGAACCCGCCCTTCCCTCCCATCTTATTCCTCTTTACTATTCCTACTCTCTACTTCTCCTTAGAGCTACTTGCCTCCCCTCATTTTCCATAGCCCACATTTCTCCTTCTCTTCCTCCTAACCAGGAATATTTATTTTCTGTATATCAAGTCTCTCACAAAAGTCTCTCAGATCTTCGGGGAATCTCAGTCTTGCTGAACGTCCATTTCTCCTACCGATCAAACATGCTGGAAACCCCCAGCTATATCGAACATTCTGTTTTCTCATCTGTTCCAGTAACGGTTTCAAAGTTCTCCTTCTTATTAATGTTTCCACTGCTAAATCAGCAAAGATCTGTAGATTTATTTCTCCATATTTTATTATTGCTCTTCCTTTTATCTTCTTCCAAAGCTCTTGTTTATCCCGAAAATTATGGAATTGCACTATTACATCTCTTGGCTTTTCCTTTCTATCTTCTTGTATGTATTTTCCTATTCTATATACTCCCTCCATTTTGAGAGGCTCTGTTTTAGTTCTATCCATTATAGTATTCAGCATTCTCATTATTATTCCTGTCAAATCTTCTCCTTGGGAGATCTCTGGAAAGCCTTGTATCCTTATATAGCATCTCCTATCCCTATTCTCCTGGTCTTCCAATTTATATAACAGATTTCTTTGTTCTTTTCTCAGTTCCATCGTCCGTTTTTCTAATTTCTGTATAATTTGGGCAAGTTTATCTAGTTTTTCTTCCGTCTCCTCCACCCTTGATAATATTTGCCCAAGATATTTATGTAATTTCGCCAGTTCCTGTTTTAGGGATCTTTAAAGTCCTTTAAACATTTCTGCTATTTCTGCTTTAGTAGGCATCTGTGAGTTCTCCTCTTGTTCTTCTACTTTACCATATCCACTTCTTCTTCCATATGTTGACTACTGTTAGCTATTCCCAGGGAAAGTCTGGAACATTCCCCACTGTTTTCCCTCTTACCCTCATTCCCTGTTGTCTCTCTGGAGTCTGTTTCTCCAGTGAGGGTATGTATTTTTTAATTGACCCTGTTTGGGAAGCCTTAGGCCCTCCTCCCTGTGATACTTTGTTTTTCATGCTGTCATGGACTATTTAAATTTTCCGCAGTTGTGGTTTTGGGGGGGGGGGGGGGGTCTATTTTTGATTTGATATCAAAATTTGTTGTCTTCCATAGTATCCTCCTCTCAGTTCTTTTCTTCCTTTTTCTCTCCCCCCACTCCTGAACTGATCTGCCCAGGTCCTCTTCTTCTAGGTCTTTGTCTGTTTTACATTGTCCTCCTTCTGATTTTCCTCTAAGAACCTGTCAGGGCAGGGCTGTGGAACGGACAGGTAGGCCTAGTGGCAGGGTAACGCACTGGCTGACGACAACCACCACCAACAGACTGAAGTCCCTCAGGGCACGGAGTCTAAGTCCCAGGCTGCCCTTCACCAGGGCCCCTGATGGTGGGGATGGACTTGACGCAACCAGGGACCAGGTCGCGGCCCCCGAGACACCCCAGCTGCGGTAATGGCCGCCGCCAATGGCGTGTAGCTGGTGAGAATGACAATAGCGTAGTCAGGCAAGCCGGGTCAATAACAACGGGACAAAACAGTACAGAACAGTAGACAGAGAATCACAGGTCACGGGCCGGGTTCAGCAACGGAAGGTCAGATCAAAGGGAAACACAGAGAATGGTCTTAGTCACAAGCCGAGTCAGAATACCAGAAGAGTCACGAGCGTATACACAGAGCTGTAGCAAGACAAAGACACAAGGCACAAGTGCAAAGAGCATGTGCAGATCCCAGGCTTATATGTACTCAGCCACACCCCTCTGGGGGATGGACCTCAGAGACCTGAAGGCATAAAAGATTCCCATTATGCTCAGTAGAAATCCAAGATGGATGCTAGCACATGGAGTAACATAACCTCTGGGAAAAGGTAGGACCTTGACAGAACCCCTCCTCAGTTTAAACCTATAGTTCAATACATACAGTTCAGTTCCCATGCAATATATTAATCTCAGTACTTTTGTCGCTATCACTCACCCTCTTATCCCCAGTACGGCTTTTCCCCCGTTTGAGATCTATGTCATATATGAAGAAAGGGACTTCTCTGAAAAATATTTCCCGCACTCCGAATAGGTATACAACTTCTCCTCCGTGTAAGTCTAGACTTATCTGAGAAAACATTTCCCGCACTTAGAACAGGGATATAGCATCTTCCTCATGTGAGGTCTCTGATTTATATGCAGGCTGGACTTCTATGAAAAGCATTTCCCACACTCTGAACAAGGGTATGGCTGCTCCCTCTTGTATTATCACTGGTATATATAAAAATAGGACTTACATTAAAAACATTTCCCGCACTCGAAACAGGAATACTTCTCCCCCATGTGAGATCTCTGGTTTCTATAGAGATTGAAATTCTCTGAGAGACTTTCCCGCACTTTAGGACATCTCTTCCTTTTCTTCAAGTGAGGGGTGAGGCAGCTCCAGGTACTTTCTTCTGGGGAACATTGCACTCGACATTCCCCTCACACAATGAGTGGATTGCAGGGGGTGTTCACCCAGCCCGTTTCGGCGTGTCTCCAGCTGCCACGGTCCTGTGTGCAGGAGGAAGAGAGCCGGCGTCTCCCTTGCTCCAAGAAACACCGGCCAGCTCCTCTGCCTCCCAGAGCTCCCTTGCGGCAGATCACCTGATCGCCCGGCGTCCACTGAGCTCCAGGGAACACACAGTGTCGGGCCGTGAGCACAGGAAGACCCGCCGCGATGGCCGCCACTCCCGGAGGTCCTCGGTCCACGCCAGGCAAGCCCCCCCTCTACCCGGCTAGTCTCTCCAGGGCTTCCCGCACATCTCTCCCCTTCTCAGCAGGACACTGGAGGTGCTTGGGAGCCAGGAGCTCTCACATCGAGCTCCCGCTCCAAGCCATGGTCAGGCTCCTTCCTGGGTGTGGTCCCAATTCCCGCGCATAACAGTCTTGATCATTCTTTTACAAGCCTTCATATTTCCACAGATAGCCAGGGAAGCTTCTAGGCCTTGCTGCCCTCCTCAGATCAGGCAAATTTTTCAGACTAGACAGGAGAAGCAAAAAGAGTGCGCACCAGCCTTGTGCATTATTTCAGATACCATTTATTGCAAAGAATATACATAAGAAACATACTTACAAACCAATTTGGTCATGAGTGTAGATATCAACCAAATGGTCGGTCTTGTAGTGGACCACACACACACAGTGGTGAAGCGACAGACTCAGGGGACACTTGGTGCGGTAGATGCGATATCTAACATGTCTCAAGGGACATGCCCTCTTCATCAGAGCTAACCTGTCTGCCAACATGTTTGTGAGTATAGATTTCTCATTTCTTCCTGTTCCAGCAAGAAGTGAGGGGACTGCTATAAAAATCAGACAAAAATTCTCCCCCTTCCCCACTCTATCCACAATATTTAAAAAAAAATGGCTGGGCTTTAATATGAATTTATTCTTACACTTAATGCTAACCTTTAAACTCAACTAAATTCATAACCTTGCTTACCTTATTATTACCACTGCAATGGATACAAAAACTAATATTGCAATGAATGAACTAAAAAATGTTACCAAAAAATATTACTTCTGAGACAGAACCAAACAAATTGACTGCACCAAAATTCTGACCCCTAGGTGTCAAACTACTGAATCATTTGCTAGTCTTAACCTAGAGTTTAGACCCCAGTAATAAAGTAAAACAAACCAGTGAGGAACTCAAGAGCCTTTTCTGTCTAATAAAGGTAATAGTAGGCAACTCTGGGTGACTGTTCTATGGTAGGAGGTTACATTTGAAATATTTAAAACCTAACTCCAGCTTTGTTATCACTTTAAATAGTTTGTTTGTGGCAAGCTGGCTTTAAAATGGCTGAGGTGTTAAACGAGTCTGCTTCAAAGAAAGGTAGATCTTTTTTTCAGACTCCTCTGTGTCAAAAAAGAGATCTCCACCCTGTCCTGCTACACCAACATATATCCACTGCATCTATCAGACCCAACAGTATAGATAAAAGGTGCATTAGGAAGAAGGGGCCCCACAGTAAAAAGAGATTGCAAGAATGTTTCAAGATCATTTTAAAAATGATTTCTTTGAAACTGATTGCATACTCTGCTAAGCACATTTGCTTCCATGAGAAGTTCAAACACAGACGTAAAAAGAAGACTACTCAGTAATACCTAAGCAAACTGTAATCATTTATGTAAACAGTTGCCAGCATTGTTACTGTTCTGACATTTTATAATCAGAGTACTGGAAAAACACAGTAATGTACAGTACACTGAAGGATTGGTCTTGAAAACAAAGAATAATAAACCATATTAACTTGACCTATATGTTTATTTTTACTGTTAAACAATAAACTATACTGTAATCTCTAGTGCTAACAACATATAACAGAACTATTTTAACTCTATAAAATGTTTTGGAAACCAGTGATAGATTTATAGCGGGGGGGGAGAACGATTGTCCTAGGCCCCCTGCGAGAAGGGCCCATCTCAATACAAAAATATATTAATGATGTTGTGTCACACATTTTTAAAATGTACAACTGTCAGAGTACACCAACTATACTATTTACATGTATTTATTTCAGATTTATAGATCTTTAACCTTTCTGTTTCAAACGTTTCTATTCATTTTGAAAAAAGGTATACAAAGCAATTCGCTTGTACAATGTTAACCCCTTGGCGCCAATGTCACACAGATATGCGGCTTTACAGAACTTTGGCTTTTTTCCATGGGGCTGCTTATTTGCATATCTGTCTTTGTGCTGGGGGCATGCCGCACGGCTCGTTCCCAGCACAAAGACCGGGTGTCAACCAAGAGCCCCGAGTCCTGTACTAACGATCGGGACCTGGAACTCCCAATTCTGGGTCACCTGATTGCTGTGATAGCCTCTGATTGGCTATTACAGTGATCAGTCACTGTGAAGCATACCCCATCTTTTGTTTTGGACATTAATACCGGAATTTTGAAGATAGGCATCTACTATGCGCATATTGATTAGTGGTTCCAAGTTAATAGTAACTACTGCAATAGGGAACAGACACAAAAAGATACACTCAGTATCTTTACAAATCACTGTTCTGTTTATTCGGCACATTTGACGTTTTTTATACACATGATTACGTGATCCTCTGAATGGAGGAGAGAGATAAATTGTGCGTATAAAAAAAAAAAAAAAAGAAATTATAAAAAAAAAAAAAATACCTAGATCAAGGTTTGATCTAGGTCAGTGCCGGGGTTAGTGGTTGGGCCAGGGTCAAATGTCAGGATTTTTTTTTTTTTTAGTTAGTATCCGTGTCAGTTAATGTCAGTGTTTTAGGTAGGACAAAAAAAAAACAAAATGCATACATTGTTCTTGGCTGTACTACGGTACAAATAACGAACACATATGTGGTATCACTGCGATCGTCAGGAGCTGGAGAAATTATTTTGGGTTGTTCTTTGGTGATAGGTTATGGTAATAACAAGAAACACACAGCTAAATTAAAAAAAATTATTTTTTTTGCTATTTTGGCCCAGTTTTCCTTTGATAATAAAAAAACAAGCAGGAGATATCCATTACCATTTACCACCAAATGAAAGCCCAATTTGTCCTGAAAAAAACAAGGTATAATCCACCTGGATGTACAAGTAGTTGTGATATGTATGGTTTTACTAACACATGTCAAAGTTGCAAAATTAGACATTAAGATTTATTCTACCCTTAGGCGTGAAGGGGCTAAGCTGTTAGGTTGTAATAGAAACCAACAATAACATCAAAATCATAGATACTAGCAGTAAGGTAATCATAGAATAGTCCGCAGGTGCATTAGAGGATTAGCCTGATTTAAGGATAAATACCAAACTGGTGATTGATCCCTAAACACCATTTCCAGTGCAGTCCCCTCCATGGTGTTGATGTCTGCAAATTCAAGAAACTTAAACATTTCTAAACTGCGTTGTATCACATATGAAAGTCACACAAAAAAAACAAGAGCTGGGGTGTATGTTCCAACAGCAATTTCTTAAGCACTTAAACAAATAGAGAGAAATAGAGAATGACAAAAGGAAGAGAGATAAAAGGAAGACAGGAAGAGAATGGGGAATAGGGAATCAGGGGTGTGTCCGTCCAGGAATCCATCACCATCTCACCAAGAGATCACCTATAGGTAGCCGGCACCTGTAAGTAAGAAAGCAAGGAGTTGTGGCTTGCCTAAGATGGCGCTCTCAGCAGTCACATCTGCCAGAGCTCTGTAGGCAGTGGAATCCTTTTCTAAAGTTCCTAAATGAAGTGCTGCCGAAGTCAGGAGGTGTCTCTCTGCGTTGCGGATGCCTAATAGAACCCTCTCAAAACCTAACAAGGGGAAGAAGCTCCGATTCCTGCTGACGGAGGTGCTCTCCGCAGTGCCATTGGGCCTTGTGGAGGTGCACAGCGAGGCCTTCTACAATATGGGGTCTCAGATTGACCTAGCAGAGTCTGCCTGTCCTCCACCTCGTGGTCCGCCGGATGTTATGGCCTGTATTGCTGCTTGCCAGGCCACCCTAGTGACCAAGATATAAGCAATGCAATTGAATGTGGGTGTCAGACACCGCCCGGCGGGATCTCTAGTGATCCACAGAACGGGATTCCCCAGGACGCGGAGTCTAAGTCCCAGTCTGCCTTTTCACCAGAGCCCCTGATGGTGGGGATGGACTTGGTGCAAGACTGAAACCAGGTCGCGACCCCTGAGTGCACCCAACTGTGGTAGAGGGGTCCCTCCAAGTGTATGTGCCGGGGGTGAGCCTGATGTGAAAAGGCTGACAAGTCCAGGTCCCGAGCGGGATGGATGGATGACAGTCAAGAATGAGCGTAGTCAGACTAGCCGGGTCGGTAACGGTGGAGGCAGGTAGGTACCAAGCAGTAGACAGAGAGCAGCCGGGTCACGAGCCAAGGTTCAGCAACGTGAGGTCCAATAGTAATATAACAACAGGCAGAAGAGTAGTCAGGGACAAGCCGGGGGTCAGAGCAGGAGAAGGTCAACTCAAATCAGGACAAGCAGGATCGGCAACAGGAACACACTTCAGAAACACAGGTACAGGAACTAGAACTTGCAGCGACCTGATCACCGCTGGGCCAGTTTAAATAGTGCGCCCTGCACCGTCATTGGTGCCAGGCGCACACGCACGAGTGTGCATGCGCGGCTGCAATTGCCGCCGCCGCCCAGGTCCTAGTGCCTGCACATTAGTGCGCCTAGGCAATCTGCACATGCACAGACCTGTGCGCCACGGCGAGACCCGCAGTCCCTGACATGGCCCCCCCCTACGGGCAGCCTCCGGATGCCCAACCGACCCCTCCTAGATGGCTGGCTCTGAAAAAATTCCCGAACGAATCTTGGGGCATGAACATTTTGGGCCGGCTCCCACGAATTCTCCTCAGCCCCGTACCCCTTCCATTTGACCAAGAACTGAGTTTTGCCTCTCCTCTTCCTACAATCTAGGATTGCCTCTACCTCAAACTCCTCTTCTCTGTTGATGTTTATCGCCTCTGGAGGTTTAGACCTCCGATCCGGAAAGGGGTCTGGTGTCGCCGGCTTCAATAGTGACACATGGAAGACCGGATGACTCCTAAAAGATTTGGGGAGTGTAAGTTCGTACGCCACCTCATTGACTTTACATTTTACCCGAAATGGACCCAGGAACTTAGGTGCCAGTTTCTTTGATGGACAGGACATTTTAAGATTTGTTGTGGCTAACCAGACCTGGTCCCCCGGGTGCAAGCTTAATTCTTCCCATCTCCTCCTATGAAAATCCCTCTTATTGTCCTCCTGGGCCTTTGGCATCGCCTCTTGCAGCACCTTGCTGTTAGAGGATAAAAAACTTAACATGTCCTGCATGGCCGGGACCGTGACTTCCGGAATCAGATCCGGTAAGAATACGGGGTGGAACCCATAATTCGCGAAAAAGGGAGTCTGCTTTGTAGCGGAATGACTCGCATTGTTATACACAAACTCCGCTAGTGGCAGGAGGGTCAACCAGTCGTCTTGGAGGAAGGTGGTTTAGCACCTGAGGTACTGCTCCAGGGTCTGATTCGTTCGCTCCGTCTGGCCATTGGTTTGTGGGTGATATGCAGAGGAGAACGAAAGCTTAATCCCAAGCATTTCACATAGAGCCTTCCAAAATCTAGATGTGAACTGAACCCCCCTGTCTGACACAATATCCTTAGGAATCCCATGGAGTCTCACCACCTCCCTGATAAAAACCTGTGCTGTCTCAGGGGCTGTAGGTGTGTCTTTTAAAGGTACAAAATGGACCATCTTGGACAAATGGTTTACGATCACAAAGATTGCTGTGTGGTCCTGAGAGGGTGGAAGTTCCACAATAAAATCGATGGAGATCATACTCCATGGTCTGTCAGGTATTGGTGATAGGCGTAATAGGCCCCAGGCCTTGTTCCTAGTAGCTTTAATCCTCTGGCAAATGGTGCAAGTCTTAACATATGACTCACAATCCTTGGCCATATTGGGCCACCGAATTGTACGCTGCAACAGCTCCAGGGTCTTGCGTACTCCAAAATGCCCTGCTAACGGGTGGTCATGGCAGTATCCAAGTACCAAAGTACGGGCTTCCTCGGGAACCACAATCTGATCCTCTTTCCAAAGAAGCCCCTCCCTATTCAATAAGGGAACACCGGGTGGACCTGGCCTACCTATGGATGCGGTCTGCAGTTTCGAGCGGAGCTCGGTTTGTAGGACCAGAAAATTTCCCGAGGACAGGATGGTGTCAGGTTTGGGAGTCTCTTCAGGGTCCCCGAACATGCGGGAGAGCGCATCTGGCTTTGTATTTTTTTACCTTGTCCTATAGGTGATATGAAAGGTAAATCGCGAAAAGAAGAGTGCCCACCTGGCCTGATGTGGTCTTACGCGCTTTGCTGTCCTCAAATATTCTAGATTTTTGTGGTCTGTAAATATTAATATTGGGTGTACGGCCCACTCTAGTAAGCCTCCACTCCTCTAGTGCTACCTTGATCGCCAGAAGCTCCCGGTCCCCGATATCATAATTCCTTTCTGCAGAAGTCAGTTTTCTAGAGAAAAAGGCCACTGGGTGCATGAGCTCCTTTGTCAGGGATCTCCTCGATCCCCGCCGCGATGGTCCCGGCGCAGGCGCAGTGTGCCGCCCTGTGCAGGGACTCGGGCACTAGGTCCGGCCGCGGCGTTCGAGTTCGCGCATGCGCAGTAGAAGCCGCGGCCGCCCGCTGGGCACCATTGGCAGCGCAGGGCGGGATATTTAAATGGACCTGAGCTGTCATTCAGTGCCTTCTGGTCTTACCTGTATCCTGTATCCTGTGAACCTGTGAATTGTAAGTTGCTGACCCGGATTGTGCTCTGACCTTGCTGTATTTCTCCTGCCCTGACCCTTGCTTTGCCTGACCTCTCTCTTGAATGCCCCCTATTGGATCTGACCTGCTGTTGCTGACCTGGAGTGTGACCCGACTATTCTCTGCCCGCTGCCTTGTACCATACCGTCCTCCCTGTTACCGACCCGGCTTGTCTGACCTCGCACCTGCTCAACCATCCATCCGTCCATCCCTCCCAGTGGGGTCTTCTGACCTCCTCATATCAGGCTCTTCCCCGTGGGAGCCCTCGGCGAATACCACTACCACTAACGGGTTTGCCCAGTAGTCACAACCTGGTCTCGGGGGGCTCCAAGTCCATCCCCACCATCAGGGGCCCTGGTGAACAAGCACCCTGGGACTTAGACTCCGTGCTCTGGGAACGCCTATTTAGTGGAGTGCTAGTGGTACCGCCGGGTGGTCCCTTACAGTACCAGAAGGCCATGATGGAGCCTCGAGGAGGACCCTCCCCGCTGGAGGAAGTTTGTAGGCACCTGGCTACCTTGACGCAAGCTGTAAACGTATTACAGGACAGGTGTTTACAGATTGAAAATCGGTTCTAGGCCTGCACGATATCTGTCCCTGCACCACAGGCCCCGGTCCCTGCACCTCCGCCCGTAGCGGCCCCTGAGCCTGCTTCAGGGGCCCCCGCGCCACTTCCTATGGCCGAACCCCGGGTACCCCTACCGGAGCTTTTTCACGGGGACCGCACACGCTTCAGGTCGTTCCGTGAGTCCTGCCTTCTCTATTTCGAGTTACAACCTCGTACCTTTTTGACGGAATCAGTAAAGGTGGGGTTTGTCATCTCCCTCCTGCAGGGTGAGCCCCAAGACTGGGCCCACCGACTGAGAGGGAACAATGACCCCCACCTAGGCTCAGTTAACGTTTTTTTGGACGCAATGGCCATCTTATATGATGACCCACAGCGGGCAGCTTCGGCCGATGCAACCTTGTACACACTCCAGCAGGGCCGACGGGCGGCGGAGGAGTACGCCTCTGATTTTAGGCGTTGGATGGGGGACACATGCTGGAACGACTTTGCCCTTGTGCACCAGTTCCGTATGGGCCTGTCAGAGGCCCTGAAAGATGAGCTCGCCCGGGTAGAAATGCCTGAGGCGCTAGAAGACTTAATTGCACTAACCATCAAGATTGACCATAGACTGCGGGAACGCAGGTTTGAGAGGTCCGGTCAGGGTCGCGGAAGTACCTGGGGGTCTTTCCAGGGTCCCAGCCAATCCACTAGGCCACATTTCCAGAACCCACCACCGGAGGATACTCCTGAACCCATGCAGCTAGGCCTGGTGCGACCTAAGCTATCTCCAGAGGAACGCCAGCGCAGACGCTCCCAGAACCTATGCCTCTACTGTGGTGAAGCTGGTCACATGGTACGATCCTGCCCGCAGAAACTGAGTAAGTGCACCTCTTCTTCCTTATCTGTTGGCGATGTCAATTCTTCCCAATACTTAGTTGTGCCCCTCTCCTTTCAGCTTCCAGAAAGGACCGTGGAAGTGACAGCCATAATTGACTCGGGGGCATGCAGCTGTTTTGTAGATATTAATTTTGCTCACCAGCAGGGTATTCCCCTCCAACCAAAAGAAAGGGGGTTCAACATATTTCTGGCCGATGGGTCCCGGATAAGATCAGGGGTGGTTAACCAGGAGACCCCTTCCATTGCCACCACCATTGCCAGCTAACACCAGGAACTCCTCCACTTGGATGCCATCGCATCACCCCTTTTTCCAGTCATTCTGGGGCTTCCGTGGTTACGGGCTCATAACCCCCAGATTGACTGGGAGACCAGGGTAGTCTCGTTCCCTTCCCCATACTGTCGGGAACACTGCCGCACTTCGGGCCCGGGGGTTCCCCAGGTCCTCGTGTGCTCGGAAGGGGATGCCGACTTAAGGCAGGTCATTCCTGCAGCCTACCATGAATTCCTTGATGTATTCAGTAAACGGGGAGCAGATACTCTACCCCCCCCCCACCGCCTGTATGACTGTCCTATCGACCTGTTACTTGGCTCAGAGATCCCTTTTGGGCAGATCTTCCCCCTTTCGGAGCTCGAATTGGGGGCCCTGAGGGAATACATTGAGGACAGCCTTCAGAAGGGATTCATCCGCCCCTCTACCTCTCCGGCAGGGGCAGGGAATTTTTGTTTGTAGAAAAAAAGGACAAGACCTTGAGACCGTGTATTGATTACCGGGAATTGAATAGAGTTACAATCAAAAATCGTTACCCCCTGTCATTGGTACCAGAGTTATTACAGAGTTTAAAGGCTGCAGTGGTGTTCACGAAACTGGATTTAAGGGGAGCATACAACCTGGTTCGCATAAGGGAGGGGGACGAGTGGAAAACGGCATTCCGCACCCGCTTTGGCCACTTTGAATATCTAGTCATGCCGTTCGGTCTGTGCAATGCACCGACCACTTTCCAACACTTTGTGAACGACATTTTTAGGGACTTCCTGGATGTCTTTGTTATCGTCTACTTAGACGATATTTTGATTTTTTCACCTTCTCTGGGGGAGCACAGAGTTCATGTAGCAAGGGTATTAGGGCGGTTGCGGCAGCACGGCTTATACGCCAAGGCTGACAAATGTTGCTTTGAACAGTCTAGCATTACTTTTCTGGGTCTGATTATCTCCACCGCGGGGGTCGCGATGGACCCTCAGAAAGTCTCTGCAATACTGGATTGGCCTGAACCCACAGACAGGAAGGGCGTCCAGCGGTTTGTCGGGTTCGCAAACTTCATCAAGAACTTCTCGGGTCTGGTCTCCCCCATTACTCAGCTAACCAAGCTTGGAACTCGATTCAGGTGGACGCCGGAGGTGCAGGAAGCTTTTGAAGCTTTGAAGAAGCTATTCACTTCGGCACCCATCCTGGGTCACCCCGATGCCGCCTTACCCTACATCTTGGAGGTAGATGCATCAGAGAATGCGGTAGGTTCCATCCTATCCCAGCAAAAGGGCACCAGGGAATTGCTCCATCCTGTGGCATTCTTCTCACGGAAACTCACCCCGGCGGAAAGGAACTACGATATCGGCGATTGTGAACTTCTGGCTATTAAGACAGCGTTAGAGGAATGGAGGTACCTGCTGGAAGGTGCCTCACACCCCATCTTGATATTTACGGATCACAAGAATCTGGAGTACCTGAGGACCGCCAAACGCTTACGCCCACGACAGGCGAGATGGGCATTGTTCTTCTCAAGATTCAATTTCCACATTACATACAGGCCGGGATCAAAAAATACGAAGCCAGATGCGTTGTCACGCATGTACGAGGACGCCAAGGAGGTCCCGGCGCCCGACACTATCCTGTCTTCGGGAAACTTCTTGGCGCTCCAGACGGACCTTCGTTCCAAGATAATGGAGGCATCCACGGCCATATCCATCCCAGCCGGGGTGCCCCTCCAGAACAAGGGGGGACTCCTATGGAAGGAAGATCGGATTATGGTGCCAGAGGAAATCCGAACCCTGGTCTTGGGCCATTGCCATGACCACCCGATGGCAGGGCACTTTGGCTCGGCCAAGACCCTAGAGCTCCTCCGACGCTCCTTCTGGTGGCCTGACATGGCGAAAGATTGCAAACACTACGTTAACTCCTGCATCACCTGCCAGAGGAACAAACCATCAAGGTGCAAGGCTTGGGGTCTTCTGCGGCCTTTACCGATTCCCGAGCGGCCTTGGCAGAAGATTTCGATGGATTTTATAGTCGAGCTCCCACCTTCACTAGACCACACAGCAATCCTTGTGGCCGTGGACCGTTTATCTAAGATGGCCCACTTCATACCATTAAGGAAAACTCCGTCGGCAGCCGAAACTGCGCGAGTATTCATTCAAGAGATTGTAAGACTGCACGGGGTCCCTGAAGACATTGTCTCAGACCGAGGGGTTCAGTTCACCTCAAGATTTTGGAGGGCTCTGTGTAAAGCTCTGAACATCCAACTGTCCCTCTCTTCTGCATTCCACCCTCAGTCCAACGGACAGACCGAAAGAACCAACCAGACTCTGGAGCAATACCTGCGCTGCTATACATCTTTTGCTCAGGATGACTGGATACCACTTCTACCCTTGGCGGAATTCGCGTACAACAACGCGTGCCATTCGGCAACGGGGCAGTCCCCGTTCTTTTCCAATTATGGGTTTCACCCTATCTTCCTCCCGGACTTGGTCCCTGAATGCCCAATTCCAGCAACACAGGATACATTGACGTTCTTCTCCTCAAACAACAAGAAGCTACAGGAAGCCATCATTCGGGCCAAGAAGACTACAAGAGGGCATTTAACAAGAGACGAAGGGGAGATCTGGTGTTGCGACCCGGAGAGAAGGTTTGGTTGTCTACATCCAACTTAAAGATGCTTTGCCCCTCAAAGAAATTGGGCCCTAAATTTATAGGACCCTTTTGCGTTAAGCGGATGGTCAACGAGGTGGCTTACGAACTTTCGTCCTCCCTGACACACTCAAAATCCACCCAGTCTTCCATGTGTCCCTGCTGAAGCCAGTGGTCCCAGATGCCTTCCCTGAACGAGAATCTAGACCTCCGGAGGCCATAACGGTCGAAGGGGAAGAAGAATTTGAGGTGGAAACAATCCTGAAGTGCCGAAGGAGGGGGGGCCAGACCCAATTCCTAATCATATGGAAGGGCTATGGCCCTGAGGACAATTCTTGGGAACCAGCCCATAATGTCCATGCACCCAGACTTGTCCGGAGGTTTTTTCGCGATCACCCGTGGTGGAGAGATCGGGTGGGCATCCGGAGGTTGCCGTGGGGGGGGGCAATGTCAGGGATCTCCTTGATCCCCACCGCGATGGTCCCGGCGCAGGCGCAGTGCGCCGCCCTTTGCAGGGACTCGGGCACTAGGTCCGGGCCGGCCGCGGCGTTCGAGTTCACGCATGCGCAGTAGAAGTCGCGGCCGCCCGCTGGGCACCAATGGCAGCGCAGGGAGGGATATTTAAATGGCCCTGAGCTGTCATTCAGTGCCTTCTGGTCTTACCTGTATCCTGTATCTTGTGAACCTGTGAATTGTAAGTTGCTGACCCGGATTGTGCTCTGACTTTGCTGTATTTCTCCTGCCCTGACCCTTGCTTTGCCTGACCTCTCTCTTGAATGCCCCCTATTGGATCTGACCTGCTGTTGCTAACCTGGCGTGTGACCCGACTATTCTCTGCCCGCTGCCTTGTACCATACCGTCCTCCCTGTTACCGACCCGGCTTGTCTGACCTCGCACCTGCTCAGCCATCCATCCATCCGTCCATCCCTCCCAGTGGGGTCTTCTGACCTCCTCATATCAGGCTCTTCCCCGTGGGAGCCCTCGGCGAATACCACTACCACTAACGGGTTTGCCCAGTAGTCACAACCTGGTCTCGGGGGGCTCCAAGTCCATCCCCACCATCAGGGGCCCTGGTGAACAAGCACCCTGGGACTTAGACTCCGTGTTCTGGGAACACCTATTTAGTGGAGTGCTAGTGGTACCGCTGGGTGGTCCCTTACATCCTTAATGCCCTTCCTCTGCGACAGAATTGCCCCATGTGCGTTCTCAGACGCATCTACCTCCAGGATATAGGGTAATGATGGGTCAGGATGGCTCAGAATAGTGGCTTCAGTGAACAACTTCTTTAAAGCCGTGAATGCTTCCTGCCCCTGTCTGGTCAACTGGGTAATCGGGGAAACCAGGCCTGAAAAGTTCTTGATAAACTTCCTATAGAAGTTTGCGAAGCCAATGAAGTGTTGGACCGCCTTTTTGTCAGTATGTACTGGCCAATCTAAGATAGCCGAGACTTTTTGAGGATCCATGGCTATTCCTGTGGTGGAGATGGTCAGACCCAAAAAAGAGATGCTATGCTCTTCAAAACAGCACTTGTCTGCCTTGGCATATAGGCCGTGTTGGCGGAGCTGTTCCAACACACACCTCACGTGACCTCTATGGATCTCCAATGACGGGGAAAAGATCAGGATATCGTCCAGGTAGACGACAACGAAGATGTCCAGATAGTCCCTGAACTTGTCGTTTATGAAGTGCTGGAAAGTGGCAGGCGCGTTACATAGGCCGAAGGGCATGACCACATATTCAAAATGTCTGAACCTGGTACGGAATGCTGTTTTCCATTCGTCCCCCTCTCTGATACGGACTAGATTGTATGCACCCCTCAAATCTAGCTTAGCAAAGACGGAAGCTGACTTCAATCTTTGAAAAAGTTCAGGGACCAGAGGTAGCGGGTAACGATTCTTGCCAGTCACTTTATTCAAGTCTCGGTAGTCTACACAGGGTCGTAGGGATTTGTCTTTCTTCTCCACGAAGAAAATGCCAGCCCCAGCTGGTGATGTGGAGGGCCGAATAAACCCCTTGCGGAGGCTCTAGTCTATATACTCCTTTGGAGCCCCTAACTCCTGCTTGGACAAAGGAAATATCCGCCCAAATGGTATTTCCGAACCTGGAAGAAGATCAATCGGGCAGTCATATGTTCGGGGCGGGGGCAGGACAGCTGCCCTCCGCTTGCTAAACACGTCCAAGTAGCTATGGTAGACCGAAGGAATGACTTGGGCCAGTCCTGCATCCGCATCCAGACATAGCAAGGCATGCGGCGCCGGGGGGAGTCCTAGGGAGGCAATGCTGCTGGCAATAGGGTGACTGGAAGTGAATTGATCCTGCCTTCAAATCAATCTGCGGATCGTGGGCTTGTAACCAAGGGAGTCCCAGGATAACCGGGAACAGAGGGGATGCAATGGCATCCAGGCGGAGGAATTCCTGGTGATGGTTTGCCACTGTAGTGCAAATAGGTAGGGTTTCACGGTCCACTATCCCTGACCTGATACGGGACCCATCAGCTAAAAATATATTTAAACCCACCTCTTTCGTCTGTAAGGGGATCTGCTGCTGAGCTGCAAAGTCCAGATCTATAAAGCAGCTACATGCTCCAGAGTCCACAATTGCTGTGGTTACCACGGTTTTCCCCGGCAGCTGAAGTGAAATAGGTACTGCTAAATAACTGATGTTGCTTCCATTCTTAGAAGTAACCGTAGAAAACACAGCAGAACACTTACCCATCTTGGCTGGACAAGTACGCACTACATGGCCTGCTTCCCCACAATAGAGGCAAAGATGGTTTACCTGACGCCTCTGGCGTTCCTCAAGCGTAAGTGGAGGCCGAATACTTCCCGATAACCCGAGTCCTGATGTATCCGCGAACTCCTGATTCAGGTTGACCCATGGGGACTTAGATTGGGCTGCCGCATGAGGTGATATCCAGGTTGGTCTCTGATCTTGGATGGACCTTTCCCGCCTGCGCTCCCGCAAACGGCGGTCAATCTGAATGGATAAGGTTATCAGGCCCTCAAGAGTATCAGGTATGTCCACTCGGGCCAGCTCGTCCTTCAATGTTTCAGCTAAACCCATGCCAAACTGGTGATGCAGGGCCGCCTCATTCCATTGCGTGTCACTACCCCAATGCCTGAATTCGGCTGCGTAGTCCTCCACTGCTCGGTGACCTTGCCTTAGTATATGTAGGGTCATCTCGGCCGTCGCGGCCTGCTGTGGGTAATCGTACAAAAGCGCCATCGCTTTAAAAAATGACGTTGCTGTTTCTAACTGTGGGTCTCGGATTTCTAGTAATCGGTGGGCCCAGTTTTGGGGTTCATCCTGTACTAAGGAAATAATGAACCCGACCCTCACAGTTTCTGACGAAAACGTTCGAGGCTGGATGTCGAAGTATAGCTGACAGGAATTACGGAAACTCCTGAATCTACCTCGATCTCCGTTAAAACGTTCCGGTGTGGGAACACGGGGTTCCGGTGCAGGTATCGAAACTAGTGTTCCAAAGTCTGTATGCGGTCACCCAATTCTGTATAACCCTCCTGTAGGGCCATAACCCCTTCTGTGAGGGTTGCCAAATGTTGACATATGTCATCCAAAGGGGAAGTTCCCCTTCCAGGCTCAGTGTCAGAGATCGCGGCAACGAATGGCTCCGCGCATGCGCAGAGCGCCGATCCATTCTAGCCGGCGGACACCAGGACCTGGATGGCGGCGGCCGCGCATGCGCACTCGCGATCGCAGCCGCTTGCCTGACACCAATGGCAGGGCAGGGCGCACTATTTAAACCTGCCCTGTACCTACACTCATTGCCGTATGGTCTTATTCCTGTGTTCCTGTATTCCCGTTGTTTGAGATTCGTTGCTGACCTGCCTGGACCTGACCTCTGCTGACTTCTCCTGCTCTGTCCCCTGGCTAAGTTTGACCTCTCTTTTGGATATCCCTACCTGATCTGAACTACTGGTACCGACCCCGGCGAGTGACCTGACTATTCTTCTGCCTTGTACTACGCTGACCCCTCTGTTACCGACCTGGCCCATTTGACCACGCTCATCCATCCATCCGGCACGGATCCAGCCATCCCTGCTTCCGCCTTCTGCCTCTTCACGTCGGGCTCTCCACCTGCACAGACCCCTGGCGGATTCCTCTACCGCAGACAGGTGTACTCAGGGGCCGTGACCTGGTTCCAGTCTGCTCCAAGTCCATCCCCACCATCAGGGGCCCTGGTGAACAAGCAGGCTGGGGCTTAGACTCCGCGCTCTGGGGAATCCTGTCCTGTGGGCTGCTAGAAGTACCGCCAGGTGGTTGCTAACATGATCATACGGCCATGACGGAGCCTGGAAGAGGGCCATCCCCACTTGGAGACATATGTCAGCAGTTGACGGCACTTACGCAAGCCGTAAAAACGCTGCAGGAGGGCTACGTACATCTAGGGGACCGGATCCAGACATTGGCCGCACCGGCAGCCCCATCCCAGGGCTCGGGTGCTCCTTCGACAACCAGAGAACGCTCCGAACCGCCCGACCGGGCAGTAGTTACGTTGCCCCCGCTGGAACCTCGTGTGCCGTTACCGGAACACTTCAACGGGAATCGAGTTAAATTCAGGGCCTTCCGGAATGCCTGTCAGCTGTACTTTAGCCGCAGAATCGGCCCTGTACTCCCTCCGGCAGGGCCGCCGGGCAGCGGAAGAGTACACAGCCGAGTTCAGACGCTGGATGGGGGACACCGAATGGAATGATGCCGCATTACGCCACCAGTTCTGCATGGGTCTGTCGGAGTCCCTTAAGGATGAGCTAGCCAGGGTGGGCCTAGCTGACTCCTTGGAGGATCTCATCACCCTGGCCATACAGATTGACCGCAGACTGCGGGAACGCAGATTAGAGAGGTCTAACCCAGGGCAGAGACCCACATGGGTACTCCCCGTACTCCCGTCCAGACTCCGCCAGGAGGAAGCCGGAACTTGATACCTGAGGAGATGCCTGAACCAACGCAGCTCGGGTTGGCACGACCAGCACTATCAGTGGAGGAACGCCAAAGGCGACAGGCACTCAACTAATGTCTCTACTGCGGGGAGGTAGGTCACATGGTACGATCTTGCCCAGCGAAACGGGGTAAGTGTGATGCTGTCTTTTCCACTGTATCTTCTAGATGTGGTACCCATGCTAATTACCTAGCCGTACCCATCTCCTTTCAGCTGCCTGAAGGACCGTGACGGCAACGGCAATTATTGACTCCGGGGCATGTAGTTGTTTCGTAGATTTAGAATTTTCCAGCCAACAGAGGATCCCCCTCCAAACTAAGGAATGGGGGCTTAATATCTTCTTGGCTGATGGGTCACGCATCAAGTCAGGGCTAGTGGACCAGGGGAACCCACCTATCTGTACCACGGTGGCTAACCATCATCGGGAGTTCCTCCGTTTGGATGCCATTGCATCCCCCCTGGTCCCAGTAATCCTGGAACTCCCTTGGTTACGGGCACACAATCCCCAGATTGATTGGGAAACTGGATCTATCCAGTTCCCATCATCCTACTGCCAGGATCATTGTCACGCCCCAACCACCCTGGCTCCTCAATCTCTCCTGTGTATTGATGGGGACGCCGAGCTCATCCAGGTCATTCCCCCGGCCTACCACGACTACTTGGACGTATTTAGTAAATGGGGGACTGACACTCTCCCTCCTCACCGAACCTATGACTGCCCCATTGACCTCCTACCTGGATCTGAGATTCCTTTCGGACGAATATTCCCCCTATCAGAGCGGGAATTGGGGGTCCTCAAGGAATACCTAGACGATAACCTCCAGAAGGGGTTTATCCGCCCCTCCACATCACCGGCCGGAGCAGGAATCTTTTTCGTGGAGAAAAAGGATAAGTCTCTAAGGCCTATCGGACTATCGGGACCTAAATAAAATTACCATAAAAAATCGTTACCCCCTTCCCTTGGTTCCAGAACTACTCCAAAGACTAAAGACAGCAGTCGTATTTACCAAGCTAGATTTGAGGGGCGCGTATAACTTGGTTCGCATAAGGGAGGGAGACGAGTGGAAGACCGCCTTCCGCACGCGTTTTGGGCACTTCGAATACCTTGTCATGCCCTTCATACTGTGCAATGCCCCGGCAACATTCCAACACTTTATTAATGCCGTGTTCCGAGACTATCTGGATGTCTTTGTGGTGATTTATTTGAACGATAGTCTGATTTTCTCCCCTTCTCTTGATGACCATAGGGGTCATGTCAAAAGTGTATTGGAACGGTTGCGCCAACATGGGTTGTATGCTAAAGCTGACAAGTGCAGCTTTGAGCAGCGCAGCATTACCTTTTTGGGGCTGATTCTCTCCACCACGGGGGTTGCGATGGATCCCCAAAAGGTATCGGCAATTTTAGAATGGCCGGTACCTACGGACAAGAAAGGCATACAACGCTTTATTGGATTTGCGAACTTTTACAGGAAGTTCATCAAGAACTTCTCGGGCCTTGTGTCTCCCATTACCCAGCTCACCAAGCAGGTGACCCGTTTCTGGTGGACGCCCGAGGCTCAAGCAGCCTTTGAGACTTTAAAGGAACTATTTACTTCTGCCCCGATCCTTAGTCATCCTGACTCCTCTCTGCCTTATATCCTGGAGGTGGACGCTTCGGAGAACGCAGTAGGGGCCATTCTATCCCAGAGAAAAGGTGCCAAGGAATTGATGCACCCAGTGGCCTTCTTCTCAAGGAAACGTACGCCGGTAGAGAGAAACTGTGACATCGGAGACCGGGAACTCCTGGCTATTAAAACAGCCCTGGAGGAGTGGAGGTATCTGCTGGAAGGCGCCACACATCCAATCCTGATTTTCACGGACCATAAGAATCTGGAATACTTGAGGACCGCCAAACGTTTGAGACCACGCCAAGCAAGATGGGCACTCTTCTTTTCCAGATTTGTGTTCCACATCACGTACAGACCCGGGTCCAAGAATACAAAGCCCGACGCTCTATCACGTATGTTTGAGAACCCAGAAGGAATCCCCAAACCCGACACTATCCTGTCCACGGGAAACTTTCTCACCCTCCAAACAGAACTACGCTCTAGATTACAGACTGCATCAATGGGAATGCCAAACACGCTCGGGGTATCTCTACAGAGCAAGGAGGGTCTCTTCTGGAAAGAAGGGCAAATTGTGGTACCTGAGGAGGTCCGAACCCTAGTTCTGGGGCATTGTCACGATCACCCACTGGCAGGCCATTTTGGAACTGCAAAAACCTTGGAACTACTCCAGCGGACATTTTGGTGGCCAAACATGGCGAAAGATTGTGAACGTTACATAAAGACCTGTGCCACGTGTCAGCAGAATAAGCCCACCAGAAGTAAGGCCTGGGGCTTATTACGACCATTACCCATACTGGATCGACCATGGCAGATGATCTCGGTGGACTTTATTGTGGAGCTCCCACCATCCCAAGGCCATTCAGCGATTATTGTAATCGTTGATCGATTATCAAAAATGGCCCATTTTTTGCCACTAAAGAGTACGCCTTCAGCTATGAAAACGGCACAGATCTTCGTAAAAGAAGTAGTCAAGCTTCATGGGATTCCAGAAGACCTTGTCTCGAACCGGGGGTCCAATTTACCTCAAAAGTCTGGAGAGCATTATGCAAAGTCCTGGGGATCAAGCTGTCCCTTTCATCGGCCTACCACCCACAGACGAATGGGCAGACACAAAGGACAAACCAGACGCTGGAGCAGTACTTGAGGTGCTACATGTCTTTTCTTCAAAATGACTGGCGGGCACTCTTGCTATTGGCGGAGTTCGCGTATAATAACGCGAATCATTCTGCTACTGGGCAATCCCCATTCTTCTCCAATTAAAGGTTTCATCCCACGTTTTTACCTGACCTGATTCCGGAAAGCCCGGTTCCGGCTACAGAGAATATGCTAGATTTTTTCTCAGCCAATAACGAGGTACTTCAAGAAGCCATTACGAAGACCCAGGAGGACAGTAAGAGGGCCTTCGACAGGAAGAGAAGAGGGGATCTAAGCTTGCAACCAGGGGATCAGGTCTGGTTAGCCACTACCAATTTGAGGTTGTCTTGTCCTTCGATAAAGCTGGGGCCGAAATTTATGGGCCCATTCCGGGTGAAACGGAGAATCAATGAGGTGGCATATGAGTTGGTACTCCCAGGAACCTTCAAGATTCACCAGTGTTTCACGTGTCGCTACTGAAGCCAGCAATGCCAGATCCCTTCCCGGACCGAAGGTCCAGGCCGCCGGAACCTATAACCATCAACGAACAAGAGGAATTCGAGGTTGAGGCAATCATTGATTGCAGGAAAAGAGGCGGCCAGACACAGTTCCTGATCAAGTGGAAGGGCTATGGTCCTGAAGAGAACTCATGGGAAGCGGCCCAAAATGTTCATGCCCCTAGACTGGTCCAGGAGTTCTATCGTAGCCACCCACGGGGGACAGATCGGTTGGGCATCCGGAGGATGCCCGTGGGGGGGGCAATGTCAGAGATCGTGGCAACGAATGGCTTTGCACATGCGCAGAGTGCCAATCCATTCTAGCCGGCGGACACCAGGACCTGGACGGCGGCGGCCACGCATGCACACTCGCGATCGCGGCCAACCAATGGCAGGGCAGGGCGCACTATTTAAACATGCCCTGCACCTACACTCATTGCTGTATGGTCTTATTCCTGTGTTCCTGTATTCCCGTTGTTTGAGATTCGTTGCTGACCTGCCTGGGCCTGACCTCTGCTCTGACCCCTGGCTAAGTTTGACCTCTCTTTTGGATATCCCTACCTGATCCCTACCTGATCTGAACTACTGGTACCAACCCCGGCGAGTGACCTGACTATTCTTCTGCCTGCTGCCTTGTACTACGCTGACCCCTCTGTTACCGACCTGGCCCGTTTGACCACGCTCATCCATCCATCCGGCACGGATCCAGCCATCCCTGCTTCCGCCTTCTGCCTCTTCACGTCAGGCTCTCCACCTGCACAGACCCCCGACGGATTCCTCTACCGCAGACAGGTTGTCTTGGAAATTCGCTTTTAAACGAATTTCTCCTTACCGTGAGTACTCGCAGTTGGATGCGCAGAAATCCCCCATAAAGCTGTGCGAATCTTGCTTACCACGACTGCAGCTAAACTACACGATTCCTGCTCCTCCAACTGCTTTAGCTCTGTTGAGATGTGAGGAAATGGAGCTCCCTATACCCAGGAATGATCACACGACACTCTCAGGTTGCTGTTGGAATTCACATAGAGGAAGTTTTCATTCTCAGCCTCTGGTTTTATTACAAACACACACATGCCCCTCACATGAATAAGGTCAATCCCCTCCCACAGAACAATGCAACGGGGAGTGCCTATACACAGGATGTACATTCCGATTGGAGCATAGCCTTTCCTTTTATCTATCACTGGTCCTCCCCCATGAGCCCTCTGAGGTCAGCAGACTTCCTCCCCTCCCCCCATGAGCCCTCTATGGAGAGCAGACTTCCTGTCCTAGCTCCTAGTGGTATGTAAATTCTCTGTACAAGCATCCCTTAGGTTAATCAGTGTCTGTATCTGAATGGGCCCGATGCGATCTTTATTAAAACACATCCATCCAGATACAGTTTCAGGTCGGTAATGGCTTGTAAGATATACATGAGCCTACACGCGGAGTTCGCACTGCTTGGCGCCTTGCGGTACGGAGTCCATGTGGTACTATGCTGCTGATATGTGGTTACAGGCCCGCGGCCTACCACCGGCGGCATTCGAATCGAATGCCGTGGTGGTATACATGCCGGTCTATAAGCGCAGATCTGCCATCTCATCCATTACCGAGCTGAGTACTGTAATACATACATTGTACATGCGCATGGCCCAATTGCAGCCTTCAGAGCTTTAATTAAGCCACATGAGAGACATATGAATAACACTCATATATGACACATTTAAAGTTCAACCAACAATACAAAATTTCCATGACATTCCCTCCTATTTTATCAAATTCTCCTCGTGTCCCTTCTTGATCTTCTTCAGCTTGATGGGTGTAGTCTCAAAACCTCAAAGAGTTCCTGTAGTTGTCCCTGAGAATAAAGCTCCACGGGGTACCTGAAACAACAAGACCCGACGCAGACTCGACGCAAACAGGCTTGATTGAAGCAATGATCCTCAAGAGCGTTGGAACCTTCACTACAGGAAAGCTCTTGCAAAAACCACAAACAGACTTGTGGTATGAATAAGGCTTGTGATCCCACGGTGGTCTGGGGAGATCCAGCAACAGATTCTCAAATTGCCCCTGCAGACGGGGCCACACAAGGCTGGTCTCGACCCAGACAGTTTTCCAAATCGCAGACACAAACCATGATGAGGCTTGAAGCTTGCTTGGAGGTCTTGGAGAATGTGGTCTTCAGGGAGATAAATTAGAGGGAAGCCAGGACGTAATCTGCAGAGAAGGTGGTTGGTTGGTGAGGTCTTCCTCCGATCAGTGGTTGGAGTGGGATCCCAGGAGCGGGCATGGAGATGTGGTTGTCTGCCTGAGCTTGGTTTACACGGTCGATGAGGCAACAGGAACATCTTACCGCGGCATATAAGAGGCAGAGGAAAAAGAGAAGCATCAGGACATACACTCCCACTTCCTTCAACGAAGATCCGATGGAGAACAGGAAATCTCCCAACCCTCCCAAACCCTTGAACGGATTCCAAACCTCACTAGCTATAGCTCTAGCTTTTCCCTGTAGTTCACTAACTTTGTCCATATGGGCCTGGACCTTGTCATCGGTGTCTTCTATCCAAGTACAACAATCCTCTCCGATGAACTCACAGAACCCCCCTTTGGCGGCTAAAAGGTAATCAAGGGCCATCTTCGCCTGAAGCACTAAAATTCCCATCTGCCGTTGTTCTTGGGCAATTTCTCTGACAGCCTCTACGGTCTCGTTAAACATACTATCCACGATGACAGAAAAATTGTTCAGGCGCTTCATAAGTTCTATTCCCCAACCTGTCCATGAGGGGAACCAAGCCCACGCTTGGTCGCCCTCAGAGAACAGCTCCCTGCGAACTCTCCCTGCCATCCTTACCTTCTTGTGGACCATCAACTCTTCATGATCCATCACTACATAGGATGCGGGGACTAGCTTTATGAGGGCACATGAACCTTTCGCGTTCTGGGGTGTCTTGGAAATTCGCTTTAACGAATTTCTCCTTACCGTGAGTACTCGCAGTTGGATGCGCAGAAATCCCCCATAAAGCTGTGCGAATCTCGCTTACCACGACTGCAGCTAAACTACACAATTCCTGCCCATCCAACTACTTTTAGCTTCTGTTGAGATGTGGGGGGTGGAGCTCCCTATACCTGGAAATGATCACACGACATTTTCAGGTTGCTGTTGGAATTCACATAGAGGAAGTTTTCATTCTCCCCTTTGGTTTTATTACAAATACACACACGCCCCCCCACATGAATAAGGTCAAACCCCTCCCACAGAACAATGCAATGGGGAGTGCCTATACACAGGATGTACATTCCGATTGGAGCATAGCCTTTCCTATTATCTATCACTGGTCCTCCCCCATGAGCCTTCTGAGGTCAGCAGACTTCCTCCCCTTCCCCCCATGAGCCTTCTGAGGTCAGCAGACTTCCTCCCCTTCCCCCCATGAGCCCTCTATGGAGAGCATATTTCCCAGCTCCTAGCAGTATGTCCATTCCCTGTACAAGCATCCCCTAGGAACATCAGTCTGTACCTGGATGGGCCCGATACGATCTTTATTAAAACACATCCATCCAGATACAGTTCAGATTGGTAATGGGTTGTAAGATATGCATAAGCCTACACGCGGAGTTCGTACCGCTTGGCGCCTTGCGTTATGAAGTCCATGTGGTACTATGCTGCTGATATGTGGATACAGGCCCGCGGTCTACTGCCAGCGGGATTCGCATCGAATGCCGTGGTGGTATACACGCCGGTCTATAAGCGCAGATCCGCCATCTCATCCATTACCGAGCTGAGTACTTTAATACATACATTGTACATGCGCATGGCCCAATTGCAGCCTTCAGAGCTTTAATTAAGCCACACGAGAGACATATGAATAACACTCATATATGACACATTTAAAGTTCAACCAACAATACAAAATTTCCATGACATTCCCTCCTGTTTTATCATATTCTCCTCGTGTCCCTTCTTGATCTTCTTCAGCTTGATGGGTGTAGTCTCAAAACCTCAAAGAGTTCCTGTAGTTGTCCCTGAGAATAAAGCTCCACGGGGTACCTGAAACAACAAGACCCGACGCAGACTCGACGCAAACAGGCTTGATTGAAGCAATGATCCTCAAGAGCGTTGGAACCTTCACTACAGGAAAGCTCTTGCAAAAACCACAAACAGACTTGTGGTATGAATAAGGCTTGTGATCCCACGGTGGTCTGGGGAGATCCATCAACAGATTCTCAAATTGCCCCTGCAGACGGGGCCACACAAGGCTGGTCTCGACCCAGACAGTTTTCCAAATCGCAGACACAAACCATGATGAGGCTTGAAGCTTGCTTGGAGGTCTTGGAGAATGTGGTCTTCAGGGAGATAAATTAGAGGGAAGCCAGGATGTAATCTGTAGAGAAGGTGGTTGGTTGGTGAGGTCTTCCTCCGATCAGTGGTTGGAGTGGGATCCCAGGAGCGGGCATGGAGATGTGGTCGTCTGCCCGAGCTTGGCTTACACGGTCGATGAGGCAATAGGAACATCTCACCGCGGCATATAAGAGGCAGAGGAAAAAGAGAAGCATCAGTATATACACTCCCACTTCCTTCAACCAAGATCCAATGGAGAACAGGAAATCTCATAATCCTCCCAAACCCTTGAACGGATTCCAACCCTCACTAGCTATAGCTCTAGCTTTTCCCTGTAGTTCACTAACTTTGTCCATATGGGCCTGGACCTTGTCATCGGTGTCTTCTATCCAAGTACAACAATCTTCTCCGATGAACTCACAGAACCCCTCTTTGGCGGCTAAAAGGTAATCAAGGGCCATCTTTTCCTGAAGCACTAAAATTCCCATCTGCCGTTGTTCTTGGGCAATTTCTCTGACAGCCTCTACGGTCTCGTTAAACATACTATCCACGATGACAGAAAAATTGTTCAGGCGCTTCATAAGTTCTATTCCCCATCCTGTCCATGAGGGGAACCAAGCCCATGCCTGGTCGCCCTCAGAGAACATCTCCCTGCGAACTCTCCCTGCCATCCTTACCTTCTTGTGGACCATCAACTCTTCATGATCCATCACTACATAGGATGCGGGGACTAGCTTTATGAGGGCACACGAACCTTTCGCGTTCTGGGGAAATGTTCTATAGGCTGCCGAACCACACAGAAAATTGGTGCTAAAACTGATGTTACCTGCTAAAAATGTGTCATTAAGTTCTACAGACAAATGTCTACGTGGGGGCTGACCAGGGGTCCCTTGCTTTTTCATGCCGACGCGGATGTCATATAGGGCATGAACAGCGGCCGTTGCGGACATGTGATGACTGGGTGGGGGCTTAGAGCATACCCAACAGTAGGTTTTGTTGGCGGTTCTGGCTAAACGCAGATGCATTTTAAATAAAAGGTTGGGGTATCTGCCGTCTTTTCCTCCGTTCACACACATGTAAGACATACAAACAAAACGAAAAAGGAAAATGACACCCCTCATTCTCTGGTGTAGCTGAAAAGCTTCTTGCAGTGGCTTGCGTGCACCCAGTTGTCTCGTCCCTCGAGCTTGAGTGAGGTAGGTGTCGTCAGCTGGACTTGGTATGGTCCGGTGAACCGTGGCTCGAGTCCGGTTCTTTGATGTTTCTTTAGGACGACCCAATTACCTGGCTCAATAGAAAGAACACCTGTTATTGCATTTGGATCGGGGAGCGATTCGCGAACCCGATGGTGTATCTTCTGCAGCTCCCGTTGCAGAGATTGCACGTAACCTGTAAGCTGTGAATGCAAAGACGACAACTGTTGAGGAAAGTACAACCCTGTTTTGGGAGGTCCCCCAAACAACACCTCGTAGGGTGACAGCCCTTGTGGTTGCCGAGGGGCATTCCGGATGGAATAGGGGGCAATGGGGGGACACTCAGGCCGAGGTTTTTGGGTATCGGCCATGATGTTGGAGATCCTGTTTTTAAGGATTCCGTTAAGACGTTCAACCTTACCGCTACTCTCGGGGTGATATGGGGTGTGTCGCCGCTGACTCCAGTTCCACCAAAGAAATGCAGTCGTGTCCTTTGGAAGAGAGGTTAGTAGTGGACAAAGAAGACATGTTAGCAGAAGAGGTGTTCGTATCGTTAGTCGGGTTGCAAAATTCAGCACTGTCGTTGCTGTCCTCCTCCCCCCTTCTCATCTTCCGACACAGGAAGAAGAGAAGCTGGGTTAAGAATAGTGCATCGTTTGATAGTGAGGTTAGTAGGGGTTAGGAGGGCTTTCCCCTGAGAGGGGTACCTTGCCTTGGATGTCCTGTTTTCGCAAGACCATTCTTGTTGTACTGGTGTCGGTGAGGCAAGGGAGGGGATATTTTAATTCCTCTAGAAAAAGATGGATCTGGGCCGACACCGATTTGTCAACTTCCTCTGAGAATTCATAGGAGTTACTTACCATGGTGGTCACAGGGGCGGAGGACTCATCAGGAATGAACTGCCACCGACCTTTAGGTAATTGGGGACAGCTCCTCCTCATGTGCCCCGTTTGGTGGCACTGGAAGCACCTGGGTGGGGGCCTATCCTTCCTGTGACCCAGATCCCTTGGTTTTTCGTGTGGGGTCTGGGACATAAGAACTTTGGCCTTGTCCTGTTTTCTTCTATCCATTTCCCTCTCTATTGCCGCAAGAGTGGAAAGGATAGCATGGATAGACATCTCATTATATTCGGGTCGGGCCAGAACCAGCCTTTCCCGAATTTTAATATTGATGCCTTCCAAAAATTTGGCCCGCAACAGAATGTGCGTCGCGGTCACCTTTACCCCTTCAGTTGGAGCATCAGGTCCAACTTCCAGATCCGCATCCAGTGCCGTCTGCTTGAGACGGCGCCAGAAGCAGGCGCTTTCCTCATTAGGAACCTGGGTGAGCTTCATCATGTCCGTAGTAGAGGTAGCACCATACATTTCTGGAAGCTTTGCCTTTAGCTGTGCACAGAACTCTTTGCCCCCTGAAGTCATCTCCTCATGAGTGGTTATAGAGCACCCTGCAGTAACCGGGTGTCTATTCCCCTTGATTCGCAGATAGTCTGCAAATCGGTTGTTGAGAAGACTTCGTAGTTGGAAACAGAAGGAGCTGGGGTGAAGCAAGAAGAAGGGAGAGGTAGAGGTAGAGGCTGAGGCATAGATATAGAAGACACGAAAGGTACGTCAAGAGTGACGTCACTAGCAGAAGAGACAGGTGTAGTTATACTTCTCTCACCCACTGTTGGTTGTACGGGAACCCCAGCGGACCCTGATCCTGCCTGCCATAGTAGAGTCAGCCCTGAAAGAGCTTTCTCCACCTCTGACACCGGATCCTCCTATTTTATTCCCTCTGGAGGCCAGGTATACATCACCTGGTTCTTCCGGACAGACACCAGTTTCTGTATGCCCTGCTTCTCTAATCGGATTGACCTGTGAAGCCATAGCTGTGCGATCTCTAGTTCTGACGTCTGCATCCGTGGTTCAAATTCAGAGATGAATTTTTCCCACCTCCATGCGTCAAATGTACCTTCCCGGGGAATTTCCCATCTGGTACCCTTCGACCATTTATTCTACCTTTTGAGGAGTTCTGTAGACTTCCCCCCCAAACTCACCTTCATCAGTTGTGCAGCTGTCCTTACCCTGAAGAGGGCTGGTTCCCCCTCTCTCTTCATGGACTGACTACTGCCCATCGTGACTAGTCACTGGTATATATCCCGCGTCCGGGTACCTGTTTACCCCCTGGAGCACTCGGTGGGATCCTACCGAGAGGCCTGATTCCACCACTTTCCCAGCACAGCGTAATTTATGTGATTCTTATCGATCACCCGAAGCGCATCAAGTGGCGGTCAGACTGAGAGCACACCTCCCACTCCCACAGCGCAATTTATGTGATCCTGACCACCCGAAGTGTTTGTGGTAACCAGGCTAAGCATTACACTTCCCTGGACCGCCCACTCGCACAGCATAATTTATGTGGTTCTCATCACCCACTGTGTTTGGCACGCCACACCGCACAATGATGAAAGTGGCTTTTCTCTCCCTGCACACAGTAGCTAACACAAGTCAAACCAAAAGGAGGGGTTCTTGGATGTTACTTAGGGGTCACTGGTTGGCCGGAAATCTGCTAACTGACCTTTAGGAAAATTGTGTAAAGAAAAAACTTCCCTAATACACACAGAAAAACCCCTTTTCAACCTGAAAAACCGTTAAAAAGGACAAAGTGGATCCTTATGAAAAACACTGGACGTTTCGCAGTAAAACAATTACACAGAGGTGAACCGAAAAACTGCGCCAAAAATAACCCTGTTGCTGATGTGAAAATCACTCCTACCTGGCTCGCCAAACTGTCTTGGAAATTCACTTTTAAAGAATTTCTCCTTACCGTTAGTACTCGCAGTTGGATGCGCAGAAATCCCCGATAAAGCTGTGCGAATCTCGTTTACCACGACTGCAGCTAAACTACACGGTTCCTGCCCCTCCAACTGCTTTAGCTCTGTTGAGATGTGAGGAAATGGAGCTCCCTATACCCAGGAATGATCACACGACACTCTCAGGTTGCTGTTGGAATTCACATAGAGGAAGTTTTCATTCTCAGCCTCTGGTTTTATTACAAACACACACATGCCCCTCACATGAATAAGGTCAATCCCCTCCCACAGAACAATGCAACGGGGAGTGCCTATACACAGGATGTACATTCCGATTGGAGCATAGCCTTTCCTTTTATCTATCACTGGTCCTCCCCCATGAGCCCTCTGAGGTCAGCAGACTTCCTCCCCTCCCCCCATGAGCCCTCTATGGAGAGCAGACTTCCTGTCCTAGCTCCTAGTGGTATGTAAATTCTCTGTACAAGCATCCCTTAGGTTAAACAGTGTCTGTATCTGAATGGGCCCGATACGATCTTTATTAAAACACATCCATCCAGATACAGTTTCAGGTCGGTAATGGCTTGTAAGATATACATGAGCCTACACGCGGAGTTCGCACTGCTTGGCGCCTTGCGGTACGGAGTCCATGTGGTACTATGCTGCTGATATGTGGATACAGGCCCGCGGCCTACCGCCGGCGGCATTCGCATCGAATGCCGTGGTGGTATACACGCCTGTCTATAAGCGCAGATCTGCCATCTCATCCATTACCGAGCTGAGTACTGTAATACATACATTGTACATGCGCATGGCCCAATTGCAGCCTTCAGAGCTTTAATTAAGCCACACGAGCGACATATGAATAACACTCATATATGACACATTTAAAGTTCAACCAACAATACAAAATTTCCATGACAAGGTGTACTCGGGGGCCGCGACCTGGTTCCAGTCTGCTCCAAGTCTATCCCCACCATCAGGGGCCCTGGTGAACGAGCAGGCTGAGGCTTAGACTCCATGCTCTGGGGAATCCTGTCCTGTGGGCTGCTAGAGGTACCGCCAGGCGTTTGCTAACAGTCATGGCTGCAAGGTACTATCAGACACCGCCTGGCGGGATCTCTAGTGATCCACAGAATGGGATTCCCCAGGACGCGGATTCTAAGTCCCAGTCTGACTTTTCACCAGAGCCCCTGATGGTGGGGATGGACTTGGTGGAAGACTGAAACCAGGTCGCGACCCCTGAGTGCACCCAACTGTGGTAGAGGGGTCCCGCCTAGGGTATGTGTCGGGGGTGAGCCTGATGTGAAGAGGCTGATAAGTCCAGGTCCTGAGTGGCATGGATGATAGCCAGGAATGAGCGTAGTCAGACTAGCCGGGTCGGTAACGGTGGAGGCAGGTAGGTACCAAGCAGTAGACAGAGAGCAGCCAGGTCACGAGCCAAGGTTCAGCAACGGGAGGTCCAATAGTAATATAACAACAGGCAGAAGAGTAGTCAGGGACGAGCCAGGGGTCAGAGCAGGAGAAGGTCAACACAAATCAGGACAAGCAGGATCGGCAACAGGAACACACTTCAAAAACACAGGTACAGGGACTAGACCTTGCGGCAACCTGATCACCGCCTGGCCAGTTTAAATAGTGCGCCCTGCACCGTCATTGGTGCCAGGCGCGCGCCTGAGTGCGCATGCGCGGCCGCAATTGCCGCTGCCGCCGCCCAGGTCCTAGTTCCTGCACATTAGTGCACCTAGGCAATCTGCGCATGCACAGACCTGTGCGCCGCGACGAGACCCGCAGTCTCTGACAGTGGGCCAAAACATTGACAAAATCCGCTCTCGGGTAACTGCCACTGAACAGCGGTTGAGCCAGACCTTAGTTAGAGAACATACCCAGCAAACAAAGATGCAGGAGCTGGAGTACAGAGTGGAAGAGGCCAAGGTGCGGAGGGCACGAACCCGACAGTATTTGTGTAGGAGCTCAGCCCTGAGGGAGTCACATGGTATTGTGATGCAACGCATTAGCCTGACGTAGTGACGCACTTCCGACGTAGCGGCCATCTTGGTACACCTGTACACCCGCTGTACTCCCATATATTCATTCCCTCATCCGAAAGCATGGGGTTAGAACTGGATACTGCTGCTATGTGAGTTTTATTATTTTTGTTAATGTCCCTACTTTACAAATAAACTTACTACACTATGGGAGGATCTATTTTATGTCTCATATGAGAGATTGGTGCTACACTTGATCTTACCTGGAGAGGAGCCATTAGTGGAGTGCTGACCCCTTGAGGGATTTGGGTGCGACGAGGAGCGACCATTTAGAATTATAGCAGGCTTGGAGGATCCGTGAGAAGGATCCAGTAAAGCGCTTTGACCCGCAAGGGTCGAAATTATAAGGTGAGATTCTTATCCAGACGGTGGTCGGATTGTCATATCCACTTGCACACAAATATCAGCACAAGTGTATGTCATCTAAATGTTACCATCGGCATATATTGGACTTTAAGAGCACTGATTAAGTTGTCTTTGTATTTTGGTTTCACTATAGTATGTTCACTATATGCACGCGTGGTTTTATATATTATTTACACTGAATGGATATGTACAGAGAGACATATATGCTTTTTACATGATTTAGGTCATTATAATTATTTTTGAAGGTTGTATTTAACCAGCAGTAATTGTTTCCAATTATTATCACCATCACAGTCTGAGTGTATTTTTGTGTTCACATATAATTGTTTGGAATTTTTGCATGAAATCACTTGGTTAACAGTTGATTTGGTATTTTTTTTCACAAATTGATACACTTTGTACATATATTTATATGCACTTGTTTATTATGTGAGTAGCGCTACATTGTTTTTATTTATATGTTTATGGTAATCATTGGTATATGATTTAATGTTAGCAGCTTCTCTTCTATATATAGAGTTGAACACTAGTGAGGGCAGGAGGTTCACACCATTATTGTGTAGGAGCTGTTGCACTCCCTGCGGCCCACTTTTCTCCCATCATGTTCCTCCGAGGCCAGGGCCGCTTGCATCTCTGCCTCGCACCTTCATCCTTAGGCTGCTGAAGTTTCTGGACCAGGGTGAAGTTCTTCAGGCTGCATGACTTAAGGGGGACCTCTCCTATCAAAATCGCAAGCTTCTCATCTTCCCTGACTATGCCGTGGAGATTCAGAATCTGCAGAAATTCTTTGTGGAAGCAATGCTGTGGACCCATGACATTCATTACAGTGTCCTATTCCTGGCTCACGTGAGGGCCCAGGACAGAGAATTGGTCTGCTTCTTCAACTCTCCATGTGAAGCTACCACCTGGGTGGAATCTCTACTTCCTCATCGCTGATCACTGGATCCGTGAGTTTACTTCTTTTTTTGCCCTATGTCTCTGATTCAGAAACTTGTGACTTCTCTGGTGGGTATCTCTTTACAAGAGCTTACCAGTTGGTGCCTTGTTTTACACTAGTTTCCTCATTTGTTACCTGTCCAAGATTGTGCCCCTGATTTAACCAGGTGAACTGTTTTCTTTCTTTGGAGAATTTTCTGTGTTTTTCTGCACACCAGCAATGTGACTTTTTCCTGTTTTAATGCAGCGATTACCCGTGGTGACAAGCCTATGGCACACGTTCCGTAGCGGGCACGCAGAGCCCTCTCTGTCGGCATGCGAGCCAAGTCACCCCAGCATCTCCCCAGCAACCTAGCATCAGATAACAGCGCACACAGCGGCCATGTGCATGCTTGGAACGGAGTAGCAGTGCCAGGCAATGACGTCACGAGCCGTGACTCATTAGCCCTGACTCATCTGAGCTTTCGCATGGCCAGTCAGTGCGCTGCCAAGAGTATATATATTGGACTGGCTGTGCGTTTTAACACATTCATTTTTATTAACACAAGATTTTAGCTTGTGCTGGTGGCCAGTGGATCTTTGCCCTCTTGTGCTGGTGGTCAGTGGAACTTTGCCCCCTTGTTCTGGTGGTCAGTGGAACTTTGCCCCCTTGTGCTGGTGCTCAGTGGAACTTTACCCCCTTGTGCTGGTGGTCAGTGGAAGCTGTAATTTTTTTTCTAAACTAAAACCTGAGTATTCAGGTTTAATTGCAGTGTTGGCACTTTGCAATAAATAAGCGGGTTTTGGGTTGCAGTTTGTGCACTCGGTTTCTAAAATGTTCGCCATCTCCTAGATTGTAAGCTTGAAAGAGTAGGGCCCTCTTACCCCTCGTACGTTGTTTGTTATTGTTGTACTGTGCCATGTATTGTCCCCCCTATATTGTACAGTGCTGAGCAAACCCTTTGGCGCTATATAAACTCGATGTAATAATAATAATAATCACTGCTCTATACAATACCTGTTAGGGCTACCACAGCCCCACCATTATACTAGGAGTTAAGCTGATTTCTGGCCCACTCATGATCCTGTCACTATCACTGCCAAACTATTCCAAGCATGCTCAGTATGTGGCCTTTTCTGGCTGTCTGCATATTCTGTTATCTACCTCCTCCACATGTGCCTTCTACTACTACAAGAGGACGCCAGTTTATCATCAGGAAAAAAAATCTTCTCCTTCTCACTTTGAAAAAGTATTCATACCCCTTGAAATTTTCCACATTTTGTCATGTTACAACCAAAATGTAAATGTTTTTTATTGGGATTTTATGTGATAGACCAACACAAAGTGGCACATGATTGTGAAGTGGAAGTTAAATGATAAATGGTTTTCAAAATTTTTTACAAATAATTATCTGAAAAGTGTGGCATGCATTTGTATTCAGCCACTCTGAGTCAATACTTCGTAGAACCACCTTTTGCTGCAATTACAGCTGCAAGTCTTTTTGGGGATGTCTCTACAAGCTTTGCACATCTAGAGAGGGACATTTTTGCCCATTCTTCTTTGCAAAATAGCTGAAGCTCTGTCAGATTGGATGGAGAGCGTCTGTGAACAGCAATTTTCAGGTCTTGCCAAAGATTCTCAGTTGGATTTAGGTCTGGACTTTGATTGGGCCGTTCTAACACATGAATATGCTTGATCGAAACCATTCCATTGTAGCTCTGGCTGTATGTTTAGTGTCATTGTCCTGCTCGAAGGTGAACTTTCACCCCAGTCTCAAGTCTTTTGCAGACAGGTTTTCTTCTAAGATTGCCCTTTATTTGGCTCCATCCATCTTCCCATTAACTCTGACCAGCATCCCTGTCCCTGCTGAAGAAAAGCATTCCCTCAACATGATGCTGCCACCACCATGTTTCATGGTGGGGATGGTGTGTTCAGGGTGATGTGCAGTGTTAATTATTCACCACACATAGCATTTTGCTTTTAGGCCAAAAAGTTCAATTTTGGTCTCATCTGACCAAAGCATCTTCTTCCACATGTTTGCTGTGTCCCCCACATGGCTTCTCGCAAACTGCAAATGGGACTCATGGCTTTCATTCAAAATTGGATTTCTTCTTGCCATCCTTCATAAAGGCCAGATTTGTGGAGTACACGACTAATAGTTGTCCTGTGGACAGATTCTCCCACCTGAGCTGTGGATCTCTGCAGCTCCTCCAGAGTTACCATGGGTCTCTTGGCTGCTTCTCTAATTAATGCTCTGCTTGCCCGACTTGTCAGTTTAGGTGGACGGCCATGTTTTGGTAGATATGCAGTTGTGCCATACTCTTTCCATTTTTGAATGGTGGATTGAACAGTGCTCCGTGAGATGGTTCAAAGCTTGGGATTTTTTTTATAACCTAACCCTGCTTTAAACTTATCCACAACTTTATCCCTGACCTGTCTGGTGTGTTCCTTGGTCTTCATGATGCTGTTTGTTCACTAATGTTCTTTAACAAAACTCTGAGAACTTCACAGAATAGCTGTATTTATTCTGAGATTAAATTACACAGGTGGACTCTAGTTACTAATTAGGTGACTTTTGAAAGCAATTGGTTCCACTAGATTTTAGTTAGGGGTGTCAGAGTAAAGGGGTTGAATACAAATGCATGCCACACTTTTCAGATATTTATTTATAAAAAAACTTTGAAAACCATTTACCATTTTTCTTCCACTTCACATTTATGTGCCACTTTGTGTTGGTCTATCACATAAAATCCCAATAAAATACATTTACATTTTTGGTTGTAACATGGCAAAATTAGGAAAATTTTAATGGGTATTCATAGTTTTTCAAGGGGCTGTATTTACTTCACTGGTCCAGTGTCTCTACATCATGGTTAATTTCTTTTGTTTGTGAGCCAGCCCTTGAGCTCACGCCCTGCCTTACTAAACTACTTGGTTCATATTTGGGGATCCTAAGCGCACCATGTCTGGGATGGAGGGAGGTTGTCCAGCTTTTGGTTTTAAGTTAGGAGGGAGGGATGGGGTGTTTTTGTTTTTATGTATGTATAGTTATAGCTATGTTTCTTTGTATCTACAATTTGACGTGGTGCATGTACTGATTGAATGTCTGACACCTAATAGCACTCAAAGTGAGAGGTGGGTGGCTTGTTTGCCCTGTGGGTCTGTTCTCTTCCTGCTCTGAGATGTCTAAGGTAACCGGTAACCATTCTATCTTGGAATGTCTGAGGCATAAACTGTGCCCTCAAGCGCTCCTTAGTATTTCTTTTTTTATCAGCGCTATCACCCCCCATATCTGTTTTACAAGAAACCTACTTACTAGGCTCAGACATTCTCAGCTTGGGAAGGCCTTGGATTGGTTTACACTATCATACCACCAACTTCAATTATTCTTGATGGGTTTCTATATTAGTCTACAAGTGCCTTCTGTTTCAAACTCTGAATGTATGTACTGACCCATAGGGCAGGTATATTCTGTTTCATGTCTGTATTTATGACCGTACAAATTTTTATCCCTTGACTTGTTCCCTGCTTCTATGGAGGAGGCTATTGTTGTGTTAGTACCCAAACCTGGCAAGGACCCAATGAAATGTACCTTCTATAGGCCGATTTCTTTCCTAAATGTTGATGCCAAGATTTTTGCAAAAATCCTAGCCAGTCAATTATCCAAGGCTATTGAGGACTTGATTCATATGGATCAGATGGGTTTCATGCTGGGCAAGGGTACTGACATCAATATGCAGAGTCTTTTTCTTTATTTGTCTCTTGCACACGATAACCTGGGTACTCAAGTAATTTTCTTTGCCGTTGAGAAGTTGTTTGATTCAGGGGAATGGTGCTACCTTTGGGAGGTTTTGCGTCAGTTTGGGATTGGGCCAAATATCTTCGTTGGGTTCAGCTTCTCTATGGGGCCCCCAAAGTGTGGGTTCACACTATTGATTGGCTTACAGAATCTTCTACCTTGCATCGGTGGACCTGCTAGGGATGTCTGCTTTCCCCTGGCCTATTTGCCCTTGCCCTGGAACCCCTGGCTATTTTGGTCAGGGAGTCCCAGTCAATACGGGGATTGAGGTAGGGCGCTCCTGAAGAGAAGCTGTCCTTATACACAAATGACGCCCTTTTATATCTTAATGATGCAGGTCCATCGCTCTCGTCAACCTTGAAACTGTTTGATACCTACAGCTCTTTCTCGGGTTATACGTATTAATTGGAGCAAGTCCTTACTTTTTTCTCTTGATGATAACGCCTGTGCAGTGGCAAACCCCTCTCCAATATGTTGGGTAGATGAATTCCGCTACTTGCGAATTCAGGTGACCAAGGATATGAACCACTTTTTTGATCATAGCCATCTTCCTCTCCTGTCCCTTCTGTGAGAACGGTGTCAGATCTGGTCAGGTCTTCCTCCAAAGTTAAATGGATGTGTAAATTTATTGAAAACAATTATACTATCTCAGTTTAACTATATCTTCCATAATTGCCCAATATGGATTCCTGTCTCCTTTTTTAGGACGATAGATTGTATCTGGAATGGTGCCCTTCCCCATCTTGCAAAGTCTATATTACAACTTCCCGGCAATATGGCGAGCCTGGCCCTTCCAAACTTTTAAGTATACTACTGTGCAGCGATGTTGGTAATTGTCTATTTTGTGGTCTGGTGGCTTTAGATCTAATTCTGTTGTCTGTTTAGAAGCAGCCTGTTTGGGCTCCTTAGCTGACCTCAATAACATACCAGATTGAGGGCATAGAACGTATGACACTGTTGCAGACCCAACGCAAGCTACATTAAAAGAATGGTATGTTGGCTTGATTTCTTGATGTTTGTGCAACCTGATCATCTGTCACCAGCCGAACCTCTTTTGGGGAATCCTACGCTTCCCTGCTTTTGCTCCATTCCCGATCCCTAATTGTAGGTGAGATATGGCATCAAGACCATGTCTGATGTTATGTCCTCTGGGGTGTTGCTGCCTTTCCCGCAGCTCTCCCAGAAATTTCACCTTCCGTGAGGGATGCTGTTCAGGTATTTCCAGCCAAGACACACAACCTAGGCTCAATTTCTGCGATCTCCTATCCTCCAGGTGAACCCTTTTGAGGAGCTGCTGATCCAGGAAGATCCAAAATATATTATCTGCCCTTTATGGAACGTTGCTATGTGTTAACTCCCCTAAGATTGAGAAGCTGTGGGTGACTGAAAGGAGGATATTCTCTCTTTAGATGAGTAGGACTGGGAAGATGCTTTGGAACAGGGAGCTAAGTTGGTTATCTTCTCCAGAGATAAACTCGTACAGGTTATGTTTTTATATAGGGTTTACTATACCCCTCTGAGGCTCTCCCGGAGCGAGACCCTTCTTGTCCCCATTGCAGGTTACATCCGGGTTCTTTTATACACATGTTTTAGACATGTTCCAGGCTCATTCCCTTTTGGTCTGAAGTTTTTTTATTAATCTACTGTTTCAGCTATTTCTGCCCCTCCTGCCTGACATGGGTTTACTGGGGTTTCATAATTACGTACAATGGTCCCACCATTTGAAATTGCTGATATCTTATCTCCTATATTATGCCAAAAAAGAGATTCTGCTGAAGTGGAATATGGGGGACCCTCCTGTGGTGTCATCCTGGGAGACCGCCATTGATGCAGCTCTTCCCATGTATAAGCTCACCTATAATCATAGAGGCTGTCCCTAGAAGTGTGATAAGGTGGCTCCCCTGGACGTCCTGCTGAGGGTTTGTGGACTGGATATCATACCCCTATTACCTTTGCTGTCCTTTACCCCCCCCCCACCAATCCTTTTTCTTTTTTAGTTGGCCCCGTGTACACCTGGATTCACCCTGGAATTGTATAGGACACAGTACTGTTCACTTTGTATAATGACTACTGATTGTTTTTCTCCTCCTTTATGTTGGATCTACTGCAGCTTCTAGCTATTGTACTCCATATTGTATAATTACGATGTCAAACGGTTTAGGGCTTTTCAACTGTATTGTTATTTCAATTCCTTTTTACAATAAACATTTTGTATTGTAAGAAAAAAAAAAGCCAAGCGTTCCATATCTTGTCAAAAAATTATTTTTTTTATCCCGTAGAACACTCAATCTTTTCATTAATCATTATCCAGGTCAACGTACGTTTCATCAAGACCAGGTCTATCACTGGACTTTTCTAGGCAGTAGCGATTGAGATTTTGGCCACTAAAAACATGAAGTATATCAGAGATTGAGTGTGTCTCAGGATATTGTCCACCAGCTCGTTTAATAATGCTATCCATGCATCTTTAGCAGTGTTGACCATGGTCACGAAGTTTAATAGGGAATGAACCCATGTCCAGAAGCATCTGACCTTGGGAAAGGTCCACCAAGTGTGGAAGGAAATCCCCACCTAGCCACAGCAGGAAGCAGGAGGATGAAGCACCTGGGTACACTATAGCAAGGTGTTCTGGCACCATCTAGCATATATCTTATACCCTGCCTCCACCAAGGCTACATTCATAATGCCTTTATGGATGGAAATGTTCCAGGCCTGCCAGTCCTCCACTCAGGGGCCATGCCCAGGTCCTTTTCCAATGTAATTTGATAGGAGAGTTATGAAGATGGAGTAACAAATGATTTGTACAACATTGAGACACATCTCCTTTAGAGAGTGCCCTGCATGCACCTATTTTCATACATCGTTCGTACTGTTAAATTGGGATTCTTTTGCTGCAGAGAATGTAAATAAGGATGAATTTGTTGTAAGTGGAAACTCTCAGATAGGGACATCTCGAGATCTTGCACAAAATAGGAGGGACAAACCCCTTTTAGATCATGGAAATGTCCTATGCGATAAAGGCCTTTTTCCAGCCACCAGCGAAATTGGAGGGAACATAAGCCTGGTGGGAACAGTAGGTTATTAAAGAGGAGCCACAGACATATGGGGAGAGTTCCACAGGCAGATGGAGTGGGAAAGCATGATACACATTATAGCTCTATGGGAAGTGGGGAACAAGCCTGAGCCTCCAGAGATAGCTAATCAGGCCAATAATGACTAAAATGTAATTTACCGTAGTTTCCGGCATATAAGGCGACTGGGTGTATAAGACGTAAACAGCATGTGCATATATATCAATTTTCAGAAACATGCAATAACCCTCTTAGTTGTGTTCCACTAAAAATCCACCCATGTAGCAAAAACATCCCAATATAATACACACAAAATATCCTCAAAAAAAAAAAAAAAATCACCCATGCATCAAAAAACATCCCAGTGTAATAAACAAAAGTCCTCTTTCCCATAAATCAGCTTCAATCAAATGGATTGATTCCAGGTTTCCAAGTTCCTTATAGCAACACTGCTGCTCTATTATGTGCTCACCTATATTCACAGCCTATCAGGCTAATAAACGCAGTTTATCCCACCCATGCATCAAAAATCATCACAGTATAATAAACATAAGTCCTCTTTCCCATAAATCAGCTTCAATCAAATGGATTAATTCCTGGTTTCCAAGTTCCTTATAGCAACACTGCTGCTCTATTATGCGCTCACCTCAATTCATAGCCTGTCAGGCTAATAAACGCAGTTTATCCCACATGAGGATGAAGGATCCCTTGGATGACCACAACCTTCTTTGGATCTCCACACTTCAGTGTTCCTGATTAACCACCTGGACACTTAATCCTCTTCTATGGACATACAGATAAATGGATATAGTATGCCTCTTCCACCCCTCCTGGGGAATGAACCTCCTGAAGATTACTCCAGCAATCTCCACATGTATGGTAATAAAGGGAAACAAAGAATAGTGCTTTATCCTTTTAAAACACTTTATTGCAAAACTAAGTTTGCCACACTCACATTGTAACGTCACCGCGTTTGATCGGCTTTGCTGTGATACGGCGAGTACTGAGAGAGAGTGTGATACACACTGATGGCTATTTTTACTGATGGGCTTGTTTTTATCTGTTACAATGTTACAAAGGATACAGCACTATTCTATGTTTCCCTTTATTACCATACATGTGGAGATTGCTGGAGTAATCTTCAGGAGGTTTATTCCCCAGGAGGGGTGGAAGAGGCATACTATATCCATATACTCTGGAAAATACGGTACACATTTGTGTGAGTTGCACGGTCACATAGTACTTCCAGAAATCTGGGACCCCCAAACCACACAAGTCCTTAGGGATGCACATCGTCGCTCGGGCAAGCTTACTGCCCTTCATCCCCCATATATATTTAAATATTTTAGCTTGAAACTTCCGAATCGCTTCCAGAGGCACAGAAATGGGCAAGGTTCCAAGATAGTATAATAATTTAGGTAGAACCGCCTTCTTTATGGACGCTATTCTCCCCACCATGACAGACCACGTACTCACATCCTCCAGTGATTTATTAAACAGAGTCAGATAGTTAGCCTTATAAAGGGACGAGACATAGGGGGTTAACTTAAGTCCCAGGTGCGAGCGTGACCTACTTTGCCAAAAAAGTGAGTACTGAGACTGTATGCTCTGTAATACTGTTGCTGGCATGCTGATATTTAGGGCTTCGGACTTGTCCCAGTTACTACCAACCTTGAGATTCCTCTGAAGCAGCCTAAGTGGGACAACAGATTCAGCAGGGTTGAATGAGGGGATGTAGCAAGTAATGCACATTTGTGAGTTATGTATCCACTCACTATTCCCAAAATATCTGGATCCTGAAAAATCACAATGCCCAGAGTCTCTACAGCTATTATAAAATAGAAGAGTAGAGAGCGGAAATCCCTGTCTTCTACCGGATGAAATGGTAAATGGGTCCAACTTATGGCCTCTTAAAGTTATCTGTGCTGAAGGCTTACTAGTCCCACTTCTCCAGTATCCGAAAGAGATAGGGCCAGAAAAGGGAGTCAAAAGTCTTGCGAAGGTCAAGTGACAGTAGCATCCCCTATTTGGCAGCCTCTCCATCTCAAGAGGAATGCAAGAGGGAAATTAAATGTATTTCCTGTTGGACCTGATCTGCCACTTGCGAGAGGAATCCCACTTGATCCGTGTGGATGTAGTGAGTCAAAAATCCAATCTGTTTGCAAGTATTTTAGTAAATAATTTCAAGATGTTATTAATGAACGAGATCGGTCTATAATTAGCTACATCACTCGGGTCTTTGTGGGGCTTCGGGAAAAGTGTTATAAATGCTCTATTAGAGTCAGTATCTACCAGACCTTCCTTCTGTATGGAATTATTAATATATTGCTTTAGAAGAGGAGCCTGGAGAGCTGAAAACTTTTTGTTATATAGTGCTGTGAAGCCTTTGGGGCCAGGTGCCCACCGCATCCTGTTTGATAACTGACAGAACTTTGTCAACTAATATATCTTTCTCCATAAGCTCCCTGTGCTTCTCCAATAAGGTTGGGATGGGGAGATGGGCAATGAACTGGTCAAAATCTCACTGGCCAGATGGATTCATATCAACATACAGTTGAAAGAAAGTATGGAATTCCCGCAGGCCTGATTTAGCAGTTTGAGTGAATGAGCAGTCAGATTTACTAATATTAGGAATATGGAGAGCAGGGCACCTAGGAGCCAATTTGGTTGCCCAAAGTTTGCCAGGTTAATTCACTTGCGAGTAGAATTTAGCCTGAGTCCAGCGCAAGTGCTTTTCAGTCTTGTTGGGGAGACAGACATTCACTGCCAATCTAGCATCCTCAATCTGACCCCTCCAATCTGCCTGAGTATTACATTTGTGTCCCTTTAGCAGGGTATGACGTTCCTGTTCTTTCTACTTGAGTACTGGTTGATAGTGTTTCTTGTACCTGGCGGCTGTCTGAATCAGCTCAAGTGCAAATGGGAGACGTCTGAGCAGGGTCATTCAAGGAGAAATATTCCTTTATTGGAGTTCAGTATCAAGACAAGTAGTGGGTTTGCTTAAATGAGATTAATTTAAACACCAGGTATAGGAAGCAGTAGGGCTGCATAGTGAATAAATGATAACTAAGACAGGAGAGTGGTCAGACCATGGGGGTTTCCAGAATCCTTGAAAAATTGCATAAGGGTATTGTAGTAGGGAATGCGAAAATGTGGTCTATACGCAAATATGTGGAGTAGACATGAGAATAAAAAGTATAGTTCCGTTTTGTAGCATTACATTTTCTCCAGATGTCCACTAGGCCATGATGAAAAGTGGGTTATGCTATGGAAAAGCAGATACAGTTATGGTGGGATGTGGTAACTTTTGATAAATACCTCACAGACAATCTTATCCCTAGGAGCCTTAGATGGGATCTGGCTCCTACCGATGGCTTATAGGATGAGGAGTCAGAGAGGGAATTGAAAACATTTTTTCATACCTGTTAAATACAGCTATTGAACATGCTGATAGAGAGAAAAAAAAGGAAATTACATATAGTAGAAGCTAAAATAGTTGAATTGAGAAGGAAAATAGAAACATTTAAGGATAATAAAGAATATACTGACCTCATGCATCAATTGCAAGATCAGATAGCCAAAAAAGATCTGGAGGCTAAAAAAAAACCCATAAGAAATATGTGAGGGACATGGGGGATTATCTGAATAATAAAATCTACAAGTGGCAAGAGAACGCAATGATGAATTGTCTTTCTACCAATTCATCACCGATCAGGTCCCCTAATCAAGGAAAGGATGTGGGACATTATAATACGAATACATAAAAAAACGGAGAGGATAAAAAAGGACTTCAACCCTATGACCAGGGGCAGAGAAGTAATGGAATACCCTACAGAAACATGGAGAGGGGAGACAACAGAACCTATTATAGCCCCAATGGGTTTAAAGGACAGGGAGAATTCAGGCACCAATACAATATTCCGGTGCATAATAGATTTCAATCATTGGAAGGTGGGAGGAACAAAACCTTTAATTATGGGAGAAGCCCTAGAACGAGTGGCAACAACAATTTATTTTAGAAGAGACTACAGGGGGAGACCACCAGGACCTCTGTCTAGAACCCCAAATTACCAGCCAGGATGGGGGAGGGGTCCCCCAGGTATTATCAATATCAATACAGGATGGAAGGACCCAGGGAACATCAGGGAAAGAAAAGAGAAAGGAAAAAAACAGCAATAGGAGGAGAAAAGACATATAGGTGAGGGAATATACAATCTCAGCTCTGCCTTATAGTCAGATGAAGAAATTGGGGTGTCGGATTTTGGTCTGAAATATGTAGAATCTGAGTAAATTTCATGTTTATATTGATTTAAACACATATGTAAGGACATTGAATATAAAAAAGTATTTTGCATCTTTGCCAGGACCGACTAATTCTGCTAATAAAACTGGAACTCGTGATTTTGTACCTAGTGGCTTGAGAAATAGGTCCACTTTCAATCCTACTATCTCATCAAACAAGTATGTGGAGGTCTTTAACAACTAGCCTACAGGGCACTTATACCCCCTTCCTGCCCAGGCCAATTTCCAGCTTTCAGCGCTGTCACACTTTGACAATTGCGCGGTGCAACACTGTACCCAAATGAAATTTTTATCATTTTTTTGAGACAGATAGAGCTTTATTTTGGTGGTATTTAATAACCTCTGGGTTTTTTATTTTTTCTTGAACAAACCAAAAACCATTGAAAATTTAAAAAAAACCAAAAACTTTTTTTCATGGTTTTTGTTATAAATTTTGTAAATAAGTGATTTTTCTCCTTCACTGATGTGCGCTAATGAGTCTGTAGTGGTGGGCTCTGATAGGCTGCACTGATAGACACTGATAGGTGGCACTGATGAGGATGCACTGGTAGGTGGCACTGACGGGCATTGACAGGCATCACTGATGGGCACTGAAAGGCAGCACTCATATATGGCACTGATAGGCGGCACTGTTAGGTGGCACTGACTGGCACTGTTAGACGGCACTGACAGGTACTGATAGGCTGCACTGATGCACACTGATATGTGGCAATGACTGGCACTGATAGGTGGCACTGATTGGCAGCACTGATTGGTGACACTGAAAGGCTGCTCAGATGGGCACCGATATGTGGCATTTATGTGCACTGATATGTGGCATTTATGTGCACTGTTAGGCACTGGCAGGTGGCATAGATGAGCACTGACAGCTCGCACTGATGGACACTGACAGGTGGCACTGCTGGGGCTACACTGATCATCAGGGCACACTGATCATCAGTGCCCTGATGATCAGTGTACATGTCCCCTCTGAGGAATGCCGAATACTGGCTTTTCTCTCCTCTCGAGCTGTCAGCGTGACAGCTCGTGAGAAGAGAAATGCCGCTAACCGGCATTTCCCTGTTTATATGTGATCAGCTGTGATTGGACACAGCTGATTACATGACAACTTCGGCTCTTTCCGTGTACTATATGGCGGGCAGGAGGCGGTTAAACAGATGGTTAATGATGACCTGAGGGAGTTGAACATAAAAAGACAGAGAGACAAGGATATTTTCCATATAGGTTTGGAGCAAATGGAAAAGAAGAAAAATTTTGTTATCCGCCCTGCGGATGAAGGGGGAGGAATTATTTTAGATAGAGGGGATTATGAAACAGAGATGAGGAGAATTCTGAATGATGGGGATACATATGAGAAAAATAAAGGGAATCCTACCAAACATTTTAAAAAGCAATTCAATCATATTATTATGGAAGGACAAGAAAATCATCAACGAGAAAGAAGCTAAATATCTGATCCCCTCCAGTTGTAAGATTCCAATATTTTATTTTATTAGTTGCCAAAAATCCACAAACGTTTCCTTGGAGACCTTTTGTAAGTGGGATAGGTTCTGTGCACTCCAGAATTAGGGAAGTATAGTTGTGTTCAATATAATAGCAGTGTGTTGAAAAAAGTGAATAAAGCTCAAAATCCTTCTAATAGCTTTTATTTCCATACACACAAATGCATTGGGAATACTAAACATTCTATTCCAAATCAAAACATGAAGAAAAATATATCAAATGTGTGTTGTTCCTCCAACAAAAATTGAAGAAAAGTGAATATTAGACTTCATAAAAATAGCAGTGTTTGTATTCTTCTTTACAAACTCAAACATTCACTATATAAACTGAAAAATGTTTGAAGATTTTGCTTTCTTTTGAATCACTTAATTAATATTTAGTTGTATAACCACTGTTTCTGAGAACTTCTTACATCTGTGTTGCATGGAGTCAACCAACTTCTGGCACCTGTGAACACGTATTCCAGCCTAGGATGATTGGACTACATTCCGCAGTTCTTCTCTATTTCTTGGTTTTGCCTCAGAAACTGCATTTTTGATGTCACCCCACAAGTTTTCTATTGGATTAAGATCCGGGGATTGGGCTGGCCACTCCATAACGTCAATTTTGTTGGTCTGGAACCAAGACGTTGCACGTTTACTGGTGTGTTTGGGGTCGTTGTCTTGTTGGAACACCCATTTCAAGGGCATTTCCTCTTCAGCATAAGGCAGCATGACCTCTTCAAGTATTCTGATGTATTCAAACTGATCCATGATCCCTGGTATGCGATAAATAGGCCCAACACCGTAGTATGAGAAACATCCCCATATCATGAAGCTTGCGCAACCATGCTTCACTATGTACTGGAACGACCCATTTTCCTCAGAATTTCAGAGAGATATGCACTGTAACCAGCATGTACAACATTTGCTGCCTTCCTTCCTTAAATAAGGGCAATAATTGCCACCTGTTTTTCAAAGAATGAATGACCTCACTAATAGAACTCCACACTGCTATTATTTTGAACATGCCCCTTTCAATTAGTGATTCAATTACACAGAATCAGCAGCATGCATGTCATTACTGTTAGGTCTGTTGGATTTCTATTACTCTACTACACCTGCTAGTAAATTATTTGCCATTTAGAAATATCATTTCTACCAAAAACAGTGATTGATCAGGTTAGTGATGTCTGACTGCTATTATTTTGAACACAACTGTATGTTTACAACCAGTGGTCAGACAAATGCCAGCTTACCTTAAAGATGGACAAGAAGTAATTAAGATGGTTGAAAGTACGGAGATCACACAGATTATTATATTGGCTACCATAGATGTAAATTCTTTGTATACCAGTATTAAACATGAAGACAGGATGAGTGCTGTTAAATGGGCCCTCAAAGAATATACTAAGCTACACAGAAAACAGAAAATTTATAATTCAATTATTAGAATTTGGGATGTATAATAATTATTTCCAGTACAGAGGAGATTTCTATATTCAAAGAAAAGGCGTAGCAATGTCTAGCTAACCTTTTCATGTCTAGATGGGAGCATGTAGAGATTTTTGGAAAGGAGTGGAAAGGGGTAAAAGTATGAAAAAGATTCATTGACGCCATCCTAGTCATCTGGGAGGGGGACATGGATTCTTTGGAAAGATTTATGAGACATAGAAAATAACCCACATGGTTTGGGATTCTCTCAATATACTAGTGAAAAATCAATTAACTTTCTGGATTTCTGTATTTTTCGAGAAGGTGGGAGATTATATACTAAAAAGTACTTTAAGGCCACAGATCGGAATGGTTACATTCCGACTACCAGCTGTCATCATCCACAGTGGATTAAAGGCATTCCAAAAGGACAATTTTGTCACATTCAGAGGAACTGTGTGGACATTGCCATCAGGCAATCACTTAGGTTGATACCTAGGAGGTTAGAGCTCGGTTTTTCCCCCTGGTGTTATATAAGGTTGGTAACTTTATGATGCAGATCCAATGCAGATCTATTTATACATAATGGTTTGCGGAATAACTCTGTTTTTAATCCAGTGAACAATGGGAATTATTTTATAGAAGTTTTTAAACATATGATTACAGAGGATATTAGGAATTTAGAAACTAAAACATTTAAGGAGGAATTATGTTTTCAGAAAGGTTTCAGAAAATTAAGAATAATCCCCTAATTTCTTATAAGAAAACACTCCAGGAATTGATTAATGTAGCTAAAAAAGAGGGGATTTTGGATGAGAAAGAAGCGAGATACTTAGTCCCACAACATTGTAGAATGCCAATTATTTATTATCTGCCCAAGATACATAAGAGTCTAAGTAATCCCCCGGGTAGACCTATTATTAATGGCATCTGATCAATACACTCTAGGACTGGAGAATATATTGATTTTTTTCTTCAATCAATTGTTAAACAAATGCCATCTTATTTGAAGGATGCGCAAGAGGTTATTGATCTGATTGAATTCAGAACAACTTCTAGTGATACTATATTGGTGACGATAGACGTAAACTGTTTATATACGAATATTAAACACGAGGATGGACTAAAAGCGATAAAATGGGGTTTAAAGAATTTCACGGATCTACACATAAAACAGAGGAGATTTATTTTAAAATTACTGGATTTTTGTATGAAGAAAAATTATTTTTGGTATGGAGGCAGTTTTTATGAACAAAAGAAAGGAGTAGCAATGGGTGCGAAATTCGCGCCCAGTTTGGCAAATATTTTTTTAAGCAAATGGGAGGAGAAGATGATTTTTAATAAAAAGTGGGAAGGGTTGGTCTTATGGAAAAGGTACATTGATGATATCCTGGTAATTTGGGATGGCCCTATGGATTCTTAGAAAGCTTTTATTGAAAGATTAAATAATAATGAACATGATTTGGGATTTACTATCAATATGGATAATAATTCAGTTAATTTCTTAGATTTGAATATTTTTATTGAGGATAATATTATTTATACTAAGACGTATTTCAAAGAGACAGATAGGAATGGCTACATACCTACTCATAGCTGCCATCATCCCACTTGGATAAAAGGAATCCCGAAAGGACAGTTTTTGAGAATTTTGCGGAACTGTAGTAGATTAAAAGAATATATAGAACAACTGAGATGATTAAAGGTAGATTTATTGAGAAAGGTTATGATCCTGAGACATTGGAGAAAACAAGATTTGAAATAAGTAAGTACTATATAGGAGACAAAAAATGTAAACCCCTACCCAAAAAGCATAAAAATAATAATAGTAGGGTGGAATATGCATTCATCTCTGTTTATAGTAGCCAATATAGAGATATTAAAGAGATTTTCCATAAATACTGGCCTATTTTAAGAAAAGACCCAATTTTAGGATCAAGGGTTCCGGTAAAGCCTCCTTTTGTTTATAGGAAATCCAGAAATTTGAGGGATGTTTTGGTAAAAAATATTATATCTCCTCCCATAAAAAAGAAAAAATATATGTTTGATTTTATTGGATTTTATCCGTGTAAGAAGTGAAGTATCTGTAAAGTCAGCAATATAAAAACAAAAATGATTTCAGGTTTTACTTCATGTAATACAGGCTATGATTTTAAAATTAAGGAGTTTATCGCTTGCACTACCGCCTTTGTTATGTACTTATTGGAATGCCCTTGCCGGCTCCAATATGTAGGAAGGACTTCAAGGCCACTATACAAAAGGTTGAATGAACATGTCACTAATATTAAAAAAGGAAAAAAAGATCATTGTTTATCAAGACACTTTAGGGATCATCATAATTGTGACCCTAGTGGTCTGAAGTTCTGTGGAATTGATAAGATTGAGACACATTGGAGAGGGGGTGATAAAATTAAGGCTATTTCTAAGAATGAAATGTTCTGGATTTTTGAGCTACAGACTTTAAAACCTAGGGGTCTAAATGTAGATTTAGATCTTAATTGCTTTATTTATAATTTATAATTGGGAATATAGGGGACAACTTTGGAGTGTTAGGGGATTAACTATATGAAAACGATATTATAAATAATATATATATAATTATGAAATAGGGAATATAAATTATGTAATTATTGTGTTTTATGACATTTTAACAGTATTTAGGATTAGATATATATGGGGATAGTCCCTGTTTTGGATACATTTTTAGAGATTATTAAATGATTTTTATTAAAAAAATTTAAAATAGGTGAATTTCCTCTGTAATATCATGATTAGGGTAATATTGAATATTTTTGGTTAGTTTAATATTCCATTATGTATTTTTATATTTTATCAGAGTATTTATGTACTATAATAAGGATTAGACAGAGTTTTTTATTTTGATAGTGATTTTTTTAATTATTAACTTTAAGGTTGGTGACCAAGAAAGCTTTTAGTGCAGCCTTTTTTACATATATATGAGTATATCTTTTTATATATATATATATGTGTTTAATATATACTTTTGTATACATATGTGTATATATTCAGATATTTAGAGATATGTTGATTATTTGGGAATTATGTGCCATATATGCTATATATGTTATAGTTTAAATAGTGGTAGTGTATATAATCAGCTTGTATATTTATGAAAGTGCTTCACTTGTATGTGCAATATATATTAGAATCTAGATGGTGACAGTGTTTATAATTAAGTTGTGTATATACATGAAAGCGTTCCATTGTGGTCATTTCTCTTCCCCTTTTTTAAGCTTACATTGGATAATATCAGTAGATGTTTCCCCTTTAAAAATATGATAGAGGTTATTGCTATTAGGAACAGTGGTATACAATCATGTTTTATACATGAAAGTCTACTACTGTGAGCCGTTCGTAAGCTTATACCGGACAGTGAGACGTTTGTAAGCCTATACCGGACAGTACTGGCATTGTTCCCTCTTCTAATATGGCGGCGAGGATCTCGGCGTCAGTGAGAGGAGGGGTATAAATAGAACTTCCTTTCTTGACGGCCATACCCCTTATGAATAAGTCCATGATGAAACGCGTCAAGGGATGTGACGTCAAGACGCACACCGGAACCGGAAGTTGACTGGCGGCCATTTTGGAGAAGGGAAACGATCGCAGTGTGACTACTTGGATGGTTTCCTGGATGGCTGTGAGGTTTCCTTCACTTTAACTAAGCGATTTTAAAGGCTATTTGATGTGAGCAGTTTTAATAAAGGTCATATTATCATGTGATTGGTGGTATTACACTATTATTGTCCCTCATGTTTTGTCTCTGGATGGAGTGAAGTGCTTGGAGATACTTGGAGTACTGTGACTGTCCAGGGAGTATCATGGAGATCATTTATGCTTGGGGAAGATCTGCAGAAGAGCTATCCTGTTCAGCTGTTGGAATATTAAAGGCATGCTTTATTGGGATTGTTGGTAAGGGTATCCTTACTATAAATAGAAGTGCACACCAGTTTGCATTTTTGCGTGGCACTGAAGAGTGATTCACATACACAGTGTTTTCAGATTATTTCACGTTTTTTCACTATTTTTCACAAATATTCATTGCATAAATTGCATGGTGTATATATTGGAATAATATTTATGTTTATAAAAGGTAATGCACTATATGATATTTTCTTTTTTTGAGGTATATACATTGGGGATATCGCTGGAAGAATTGTTTTGATTATATTCTACAGCCTGAATTATTTTTCACTGTGAAGAAATAGGGAAGTTAGGGTTAATAGATGATGGACTAATTGATGATTAGACTTCGCTATTGTTGTTTGATTTTTTGTTTCTTTGGATAACACTTTCACATATATTATTAACTTTATGATATAGTCCTAGTGCATGGGCTGACTCTGTGATGATATATCGCATGGTCAGTTAATGGATGGACCTCCGGGTGAAGTAATATGTAGGGTTAATTATATGTATTGAGATAAATGGCTCCTGCAATATTTTAATAATAATTTTATATTTATTTTCATTTATGGGCATGCTTTGTAGTCTAATATTATGGTAGGTTTATAGATTCTAATAGGTCCATAGTAGGTTAATTGGTGTCCCTGGGTATTATAGATGGGGTATACCTAATGTGTGTCCATATAAGTTAATGTATGACTATTTCTGTTGATTGAATTTAGGATGTAATACATTGCTTAGGTCCATTGGGAGTTTGCATTAATTTATAACAGCACTATAGGGCAGTGCAGTTCCTGCTGCCATTAATATATGTGGATCATACGATACATTCACTCTATATAATGTCCCCATAATACTGTTCTTGCATATATATATATATATATATATATATATATATATATATATATATACATATAGTCATTGCATTTTTGTATGTATTTATTGTTATTTGCATTCAGGGTCACCATTAGGGCTGTAGATAGAAGTAAACACAGAAGTGCCCTCTTCCAAGATGGTGACCGCCGCCCACAATAGGGCAGAAGGAGAGTATTTAAGTGGCTGCTGGTCTGACGAGCACATCCTTTGATAAAGTCGGAAATGACGAAACGTCAGACATAGACCGGACGTTGCGAAGCGGCCATCTTGGATGAGATCTATAGTGAGCAAATGCTGATTTTAAAGGAGAAAATGCTATTAAACTATGTTTGTGTGTAAGCGCTTTTTTATTGAAAAAATAGCCGATTTTAAAACTTTATTACACTATTAATGCCTTCTTGTTTTGATCCATTATAAATTAACATCTGGGATTGGAAGTATTATTGGCTATACCTTTGTTATTCAGCATTGGAGAATTGGTGTAGCCTGATTGCTATATGGTATTTAGAGCAATAGTGGCCAGGAGGAGCCGGTGTTGTCCCTTGCTGATGATTCAGCCTGGTCCAGTACGGCGCATGGTCTGTGAGGTGGTGGAGTGTGGATTCACTTTTCACTGGGGGCAATATTGATGAAGTGAAGGGAGCACAAGAGAGCACTATATTGAAGAATCAAGACATCATATTGTATTTTGATCTTTTCGAAAGAGTTCACTACTTGGGAAAGGTGGGATGGAAGAAAAGTCTGGAGTGTGGAGCACATTTTACACAAATTTTGTAAGTGTGATTCGGAGTCACAATTTTACGTGTATTGAGGATAATACACTATATACGTAATATCTTTTTTTTTTTTTTTTTTTTTTTTTTTTAGGGTAACAAGCAGATAAAGGGGTAGTAACTGTGCATAGAAGGAATTTGAATGAAGAAGAGATATTTGTTTAAAGACGCTGTGAGAGACTTTTTTTTTTTTTTTAAGACAAGAGAGTGGTCAGACCATGGGAGTTTCCAGAATCCTTGAAACATTGCATAAGGGTATTGTAGTAGAGAATGCGAAAACGTGGTCTATACGCAAATATGTGGAATAGACATGAGAATAAAAAGTATAGTTCCGTTTTGTAGCGTTAAATTTTCTCCAGATGTCCACTAGGCCATGATCGTGCAGCAGTTTGGCAAATTTAGTACCCAACAAAGAGGGTTTTTGGATCTGGGAATCCAGTGGATGCAATCTATCGAGGGATGAATCTAAGGCAATATTAGAATCCCCTCCTATCAAAAGTATGCCCTCAAAGCAAGGGCATAGTGTTTGAAGGAGTGTCTGAAAAAGCTGAACTGGTGCTTTATTTGGAGCATATTATGTGAGGAGTGTCACTGAGATATCTTCCAACTTTTATCAGAGGCATTTGCCAGGTAAAATGTAGGGTAGTGTTTATGTAAAAATTGAGGTTATATGAGGCTGGGAAGTGGGTTTCCTGTGAGAACAGGAGCATTTCTGCTCCCACAGAATGGAAGTAATTGAAGGCCTTACTTTTCTTTGCTGGAGAGTTTAAGCCTTGAGTATTATTTGTAAGAAAGGAAGCGGGCTACACAGCAGGTGCATTAACAATGGTCAAGCTTAAAAAGAAGAGCACGTACCCCCTTGCTCATGGGATCCTGTGCAGGCAGCAAAGCTTAGAAAGAAGGAAAGGAAGAGGAGATACAAACTAAGTGCCTGAGAGTTGGCAGGTTCCTGATAAAAGAGTAAACACCACATACCGTGAGCGTAATATGCATACAAACTGAATAGGTGCATAACTTGTTGGCAGAAAAACTGCCAAAACAGCGATAAACTGAGTAGATCCTGAGTTAATTTCCACAGCAAATAAATATCTAGGCAGGAATGGAGCCAGTGTAGGGTTCAAGACTTGCTGAAACAGCCTGTGCTGCACATCAACAATCCTTTAACTAATTAGTGCAATAGCACATCCTGCAACTGGTGCATGATTGCCCCCTAGTGACCTAAGAGAACACCTACCTCAGGGAAACATCAAGTTTGGAAAACAGGAAAAACTTCTGTATAACAAAAAGAATGATGTTTGAGGGACCTTGGGAAAAGAGGATTCCAGCCAAATACTGTAAAGCTCACATAGTGTCTGGGTAAAATCGAGATCAGCTTCTTGTATTTCTAGTAGCTTGCCAATGGGGAAACACAGGATGTTCAGGTTCCATTCTGCCCCGGCTGGAGGAAGAAGATGCGTGTGATCTCAGAGATGTAGGAGGTGAAGCAGAGATGAGTCCCAGGTGATTGAGCAAGGCTTCCCCATCCTGAAATATGGAAAAGGAGTAGGAGAAAGGTATAACAAACATGTCTGCTCTGTGCAATGGAATTGCATAGAGTGGCCACAAACCTCCTCTTCTTAGGTCCCACGCTGGCGCTCCTGGCCCCTCCGCTCTGTCCAATGCCCTCATGGGGGTACTCGTGTGCTCGCTCCCAAGCCCCGCTGCTGCATCCATTGCCACGGATAGCGGGACTCGGCCCCGCCGCCTGCTCCCTTGTCACTGGCCTTGATTGACAGCACTGGAAGCCAATGGCTCCCGGTGCCCCAGCAAAGCCAGCGAGACACGGAAGTGAGAGGAGAGAAGAGCTGCAAACGTGCACGGTACTGGATCAAATGAGGGCTCAGGTAAGTAAAAGGGGGGTGAGTGGGGATGCTGGTGCCCAAACAATTTTTACCCTAAGGCAAGGAATGACTTAACGTAAAAAATGTTTAGACTTTAGAACCACCTTAAGCGAAATGGGTAGAACTGCTGATATTTGATCCCCTTGTGTTGCAATGGTAGTAGGAGTCGTTTAAAAGATTTGCGTTTCTCAACAGCAGCTGAGAAATATCCACAAAAATTTAAATATCATGGCCATGGAGCTGAATAGAAGGAAGTTCCTGCGCTTTTTGCATGATACTCTCCTTCACCTGAATAATGAGGTTTTACTTGATATCCCTTGTAGGGCCTTTAGGGCGAGGATCAGTAAGAGCTCTATGGGCACGTTCAAATTCCAAATTGTGCTCAGGCAACTCAGGTAGCAGTACGGTCAAGAGGTCTGTGGTGACACTCTGGACATCCGTCACAAACTCTAGGAGCCCTCAAATTTGGAAATTGTGTCAGCGAGATCTGTTCTCCAGAACCCCAATTTTCGCCAAAGCTTATCCCAATTGAGCCTGTAGATCGCAGATCTGGTCCATATTTTGATTTGTTCTGCTCACTATGGTATCAAATTTAGTCTCAATGGTATGAATGCGAGACCCCAGGTCTTTAAAAGACCTGGTGTACTGAAGGATGAGTCGGGAAATTGTCTTGAGAGGTCGTGGGTGCAGTGTACTGGCCTTTATTGAGGTTGACAGCTGCTGTGGCTTGGAGCTGAAGAATATGATGCATACCATACAACCGATTGTCTGCTGCTGTTACCTCACTTTTGCTAGCAGTTTGCTCTAAAATCTTTAATCTTGCCATGGCTGTGGCATACTCATTGTTTCGGCAAAGCTTCAATTTCTGCTCTCTTCTGCTTCCTCCTCTGATTTCTTGCATGCAACCTCAGCTTCCACCTCAGCTATCTTGGGTGCAGCCTCTACTTTTTCTCTGCTTTCCTTTGGGCAAAGGCTGCCGGAATTTTAGAATCTTCGGTTTTGGTACAGGCTTTAATAATTTGTTGGCTGAGAGTGGAAAATCTTGATTGTAGAGACTTGGAGGAGTGTCTCGTAGATGAGTTATGAGATTTAGATTTATGAATTTATGTGCTTCTCACGTCTGCCTTTGTCTTTGTAGCATTAAGCTGTCTCTCTCTAGATTAACCACTTGCCACCCAAGGATATCTCTGTATGTCCTTGAGTTTGAATGGTTATACCTGGGCCATGGCTGCAGCTGCACACACTTGGTAGGTTGTTACAAACATCTTGGAGAACTAACCACAGATCTTCTGTGGATGTAGGCTGCCTCAAATCCTTCTGTCTCTTCATCTAATCCCAGACAGACTAGATGTTGAGATCAGGCCCCTGTGGGAACCAAACCATCACTTCCAGGACTCTTTGATCTTTACGCTAAAGATAGTTCTTAATTACATTGGCTGTATGTATAAGGTCAATGTCAGTGGTGTCTCAATGTTGAGAAATACAGGCAGATGCTTATCCATCATGCCATACCATCAAGGAGGAGTGTGATTGACCCTAAATTTATTCTGCACATATACTGCTACAAGGCAGCCCCTGTACGCAGGATCACATATATAAACGTGATGCTCCATTTCGGGGTAGGGGGCAGATGCGAAGCGCATGACCACCCCACCCGCAGCACCGATCGAGGCCGCGGGTGTCAGTCACCGGGTCCCAGCCGGTGAGTACCCGCTTGAGCCTGGCGATTACCGGTAAACACTGACTGGGAGGAAGGCTGCATTGTTTTCAATGGAGCTCTCCTCCCTGTCAGTTTTCAGCACACTGTTCCGGATCGCTGAGCACAGCCTTCCGGAACAGTGTGTAACAGTGAAGAACACATCCCCCACCCCCTAGTAAAACACTCCCCTCACACAGTTAACTCTTTCATTGCCTCCCAATGTTAACCCCTTCCTTCCCAGTGCCATTAGTACAGTGTCAGTGTTTTTTTTTTTTGTTTTGCACTGATCACTGTATTGGTGTCACTGGGGATGTCAGTGACCCCAAGTCATTTTCCACCAGTGTCAGAATGTTCACTGCAGTCCCGCCATAAGTTGATGATAGCTGCCATAAGTTGCTGATAGCCGCCATAAGTTGCTGATTGCCGCCATAAGTCACTGATCGCCGCTATTATTAGTATAAAAAAAAAAAAATCCAGCATGTATACCGCCATTTGTAAACGCTATAACTTTCACGTAAACCAATTAATTTACACGTATTGGGATTTTTTTTTTTAGCAAAGAAATGTTTCAAAATACATTTTGGCCTAAATTTATGCCGAAATTAAATTTTTACATTTTTTTACTGGACATGTTTTATAGCAAAAAGTCCAAAAATTTTTCTCAAAATTATCGGTCTTTTTATTTTTTATAGTGCAAAAAATAAAAACCGCACAGGCGGTCAAATACCACCTAAAGAAAGCTCAAGTCGTGGGGAAAAAAGGACATAAATTTAATTTTGGTCAATTAAAGTCAGTTACAGTAACGCAGCGCTATTACACAAACCACTTCTATAACCGCTTCCTGACCGCCCTATAGCAGAAATACTGCAACAGGGCAGCATGGGTGCGCAAAATCACATATATATATATATACATGATTTGCACTCCCGTGGTTTTCACGCCCCTCCCAGATAGCATCAGATTGCCCATCAGTACACCAGTAATCACATTGTACACAAACTCACAGTGTTCGCAGAATCAGGCCAGATCTCTGTTAGCACTTGCCGGTAAATTTTGATGACTCTCATGTGCAGCAGAGTTCCAGTACTAGTGCCGCGCTACCTTTTGGTGAACTGGTGAGCACCAGCGGTCTAGTACATCCTGGTCTTTCACATACCAGCACTGCAGTATCACTTGGTGACGAAGCGAGTCCCATAAGTGCAGTACAAGCTGGTGCGGTGGCGAGCACAAGTATTGTCCCACAACAACCAAGAATTCGCACACAGGCCCAAAGAGCCCCTAGTATCCTTCCAGATGTGCTTCCAAATCCTGATTGGCAGCCCACAAATTCTGTGGCACCCGTGCTTCCCCCATTCACTACCCAACCCGGAATTCAGGTGGAAACAGCGAATTTAACTACTCCCCTTGATTTTTTGGAGCTGTTTTTCACAGAAGATCTGTATGCATTGATTGTGGATCAAAGCAATTTATATGCACAACAATTTATCGCTGCCAACCCAAATTCAAACCTTGCCAGGCCATTCACATGGAAACCCATTGCGGTTTCCGAATTTAAAGTTTTTTTTGGCCCTAACCTTCAACTTGGGCATTACTTAAAAAAATTAATTGCGGTTGTATTGGTCCACAGACCCAATTCATCATATACCCGTGTTCTCTGCTGCCATGGCCAAGCATAGATATGAGAGTATAATGTGTTTTATGCATTACGACAATACACTGTCAACCTTGGGGTGACCCTGAATTTGACCGGCTCCACAAAATTCAGCCCCTCGTAAATCACCTTAACCAAAAATTTGCAGATGTCTATACTCCCCACCAAAAAATCTGTTGATGAGTCCCTGATTAATTTTTCTGGCTGCCTTGCATTCAAACAATTTCTCCCCAGCAAGCGTGCCAGATATGGGGTCAAGATGTGTAAGACCTGTGAGAGGACAACGGGCTAAACTTATAAGTTTCAGATTTGGGAGGGAAAAGATAGTCATGTGGAGCCCACCGGATGCCCAGACTACATAGAGAGTAGTGGCAAGATAGTTTGGGACTTGGTGTCATCCTTTTTCCATATGGGGTACCACTTTACGTGGACAATTTTTATTCAAGCGTGCCACTATTTAGACATTTGTACAATCTTGGAACTGGCGCATGTCGCACCGTGTGATCTAATGTGTGCCCACCATTAGAAGTGGGTTGATGCAGGGCGATATATTCTAATGGTGGGCATATTACACACTTTTTCTGGCAGAGATTTCTTCTCTTTTTTTTCATTCAGCCCACAGGCAGCATGCAAAAAAAAAAAAGAACATAGCATATATACCCAACAAGGACCAGCGATGTACTGGTACATCACTGGACTTTGAATGGTTATACCAGGATGATGCCTACAGCTGCAGGCATCATCCTGGTATAATTTTTTTCAGCCTGCAATTTATTTTTTTTTCACAAGTTTCTGGAATATGACAAAAACATTTTTTTTTTTTTTTACACAAAGTTGTCATTTAAATGATATATTTCTCACTCAAGCCATGGGTATATGTGGAATTACACCCCAAAATACATTCTGCTACTTCTATCAAGTATGGGGATACCCCATGTGTGAGACTTTTTGGGAGCCTAGCCACATACAGGAGCCTGAAATGCAATAACCACTTTGAAAACCTGAAGGTACGTAACTTCCTCATTTCACTTCCTCACTACCTATCACAGTTTCGAAGACCCTGAAATACCAGGATAGCACCAAACCCCACCCAAATGACCCCTTTCTGGAAAGTAGACACCCCAAGGAATTTAAAAAGAGGCATGGTGAGAATTTTGCAGATCTCATTTTTTCTTACAAGGTTTTGAAATATAAAAAAAAGAAAACCTTTTTTTGTTTTTTTTCTTCATTTTCCAAAAACTTGTGGCAACAAACGAGATCTGCAAAATACTCACCATGCTTCTTATCAAATTCCTTGGGGTGTCTACTTTCCAAAAAGTGGTCATTTGGGGGGGGTTTGGTGCTATCCTGGCATTTCAGGGTCTCCGAAACTGTGATAGGTAGTCAGGAAGTGTAATGAGAAAATAAAGCCCTTTAAAAGCCTGAAAGTGCTTATTGGATTTTGGGGTCCTGTACTTGGCTAGACTGCCAAAACGTCTCTCACGTGTGGTACCCCCATACTCCGGAGAAGTAGCAGAATGTACTTTGGGGAGTAATTCTACATATACCCATGGCATGTATGAGCAATGAATCATTCAAGTGACAATTTTGTGTAAAAATAAATTTTTTTTTTGTCATTTTCCTGGTATAACCATTCAAAGTCCAGGGATGTACCAGTATGTCGCTGATCCTTGTTGGGTATATATGCTATGTCCTTTTTTTTTTTTTTTTGTATGCAGCCTGTGGACTGAATTAGAAAAAGTGAAGAAACCTCTGCTAGAAAAAATGTGTGGTATGCCCACCATTAGAATATGGTGGGCACACATTAGGTTGCACGGTGCCACATGCACCAGTTCCAAGATTGTACAAATGTCTAAATAGTGGCACGCTTGAATAAAAATTGTTCACGTATAAGTAGTACCCCATATGGAAAAAAGATGACACCAAGTCCCAATTTATCTTGCCACTACTCCCCTTGTAGTCTGGGCATCCGGGGGGCTCCACGTGGCTATCTTTTCCCTCGTAAATCCAAAACTTATAAGTGTAGCCTGTTGCCCTCTCACAGGTCTTATACATCTTGACCTCATATCTGGCACGCTTGCTGGGGAGAAATTATTTGAATGCAAGGCGGCCAGAAAAATTAATCAGGGACTCATCAATGCAGATTTTTTGGTGGGCAGTATAGACATGTGCAAATATTTGTTAAGGTGATGAATTTTGTGGAGCCAGTCAAATTCAGGGTCACCCCGAGGATGGCAGAGTGTTTTGTCGTTGTAATGCATAAAACACATTATACTTTCATATCTATGCTTGGCCATGGCATCAGAGAACACGGGCATATGATGAATCGGGTCTGTGGATCAATACAACCGCAATTCATTTTTTTTAGCAATGCCCATTGTAGCAATCGTACCCACAGAGATGGACGCGGTTCAACCATTTTGCTCCAACCTCCATCTTGGCAAAGGATCATCCATCTTGTACAAACATATCTTTCCTCATTCTCCCCCTCCCTCTCTGAGATCCACAGTGACATTTGGTCGGTGTGTGTGTTGGAAGTGTTACAGGCAGCCCAGAGCACAGCAGGGAGCTCCGAGCTATAAAACATCTGAGCTGGTGTCAAGGTCCTACCTTTTCCCAGAGGTTATGCTGCTCCATGTGCTGGCATCCATCTTGGGTTTCTGCAAGCATGGTGGGAGCCTTCAGGCCTCTGCGGTCCATCCCCCAGAGGGGTGTGGTTGAGCACATTTAAGCCTGTTGTCTGCACTTGCTCTTTGCATTCGTGTAATGTCAGGGCACGAGCTGTGGAATGGACAGGCAGGCCTAATGGCAGGTTCACGCACCGACTGACGACAACCACCACCCACAGACCGGAGTCCCTCAGGGCGCGGAGTCTAAGCCCCAGGCTGCCCGTCACCAGGGCCCCTGATGGTGGGGATGGACTTGACGCAGCCAGGGGCCAGGTCGCGGCCCCCGAGAAACCCCAGCTGCGGTAATGGCCGCCGCCAATGGCGTATAGCTGGTATGAACCAGATAAAAACGATAGCGTAGTCGGACAGGCCGGGTCGATAACAGCGGGGCAGACAGTACAGAACAGTAGACAAGAATACACAGGTCACAAGCCGGGTTCAGCAACGGGAGGTCAGATAAAGGGATAAGGCTGAGAATAGTCTATACAAAGCCGAGTCAGTTTCCAGGAGAGCCACGAGAGTAGAATAAGAGCTGCAACAACACTATCAAACAGGACACGAATGCAAAAAGCAAGTGCAGACAACAGGCTTAAATGTGCTCAACCACACCCCTCTGGGGGATGGACCGCAGAGGCCTGAAAGCATAAAAGGCTCCCACCATGCTTGCAGAAATGGATGAAAATGGATGCCAGCACATGGAGCAGCATAACCTCTGGGAAAAGGTAGGACCTTGACAGCTGGGTGTCGAGCGGTCTAAGAAACTGAGAAATCTGGCACCTCGTAAAAGGATAACCCAAGCCTTCCCCTGAGTTTAAAGACATTACAGGGGAGTTATAAACTAGATACCACTTTTAAAATCCATTTTCCCCCTATGTCTCATATCTTAGAATATGAGAGACTTACATAAAAACCAGGCATATCTTCAGATTGCTCACGATCAGACAAATTGTTTGATATGTCACACTCCCTGGCTGGAATATATAGAAAAGCAGAAAATTACATCTCTTGAACCATTCAAGTATGTATTTCATATCTAACCATTCCTCAGATGCGTCTTCATATTAATCTACCAGCGGGTGGAATGTTACTTGTGCCTAGGAAAAGTTATGAGCCAAAATATGAGCTAGGAAAGATTTTGGTTCTAGTTTGGGTCTCCGCCCATACACCCCTCCCCAAATAAGGCATTGGTCCTTGGCTCCAGAGACACCCCCTGCTGTGGGACGACAAAATAGGCTGTCAGGCCTAAAAGTGGGAGTTGAAGAATTCTCCCGTTTAACATCAGAACCAACTTGGGAGACAGTGCCCTTTTGCTCTGAAACTTGATCTGCTTAACCCAAGGCTGATTGGCAAGTACCCTTTAGCCTCCTTTTCTGTTACCTTTCTGTTACCTCTTTGCTGTGCTATTGTTCTGTGTATATTTATATATACAGGTGAAACTCATATACCTACAGTATAACAATCATTGGTTACATCTTTTCTCTGTAAATATTTTTAATGCACCCTTTTGACCTTTTAGTAATAAATCTTACTTTCTGAAAGTGTACTGTTTCTAAAGCTCGTTAATCCAACTTACGAATTCCTGCCGCTGAAGAACGCTACTATGTGTGTTTAACCCTCTGTATAACCTGTCTGCCGTGATAGTGATAGTGGTATACAGACGATTATCCAATCATCCTAGTGTTATTGCTAATATTGCCGAGTTTACTCTTTCTCTGTACAAAAAGGAGGTGGTGGCAGTGTGAAGGGTTAATTGTGTAATTAACCTGACCCAGTAACAATCGCACTCAGGCTGCCGGTACATCGATTTGTGGTTCATTAGCTGGAAAATCGTTGTGCAGGGTGCAGCTGGGTGTGGCATTGTTACGCACGTGACATCGCGGTTTTAGATTGGCTAGTCCTTCGATCATGAGTTTGGTGAGAAGGGCTGGGGTCTGACGCGTGATCGTCACACCCATGTTGAGGGTTAGGCCAAAAAAAAAATGTAAATTCGGAAACCGTAATGGGTTTCCATGAGAATGGTCTGGCAAGGTTTGAATTTGGGTTGGCGGCGATAAATTGTTGTGCATATAAAATGCTTTGATCCACAATCAATGCATACAGATATTCCGGGAAAAACAGCTCCAAAAAATCAGTAGTTACATTTGCTGTTTCCACCTGAATTTCAACTTTGGCAGTGAATGGGGGATGTACGGGTTCTGCAGAATTTGTGGGCTGCCATTTAGGATTTGCAAGCACATCCAGAAGGATACTAGAGGCTCTACGGGCCTGTGTGCGAATTCTTGGTGGTTGCGGGACAATACTTGTGCTCGCCACCACACCAGCTTGTACTACACTTATGGGACTAGCCACATCACCAAGTGATACTGCAGTGCTGGTATGTGAAAGACCAGGATGTACTAGGCCACTAGTGCTCGCCAGTTCACCAATAGGTAGTGTGGCACTAGTACTGGCACTTTACTGCATATGAGAGTCATCAAAATTTACTGGCAAGTGCTAACAGAGATCAGGCCTGATTCTGCGAACACTGTGGTTTTGTGTGCAATGTATCAAGTGATAGTAACCTACTGACACTGCACTTGCTGGGGGAGAAGGGGGGGATAAGTGTAGGGGCTAAACGCAGGTACTAGCAGGTGCCGGTGCTGATCCCGCTAATGCTGCGTTTTTGGGGACGCTATATGCTGGTATAGTGGTGATCTGATCAAAGATATTGATCCGTTCAGACACTATACTAGCAATGGAGGTGTATTGTGTATGAGCGTCTTCCTGGCAATCAAGGGGTTAAATGTGATGTTACAGAAGCGGTTTGTGTTATGACGCTGCATTACTTTAATTGACAATTACTAGGTAATGCAGCTCTGCACCAAAATGAAATTTACGTCCTTTTTTCCCCACTAATTGAGCTTTAATTCGGTGGCATTTGATCGCCTGTGCGTTTTTCAATTTGTTGCACCAAAAGAAAAAGGCCGACAATTTTGAGAAAAAAAACTATATTTGGACTTTTTGCTATAAAACATGTCCAGTAAAAACAAATTAAAAATCAAATTTCGCCATAAATTTAAACCAAAATGTATTCTGCGACATAGCTTTGATAAATAAAATCCCAATACGTGTAAATTAATTCGTTTTCGTGAAAGTTATAGGGTCTACAAATGGCGGTGTATATATACTGGAATTTTTTTTTTATATACCTATAATGGCAGCAATCAGCGACTTATGGCAGGACTGCGGTGGACATTCTGACACTTGGGGGGAACTGACTTGGGATCACTGACATGCCAAATACAGTGATCAGTACAAAAAAAAAAAAACACTGACACTGTAATAATGGCACTGGAGAGGAAGGGGTTAACATATGGAGGTAATCAAAGGGTTAACTGGTGTAAGGGGAGTGTTTCACTAGGGGGTGGGATGTGTTTACTTCACAGTAACACACTGATCTGGAAAGCTGTGCTCACCTATCCGGATCAGTGTGCTCAAACTGACAGGGAGGAGAGCTGCAGTGTAAACACTGCAGCCGTCCTCCCTGTCTTTCTTTGCTGTTAATTGCTGGGCTCTGGCAAGTAATCGACGACCGGGACCTGGTGATTGACACCCATGGCCACGGCGGCGCAGGTGGGGCGGTCACGCACCTCGCGCGCGCCCCCTACCCGAAATGCACAGCGGTGCCGCCTTGCCACAGTATATGTACTGTGGCTGGTCAGCAACCGGTTAAAAAAAATAAATTAACATGTCTATTTCTGAAATCTTTCTTCATTTACAGCATTTTTTCACACCTGCCTAAAATGTTTGCACAGTACTATATATCCAAGGTGATATATTTCATAGCATTTTCCAAGAAATATAGCCATATTCTTGATGACGATAAAGAATCATTGCTGAATCTAAATGAATTTTGATTGTTCTGTTTCCACACCTGTGCACTGCAGTATAAGATGTTAACTTTTTTCAAAGATATGTTTTATTAATTTTCTTATAAAGGCTGTGCATAAAATAGAGGGAAAAACTCTCAATACAGAAAAAAGTACAGAACAAAACACATATGGGTTCATTTACTAAAACTGGAGAGTTCAAAATCTCGTGCAACTCTGCATAGAAACCAATCAGCTTCCAGTTTTTTTGTCAAAGCTTATTTGAACAAGTGGAAGTTGGAAGATGATTGGCTACCATGCTAGCTGCACCAGATTTTGCACTCTCTAGTTTTAGTAAATCAACTTCATAGCAATTCTCATGTCGTGTGCCGCAATACAAAGGAAAGGAAGCCAATTACACATAAACAGTAATATATACATGTCCTAGTATCCTGTTTCTAGAGAGGTTAAAGTGAGTGGGTTGTCAGTCCAAGTGCCCCACAGCTTATCAAAGAATTTTGGTTTCTTCCTAAGTTCAAAAGTAAGTTTACCTAAGGGTAGTGTTTGATTAATCAACTCAAGCCAAGAGTTCAATGTGGGGGTGGACGTCCCTTTCCAGGATAATAGGATTCATTTGTTTGCATAAAAATACACAATATATGCAATAGATGCTTAGCATGCTTGAAAATAGGTCATGGACATGGTCACTGAACACTCCCAATAAACAGTTCTTTGGATATAATATATTAGTGAAACCTAATACAGATGATATAAAGGAATTCATTTCCGACCATAAGGAAAAAATTATGGGACAGGGCCAAAATTAACGTAAAAAAGTCAGCTGCAGTAGCACAGCCTCGAAAACAGACAACCGTGGGACGCAGACTTATAGTATGCAGCCAAGCAGGTGTAAGATGACTGTGAGGAAAGATTTTCACTTGAATGGCCCTATCCTTGGGGGGGATTACTGATTTGTGATAGGTAGCAGTAAATTCAATCCAGTCAGAGTCAGTGAACTGCAAGTCTAAAGAAGACCACCGAGCCTGAGCGGCACTAAATCTGGGGTTAGAGTCCACCAGCAGCATGGAATGATAGGTTGAAATTAATCTAGTTGTATCAGGTTTATGGAGCAATTTCTCAAGGGGAGTAATCAAAGATGGGCTATCTGATCCAAACTGTGCTTTAATGGCGTATCAGAGTTATCATAAAAACAAAGGATAGAGGGGAGTGTGAATTCATCTTGCAGGTACGAGAAGGACTTAAAACCTTGCGGGGTATATCTGTGTGGTCTGGTATGGTGCGTAATTCATGCAGAGAGGGGTTGGATTATAAAGGATTATTAGGTGACCTGGACCATGAGCATTCAGAAACATATTTCAGTATGGTGGGAAACAGGGTAAGGGAAGTTTTCAGCATAGTAATGCCCTTACAGGGGCAATACTTGATGTCTAAAAATATTATGGAGGGATTCCAAAGATGAAACTATGGCAGCCTCAGCAGTAGTGCAGGCATTGTCTGAAGAGGGATGAAAACAATTGTGGATGTAGACAAGCTGGGATGCCAAATAATAAAAATACAAATGTAGTATCTCTAAATAAATATAAGAAAAAAAAAAACAAATGTGGGAAGGTAACACCTGCTAAATATGGTGGTAATTTTAGAACTTCCAACGCTATTCTGGGAGTCCTTCGGTATCAAAGAAATGCTCTACAGATCATGTCAATTTATTTAAAAAGTGTCATCATATCCTACAGGGAAAGTTAGCCAGGGCATAGAGTAGTTTTAGAAAATATATCATTTTGAGCATATTGACTCTGCCAAAAAGATCCAACAGAAGGGCCATCCATTTAATAGTCTGCCATTTCAATTGGGAAATTAAAGGGGATTGTTTATTCGTAATGTAAGAACTTAAAGGCATTTACACTATGACTACCGGAAACCTAAAGAAATGCACATCCTGGAGGTGGGATGGATCATCTGCACAGCTGCCTGATTAATAGGGAGGAGACTGGATTTCTCCCAATTAACTCAGAATCCAGAGTAGTCTCCAAACTCCGCCACCTCCTGAAGTAGGTGGCACAATGACTCACTGGGGTCAGCTAGATAAATTATATTTCAATGTTTTTATTTATCAAAGAAATAACATACAGATTAACAAAACCCACAGATGTAGATGTCAAAATTTCAAACAACAAGTCCTTGCAAAAATAGATGATACAATCATTAAATAAAATAATGAGAAAATGGACTGAGCAATTAGGTATGAGATCTAGCAATCCCTAGTCTAGAGACCAAGATAGATAACAATAACAGGAAACAAAGATCTGGTATATAGTGCACGGTGAGAATTAAGTAACTCTAGACACCATCAATCTGTAGTCAAATACCAGTATATAGTACAACAAAATGGAATGTTGGAGTCAAAAATGTAGGAAACAATAGTAAAGAAGAAAGAGAAGAAAAGCATAGAAGGAAGAGTAAAGTAAAGGAGGATCAGCCATGAATCCATTAAGGTACGGAGAGATATCGAATCTCAAGCACTGTCGAATTTTTAAGCATTATTAAGAATACAGGTGAGCTTATCATTAATTATGATCCAATTGAGTTTATTTTTGACATAATCAAGTGGGATCACGAATCGCTTCCAGTATTTGACTTTCGTAATTCTTGCAGCCAGGAGAATGTAAAGAATCAATTTGACCGATTTCTTGGGAATACCCGAGGGCAATTTCTGGAAAAGGGCCACCTCTGGGGACCTATGGACATTCACTCCTGTCGCTGAATAAAGAAAATTGAATAAGCGGATCCAGAATCTAGTCACAGGACATTGCCACCAAGTATGACACATAGTGCCCTCCCACCCGCAGCACTGAAAACAGGAAGGTGACGTGGTAGGGTGTATTTTAGCAACGTGTAGGGACCAGGTACCAACGTAGGAGCATTTTATAATTAGACTTAAGTGTAGTATTTTTTTTTTTTAATCCAAACAAGTTTTATTGTCAAGATAATAGAGAAAATGGAACAGTACTTACAGAATCCACAATGAAATTACTGCAACAGCAGAATTACACATAAATGGAACAACTTGGATACACAGATCCTGTAATAAACAGAATGACAGAAATGGTAATCAAACAAAACAGAGACCACAAGGATCCAAAACTTTGTTGACAATATCTTGCTTTTTCCTTTTTACGTCTTATTCCTTCCCGACCAGGTGTAAACAGAAATGGGGGAAAGAAACAAAACCTAAAGGCTAAGCCTTGGTCTGGCATTTTATGCAGGCTGATCACTAAAAAGAGTGGGAAATTTGAAAAAGTTTTACTTTTGACTGCTGGTGATTGCTGGTGTTTGTAGTTGTTTTATTTTCTTCTTTGGGTCTTGCTAAAAGCTTTTACTTTTTTAAATCCCTTTTTCTGTCACTTTTTAAATAGCATTTTTTTTTCTTCCTTGTCTTCCTTCACTTCTACTAATTAAGGTTGGGGGTTAATTGGTCACAGGTGATACAGGTCCTATATAAATTGCTGTAGAGCTCACTCTGAGCTTACTAATTTTTGAGCTTGCCTGTATTTTTCTCGCTGGATCTTTGACCAAGTGGACCTTTGATTAGTGGAGTTAAAAAACCGGAGTTGAAAACAGGAGATTATAACAGGAGTCTACTAACCTGTAAGTGACAACTGATCTTTCCTGTTAATATTGTAACTGGGATATGAGTGCTAGCAGGGTTGAAGGTTTTGTGCAGTGCACAGTGTGCCGCATGTATGCAGCAATGGAGCAACAGCTCCAGGATGGATACCGCTGCGACAGATGTGAGCGGCTTGCCCTTCTGGAATCTCGCGTTAGAGGTCTGGAGGAGAAAGTTGCAACACTGGGCAGAGCTATCAACCTTGAAAGGGGTCTTCTGCTCTCTGAGCAGGTAGCTAATGGGATTGATGTGGAGGGCAGACGGGCTAATCAGGATTATCAGGTAGGAAGATGGGTTACTGTAACGAGAGGGAGTGGTAGGGGCTCACAGAAAAGGAAGGCTGGCCCTGGGTTTGAGCACCCAAACAAATTTGCCAAGTTGGCTGAAGATGTGGGGGTGGCAAGCTCAGGGGTGGCAACCCTGGATGTCACTGCTATCCCTAACAGCCGGGAGGGCAGACCATCTGGGAGGGGTGGTGAGGGTAGTGCAGGAAGGCCTAGACTGCTGGTTGTAGTAGGGTATGCTATGATCAGAATGACTGATAGAATAAATTGTCGCCAGGATCGCCTCAACCAAATGGTTTGCTGTCTCCCTGGTGCCAGAGTTCGGCATGTGGTGGACCGGGTTGATAAATTACTGGGAGGGTCTGGACATGACCCAGCTGTTTTGGTTCATGTTGGAACCAATGACAGAGTACATGGAAGGTGGAGGCTCCTTAAGAATCAATTTAAAAAACTAGGCTGCAAGTTGAAGGGAAGGACCTCCAAGGTGATACTCTCTGAAATATTACCTGTGCCATGCACAACTCAGGAAAGACGAGGAGATTAGAGAACTCAAGGCATGGCTGAAGACCTGGTGTAAGAGGGAAAGATTTGGGTTTCTAGAGCACTGGGCAGACTTTTCATTGGGGTGCAGCCTATATGCTAGAGATGGTCTGCACCTAAATGGAAGGGGGTCTGCTGTGCTGGGGAAGAGGTTTATGGGAAGGCTGGAGGAGTATTTAAACTAGGATTGAGGGGGGAGGGAGAATTAGATTATAATGGGGCAGACAGATCAGACGGGTCAGTACTTATTGGTGGGTGGAATGGGAAAAGATGGGGGGGGGGGCTATGGCAGATGATAAGAAGTTTCCCATGTTACAAACAACCAGTGGAATTGGTACCATTTGTATGACAATAAAAACTATGCAAAATACGTGTGAACAAATTGTCAATCAATTAAAGTGTTTGTTCACCAATGCCAAAAGTCTGCCAAGCAAAATAGGTGAGTTGGAAGCTTTATTGCATAAAGAGAGCTATGATTTAATTGGTATTGCTGAATCTTTGCTTTATTCTTCGCATGACTGGGCCATTAATATTTCTGGCTATGTTCTTTTTTGGAGAGACAGAGTAAATAAGAAAGGTGGTGATGTCTGTCTCTATGTAAGAAGTGATTTCAGAGCGAGTGTGAAAGAGGACCTAGTTGATGAAGAGTGTGATGAGGCTGAAGTATTATGGGTGTGTGTACTACAAAGGTAATCATTGAAGTTTGTTATAAGCCTCCCAGTGTTAATGAGGAGGTGGAAACTCAGCTCCTTGCACAGATCTAAAGGGCTGCAAGGGCTGGGACAGTGATAATAATGGGGGATTTTAACTACCTGGAAATTGACTGGAGTAATGGTACTGCAGGAACAGTTAAAGGGCAACATTTTTTAAACCTACTACAGGGCAATTTTATGGTACAGTACATAGAGGCCCCTACTAGGAATGATGCTCTAAATGTCCATATAAAAGAACATCTGGGTAGCAGTGACCATAACATGATTTTATTTATTGTTAGCTGTAAACAGCAAGCACATACGAGAAAAATAAAACCGCTCAATTTCAAGAGAGGTAATTTTCCAAGGCTGAGAGCTGCTCTCCAAGACTTAGACTGGGAGGGAATATTGGCATTGATGAACACAACACAGAAATGGGAGTTCTTCAAAAAGACTGTATGCGAACACACTGCAAAATATATTCCCATGGGCAACAAGTTTAAAAGGCTAAAAATCAAACCTATGTGGCTTAAGGACAAAGTTAAAAAGGCTATAGATAATAAGAAAAGAGCGTTTATTCATTATAAAAATGAAGGAACACTATCATCATTTAAACATTACAAAGAATATAACAGAATACGCAAAAAGGAAATAAAGGCTGCAAAAATGGAAAACGAATGACAGATTGCAAAAGATAGCAGGACCAACCCCAAAAAATTCTTCAAATATATTAATAGTAAAAAGGTTCAGTCCGAGCATGTAGGGCTTAAGGAGCATGGGGTAGCTCTTGTCCATAATAAGCATGGTATTGACACAGCCCCAAATGATCCACATTGGCTCACAATTGATATGATCCAAAAATAATTAGACAGAATAAAGGTTAATAAAGCACCTGGACCAGATGGCACACACCCACGGGTCCTTAAAGAATTGGGCTCTGTCATTTCAAAGCCATTGTTTCTAATTTTTAGGGACTCTTTAATGACCGGCATAGTACCACTGGATTGGCATAAGGCCAATGTGGTGCCAATATTTTAAAAGGGGTCAAAATCTTTACCAAGTAATTACAGACCTGATAGTTTAACTTCTATAGTTGGGAAGATACTGGAGAGTTTAATAAAAGACCACATAGATGAGTTCTTGCTGGAAAAAAATATTTTAAGCAACAGACAGCATGGATTCATGAAAAACAGAAGTTGCCAAACAAATCTGATTTTTTTTTATGAGGGGGTGAGCAAAACCTTGGACAGAGAGGTGGCGGTGGACGTGGTATACATGGATTTTGCAAAAGCGACACAGTTCTCCACACACGGCTAATTTGTAAGGTAAAGTCTATGGGCTTGGAAAAAAAAACTGGCTAAAAGATCGTATTCAGAGAGTAGTGGTTAATGATTCATACTCTGAATGGTCTGGGGTCATCAGTGGTGTACCCCAGGGTTCAGTGTTGGGACCCTTCCTTTTTTATATATTTATAAACGATATAGGGTCTGAGATTAAAAATCCCATTTCAGTCTTTGCAGATGACACCAAGCTGTGCAGTGGAATAACGTCCTTACAGGATGTCTTAAACTTACAAGCCAACCTCAATACACTGTTTAATTGGGCAACTATGTGGCAAATGAAATTTAATGTTGATAAATGTAAGGTTATGCACTTGGGGTTTAAGAATATGCATGCATCATACATACTAGGGGGGGTACAACTGGGGGAATCAATGGTGAAGGATCTGGGGGTTCTGGTAGATCACAAGCTTAATAATGGCATGCAATGCCAAGATGCGGCTTCTAAAGCGAGCAGAATCCTCTCTTGTATTAAACGAGGTATAGACTCCAGAGAGAGATATCATATTACCCTGTACAAATCATTAGTAAGACCTCATCTGGAATATTCAGTTCAGTTTTGGGCACCAATTCACAAAAAGAACATTGGGGAACTTTAGAAAGTACAGAGAAGGGCAACTAAACTGATACGAGGCATGGAGGATCTCAGCTATGAGGAAAGATTAGAGGAACTGAATGTATTCTCTCTTGAGAAGAGGAGATTAAGGGGGAATATGATCAACATGTATAAGTACATCAGCGGTCGGTTCATATAGTGAACTTGGTGTAGAGCTATTCACCCTGAGGTCAACACAGAGGACAAGGGGGCACTCTTTACGTCTGGAGGAAAATAAATTTATTCTCGAAACACGGAAAGGTTTCTTCACAGTGAGAGCTGTGAAATTGTGGAATAGACTCCCTCAAGGCTTCAAAAAAGGCCTGGATTATTTCTTAGATACACAGAATATAACTGGATACTAACATTTATAGATAAAGTTGATCCAGGGAATATCTGATTGCCTCTTGGGGGATCAGGAAGGCATTTTTTCCCAGCAGGTGCAAATTGGATCATGCTTTGCTGGGTTTTTTTTGCCTTCCTCTGGATCAACTGTGGGTATAAGATTATAACTTTTTTTTTTTTTTTCTGTGGTTGAACTGGATGGACTTTTGTCTTTTTTCAGCCAGACTAACTATGTAACTAAAACATGTTTTCAAACAATAAAAAACAAAACAAAAACCCCATCAGCAACAACCTCTGGTTCATCTGAGATGTCTCATCAAAAAGAATAGGAGATGCACATGAACTCCCCCAGGGAGAAGAGTGGAGCCACACACCTAATATAAAATATCACACCTGCAGAAGTCGGTCCACTATCAATTGAGGAGGGGCGAGCCCAGGTGTATCCAGCCAACCCTGCCATACCTGCTGGAACTTTCGATAAGCATTGCGATGTTGGTACGTGAGTTTCTCCCGTGGGAGTAAAGAATTTACATAATCTATCCTTTGCTTACTAGTTGGAGGAGCTGATGATAACCAGTACCTTGCTATCAACTTCCTAGCCAGATATAAAAGTCTAGATACCATGATATACCTTCCTGGTTGGAACAGTTCTTGGTCCAGTGCCCCCATGCTTATGTGTAAATGTAAATTCCATTTGCAGTTGAGAAAAGGACTTAAGAATTGCTCCCGAAAACAAACAGCTGAGATACAAATTTCAGGCCTTGATCCCTCCAGTCGTGAAAAACCTCCAGTTTAGCCAGTTCTACATAAAGCGGATTATTTCAAAAGGGAGTACAGGAAAGAAAGCTGGTAATAAGAAAGGACGCTTTAACCGTACTCCAGACGTGCAACAAGAGGTTGGCATTTGGAGCCATGGATGGAAAGACCGGTAGAGCCATCTCAAGATAAGAAAGAGCTGAAATGGTAGAATTAGTAAGGGAAATCTAATCTGAGATCAGTATTATCAGGTGAATCCCAGCCAACCATTTGCTGCAATTGGGCCCCTAGAAAATAAAGTCTGGGCTCAGGAACTGCTAACCCCTCCGACTCCTTGCCATATTGCAATGTGGACAATTTTATCCTAACTACTTGTTTTTTCCAAATAAGACTCCTAAACTAGGTCTCTATGCGATGAAACCATTTCTTAGGAGTCCATATGGGAGAATTATGAAAAATATAAAGAAGTTGCGGGGCCCAAATCATTTTAATTAAATTGACCCTACCCACCATGGACAGGGGGAGTTTGCACCAACTGTTACACTTCAATTTCTGCTGATGGAGTAGAGGTAAAAGGTTAGAAATATACTGCTTAGGATCAGGAGAGACTACCACCCCCAAATATTTAAATGTAGACACTACTTGGATGTGTTGTGCACAGGCCGGAAGGGGAATTCTACAGGATCCACGGGCATCAACACCGATTTATGTCAATCCATTTTAAAGCCAGAAAATCCACCAAAGTGTTTAATAAGGGACATAACCGGATCTAAGGATGTGAAAGCATCACCCAAATATAACAGTGTGTCATCCGCATAAAGGGATATCTTTTCCAAAAGAACACCCCTTGTAAAACCGACAATGTCCAGAGATTGTTGCACCAAAATCACTAAAGGTTCTAACTCCAAAAGGAACAAAAGGGGTAAGAGGACAGCCCTTCCTCAATGCCCTCTGCAGCCTGAACGAATCTGACAAATCCCCGTTAACCCGGATTCGAGCACTAGGGGCCGCATAGAGAAGGCGCACCCAGCTAATTCGGGACCAAAGCCGAATCTAGACAATACGTCCCATAGGTAAAGCTATTCCACACTATCAAATGCCTTGGCCGAATCCAAAGAAAAAATTGCCCTCCCCCCCGGATTGTCCACCAGAATTTGCAAATTCAAAAAACGTCTGTGAATATTATTAGCCGTCTCTCTCTAGAAGGAATATACCCTGACCGATCTTCATGTACGATATTAGCAATAATCCCCGCTAGTCTAGTAGCTAGAACCCGGGCCAACAATTTAGCATCCATATTCAGAAGGGAAATAGGTCGGTAGGAGTCAGGTTTTAATTGTTCTTTTCCAGGCTTCAATAATTCTAATAACAGCTTCATTCATGGAGGGGGGCAAACCATTTCCATCTATGGCGGCATTCAGGGCATTGAGTAATGCCGAGAGAAGTTGTGCACCGTATCTATTATAGATTTCGAATTGCAATCCTTCTGATAGATCTATTACAGGGGGTGCCCGCCAAAGCTTCAGATAACTCCTCAACAGTAATTGGCATCTCCAGTTCTCTCTGGTCAGTCTCCGATAAAACAGGAAAAGAGCAGGTGTCTAGAAACTGCAAAAGCTCAGAATGGGTAGTTATAGTTTTAGAAGCATACAGATCGTCATACAAGTGATGAAAAACTCTCAGGATTTCCGCATGACTATTGCAGATCACTCCATCAAAATTCTCAATCTTGTCTACAGTGGACACCCTTTGTTGTGACTTACCCACAAGAGCAAGAAGGTGCCCTGTACTTTCCCCTTCCTCAAAATATTTTTGTTGCAAAAAATATCGCTTTTTATCTGCCACTTGAGTAAGCACTGATTAATAAAGGACTTGAGCCTCGTTCCAGGAGGTGCGGTTACAGGGGCTTGGGTCTTGGATCATCTGAACCTCCCGCTGTTGAACATCTAACCGTACCTTTTCCTCCCACTCCCTGGATCTACACTTAACCACTGAAATCTCCCAGATAATCAAGCCTTCATCGCATCCCAAACCATTCCTGGTGGGGACAAGCCTTCTTTCCATTGCAAAAAGTCTGACAACTCTCCCGGAATCAACTCGGACTCCAGAAACAGTGTCAGCCAAAATGGGTTCACCTTCCACAGTGGATGAGAGCGGGTATAACACACCTTTAGCTTGACCCAGAAAGGGGAATAGTCAAATACAGCCCTGGGTTCATACACAGCATCAAACACATTCGGCAGGATAGTCCTGTTCCCAAGGCCCAAACCTATGCGTGAAAGCCCATCATGAGTAGCAGAAAAACATGAATAACATTTTGCGGATACTTCATCCGCCACACATCCCGGAGGCCCAGTTCCACCAATAAATTAGCAAATGGGGTAGGCTGAGAGGATAATTGTCTGCCCCTACTGCCCAAAGGCAATCTATCCAAGCTAGAGAGTAAGCAATTGTTATAATCGCCCAAAGCTAATAGGGGAACATCAGTATGATTGGCCATAAATTGAGCTAGGCGTTTAAAGACCTCTGAAGAATAGGGCGAAGGGATACAGTATATACCGCAGCCACTATGCAGCGAAACCCATTCAAAGTACACAGTAGGAATACATACTTGTCCTCCTCATCAATCCTCTCCTGCACACGACAAATTGTAATAGAGTTAGAGATGAGGATACACACACCTGTAGAAAACGTGGAGTGGAAAGAATGGCATTGTATGGGAAATAAATGAGTGGAGGGTACCGACTGTCAGATTTCAAATGGGTTTCCTGCAAACATACTACAGACGGTTTTAAATGTTTAAGTAAATGGAAGACAGCACCCCGTTTGGTTTTATCTCCAAGGCCCTTAACATTCCATGATAAAAACATTAATTCTTTATGGGAGACAGACATAATACATATGTATAAAATGGGAAGGATAACTCAATCGTGGACAGATATAATGCCCCCCCCCCGAAGGGAGCAATGAGCGGGTTGGCAGTAGGAGGGGCCCAGATCACATGGGTCCGGGTGACCAGGAGGACAGCCGCAGGAAGCAGGGAAGATAAACCCAGCAACATGCATTCCAGTAAACACAGACATCCCAGTTGATCCATTAACAAAACAAGGGGGAATACTGAAATTATTACCAACATGTAGGCCAACAGAGCCATAAAAATATTAACTGAAGACACTGGCAGGAAGCCAAAAGGTCCCCTCAGGACCAAACACTTGTTGGGGTTTGCACAATGTCTCGAGGACAAGCACACAGCAGGTAAATGTTAGGAAAGCCCAAGAGGGGAGGAGCCCCAACTTAAGCTGGAAAAAATTCAGATACAAAAAGGGAAGAAAATGTGAGAGCAATATGCAGCTTTTCTGCTAAGCTGAGTTTATGGCACTAAGGATTGATCAGGTCCCCAAGGTCAGGTTCCAGGGGAGTTTGCCAGGCGATGTTCCACTCCATCCAACCACTGCAAGTCTGCATTAGGATTATCAAAAAAGTGAGAAGCATCATCCGCAAGCACGCAAAGTTTAGCCGGATATAGCATGGCATATTGAAGGCCCAATGCCCGAAGACGTTTCTTGACATCCAGGAATTGTGCCCGTTGCTTTTGAACTTCCATGGAAAAATCTGGAAATAAGGATACTTGAACATTGTCAACTGACAGGTTACCCTTGCTTCTGGCCCTGGAGAGAATAGTATCTCTGTCCCGATAACTGAGGAGTCTGAACAAAAATGGTCAAGGAGGAGCGCCGACCGAAGGAAAACGTGCTGGAACTCTGTGTGCTTGTTCTACTGCAAACATGGGGGAGAATGCATTACTGACAAAGGTAGATGTCAGCCAAGCTTCAATAAAGGCTACAGGATTTTTACCCTCAGTGCGCTCCGGGATACCCACTGCACGCACATTGTTGCGGCGTAACCGATTTTCTAAATCTTCCAATCTAGAGGCATTAGTAGAAGCGATCGATTGCACATATCGCATGTCCCTATGTAATGGTTGCCAGTCATCTTCTAGGGTACTCGCTCTCCCCTCCATGGCTGCAGTGCGATCCCACATTTTCTGCATATCTTGATGCACCAGGGTCAATTTCATCCTCATCCCCTTCATCTCCCCAGTAAAGACCGCCACAGATGAGGTGCATGTAGTGACTGCGGAGAGAATTTCTCTAAGGTTGGGTTCAGGCTGATCTGCAATGGAAACAGCAGGCTGTGTCCCATGAGACTGGGATGGAGGGATACTCACTGCAATATGGGATCTCTCGGTCTGCCAGTGCAAGAGGGATCTGTGTACAGCCTGTACAGTCTAAGTCCGGATCAGTAGCGGAGTCCAAAAGTAGTTTCTGGGGAGATTTCCTGGTGAGCGGCCAGGCAAAAAACTTTTGAGCAGCCTCCCTCTGCTTCTCCTTGGATGCATGGATCGGGTTACTGCCATCTTGCCCAGCCGACGCAGGCAAGGCCCGAGTTTCTTTCCCCCTTTTAGCCATCTCAGATCAGGATAATCAGGGCACCAATCGGGGCACCCGAGATGCCATTGTAGCTGGAGAACGAGGTGCCAAACAGGATAATTAACAGGATGCAGAGCAGAACTCACTGAGCACAATTCCTACTGCATGCAAAGCTGGCCACGCCCCCCAATAAGTGTAGTATTAATAGAAATATTGGACAAAGCGTAAGCCGTGTCCTGCCAATCAGATCTAAGGAGATATTGAAGTCCCTTTCCCCCTGAATCATATAAAGAAGCTTAGTTATTGGATCAATAAGGGAAGTATATATAATAGAAATGTGACCTTTCACCATACCAGAAGCTCACAAGAAAGTTCGAGACAGGTGAGTGTTAGGGGTTCCGTTAATAATTTAAGTTTAGATTGGATAAAGGACACAATTTGATTACACCAAAAGATTTCACTAGGAGGTAATTAGTGCTTATCTTGAAAATATTGTGCAGAGTATGGGCGATCACCATCCAAATAATCCCTAATATGTAGAAAGCCCTTATTGGTCCACCACTGAAATAAACCAGGTACAAATTTGGGGTTACAAAAGACTGGAGCCAAGGGGATATGGGTGGGAAAATAAGGATTTACAGATACGCAACCTATCCCATACTGCTAAAGAATAAGATAATGTAGAGCATAATATGGGAGGACACAATCGATTGGGAAGCCACATAAGAGAGCCAATAGCATAAGGATGACAAGATAAGGCTTCGATACTAACCCATTGGGGTGTAGAACCTTTGGCTGTTGTGTAAGAGCTGCATTATCTGGGCCACATGAAAATAGGCCAAGAAGTTGGGAAGTCCCAAAACCGCCATGTTTTTTCTGGGAATATAGAGTTGAGTTATTAATTCGTGGGCGTTTATTACCCCACACATCTAGAGAGATTTCTGATTGTAAGCGTAATATTTCTCCTCTGGGGATCACAATTGGTAACGTCTGAAATAAGTAGAGTGATCTTCGTAAAAAGGTCATTTTGATAGAGTTGATTCTACTGAACCAAGATAGAAGTCTGCCCAACTACGCAGATCTTCCTTAAGTCATTTAAAAAGTGGGGGATAATTGGCACGATAAAATGTCGCAATAGAGCGTGTAAGATGGATCTCCAGATAAGGAAGAGAGCGGGGAGCCCACTGGAAATCAAAATTGTCTCGAAGGTTCTGAACCTCCGAAGAGGATAAAGTGATATTTAGAGCAGTTGTTTTAGAAGAATTTAACGAGTCCCGAAGCCCAAGAAAATTAGTGAAGTAAAGTCCACAAATTGGGCAAAGACATTTGGGGGTTGGAAACATACATGAGAACATTGTCAGCAAACAAGGCACATTTGTGGTCTCGGCGGCCGCAGCAGCAATATTTCCCTTAAATATATAAAGAATAGGTGAGCACACAATAAAATCACATCAATCACATCCTTGGCAAGGAATTATCCCAATTAGATTTTACTGCAGATATCAATGCTAAAGTTCGACGGATCTGGTAAAGTGTTTGACCTCCTCGAATAAACCCTGATTGGTCATCATGAATGTAGTTTGCCAAAAACATATTGAGGCACAAGGCCAAAACCTTACTAAGGATCTTTAGGTCGCAATTAATTGAGAGATAGGTCAGTAGTTAGGAACAGTAGTGGTATCTTTATTAGGCTTGGGAATTACACTAATATATCCTTTATTCTCATTGTATGGTACTACACCCCCATCCCGTAGGTGACTGAAATAAAGAGCTATATGTGGGACCAAGAGATCTGAAGGTTTTATAATAAGCGTGAGGAAGACCATCAGGTCTCGGTTATTTATGGGGAGCTAAAGTTTTAACAGCTTTCTGGATTTCCTCACAGGTGATAGTTTCATCCAAAAGGTCTCTATGGGCCTCCTGGAGAGATGGCAGAGTCAAAGATGTCAGATAATGATTAATAGCCGGGGAGGCATTGTCTCGGGGTTGACGATAGAGGTCAATATAAAAAGAATGAAATTCTTGTAGAATTTTACCAGGGTCCTGGGACATATTACCAGTCGATAATCTAATTTTAGGGAGAGCTATATAAGAGTGTCTGGGAGATAATTTACTTGCTAACAGGGATCCCGGCCTATCACGCCACAAAAAGAACAATTTGTGATTAGCCCACCGTAACTGCTGTAGTATCTGTAGTAGTGAGGCATAAATTAAGTTCCATGTGGGCCTGATCGAGTTCAGCTTATAAATCAGGGTCGGGGGTCCGTTTATGTTGGGCAGCAAGAACGCTATAATCTTTGGATTTATCCGAGATCAATTTATCACGAGCCTTCTTGATTCGGGAGGATAGCTGAATAAGGAAGCCCCAACCGAGGCCTTATGAGCCATCCAATTTATAGCAGGATTCGTGTCCTCTGCTTTTATTAGTATCAAAATAGAATTTCAGATGAGCTGAAATATCAAGACAATAAGATTCATTACTCAAGAGAGATTCATTAAGACACCAATGAGGGTTTGCCGTCTTAGTTGTCAAGGAAGAAAGCGTTAAGAGGACAGAGATGTAGAGACAATCTTAGCAGTAACTAATTTAGGTAGTAGTCTCGAGAGGAGGAATATATGTGGTAATAACAATTATGAGCTCTGGAGAAATTAGAATAGTCTCGGGAGGATGGGTTAGTTTCCCTCCAGGGGTCGACCATAACAAAACAGTAGCTGGGCAAACTTGCGGCTCTGCCCAGAAGGGGACCTAAACATGGCAGTACCTATCCAAAATCTGGTCCAATGCTAAGTTAGAATCTCCAGTTAATACAACATCGCCCTCAATATCCGGAGCCGAAGAGCAGATTAGGGATTGAAAAAACCCCACCTTATTAGTATTCAGTGCATAATAAACCAGAAAGGACCACGTTTTCTCCCAAATGCCCTTTCACCAAAAGATAGCGTCCCTCCCGATCTTTAATTACCTTAGACTCAATAAAAGATAACCACCGGGACAGACAAAGCTCAACCCCCCCTCTTCCCCTCCGAAGCATTAGCAAAATAGCATACAGGATAGTCTTTATGCACATATCGTGGGATAAAAGAAGGGGGAAAGTGCGTCTCCTGAAGTGCCACAACGTCAACTTCTAAGGAGCGATAATGATGGAAGGCTTTAATATGTTTAGAAGGAGAGCCAAATCCCTGGACATTATGAGAAAGCAATCGAATGACACCTTTATCAGACCGTCGTGAAGACATAACTAGCCACAAAATGCCGATAAACAGATAAGCTCGCCCATTCCACAACGTAGCAAAAATCTTGAGTATCCAATGGAGAAGATGGCCAACCCTTATGAGAAAGGAAAGAAAAGAGTTAGAAGAAGTTAGAGAAGAAAGACACTTGGGCTACCTATAATCCAGTGTCAAATTGAAAATTACAATGCAGAAAACATTAATCAATAGCTTTCAAAAAACAGAGAGCAACAGGGACATAAAAACCTCAATTAATCAATTATTAATGGACAACTTGTTTGAAGTGTGGTGGGGGGAGAAAATCCCACTGGGTAAGTAACTAAAATTAAAAAAATGAGGGAGAAAAAAAAAAGGAACACACCCCCCAAATGAGCGAACAGTGGTAGCTTATGTTCCAGTAGAGAACCACAGAGAATCTACCACATGGCAAGGCACGTCAAGGAAGAATTCTCAAGTAGCTCAACGAGATGGTCTCATCTTCTTTGATGGTGAGGCAGTCCAGAGTGGCGAAAGCAGCTGAGGCAGAACGTTGGATCTTGATTGGGTGTGAGGAAGGACTATGGGAAATGAAGCCCAGTTGGAGCAAAATCTTTTCTCCTTGGAACGTGGAAAAAGTGTAGGGTTTACCGTTGTAGGTAAATTGAAGCCAAAATGGATAAGCCCAACGATAGTGAATGTCCCGCTGTACCAAGGAGGAAAGTAGTGGTTTTAAGGATCTTTTCTGGATGGTAGTTGGAGAGATATCTGCAAAAATTTGAGTTTTGTACCCAGCAAGTTCCATATCTGGATTTTCTCTAGCATATTTCTTGACCGCTTCCTTAAAAAAAAAAAAGTGTGGTTTGACGATAACGTCTCTAGGAGGCCCCTTCGGTCTGGGGGGAATCAGGGCCCTGTGGATGTGGTCAATTTCCATGTGGAAATCATCTATTTCTGGCACTGCAGATCGCAAAGGAGACTGAGTAAGGGTGGTAAGATCTTTCACCGATTCCTGGAGTCCCTGAATACGAAAATTGTAGCATCAGGTACGATTTTCCAGATCATCTATTTTAGTGTGAGCTTCTTCCAGTCGGTCCTGTAGCTCAACAATCATGTTAGAATTTTATGACACATTATGGATGGTTGCGTCCACTTTAGATTCAATACTATCCAAACGTTGGCTCAATTCCTGGAAGTCCTGCTTTAAATCCGCCGCTAATTTAGTAGTAGCCTTATCCAATTCCCATTGTAACAGATCGGCAGAATGGGCAATAAGGACTGTTTCCCCCGAATACTGCGGTGGGATAGGCGGGAGCTATCCAGATCAGGGTCCACACCACTATTTTGACTGAGGAAAATATCAGCCATTTCCTTATCCAAGGCAGAGGAGGTGTGGGAATCATGGCCTAGGGAGCAGGCGGAAGCCTGTGATGGAGAGGCTGCAGGACTAGAGGAGGGATTGCAGAAGATCACTCACCCCCTTAGTAGAAGCTGTAGTGCTCAGAACGTGGTCTCCAGTGCAGGAGGTGCCTGCCTTGGTCCTTTGTGGAAGAGGCTTACCTTGTAGGGAAGAGCCGCAAGGACCTGAGCCGGCCGCCATCTTGCCCCCCCTGCCCACCACGGGAATCGGATTCTGTGAGCCACATCGGCTCTTTCCAGCTACACAGCTTGGCATGTGGGAGAACTCTGTATTGCCCGCAGCTGACCGGAGCTTGTGCAGAGCCCGGGCGAGGTCTGGTGCCCGCTATAGAGCGCTGGATGTGCGGAGTGGATCACCGGGACATCTGCTTTGGCCACCTGTGCATGCACACCTCCCAGCTAGATAAATTAATGTGTTGTTTGTGTATAGTGGAATACGCTCCCCTATAGTGCCATTGGTGAGACCTTGTATGTTGGGAGAAGTTTGAATGAGGATAGCCAAAGGCTCAATAGCTAAGGCATATAAAACAATGGGCATCCCTGATATGTACCACAGGGCATTGGGAAGGGTGAAGAAATTTGGGCATTCATTAAAACCCTGGTCACTGAATCAGTATAGAGAAGGTGGATCTAGGCTATAATTTGGGGGGCCAAAGCCATACAGCTGTAAAATATGATTAAGATAGGACCACTTAATACTATCAAAGGCCATACAATACTCCAATGAGACAATTACACGTGGGCGGGAGTGACCATGGGGGCATTGTAAATTCTGAAAAAGTCTTTGTTCATTCTAGTAGACCTCCCGGGGAAAAAGCCACCCTGGTCACTTACCCCCAGATGTGCAATCACTCCAAACGGTAGGCCAGGACCTTCACCAGTATTTTGACGTCCACGTTAAGTAGGAAAATGGGTCTATAGGAGTCATATCTAATTGGATCTTAATGGGGTTTTAAAATTAGGATGATAAGTGCCACTGTTATATTCCCTCCTCTAGAGGAGCAGTAGAGGTTCTAAGAAGGTAGGGGATCAACAGGTGTTTAAATATAGCATACCATTTAGCTGGGAAACCATCCAAACTAGTAGTTTTATGGGCTGGAAGCTGCAAAATAGCTAAATCAATCTCAGTACAGATAGAGGCATCCGACTCGCAACTTCGCTGAGGAGACAAGAAGGGGAGGGACACATTCCTCGGGTAAGTAGACAGCTGGTCTTCAGTATTTTGCATGGTCGAGATATACAAATTAGAATAAAAGGAGAGAAAAGCATCCAGAATCCCCATGAGGAGAGGCACTAACAGAGTCTATAGAGGTCTGAATATGGGGGATTGAAGTTGGGGTGTCTTGGTACGCTAATAGGCGGCCGACTTTATTGTCATGCTCAAAGACTTTTTAGGTAGTAAATAACATGTTTTTCTTAGTGAGGTCCTATAGTTGGAGTTTTATGCTCTGCATTGTTGAAGCCAAACAGCATGATTATAAGGCGAGGGGTCATCCACTTAGCTTGCAGCATAGCCGACTCAGTGTGTATTTGGACATTTTTGTGCAAAACACCAGTAATGGACATAAAGGTGTTCCAGGACAACAATTTCAAAGGAGATGACATGACAAAGTGTATAGTGCAACAAAATAGCAAATATTCTCAAGACACCATACATAAGCCATCCTAGTGAAGGAGGGTGTGAGAAAAGTACAATAGAGAGCATGAGAGACAAATGCCATAACAAATTCAAACTCCAACAGCAAAACCCCAACCCCACCTACCCTGCTTATCCATCCCGCTCATCCATCCCGCTCATCCATCCCAATCACAGAGAGCCTGCTACCCAAAAAACAGCAAAGAGAGAGAAAAAAAAATCCTCCAGTGGTAACACCACCAATAGGTAGGGAGGTGTGTAGAAAGCAGAAAGGTTTAACCCAGTCTCCTCAGATGATGAATAGCAGGGTGAGATAAATGTTTTAAGTAGAAGTCCAGTGACTCTGAAGCAGTGATCTTGCAGGTTATGCAAAGAAATGCAGTCAGATAAGGGAGAGACACAAAATGAAGCTATAAGTAAGACTCTCAACTGTCCCATAGATCAGCTGCATTGTGTTCCAACCAGAAAAAGGCTAATATCACTAAGAAGGGTTGGAAGAGCCAGGGGGATCACGCAGGTCATAGCTTAAGGGGCTTAGAGATTCAACTGAGTCAAAACAGTTAGGCCCAAATAAATCAAAGTAAGGCATCACTGGCGATGCTCTCATGGTGGAGGCCCATAGGTGTCATTCAACCAGGCCGTGGCTTCCCTGGGAGAAGTAAAGAAATATGCTTTACCTGCCAAAGCAACTTTCAGTTTGGCTGGGTACAATGTGGTGTATTGTAGGCCCTGGGTTCATAGACGTGCCTTAACATCTTGAAAGGACACATGCCGCTTTTGAACTTCCACTGAGAAGTCAGTGTAGATGATATTAAATTGCCGTTATACCAGAGCTCCCCAGCTGTCCTGGCAATTCTAAAGATAGTGACCTTGTCTTGAAAATTAAGAATATGTGCAATCAGAGGTCGTGGAGGGGCTCCCAGTGGTAACGGGGGTGGTGGAGTGCGTTTGTGTTCTCTCAATGGCAAAAGTGGATGGTAGAGAGTCAGCTCCCAGATCATCCCTCAGCCACATAGCCAGGACGCATTCACGTGTCCCACTTAACTTACAGCCTCAATAGCTGCAGATCATAGAAAGCTTTAATCCCGACTTGTGAAGATTAAACAGATGAACATCAGATAAGTAAAAAATCATGGTGTGTATAGCTACAGCAAGATACAGTACATATGGAGAATGAAAATGGAGACTGAGCATGAAGAAGGAGGGGCTAACTACATAAAACATGCCCTAGTTACAGAGTGAGGTAGGGACAAAATTATTTAATGGTAAACACACAGACAATGCATGTACAACATGATATTCCCCTAGAAACTACATTTGGCCCTGTCACAAAACATCTCTGAAACCCCCATTACATAGATCATTCTGATATTTTTATAACTTTGCAAGATAAACCATTCAAAAGTGTAGAACACAAAACCATGAACACAGAAGGGAAACTAAAATAGTTGCATAGTCAGGCAGAAAAGAGACCAGTCCATCTAGTTCAACCAATAGAAAAAAAACAAACTAATAGAAAACCTCTACATATACTATTAATGCTATACCCACAGTTGATCCAGAGAAAAGAAAAAAAAGAGTCTTATAAAGCAGGGTCCAATTTGCTCCAGCAGGGTAAAAAAATGTTCCTAATCCCCGCAAGGTGATCGGATTCCCTGGATCAGCAATCCCTGGTGTTATTATATATAATTACTAATAAATTATAATTTGTTCATTAAGGAATGCATCCAGCTCTTTTTTAACCACTTCAATGCCGGACACTTTCACCCCCTTCCTACCCAGTCCAATTTTCAGCTTTCAGTGCTCTCACACTTTGAATGGCAATTGTTCAGTCATGCAACGCTGTATATGAAATTTTTATACATTTTTTGTGACAGAACTGAGTTTTTAATTTTTGCTATATAAGCAAAAAAATTCCAAAAATAATAATACCGTATTTTTCGCTTCATAAGACGCACCTGACCATAAGACGCACCCTAGGTTTTAGAGGCAGAAAACAGGAAAAAAAAATTCTGAACTAATGGACTGCAGACATAGTAGAGGAGATGACCAGAGACTGCGGACAGTACAGGGATGACCAGAGACTGCGGACAGCACAGGGATGACCAGAGACTGCGGACAGCACAGGGATGACCAGAGACTGCGGAGAGTACAGGGGATGACCAGAGACTGTGGACAGTACAGGGATGACCAGAGACTGCGGACAGTACAGGGATGATCAGAGACTGCGGACAGTACAGGGATGATCAGAGACTGCGGACAGTACAGGGATGACCAGAGACTGTGGACAGTACAGGGATGACCAGAGACTGCGGACAGTACAGGAGATGACTGCTGACCTTTGGGGAGGGAGGGGGAGCGGGTACCTGAATTTGACAGGTACCCGCTCTTCCGCAGAGTTTTTTTTTTTTATCTTACCTGTTCCTCTATCCAGCCGCGCGCTGTCTTCCCGGCTTCTGTAGTGTGGGCGCTCTTCGGACAGCCGGATGCCCAGTGCGCATGCGCGAGAAGCGCTGCGCTTTGTGATTGGTCCGGCGGCTTCTGGGATCTGTCATGTGTCCCAGGTACCGCCTTACCATTCACAAAGAGCACTGCTTCTTCCGCATGCGCACTTGGGACCCGGCTGTCACGCACACTACAGAAGCCGGGAAGACAGCGCGCCGCTGGATAGAGGGACAGGTAAGGTCCCACTGCAGAGCTGAGCGGCCGGCCCGGTATTCTGACACGGCGGCGGTGGAAATACCAGACCGGCCGCTCTATATTCGCTCCATAAGACGCACTGATATTTTCCCCCCTTTTTTGGGGGAAAAAAAGTGCGTCTTATGGAGCGAAAAATACGGTAATCTTTCTTCATAACTATAGGCCAACAAGTATTCTGCTACCTTTCTTTGGTAAAAGATAACCCAAATCAGTATATATTATTTAGTCTGTGTTAAAGGTATAGAGTCTACAAAGTATGATATATATATATTTGAAAATTGATCAGTCCTGGTGTATTGACTGCCTCATTTCATGAAGTCCTAAAATGCCAGGACAGTACAAATAATCCCCAAGTGGCCCCTTTTTAGAAAGTAGACAGGCCAAGGTATTTAGTAAGAGGCATGATGAGCTTTTTTTGAAGTTGTAATTTTTTTGGCACAATTTTTGGTAAAATGAATAAATTAAATGTACTTTTCACAAAGTGTCATTTTAACAAGTTATTTCTCACTCACAGCATAGGCATACTTATAATTACATCCTAAAATGCATTCTGCTATGTTTCCTGAGTATGTGGATACCACAGTCTAGATGCATGGAGGAACCCAAAATCCAAGGAGCACCTTTGGTCTTTCAAGAAGCATAAATTACGCATCTAATTTCCTGACTACCAAACACATGTGTGAGCACCAGAACAGTAGAAACACCTACAAAATGACACAATTTTGGAAAGCAAACACTCAAAGGTATTTTCTGAAAGTCATTGAGTCTTGAAAATATTTTTTGCCAAAAGTTTTTGGAAAATTCAGGAAAAAATAAACTTTTTTTTTTTAATTCAAAGTTTTAGTTTATTAAGATATTTCTAACACACATCATATTTATACTTAGAATTAAACCCCAAAACACATTCTGTTACTCTTCCCATATATGGCGATACCAAGTGTGAGACTTTTTCACAGCCTAGCCACATAGAGGGGCCCAAAATCCATAAAAGTACCTTAAAGCATTCAAGGGGCATAAATTACGCATCTAATTTCCTGACTACCAATCACATTCTTTGGAGGCCCTGGAGCACCAGGGCAGTAGAAACATCCACAAAATGACCACATTTTGGAAAGCATATATACTGGTACTAGTGAAAATACTACTGATACGTTAACCGATACTTTGCGGTAATGGGCACAAATTGCACCGCAAAGATTAGCTTGCGATTTGAGCAGGAATGCAATTCCTGTCCAAATCACATACAGTTTCCACTTTTCCTGTGTGAACCCAGGCTTGTCATAGCCCGAGTTCATACATGAGCGGTGCAGGAAACCTCCCTACAGGCATCTCATGCTGAGGGTCAGTGGTAGGAGAGGAGAGAAAGCAGCGGGTAATTGAAATCAAATTCAAATCGCATCACAAAGTATCGGTACTCAGTGTTGGTAAGTAGTTGACTGAAAGTATCGGTACTTGTACTTGCCGATAAAAAAAAAAACGGTATTGGTGCCTCCTTAATTTTAATGGTCTCCTCTATATGAGTGGTCAGGGAATATAGCTTAGTGTAGCCTTACCTAAGGCAGTCCTAGTTCCTATAAGCCAAACAGGCGTAGTCTACTGGTATATAGATGCCCCCAGGAATGTCAAGTTCACTGTCCTGAAAGTACAGAAGGCTAAAGAAAGGAAGAACAAAAGAGTCTCTGTGGTTCCAGGGGTGCAGTTGCCTGCAGTGAATGGCTGGGACTAGTGTCTCACAGGAACATAGTTCAGGCCACGGGCAAAGACATGGTCAGCACACAGGCAAATGAATGGTCCAGGCAACAGGCAGATACGTAAAAAAAAAAAGGCCAAGGTCAGTACAGGCGGCCGGCAGATGGAATACTGCACTAGTGTGGCGGTGATCAGGAATATTGTTGCAGGGAAAAAAATGATCGATGTGGCAGTGATCAGGGACACTGTGAGTGGGTGGCGATAACTGGGTATACTTTCTGGTCCGGTGGTGATTAGGGACACTGACTGGCAGCACTGGTCTGGTGAGATTGTACTGCTGTGACACTGATCAGAGATAATGGCTGGCGGCTTTCATATACAGTGATAGCAGAGAATTCTGCTAGCCATTGTACATGATCACTGCCACAGCTGTACTAAGCCACCATAGTGACACTGCACTTGATCTTGTGAAAGTATGTAAAAAAACCATATATATATATATATATACAGTGGGGCAAAAAAGTATTTAGTCAGCCACCAATTGTGCAAGTTCTCCCACTTAAAAAGATGAGAGAGGCCTGTAAATGGCATCATAGGTAGACCTCAACTATGAAAGACAAAATGAGAAAAAAAATCCAGACAATCACATTGGCTGATTTGGAAAGAATTTATTTGCAAATTATGGTGGAAAATAAGTATTTGGTCAATATCAAAAGTTCATCTCAATACTTTGTTATATATCCTTTGTTGGCAATGACAGAGGTCAAACGTTTCCTGAAAGTCTTCACAAGGTTGGCACACACTGTTGCTGGTATGTTGGCCCATTCCTCCATGCAGATCTCTAGAGCAGTGATGTTCTGGGGCTGTCACTGGGCAACACGGACTTTCAACTCCCTCCAAAGGTTTTCTATGGGGTTGAGATCTGGAGACTGGCTAGGCCACTCCAGGACCTTGAAATGCTTCTTACGAAGCCACTCCTTCGTTCCCCGGCGGTATGTTTGGGATCATTGTCATGTTGGAAGACCCAGCCACGTTTCACCTTCAATGCCCTTGCTGATGGAAAGAGGTTTGCACTCAAAATCTCATGATACATGGTCCCATTCATTCTGTCCTGTACATGGATCAGTCGTCCTGGTCCCTTTGCGGAGAAACAGCCCCAAAGCATGATGTTGCCACCCCCATGCTTCACAGTAGGTATGGTGTTCTTTGGATGCAACTCAGCATTCTCTCTCCTCCAAACACGACGAGTTGTGTTTCTACCAAACAGTTCTATTTTGGTTTCATCTGACCATATGACATTCTCCCAATCCTCTTCTGGATCATCCAAATGCTCTCTAGCAAACTTCAGACGGGCCCGGACATGTACTGGCTTAAGCAGGGGGGCACATCTGGCATTGCAGGATCTGAGTACCTGGCGGCGTAGTGTGTTACTGATGGTAGCCTTTGTTACGTTGGTCCCAGCTCTCTGCAGGTCATTCACTAGGTCCCCCCGTGTGGTCCTGGGATTTTTGCTCACCGTTCTTGTGATCATCTTGCGTGGAGCCCCAGATCGAGGGAGATTATCAGTGGTCTTGTTTGTCTTCCATTTTATAATTATTGCTCCCACAGGAGATTTGTTCACACCAAGCTGCTTGCCTATTGCAGATTCAGTCTTCCCAGCCTGGTGCAGGTCTACAATTTTGTTTCTGGTGTCCTTCGACAGCTCTTTGGTCTTCACCATAGTGGAGTTTGGAGTATGACTGTTTGATGTTGTGGACAGGTGTCTTTTATACTGATAACAAGTTCAAACAGGTGCCATTGATACATGTAATGAGTGCAGGACAGAGGAGCCTCTTACAGAAGAAGGTACAGGTCTGTCATATATATATATATATATATGCACTGTATATGCTGTACAGGTGCATCACAATAAATTAGAATATCATCAAACAGTTAATTTAATTCAGTAATTCCATTCATAAAGTGGAACTCATATAGGTTCACTACACACAGAGTGCTATATTTTAAGCATTTTTTTTCCTTTAATTTTGATGATTATGGCTTACAGCTAGTGAAAATTTTGAGAAAAAGTTCAATATTGTAGACTCATGGGCCCTGATTTACTAAGAATTGAGTCTGCCAGCAGACGCTGAACCTTCAGGCAGACTCAATTCAATCAAGACCTGCCAGTCTTCAGAAAAGTGCCCAGCAAGCTGATTAAAAAGAGTCTTTCTAGACTCTTTCCTGTTCATAAATACGAAATGACATTGGGCACATTTCTAGATGCAATGCTCGCTAGATGGCGCACAACCACGGGCTTTGTCCCATTGGCGTTTATCTGTTTGCATATGAGAATACTTATAATTTAAAATAAAAAGCACACCTACATTATAATTATTTTTTTTTTGCTGTTTCTCCAAAAATGATTGGCCAACTAATGCATTTCTTAATGAATGTCATACATTTTATTTTCAAATGTCAAACATTTCACACTTATATCTCAAATAATTTGAATGTCTAGTTCTAATTTCCCAATATAATTATATATCTTCATTTTCTTTAATTATGTAACTATTCTACATTCCAGCTCAAACTCTGTCTCCTACAGTGGCTTAGTGGTTAGAACTCAGAACTTACAGCACTTTGGTCATGGGTTCTAATCCCAGTCAGGGCCGCACCTGTCTGGAGTTTGCAAGCTTTCTCTGTACGGGTGTGTATCAGCCAACACTCCAAAGACATGCTGTTCGGTTAATTGGGCCTAGTATATGTCTGAGTTTCTGGCCTTAGATTGTAAGCTTCTTGACATTTGTGAATGCCCCAAATTTGGAGATCAATTTCCAATGTTCTGTCAGTGCCAGGAATATTGATCAATCAATTAAGATTTTGGCTACTGACTAGTGGAGAAAGTGAAAGTGGAAAGGGAGTGAATCTTACCTGTGTCCTGTTCTTCTGACCAGTTTGAAACTTTCAATTTTCCTTCTGTTTATATTTCATAGCAACTTTGTTTCTATTTTCTTAGGCTACGCTCACACTAGCTTTGTCAGCAGGCATCAGACAGGTGTTTGGGAAGCCTATGAAAATTCTGCACATGGCAGCACACAGTGCTGTTCACACTGAAGCGTTAGTGTTGCGTCACGGCAAAACTGGCACCTCATGTCCAGTCAGGAGGAGAAAGCCTCCCGTTCAAGTCTATGGTGCTGCTTCTCAAACACCAGGCAGGCGTTTGCGATGTGGTTGTGAGGCGTTTGCGTAGCGTTAATACCATTTAACTTCATTATAGGCGTTAGTCGTGCAGTTTTAACGCTTGGCAAACGCCTCAAAACCGCGCATAGGGTGTTTGGGGAGCGTTTGAGGAGCGTTAAAAACGCTTCCCAAATGCCTGTCAAACGCTATAGGGTCATTTGGCAAGAGTTAGAAATAAAGTCAAGTGTGAACGAGCCCTTATACTTTTCTCCTTATACAACTTGACCCCCCTGTCATCACCTATTCCATCTGCAAATCTATGTATCACCGCCCCACTCTTTTTATTTAACTATTTATTTACTGATCAAGTTAATGTGTCTCATTTCCTATCACCTCCAGCTCAGATCTCGCATTATTATAAGATTCCTAATTGTATCTCAACACTAGTCTGAATGAATTCACAATTCCTGGTCAGTCCCGTTCCCTTACCTAAAATAACCTTTAGGGTCAGTTCACACTACGTTTCAGTTGCTTTTTCTGCATCCAAAACGCACAGAAGGTTATATGGTTGTTAATGTCCTAGTTCACATCTGCGCTTGAAGTTCCAGTGCGTTGCAGGTGCTGCCAAAAAAGTCGAACAGGCTGCATTGTTTATGCATAGAACTATACTGGAACATGGTAAAACACCCTGGAACACACTAAAATGCACATGTCCAATTAAATTGAAGAAAAAGAGAGAGAAAATTAACTGGAATGCATAAAAAATTCACTGGAACACCTCAAAAATGCATCCAAAATGCACTGGAACATGCTAAACATGCATCAAAAAAGTGCATGCAAAAATGCATCTGGAACACATCTAGACTGTGTTTCTATAGTGTGGACAGGCTCTTAGGACTTGTTCACACCATTTGTGGTGCAGAAACGCATGCAAGAGCACCCATTTTCCTGCACAGCAAAGAAATGCAATGCCCTTTGCAGATGTGCGCAGGTATCATGATGAAAACTTAATTGCACCTCCACATGTCTAATAAACACAGGCGCATTCACAGCCACCAAAATGCATGTCACCACACTACTGTGCGGTTAGGTGCAACACACTTTTACAATAATATGCCTGCAGTATTTTTGCATGTTCCCACATGTTAGGCAACCCATTGAGATTATTGAGCTGAGGAAAAAAAAAAGTCCAAAATGCCCCATTCACACAGGTCCTCTGGCCTGTACAGCATGAATGAGTGGGTTGTTTGTGTGGCTGGAGCCACCTGTTACACTATAGGGACACAGCAGCTGTATGAACACAGGTTTTAATCTGACAGGTGTGCAGGCGTGGGGAAGTGGCCCTGAATGCTCACTGTCTGTGTTCAGAGCTGTACACCTGCACCCATATGCTTGTCAAATTAGGACCTGCAGCATTTCCATAGTTTAACATAGTTTAACATAGGTTGCCTGCAAACGGCGACAGCCACAAAAACAAACCACTGATTCACACTCTACAGGCCACAGCACCCATGTGAATGAGCCCCAAGACCTCAATTACACACACAGCTTTATTTATTAACTCAGTACACTTTTATCATTCAGATTTAACAGGAATTTGGTTGGGATTGTGTCCATTAATAATGTTTGTAGTGTATTTTTTACCATAAATATAATTTAGATATTTTCTCTGGTGGTGGGAGGCTGTCAGGTATGCTGTACGGGGCCCTGTGATATCTAACAGTGGCCCTGGGTGTATGCTTGTGTCTGTGCCACCTGTATAGTTAGGAAGAACAATAACTTCTTCTATGGAATACCTTGAACCTCCTATGTACCTCAATGTATCTAGGAATCAATCATGTTTTCAACTGAAAATACAACAATTATTAGTAATGTTTTCCCTGCAAATGAGGATCAGCTCCTCGGTCGAGAACAGCCATCTTGCCATGTCCAGATGTGGTCTGGAATTCCACAAAAGAACAATTCACAAAGCCAAAAAATAGATTTGCAAATTACCACTAAACTCTCCTAACTACACTCTCATCCACTATCACTCCCCACTACCACTTCCGGGTGCGCGCGAACGTCCTTCCGCAAACGTGATGATGTATTTCCGGTATGACAGCTGTTCTAGTGCCTCCTCCAACAGCCATCTTGGCATTTATTTTACACCATAGCATTTTTCCACGCTGCTCCATTGTGTATATGAAATTCACGAATATATGTTTGCAGCTCTATTGTGTATTTGGCATTGTCGAAAATATGTTTGCAGTTCTATTGTGTATTTGGCATTGGTGAATATATGTTTGCCGATAAAGGCCAAAGTCAACATAAATTGTGGGCCTAATTTATTACTGTTAAGAGGATTGTAGAAAAAGAATAGCTGCACATGGAACACTACCTATTCATTGGTACATAACATGGTCTTGTGCAATAGGGGGCTTTTGGTTTGTTAGTTTGGACATACTTGCATATGTGCGCTCAAACAAGCTAGATTTGGGCATATTATATAGCTCACAAAATATAAGTGTTAGCGGTGCTGGTATATTGAACATGAAATTACCCCCCCCAAAAATACATAGTCCAAACATTTATTGATCAAATATATATTCCACATTTATTTGGACAGCAGCAACAAGTAGGCACAGTCAACTTCTTGGTGGGAAAAAAGAAAAGCAGGATTGATGTTGCTAAAATAGAATGGTCCTGCTCATAAGAGCTTACAATCTAAAGATTATACTTCTAATGAACTGTGCTTTCACAGGTTACAGCAGGAAACAAACGGTTAATATGAATCAAACAACATTTTCAGGGCCATAAAATTAACACACATCATCACTTAGTAAGATTATCTATCCACAAAACAGGCTGCAGATCAAAATATCAATAAAAAAATACGGAAAGTATCAAATACCAAATGACTCCTACCTCCCCAAATCTCCCACACATACATTTCTCATCAGGTTTGTCCTAAAACTGCATTTCAGTTTAAATAAGCAAACTATAGCCAAGTGCAGATTTGGAAGAGCAGAGCAATTGGCATGTGTTAGGATTACAATGCAAAGATAATAAACACACAATCATTATACAATAATACACAAACACACTTTAGAAGGAAAAAAATGCAAAACATTTACAGCCCACATAAAAACACAGCCTGAATGGGGTCTGGGGCAATTCAGCACAATATCTCTTCCTCCCCAAACCTCCACAAGCACTGACTTGCTGAATATAACCTGGCCTAGTAACAGGAAAATCACCCACTACTGCAGGTATTTATAAAACATAGGTTGCATTTGGAGCATGCCAAACTAGGCCCCACCCCCAATGAAGTCCACACCCACCACTGTCATTCATTTGGTCAGAGAAAGTGTTTGCACCTGATTATTCCTCTTCCCACCTGCTTTAACCCTTGGTATACAGGCCCCACTAATCAGAGTCAGAAAGAAATCCACAGTGAAGTGTACCTGTGCAGCATACAACAGAAAATTGAACAGGGATATGAAAGGGAACCCCATGGCAACATTTATTGGCACTATGGGCACAATTCACTCCAAATTATCTCATGAGTTAAGGCAGTCACATGACCACATCTCGCATGCAATACTGAAAATGTCAATTCACTTTTGCTAGTATGCGGGATTTCCCATAAATCAGAAAAACTCACCGGAAATCAAACATAAAAAGACCTTACACCTCGTCACATCAAAGCCGATTTAGAAATCATGCGACTTATAGTGAAGTTGCCGATGTCCTTGCGATTTACAAGACATCTGACACAGATATCTGTGAAAATCGCCACAAAAGTAGTACATGTACTACTTTAGAAATCAGTGTTGGAAACGCACCCATGTGACCGCTCTAATAGCGGACAATAGGGTGCGACTTGGCATACGATTTGCAAGTCGCATGTCATACAAATCAATGTGACCGCTGTTAGAGCTTTCATATTGGTGTGGTTCAAACTTGGTCGGAGCCACAACCATTTATAAAGTAATGAATACGCTACTTTTCAGGCGATTTGCAGAAAGATCTGTGTCAGATGTCTTGCAAATCGCACTTTAAATCAGCATGTCCCCCGACTTTGAAATCATGCGACTTCACTGTAAGTCACTTGATGTGACTGTAGTGTAAGTCGCACCACTTCAAAATCCGCTTTGATGTGACCGGGGTGGCCCCAGTCACAAATCGGGTGTGATTTGGCATGCGATTTGCATGACAGGCGACTTGCAAATTGTAGGCCAAGTCGCACCCTATTGTCCACTATAGGATCCGTTCACATCCAATCTGATTTTGAAATCATGCGACTTCACTGTAAGTTGCCCGATTTCTAAATCGGATTAGATGTGACTGTGGTGTTAGCCCCCGGTCACATCGGGTGCAATTTGGCATGCGATTTGCAAGTCGCATGGTATGCAAATTACATGCCAAGTTGCATATAGGATGCACGATTTCAGGTGTGATTTGGGAATTGAAATCATACCTGATATTGGATCTAATGAATGTGAATGTGAGTGTCTTAACACTTGATTTGCTGCAGCACAATTTCAAAAGTAGTTCTTGTCTAACTTTCTGCATTTTGTAGTGATTTCGCATATAGACTACAATAGAAATCGCAATGCAAAACACAATTCAAAACGCAATAACTTGTTGGTAAATCTACAGAAAACACAGTGAAATTGTCTACAAAAAGCACAATTTTATATCGCATCTAGTGTGAACCAAGCAGGCAATTCAACAAAGGAAATACATCTTTGAAGGCATGCGGTATCTGCATGCTCGGATAAGGGTCTGTTATGGATCTGGGGGGGGGGGGGGGGACTCCATGCCATTATTTAATTTTTTTTTAAATCCTTTTCTTTCTCTCACTCGCCCTTCTCTCTCTCTGTCTCTCGCTCGCTCTTCTCTCTCTCTCAGCTCTTGGCTTGAGAAACCCTTCCCAAAAGGGGGTGGAGTGCAAACCAGCATTATCAAATCAATCATTAGTCCAGGCCCTTATCTCTCCCCATCGTTTGACATTCATATAAGGTGCAGCTTTGAAGGTGTTTGAACAGACAAGGCCTCATTCTAATTCACATTCTAGGGATCATTTAGACAGAAAGCAAAGATGCTGCCAGCACATCTATGTTAGGGCAGCTGCCCAGGGAGAACATGCAACTTCATTGCCATGGTTGGGATTTAAACCGACGACCCTAGTGCTCTGAGGCAGCAGTGCTAACCACTTATCCACAGAGCTGTGACACCAACCCAGCCTGTATTTCTGTGGTGTGAATCAACCCTAAATCCCTGGGCAAGGTCATTGTAACTAGCAGATATCTCAAATGTGACACAAATGTTGTGCTATGTTGCCAATTCAGATGTATTTTGTTTCTATGTATCCCAATACAAAGGATTGCAATACTAATACAGGCGTACCTCGGTTTACGAACGCCTCGGTTAATGTAATTTTCTTCACTATAGTCACAAGGTTAGCTATCACTTTCCCCGGAGTTACAGGAAACTTTCTTTTAATAAACTAAAAGTAAACATTGTTTACTTTAGGGAAATAAAGAAAACTTTCTCTTTTAGCTGGGGGAAGTGACAACTGAATTTCTGAGCTATAGTGAAGAAAAAAAAAAAGGGCAGGATTACATTTAAAAACCAGCACCATAATAAATAAAAAAAAAAGGCGTGGGGTCCCCCCTCCCATCCATACCAAGCCCTTCCGGTCTGGTATGGATCTTGAGGGGAATCCCCACCCCAAAATAAAAAAAACAATGGTGTGGGGTCACCCCCCAAAATCCATACCGGACCCTTATCCGAGCATGCGGCCCGGCAGGTCAGGAAAGGGGGAGACGAACGAACGCCCCCTCCTGAACCATACCAGACCACATGCCCTCAATATGGGGTGGTGCTTTGGGGCAGGGGGTCTCCCCCCCAAAGCATCTTGTCCCCATGTTGATGGGGACAAGAGCCTCTTCGCCACAGCCCTGGCCGGTGGTTGTGGGGGTCTGCGGGCTTGGAGCTTATCAGAATCTGGAAGCCCCCAGATCCCGCCCCCCATGTGAATGAGTATGGGGTACATGGTACTGCTACTCATTCACAAAAAACAATAAGTTAATGTAAAAAAAGACAGGACACGGTCTTTGACAAGTCCTTTAATTAAAGAAAACTCTAAAAGAATGTCCCCCAAAGTAGATCCAACGTCAATCACAATGCAAGCTGCCAGCGATCCAAAAAAAGATAGAAAAAAAAAAAGGTTCTGTTCCCGACGATGGCATCCAGCCCTCTTCTGTGAGCTGGGTTGACCGCTCTTAAATATGTAAGGGGCGGGGCCACCCGGGGACATTATCCGAGTGACCCTACCCCATGTGACATCAATGGTGGGGTCACTCGGATAATGTCCCTGGGTGGCCCCGCCCCTTACATATTTAAGAGCTGTAAACCAAGCTCACAGCAGAGGGCTGTAGGCCATCTTCCAGAACAGAACTTTTTTTTTTCTTTTTTCGGGTCGCTAGCAGCTTACATCGTGATTGACGTTGGATCTACTTCGGGGGCATTCTTTTAGATTTTTCTTCTATTAAAAGGACTTGTCAAATACCATGTCCTGTCTTTTTTTACGCTACACTTTTTGTTTTTTGTGAATGAGTAGTGGTACCAAATATGTCAAAATATATATTATCTAGACCTTCGAAATATGTAAAACTATTACAGAAATAATTATAAAGGATAAGAAACAAAAACAGAATCAATCGAACTAAGGAAATCAAATTAAAATACATAAAGATATGCCTAGCTACAAATAGTGCTGTTTGTTAAACACAGTAGAAGTAATCGAGTGCTGACTTGCAGAGGACTCCACACAGAGATTTACTATTAAACCGCGTCTAAAAAGAAAGCGCCCACAGCAGACAGCTAAAATGTGTTCTGCACATGCTCATTTCTATCCCTGCATAGACGTTGGAAAAGCGTCTAGTTCTTGACTGTCATGATACTATTTTTTACCCATTGAAAATGTTTTTGGGAAATGTAAGATATTGTTTAAAGTGAAGTCCAGATATTTGGGAAAGCAAATTTCAATGTGAACATGTGTCTGCAGTAATTTTTCTTTGTGTTAGATGTGCTTCTAGGACGTCTGCTTTCTTAGACTGATTCCTAGATTGTGCCTAGTTAGTAAATTAGACTCTTTCTTTAGTAAATGTCTTTGCCCTCTAAAAGTAGACAGACTCTATTGAAAAGTAGACTTTATCTCACGGAAATATGTCTAGGCACATTAGTAAATCAGGGCCATGGTGTCACACACTAATCAGCCCATTAACATATAATACCTGTAAATGGTCTCTCAGTCTGGTTCAGTAGGTTACACCCTCCACAGGGAGGGTAAGTCACAAAAGGTCATTGCTAAAGAAGCTGGCTGTTTACAGAGTGCTGTATCCAAGCATATTAATGGAAAGTTGAGTGGAAGGAAAAAGTGTGGTAGAAAAAGGTGCACAAGCAACAGGGATAACCACAGCCTTGAGAGGATTGTGAAGCAAAGGCCGTTCAAAAATTTGGGGGAAATTCACAAGGAGTGGACTATGGCTGGTGCTTCAGTGCTTCAAGAGCCACCACACCCAGATGTATCCAGGACATGGGCTACAACTGTCGCATTCTTTGTGTCCAGACACTTCTGAACCAGAGACAACATCAGAAGAGTCTTACCTGGGCTAAGGAGAAAAAGGACTGGACTTGCTCGTGTGTCAAAAATCCTCTTTTCGGATGATAGCATATTTTGCATTTCAATTGGAAATCAAGGTCCCAGAGTCTGGAGGAAGAGTGAAGAGAGGCACAGAGTCTAAGTTATATGAGGTCCAGTGTGAAATGTCCGCAGTCAGTGATGATTTGCAGGTCCATGTCATCTCTTGGTGTTGGTCCACTGTGTTTTATTAAGTCCAAAGTCAGCGCAGCCCTCTACCAGCAAATTCTTCATACTTCCTTCTGCTAACCAGCTTTATGGAGGTGCTGATTTCCTTTTCCTGTAGGACTTGGCACCTGCCACACTGCCAAAAGTACCAATACCTGGTTTAATGATCATGGTATCACTGTGCTTGATTGGCCAGCAAACTCTCCTGACCTAAACCCCAAAGAGAATCTGGGGGCTATTGTCAAGAGGAAGATGAGAGACACCAGACCCAACAATGCAGACGAGCTGAAGGCCTCTATCAAAGCAACCTGAACTTCCATAACACTTTAGCAGTGCCACAGGCTGATTGCCTCCATACCACACCGCATTGATGCAGTAATTAATGTAAAAGGAGCCCCAACCAAGTATTGAGTGCATACTATACTGTACATTGACATACTTTTCAGTAATCCAACATTTATGTATTAAAAATCCTTTCTTTATTGGTCTTATGTGATATTCTAATTTTCTGAGATACTGAATCATGGATTTTCACTAGATTTAAGCCATAATCATCAAAATTAACAGAAAGAAATGCTTGAAATATATCACTTTATGTGCAATGAATCTATATAATATATGAGTTTCACTTTTTTAATTGAATATATATAGATATATATATATATAGTTTGTACAGTCAAGCATGGTGGTAGGAGTGTCGTGGTCTGGGGCTGCATGAGTGCTGCCGGCACTGGGGCGGGCATTGAGGGAACCATGAATGCCAACATGTACTGTGACATACTGAAGCAGAGCATGATCCCCTCCCTTCGGAGACTGGGCCACAGGGCAGTATTCCAACATGATAACAACCCCAAACACACCTCCAAGACAACCACTGCCTTGCTAAAGAAGCTGAGGGTAAAGGTGATGGACTGGCCAATCATGTTTCCAGACCTAAACCCTATTGAGCATCTGTGGAGCATCCTCAAATGGAAGGTGGAGGAGCGCAAGGTCTCTAACATCCTCCAGCTCAGTGATTTTGTCATGAAGGAGTGGAAGAGGACTCCAGTGGCCTGTAAAGCTCTGGTGAACTCCACGCCCAAGAGCAGTTAAGGTAGTGCTGGAAAATAATGGTGTCCACACAAAATATTGACACTTTGTGCCCAATTTGGACATTTTCATTTAGGGGTGTACTAACTTTTGTTGCCAGCGGTTTTGACATTAATGGCTGTGTGTTGAATTATTTTGAGGGGACAGCAAATTTACACTGTTATATAAGCTGTACATTCACTACTTTACATTGTAGCAAAGTGTCATTTTTTTAGTGTTGTCACATGAAAAGATACAATAAAATATTTACAAAAATGTGAGGGGTGTACTCACATCTGTGAAATACTGTGTGTATAAATATATATATATATATATATATATATATACAGGGCGACCAACAGGAGTCGGCTGGTGTTGAAAAAAACAGTACCCTGTAGATTTTCGACTTGAAATGTACTTATTTTTACAAAAACAGAGGTTAAGACATACCATTTGAGTAACTTATTCAGTTATGAAAAATAATGTAATTTAGATGACGACCATCTTCTTGAATGCAGCTTTCAATCTTTTGCTTGAAATTGTTAGATAGGAAAATTGGATGGGAGTTAGAGAGACATTCAATCTCACCTGTCCTTGTGTAGTGGTTTTATGGGTGCCACACCCCTATTTAATCAGAAAAAAGCAAAGACCATAACAGAGGAAAAACTAATGGGACTTTTAAAGGCACCATACCATATGAAAGTATAGAAATGCGCAACATGGAAACACTAGATAAAATGGAACATATATTATTATATTTTTATAAAAAAAAAAACCACAAGTGGTAAGAAAGACAACAGCCAAAATAGTCACATACATAATCATTAAACAAGTAAAATGAAAAATGTTTATCCATAAGATTGAATAAGGAACTGTAAAAAATCAATCAAGAAATCCAGTGGCAACAGCGAGCAAAAGACTCCGGCCCAGGACGCAAAAGCATCATGGGATGAAAAGATACAGGACGAGCACAGCCAGAGCCCCACAAAATGACCTCTATCAGGTCACTGGTGCGAATGTCTCTGACCAAACAATCAGAAACAGACTTCATGAGGGTGGCCTGAGGGCTTGACATCCTCTAGTGGTCCCTGTGCTCACTGTCCGGCACCATACAGCTCGATTGGCATTTTCCATTGAACACCAGAATTGGCAGGTCCGCCACTGGCGCCCTTTGCTTTTCACAGATGAGAGCAGGTTCACCCTTAGCACATGTGACAGATGTGACCTTTCACGTCTGTCACATGTGCTCAGGGTGCACCTGCTCTCATCTGTGAAAAGCACGGTGCCAGTGGCGGACCTGCCAAATCTGGTGTTCACTGGAAAATGCCAATCGAGCCCTATGGTGATGGGCAAACCTACAGAACTTATCTCCAGCCGTGGAGAACGTTAGTCTGCCTGCAACATCGTTCAGCATGATGGTTTTGGTGGTGGGCCTGTGATGGTCTGGGGAGGCATATCCATAGAGGGATGCACAGACCTCTACAGGCTAGACAATGGCACTTTGACTGCCATTAGGTATCGGGATGAAAACCTTGGACCCATTGTCTGACCCTACGCTGATGCAGTGGGTCCTGGGTTCCTCCTAGTGCACAACAATGCCCAGCCTCATGTGGCGAGAGTATGCAGGCAGTTCCTGGAGGATGAAGGAATTGATACCATTGAATGGCCCCCACACTCGCCTGACCTAAATCCAATAGAATACCTCTGGGATATCATGTTTCAGTCCATCCGACGCTGCCAGGTTGCACCTCAGATTGTCCAGGAGCTCATTGATGCCCTGGTCCAGATCTGGGAGGAAATACCCCAGGACACCATCCGTCGTCTCATTAGCAGCATGCCCCGAAGTTGTCAAGCATGTATACAAGCACGTGGGGGCCATGCAAACTACTGAGTACCATTTTGAGTTGCTGTAATGAAATTTCAGCAAAATGGACTAGCCTGGATTTTTGGGGTGTCTTTGAATTGAGTCCCCTGTAGGTTTTAATTTCCAATAAACGATGGGGCATCCTTACGTTCCTAACACATTAGCTAGTCCATTCCAGGATAGATATCCAGCATGATATTTTTCCCCATTAAGATCTGATGTGTTTTCAAACTGTTCCTTTAATTTTTTTGAGCAGTGTATATATACTGTATATGTGTGTGTGTGTGTGTATGTATATATATATATATATATATATATATATATATATACATATACACACACAGGCAGTCCCAGAGTTACTTACATCAAACTTGCATACGATTCATACTTACAAACTGAGGGAGGCAACAGGAAGTGATTCTCTACTCCTGGGAAATTCACTCCTGTAAGAGTTATCATGGGGAAAAAGGTGTCTCTACTGAAGCTTTATCACCAATCCTTTTTTCCACAACAATCAAAAATGTTCAAGACCCAATTGGCACAGGGACAGAAAGTGAGGTGAAATCTTCTCAACAGAGGCACAGACAGCAAAACAAACATTACAGGTGTGTTAACCCTTCCCTATGCTATCCAAAAAACGTTCACTTATTTTTGGCTGGAGTTACATTTAAAAAATGTAGCTGTTCCAACTTACATACAAATTCAACTTAAGAACAAACCTACAGAACCTATCTTGTTTGTAACCCAGGGACTGCCTATATATATATATATATATATATATATATATATATATATATATATGTATGTATGTATGTGTATATATATATATATATATATATATATATTTATATAAATGTTGTGCTTTGTTTGTATTACATCCTTTTACTACAAGAGTGCAGTGCTATTTTAGTTATTTATTTTTTTCAGTATGATACAGCCTTTGTGGCTGCATAAGAAATCATTTCTGTCAGTTCTCAGCTGCATTCATGCATCCATTGAGAACAACTGTGAAAGCTGCGATTGGTCACTGATACTACATGGTACAGGGAGGTGGTGTTTGACCCTGTACTATGTGATCACTGTGACCAATCACAGAGATCAAAGTAGTTCCAAATAGCTGTATGAATGGCAGCCATGTTTACTGCTGGACATTTGATCACTGTGATTGGGCACAGTGATCACATGGTACCAGGGCAGAGCACCGCTGCTCGGTACTCGGATCAGTGATCCATTGTGTCCACCAGACACAGCGGTCACAAGATCGTGCTGCTCCGTGCCCCCGGGGGCACGCATGAGACAGACCTGGGAAGACATTCAGGTACATCTTCCCAGATCAACGCTTGTCCCGCCTGGCCATTTATGTACAATGGCCATGTGAAAAGCGGTTAAAACAATCCACTGAACTGGCCAGCACTACTTTTTGGAAAGTCTATTCCACATTTTTACAGCTCTTACTATGAAGAAGCCGTTCTGCATGTGGAGGTTAAATCTCTTTTTCTCTAGTCGAAAATAGTGTCCCCTTTTTCTTTGTAATGACCTGGCAGTGAATGACTCTACACCAAGTTCACTATGTGGACCACTTACAATATGTATTTGTATGTGGTGATCATATCCCCCTTATTCGCCTCTTAAGAGAGAAAAAAAAATGTTTTTCAGGTAATCTTGCCTCATTGGTGAGCTCCTCCCTGTTCCTTACCAATTGGTTGCCCTTCTCTTCCTTTTCTGCAGTTGTCCAGAATCCATTCTGTTGACTGGTGCCCAAAATTGAACTAATATTCTAGGTAGCAGAAAAACAAGGCATTTATACAATATGTATATTTGTATATCAGTCGTCATTATATTTGAATGTTACTGCTTTGCACCAAGTGCATTTCATCCAAGTACAATCCTTAAAGCAGAACCAAACTGTATCTAAGCACCACAAACCAAAAAACTATTTAATTCATTTTAAGAAGGAGCAAGGTGAGTGATAGTTTAGCCAGATTGCTGAGAGCAATATATTCGGAGCTTATGGGAGTTCTGCTGTTTCAATTTGTAGCCAAGGAATGGTAGGGTCAGGAGTCCACCAATATTTGGCTTGATCAAGAAGTGCCGCTTTGTAATAGAGCTGACGTTAGGGACCCCAAGTCCTGCATAGATTCTTGGTGTAGTTGTTGGCTTAGTTTTATATATGCTACTGTTACTAGTAAGCAATTATTGAATTGTGCTAATAAGATAAAGAGGTAACTGCAAGTAGTCACAGCAAACAATATATATTTTGTGGAATTTGAACATGTGAAAATCTGCTTGTTAAAAGGAGTGGCCATAAATGTTTTTCACTTACATTCCAATAACTTCTTGAGGAGCCCCAAATCATCAGCCAAGCATGTTGGTAAAAGCAAAGTCGTTTTTTATTGCTCAAAGTAAAACAAAACAGCAGCAGAAAAATGAACAAAATAGTCTGCACTTCTGGTACAAATCAAACTTCTTGGCTCACTGCCCAAAAAACTTGTCCCTTAACAGGGATATACAGTCATGGCCGAAATTGTTGGCACCCTTGATATTTCTCCAGGAAATCATGTATTTCTCACGAAACGTATTGCATTAACACATGTTTTGCTATACACATGTTTATTCCCTTTGTGTGTATTGGGACAAAACAAAAAAAGGGAGGAAAGAAAGCAAATTCGACATAATGTCACACAAACCTCCAAAAATGGGCTGGACAAAAGTATTGGCACCCTTTCACAACTGCGGATAAATAAGAATGTTACAAGCATGTGATGCTCCTGTAAACTCACCTGGGGCAAGTAACAGGTGTGGGCAATATAGAAATCACACCTGAAAGCAGATAAAAAGGAGAGACGTTCACTTAACCTTTGCATTGTGTGTCTGTCTGTGCCACACTAAGCATGGACAACAGAAAGAGGAGACGAGAACTGTCTGAGGACCTGAGAACCAAAATTGTGGCAAAATATCAACAATCTCAAGGTTACAAGTCCATCTCCAGAGAACTAGATTTGCCTTTGTCCACAGTGCGCAACATTATCAAGAAGTTTGCAACCCATGGCACTGTAGCTAATCTCCCTGGTCGTGGACGGATGAGGAAAATTGATGAAAGATTGCAACGCAGAATAGTCCGGATGGTGGATAAGCAGCCCCAAACATGTTCCAAAGACATTCAAGCTGTCCTGCAGGCTCAGGGAGCATCAGTGTCAGCGCGAACTATCCGTCGACATTTAAATGAAATGAAACGCTATGGCAGGAGACCCAGGAGGACCCCACTGCTGACACAGAGACATAAAAAAGCAAGACTACAGTTTGCCAAAATGTACTTGAGTAAGCCAAAAGCCTTCTGGGAAAACGTCTTGTGGACAGATGAGACCAAGATAGAGCTTTTCGGTAAAGCACATCATTCTACTGTTTACCGAAAACGGAATGAGGCCTACAAAGAACAAAACACAGTACCTACGGTAAAATATGGTGGAGGTTCAATGATGTTTTGGGGTTGTTTTGCTGCCTCTGGCACTGGGTGCCTTGACTGTGTGCAAGGCATCATGAAATCTGAGGATTACCAAAGGATTTTGGGTCGCACTGTAGGGCCCAGTGTCAGAAAGCTGGGTTTGCGTCCAAGATCCTGGGTCTTCCAGCAGGACAATGACCCCAAACATACGTCAAAAAGCACTCAGAAATGGATGGCAAAGAAGCGCTGGAGAGTTCTGAAGTGGCCAGCAATGAGCCCAGATCTAAATCCCATTGAACACCTGTGGAGAGATCTTAAAATTGCTGTTGGGAAAAGGTGTCCTTCCAATAAGAGAGACCTGGAGCTGTTTGCAAAGGAAGAGTGGTCCAAAATTCCGGGTGAGAGGTGTCAGAAGCTTATTGATGGTTATAGGAAGCGACTGATTTCAGTTATGTTTTCCAAAGGGTGTGCAACCAAATATTAAGTTAAGGGTGCCAATACTTTTGTCCAGCCCATTTTTGGGGTTTTGTGTGACATTATGTCATATTTGCTTTTCTGCCTCTGTTTTATATTTGTTCCAATACATACAAAGGGAATAAACATGTGTATAGCAAAACATGTGTTAATGCAATACCTTTTTTGTGTGAAATACTTGATTTTCAGGAAAAATATCAAGGGTGCCAACAATTTCGGCCATGACTATATCCCTGCTTGCCTCAGGGGTCCCAAAGGTCAGGTCAGCAGCAGCTTAACCATGTTTCAGCCTCAAGCAGTCTATCACTTATGCTCCCAAGGCCCCTTTCACATGGGGTGGATTTCGTTCCGATCAGCAGGAGACACCCACTAGCCTCCTATCCACCTAAACGCAAGATGGCAGATCCCCTTTCATTGTTTTTTAGCATTCCAGATTGGACCTGGAGGTAGGAGGGTGTGAACGAACACAAGTCATTTAAGACCTGCCTGTCCATAAGAATAAATGGACCTTTTAATCAGCCTGAAAACTGACAAGCAGACCTGATCAGATTGCCTGTGGAAAAGAGGCCTAAGCGTCTTCTGGTTCATACTCCACTTTACAGATACCTACTTACTGCTTCCTGCTGCCTTTCAAGACTACCTTGCAGGTGGTTTAACCCCTCTAGGACCTTTCCCACTGAAAGTCTGTCTGAACCTCCGAATTCCAGGTCTCAAATGAGGACTTACCGATCCCGAGAGAACTGTAAATAACTCCTCTCTAACTGGACTACTCAAACCTACCATTCAAGTCACACTCCCGGCATACCAGGCAGGGCCAGGCCTGAATAGCTTCTACCTTATTCATCTGAGGTTTTGGCAAACCCCTGCTTACCATGTATCTCTTAGCACTCTTTTTAGGATTAACAGTAAACCTCTCCTTCTTTAGAGAGTTCAACAAAGCCTGGACTTGAGGAAGATAGGACTCCTAGTCTGTAGTAAAAATGCCAATGTTGTCCAAATACACAGAGGTGTATTTCCAATGTGGGTGAAGGGTTTTATCTATCACCCTCTGATAAAATAGCTGGACCAGAATGTGATAGAAGCAGCATTCTTTTATATTGGAAATTACCCTTCAGAGTGGAAAAATTGGTCTTTTCTCTGACTTCCTTGGTTAAATGGATATGCCAGTACTCCTCGGTAAGGTCTAGGATAGTAATATAAGGGGCTGGCTTGATATTCAGGGCATCAGATATACATCAAACTTTGATACCTCATTGAGCTTTCTGAAATCATTACAAAACCCCAGAGTTCCATTGGGCTTTGGGACCAACACAATCAGGCTCAACCATTTGCTCTGTGATTCCTCAATGACATAGAGTTCAAGCATTTTCCGAACTTCCTCTACTACTGATTTCCTTTGTGCTTCAGGAATGCAATAGGGTTTTGTAACTCCAAAACCATCTCCCTATTCCTCTGTAAAAACACTTTACTTGCTGCATCTGTGGCTTATATAGGATGGTGGTAACTGGGACTATGTTCAGCCTGACCTGCTCTCGGTCTTTCAAGGGTTTTCACAGATTCATGTTGTAGATTTGGTGAGGTTTTCACTCCGTAGATTGGTGTACTTTATAATTTACCTCAAAATGTATATTATATACAGTTGCAAGAAAAAGTATATGAACCCCTTGGGATTACGTGGAGTTTTGCATGAATTGGGCATAAAATGTACTCTGAACGTCATCTAAGTCACAACAATAGAAGAACACAGTCTGCTGAACATAATACTACACAAACATTAGATGTTGCCATGGTTTAATTGCACATAACATGTAAACATCCACAGTGCAGGGAGGAAAAAGTATGTGAACCTTTGGACTTAATAACTGGTTGACCCTCCTTTGGCAGCAATAACCTCAACCAAACGTTTCCTGTAGTTGCAGATCAGACCTGCACAACGATCTGGAGTAATTTTGGACCACTCCTCTTCACAAAACTGTTTCAGTGTAGCAATATTCTTGGGATGTCTGTTGTGAATTGCTCTCTTAAGGTCATGCCACAGCATTTCAATCGGGTTGAGGTCAGGACTCTGACTGGGCCACTCCAGAAGGCGTATTCTGTGCTGTTGCAGCCATTGTTTTGTTGAATTACTTGTATGCTTTGGGTCATTGTCCTGTTGCATCACCCATCCTCTGCGGAGCTTCAGTTGGCGGACAGATGGTCGTACGTTTTCCTGCAAAATGTCTTGATAAACTCTGGAATTCATTTTCCCATCAATGACAACAATCCGTCCAGGCCCTGAGGCAGCAAAGCAGCCCCAAACCATGATGCTCCCTCCACCATGTTTTACAGTGGGGATGAGGTATTGATGTTGATGTGCTGTGCCTTTTTTTCTCCACACATTGTGTTGTGTGTTCTTCCCAAACAACTCAATCTTGGTTTCATCTGTCCACAGTATATTTTGCCAGTAGTGCTGTGGAACATCCAGGTGCTCTTTTGCAAACTTCAAACGTGCTGCAATATTCTTTTTGGACAGCAATGGCTTCCTCCGTGGTGTCCTCCCATGTACTCCATTTTTGTTTAATGTTTTCCTTATTGTATATGTGTCAACAAAATTGTTAGCATGTGCCAGAGATTTCTGTAGGTCTTTAGCTGACACTGGGATTCTTCTTTACCTCATGCAGCATTCTGCGCTGGGCTCTTGCAGTCATTTTTACAGGACGACCATGCCTAGGGAGAGTAGCAACAGTGCTAAACTTTCTCCATTTGTAGACAGTCTGTCTTACCGTGGACACATGAACATCAAGGCTTTTGGAGATACTTTTGTAACCCTTTCCAGCTTCATGCAAGTCAACAATTCTTGATCGTAGGTCTTCTGAGAGCTCTTTTCTGCGAGGCATGGTTCACATCAGACAGTGCTTCTTGAAACCAGCAAACCCAAAACAGGTGTGTGTTTTTTAAGAGCAGGACAGCTGTCAGCAACACATCCAATATCATCACACTGATTGGAGTCAAGGTTGGCTCACTCCTGGCTCCAATTAGCTCTGGGAGAAGTCATTAAGCTAGGACCTCACATACTTTTTCCTCCCTGCACTGTGAATGTTTACATGTTATGTGCAATTAAACCATGGCAATATCTAATGTTTGTGTAGTATTATGTTCAGCAGACTGTGTTCTTCTATTGTTGTGACTTAGATGACGTTCAGAGCACATTTTATGCCCAATTCATGCAAAACTGCACGTAATCCCAAAGGGTTCACATACCTTTTCTTGCAACTGTAGGGCGCGCTTGTTGGAGCCCAATCTCTGTAGCTGTAGGATAAAGGTGCCAGATGGATATCAGATATGGATGGATGGATGGGAGCAGTAACACTGAGGCAGCTCTTAGAGTGGAAGCAAGGCTCTAATGCAGTAACAAGAAAAAGAGAGGAAGGCACCTCTAATTGCAGTATTGACAATTTATTTAGTAAACAATAGATAAATTGCACTTACAAGATAAATAGTAAAAAAGACTCATCGTGTGATGTAATAAGAAAATAGACAGAGTTTGCTGCTGGACGGCTGGATGTCCCACCTGGATCTTATTACATCAAACAATGAGTCTTTTTAACTATTTATCTTGTAAGTGCAATTTATCTATTGTTTACTAAATAAATTGTTAATACTGCACTTAGAGGCGCCTTCCTCTCTTTTTCTTTATAATTTACTTCACCAACCGTTTTTACCACCTCAAATGGCCCCTTCCACTTGGCCAGGAACTTACTGTCTACTGTGGGTATAAGCATAGTCACCCGGTTCCCAACTTGGAACTCTTTCAGCTTGACATACTGGTTGTACACTCTTCACTGTGCTTTTTTTAAATTCTACAAATGCTCCTTTATCAGAGGCATCACTTTAGAAATTCTCTCTCATTTGGGTTATATGCAACACCACCGTCCTATGTGAAGTTGATTTGCTTTGCTTTTCCATGATTCTTTTACCAAGTCAAGCAGCCCTCTTGATCTTTGCCCATACACCAACACAAATGGAGAAAACGCAGTAGATGCTTGAGGTACCTCTGTAATAACAAACATAAGCGCTTGAAGTAAACAGTCCCAATGTTTTCCATCTCTCTGTACAGCCATTTTAAGCATAGATTTTTAGGTTTTGTTAAACTTTTTGACCAGCTCATCCATCTCTGGGTGGTAGACCGATGCAAGCAATTGTTTATTCTTGAACAATTTGCATGGATCTTCCAACTCCTTGGATATGAGTGGAGTGCCTTGGTCAAAATCTCTTTGGGGGACCCAGTCCTTGAGATCATGTTTAATAACTCTTGCAGTCACTTTTGAGGAGGTTTTCCTCAGAGGGATTGCCTCTGGATACCTGGTTGCCTAACTGAGTGCCAAAAGGACATACTGGTGGCCCTAGGCTGAATTCACCAAGGTGCCCACTAGATCCATTGCAATATGCTGAAACAGTACTTTGATAATAGACAGAGGCACCAAGGGGTTCCTAAAATGCAGTGCTGCAGCATTTTGCTGACACTAAGCTGACAAGTACCACACTACCTTTCCATCTTCCACCAGCAGTAACTCCTGGGCAGTAGAACCAATCTGTTATCTGTGCCTCCGTTTTCTCAATCTCCAGGTTACCTCCCAAGTGTCATTGTAAGCCAAGTTGAGTACCATGTGCCTCAGGGCTGGGGGGCCAGTAACTGGCCATCCGGCTGACACCGGACTTTGGTGACTCTGTATAGTAACTCACCATTGACCATAAAGTGGGGAAACCTATTTCGGCCTCGTACACTTGAAATACTCCCATTAATCACTGTGGCCTGTTCCTGGCATTTTTTTAATGTGGGGTCCCGCATTTGGGAAGCACTAAATGCACACCGTGACACTTCCAGGTCAGGATGTGTGCAATTAGAGGAACCTTTCACCTCATCCTCCTTGGACATAACCTGTAATGAGGAGGTTTCCACTATGTTCTCTCCAACCATGACATACATAAGAGGAGATTCTATCCCCTAGAAGTCTCCTTAGCCTGTAGATTGTCTGCTAACCCAGCAGAACCTCAAAGGGAGAAGATCAATCACACTTCCCAGGAAGTCCTTCCATCACATAGTCCCACAGTTCCACAAAGAGAGGAAAATCCTGTCCCACTATGATGTCATGTATAAGGTGGGGTACCAGTTTGACTTTTTTGGTACCATTCCACAAGTTATTGTTTCCAGCACCAGTGGGTACTTTTTAGTGTCCTTGTGTATGCATAGTACATTGAGGGTTTTATGTATGGGGCCAATTTTCCCAGTTACTCAAGTAAGATCCAGGCATGAAGCTAGTTCACCCAAATGCCACATTTGAAGCACCCCTAGTTTAGATACAGGTGGACAACACAGACCCTCTAAGTGCAGGAAATCCTCTATGTAGCTGCGCACTCCGTGGGCTCCTCGTGCAGGGAACAATGAGCATGGATATGGCCCCAGGATTTACACTGCCAGCACAGCAGGTTCTCATACCTTTGTGCTGGAGCATAACTCTGGGACACTGGGGTGATCACTCCCTTGCTTTCCTGAGTGGTAGTTCTAGGGTTTGGCATCGGCTTTGCTGTCCACAGTCAGGGTTCCTCGGGACCTGGCACATCCTCCACCACAGTGTATCTCTCATAAGACCATTTTTACAAGTTGGCCTGCTGTCTTGGGGTCCATGGCTCACCCAGCCCTGAAGGTCATTGGCAGGGTTTTCACTCCATCACTCCACCATCTGAGGACCAAACAACACCTCTGGCTGCAGCCAGTTTTTTGACCAACTGAGCCAGGTCATACATCTGAGACCTGGGTGGCTGGTCTGGATGGTACCTCCAGTGGTGTACCTTTTGGGTGCACACAGTGGTAGTCATCCCAAGGCAGGCTAGGGTTTCCACCTTCGGTAATTCATAGCTCTTGACACCATCAGACGGTAGGCCAAAATAGTCTTTTTGTGGATTCCCAGCGAGAAAAGGAGTGATAAGGCTAGCCCACTGGTCTTGGAGCCAACCCTCTCTCTCGGCTGTTCTCTCATAAGTGGACAGGAATTTCTCCACGTCATCACTAGGAGATTGTTTCTGAAGGTAGTGGCTGTCCCCCATGGCTTCCTGGTTTTCTAGGGGTGCCAGGCGGTCCATCACATTTGGTTGTCAAAAGCGGGATTGTAAGGGATTTCCGTCAAGAAGAATCGGGAATGCGCATAGGAATTCCCGCGGAAGAATTGCCGGTTGTGCGCATGCGCGCAGGAACGCGCGATCGCGCACACACACGTGCACATGCACATGCACGGTGAAGATTGGCGCCAGACGGCCCATTTAAGGAGTGCCTCTGCTCAGGTTTAGTGCTGACTGGTCTTCAGTTCCTCCTGTGTCCTGCTTGTTCCTGTACGATTCCTCCGTTACCAACCCGGCTTGTTCCGGACCCGACTTCGATTACTCTCCTGCTACCGGTCCCTGACTTGGGCTCTGCTCCTGACTTTGGCTTTTCCTTCTGATTCTGTACCGCGCTGCCCAACTGTTGATGACCCTGGCTATCCTATGACCCTGCTCCAGTCTCTTGTCCTTGCTACCTACCTTGCTCTGCTGCATGTCTGGCAATCCACAGAACCTGCTCTGTCTGTTATTACGGTGCCTACATCAGAGGATCATCTGTCTTCCAATCATCATCTGCAAGAGCTGCAAACAACAACCACTGGCGCTCTTGTCCCCCTGGTCCCTAGACTCCCTGTGTTCCAACCTCACCGGGGTCAGGGCTAGTGACACAAGTGAGGCTGACCTCGTCAATTTAGTCTCCCATCAGGTACGTTACAGTACCAGTCAGCCAATGATGGAGTCTAAAAGGGAGGCCTCGCAACTGGGGGACGTGCCAATCAGTGGCTACCTTATTTAACTTGATACAAGACTTGCAGAAAAACTTTGAGTATCTGGAGAGTAAACTGCTAACTGACTCTAATGTCCTTGCAGACACGGATCTCACGGCAGTCTTTGATGCAGCCACTCAAACGGAGACCAGTATGATCTTTGGAACTCCTGCCCTACCGAAACCCCGGGTGCCTACACCTGAGTTTTTTACAGGAGACCGCTGGAAGTTCAGGACTTTTCATAACTCCTGCGAGTTATATTTTACCCTGCTTCCAAGGACCTTCTCTTCACCAAATACTAAAGTGGGGTTTATCATCACGCTTCTCAGGAATGAACCTCAATCCTGGGCATACCACCTCCGTGAACAACATGATCCGGCCCTAACTTCAGTGGACTCGTTTTTTACAGCAATGGCACAAATCTATGCTGATCCTTTCCTGTGCCAAACCGCTGAATCTATGCTTAGTCAGCTACAGCAAGGCCAAAGACCTGTGGAACAATATGTCACTGGCTTCTGCATCTAGAGTTCTGATACTTAGTGGAACGAGTCTGCTCTCCGCTACCAGTTCTGTCTTGGTCTTTCTGATACCCTGAAGGATGAGCTGGCCCGAGTGGCCAGATTGGAGAGCCTGATAGACCTGATGATCCACATTGACCGTCGGATTCGGGAAAAACAGGATGAGAGGACTAACGGGAAGATTCTGATTTGCTCAGAAATTGGGTCCTCCATGCCCTCTACGAATGTTGTTCCGTCAGATTCGCCCACTAAGCCAGCTAGGAGAAGCTTTTGGAGACCACAGTTGTCTGCAGCAGAACGCCTTTGACGGCAGAAGTCCAACCTCTGCCTCTACTGTGGTGATGCAGGTCATTATGTGGCGACATGCCCGATTAAAACCTCGTAAATCCTCTCCCAACTGTTTTTATATGATGCACCCCCAAGGGACAAGCCGAACGCATCTATATTTTCATCTTCAACTACAACTGACCGAAAGGACAATCACGGTACCAGCCATCATAGACTCAGGTGTTTGAGGTTGTTTTATGGATGCTAACTTCGCTACTCAGGATAAGATTCCGCTCCGTACCAAGGCACAAAAACTTGCAGTTCATCTGGCAGAAGGATCCGGTATCAGTTCTGGCCCTGTAACAAAAGAAACCATGCCAATATTCTGCTACTCCCCTTCAGGACACCAGGAATTTCTATGTCTGGATATCATCACCTCCCCGATTTTTCCAGTTATTCTCGGCATAACTTGGCTAAGAGCACACAACCCAACCATCAATTGGTTGTCTGGAGAGATCTTCTTCCCTTCGGAGTATTGTCTGAATCACTGTACTCCTAAAGAAACAAATGTAGCAACTCCTCTTCTCAGTATTCACTCTGATCCCGAGACCATGAAACTCATTCCTGTGGTGTATAACGATTTTCTGGACGTTTTCAATAAAAAGAGTGCCAATACCCTTCCTCCTCATCACTCCTATGACTGCCCGATTGAGCTCCTGCCCGGTGCCGAAATTCCTTTCAGTCGAATTTACCCCTTATCCGAAGTCGAATTAGAGGTCCTCCGGGATGTATATTGACGAAAGTCTGGAAAAAGGGTTTATTCGGCCTTCTACATCACCCGCAGGAGCCGGCATCTTCTTTGTTGAGAATCTAGTGAGAATTCGTGAAGGTGACGAATGGAAGACGGCCTTTCAAACCCAATTTGGGCATTTTGAATATCTGGTAATTCCTTGCGGTCTCTGTAATGCCCCAGCAACTTTCCAACACCTAGTAAATTATATATTTCGGGACTATCTGGATCTATTCCTAATCGTTTATCTGGATGACATCCTGGTTTTCTCCAGTTTTATAGAAAGTCATCGGGATCACGTAAAGAAGACCCTGAATAGACTACGCCAGCATCGCCTTTACGCAAAGGCCGAGAAATGTGAATTCGAGAAACAATCTGTCCAATTCCTTGGGCTTGTGATCACTTCTGAAGGCATCTCTATGGACACCCAAACGGTGTCCTCCGTCTTAGAATGGCTCATTCCAGGAGACAGGAAAGCAGTGCAGCGCTTTATAGGGTTTGCAAATTTCTATTGGAAATTTATCAAAAACTTCTCTGGAATCATCGCACCTGTAACACAGCTCACCAGGCAGCATATTCCCTTCAAGTGGACTCCTGAAGCCCAAGCATCCTTAGAGCAATTAAAGACCCTGTTCACCTCCACACCTATCCTGAAGCATCCAGACCCTGCTCTAGCCTTTGTCCTTGAAGTGGACGCTTCAGAGAACGCTATAGGAGCCATATTGTCACAAAGACAGGGACTCAGATCTCTTCTGCACCCTGTTGCATTTTTCTCCAGGAAATTAAATGTCTCCGAAAGAAATTGTGATGTGGGAGACAGAGAGTTACTAACCATCAAGGCAGCATTGGAAGAATATAAATGGGGTATGCAGCGCTAGAGAACAGATAATAACAGATAATAAACACGGGACTGTTTATGATATGAAGTACCAATACAGCAGTTCATATAATAGTTCATATATTCCAGCCTGAAAAGATGGAAATGATCCAATGATGTTCCAGATCACAAACGATGCAATAAGAGAAATTAGTGAGGTTGTGCGCTTACCACAAGTACACACAATATGAGCATTGTATGTAATTAGCAGCAACCGGGCATCAAGGTCTGGTCAACCGTATCCTGGGCACCATCTGGCCATGTATGGACATCCGGGTCACAGGTACAACGATATCCAGGCCCCTTCTGGCTTTCAAATCCAAAACGCCACCTTGCATAAGCTCATTAAAAAACGAGCCGGGAGGCAAGAAAGCGCTAATAGTAAAGTACGTTTATTAAGAACATAAAATAAAAACCAAGCAGCCAGGACTCACATTGATAGAATATAAATCCAGGCCCACATCAATCAGCTCCCTGATGGTCAGTGGTACACTCAACATGCAGCGCATACAGATCAAAGTTCAATTGATAGAACCCTGGTGGTCAGTGGTATCACAAATACATAGCCATAGAGTATAATGAGTATTAACAGAAATATACTCATCCAGGTCAGGTGAGGTGGTACCCTGGTGGCTAGTGGATCTCTAGTATCAAAGGCGTCAACAGGGTGGATCCACCCTGTTGACGCCTTTGATACTAGAGATCCACTAGCCACCAGGGTACCACCTCACCTGACCTGGATGAGTATATTTCTGTTAATACTCATTATACTCTATGGCTATGTATTTGTGATACCACTGACCACCAGGGTTCTATCAATTGAACTTTGATCTGTATGCGCTGCATGTTGAGTGTACCACTGACCATCAGGGAGCTGATTGATGTGGGCCTGGATTTATATTCTATCAATGTGAGTCCTGGCTGCTTGGTTTTTATTTTATGTTCTTAATAAACGTACTTTACTATTAGCGCTTTCTTGCCTCCCGGCTCGTTTTTTAATGAGCTTATGCAAGGTGGCGTTTTGGATTTGAAAGCCAGAAGGGGCCTGGATATCGTTGTACCTGTGACCCGGATGTCCATACATGGCCAGATGGTGCCCAGGATACGGTTGACCAGACCTTGATGCCCGGTTGCTGCTAATTACATACAATGCTCATATTGTGTGTACTTGTGGTAAGCGCACAACCTCACTAATTTCTCTTATTGCATCGTTTGTGATCTGGAACATCATTGGATCATTTCCATCTTTTCAGGCTGGAATATATGAACTATTATATGAACTGCTGTATTGGTACTTCATATCATAAACAGTCCCGTGTTTATTATCTGTTATTATCTGTTCTCTAGCGCTGCATACCCCATTTATAGCTTATGTTCCAAGGTATTGAGGATTACCCTGTATGTTAGCTGCTTACTTGTTCTGTTTGCGCTCACTTACCCACTTTTGATATCTGTAGCATTGGAAGAATGGCGCTACTTACTGGAGGGAGAATCCCACCCTATTCTCATCTTCACAGATCATAAAAACTTGGAGTACCTGAAAACGGCAAAACGGCCTCAGGTCACGACAAGCAAGATGGGCACTATTTTTCTCCCGCTTTGTTTTCCATCTGACGTACCGTCCTGGATCAAAAAATGGTAAACCTGACGCACTCTCCCGTATGTTTCCTGAACCAATTGTGCAATCTGAACCTGACACGATTTTGCCTGCCAAGAATTTCTTACATCTCCAGAAGGACCTCGTAATGCAGATAAGAGAAGTAGTGGAAAATTAGCCACCTCCCATAGATATGCATCTGCAGCTAAAGGACGGTCTGTACTTCCACAAGGAACAAATTTTTGTGCCTGAAGAACTCAGGACCCTTATTCTCAAGAGATGTCATGACCATCCCTTAGCAGGTCACTTTGGAATTCATAAGACTTTAGATCTGGTCTCTCATTCTTTCTGGTGGCCAAACGCAATAAAGGATTGTCAGGAGTATCTGAGATCTTGTGCAGTCTGCCTTAGGAACAAGTCTGACAAAGCCAAGACTTAGGGCATGTTGGAATCTTTGCCCGTACCAGAAAAACTCTGGAGTATGATCTCCATGGACTTTATTGTTGAACTTCCGCCATCAGAGTGATTCACCACTATTTTTGTAGTGGTTGATCGCCTGTCAAAGATGGCTCACTTCATTCCCTTGAAAGGAACTCCTTCTGCCACAGAAACTGCCTCCGCTTTTATCAAGGAGATCGTAAGACTACATGGTGTTCCTCTTAATATTGTGTCTGATCGAGGAGTGCAATTCACATCCAAATTTTGGAAAGCTCTGTGTGAGACATTAGAGATCGAGTTACGCTTTTTTTCTGCTTATCACCCACAAACGAATGGACAAACGGAAAGAACGAACTAAACTCTGGAGCAATACCTCCGATGCTTCTCCTCATATTCATAGGATGACTGGGTATCTCTCCTTCCATTAGCGGAGTTCGCATACAATAATTTCATTCATTCCGCCACCAAGCAATCTCCCTTTTATTCTAACTACGGATATCATCCCTCCTTTCTTCCGGAAATACCAGTGGAAGCCGCTGTCCCGGCAGTATAAGAAAGAATGGAGTTCCTCAGGAGGAACGGCGAAGTATTTCAGAAGACGATTTCTGAAGCTCAGGCGAGTAACAAAAAATTTTTCAACAGAAGAAGGAGCAACTTAAAACTGAAACAAGGGGATAAAGTCTGGTTGTCCACGGCTAATCTAAAATTAAGTTGTCCGTCAAGAAAGCTTGGTCCAAGATACCTGGGACCATTTACTATCAAAAGAAAGGTGAACCCTGTGGCTTTTGAATTGGAACTACCTGCTAACATGAAGATTCACCCGGTATTCCATTGCTCCTTGTTAAAACCGCATTTCCCAAGTGGGTTTCCCAACCGAGATTCGGAGGCGCCTTCTCCACTGCTGGTTGAGGGAAATGAAGAGTACGAGGTTGAGGCTATCTTGAATTGTAGGAAGAGGGGCGAACAGACCCAGTTCCTCATTAAATGCAAAGGTTATGGACCAGAGGATAACTCCTGGGAACCATCCACTAATGTCCATGCCCCACGGATAGTTTAAGCCTATCTCCATCTTCACCCTGAGAAACGAGCCCTAGTGGGCATCCGGAGGCTGCCCCTAAGGGGGGGAGGCAATGTAAGGGATTTCCGGCAAGAAGAATCTCGATCGGGAACGTGCATGCGCATAGGAATTCCCACAGAAGAATTGCCGGTTGTGCACATGCGCGCAGGAACATGCGATCGCGCACGTGCACATGCACGGCGAAGATTGGCGTCAGATGGCCCATTTAAGGAGTGCCTCTGCTCAGGTTCAGTGCTGACTGGTCTTTCAGCTCCCCCGTGTCCTGCTTGTTCCTGTACGATTCCTCCGTTACCAACCCGGCTTGTTCCTGACCCGACTTTGATCACCCTCCTGCTACCGGTTCCTGACTTCGGCTCTGCTCCTGACTTTGGCTTTTCCTTCTGATTCTGTACCGCGCTGCCCGACTGTTGATGACCCTGGCTATCCTATGACCCTGCTCCAGTCTCTTATCCTTGCTACCTACCTTGCTCTGCTGCATGTCTGGCAATCCACAGAACCTGCTCTGTCTGTTATTACGGTGCCTAAATCAGAGGATCATCTGTCTTCCAAGGTCATCATCTGCAAGGGCTGCAAACAACAACCACTGGGGCTCTTGTCCCCCTGGTCCCTAGACTTCCTCTGTTCCAACCTCACCGGGGTCAGGGCTAGTGACACAAGTGAGGCCGACCTCGTCAATTCAGTCTCCCATCAGGTACATGACAGGGATGCTTCCTACAGTCTGGGTCATCCAAACCACCACCGAGATCTGAGGACCGGTTTGCAGAAAAGGAGAGGTACAGATACCAGCCACTATGAAAGAGGAATTTGAAAGGAGACTGTGAGAGATTTGGATGCAGAACAGAGGACCAGTGTCAGAGCAGGTCTTGCTGGGATGATATGATTCTGTCCGCTAGCAACTCTGGAAGGAAGCACTAGACCACAAGCAGCTCCTCCAGGGAAAAATTATTTTCTCCATCCAGGTAAGTTACTGGTTGCAGTACGAAGAGCGGGTGCTGTTTTTGCGGGAACAACCACACAAGGAGAGGACTGCTCAGTTAAGCAGGCTAGTCTGGTCAGCTGGATGAGAGCTACAGATCCCTCTGTTGGCATGTAGTCCAACGGAAGGCTTTGGCTATGGTGTCTTGGGGCTGTTATACTGGGGCAGCCTTTTTCAACCAGACACCCTGGAGTGCCATAAAGTTTTTTTCAGGTGTGCCTTGGGAAAATGCCTAAAAGTTGTCAAAAAAAATTGTATGCAAGCCAGCAGTTGGATCAAGCCTGCCTTTTAATTACACATAGCCACAGGTTTTCATTGTGCACCATTACAACCTTCTAACCCCAGGTGTCCTAACAACCAAAGACGCCATCAGTTGATATGGAGGATGTCGGTCGCCTAAGTAGCATCCTTGTTTGACCCTCCCCTGCCCCTCTCTGTCAGTAATAGGGTCAAATTAGCTGAGTGATAGAGAGAAACTCATGCAGAAGAGAAACATTGGAATACTATTCAGTATCAGTGTGCAAAAGTGTATTTGCTTTGGAAGAATAAATCCCCTCTAACATTGGGTGTCCAACATGTGTGGGTGGTGCTGCATTAGTTAAAACTATTAGAATATTTGTTACATTTTAGAATAGGGTGCCTTGGGACTCTGTAATTTTAAAGGGTGCCTTGAAAAATTATTGAGAAACACTGTACTGGAAGCTGTCAGAGGACCCAGGTTTCTGGAGTGATCTGGGGTGGTATTTGGAGGAAATCATGGATTTCATGGAGACCATATTCTGAACATCTCGGAAGTACTCTGGGCACAGAAAGATTTGGAGGTTCTTTCCATTCAGGAATGGGAACTGCAGCAAACATATAAAAGACTGTTCAATGAAGCTCAACAGTATGCCCCACCATCCATAGATTTTATGGATTTTGAGTCACCTGCCGAAGCGTGGGCACTGGGCCCAAGTGCTTCCAGACCATGCCCCGGATTTTCAGCAGTTCGAGAGACTGGGGATTTAAACAACCCAGTGAGCCTCCAGCAGAACAGATGGCATCAAGGCAGAGTGCTGCTGACTTCTGCAAACAACAATCAGTGGCCCTGAAGGAATTGTGCAAGGCCACCAAATTTTCATTTTGTTTCCCAGCGGAAGAGCTGACAGGGCAGTGCACCACTGACCTCTGTCCAGTACCAACAGCACTTCTGGAGCTCCAGGGAGGCTGGGGCAGACAGCCTCTCTCCCCAGCAGCAGGCCAACACCTATAGTGACACAGGAACCTCAGGGAGAAGTAGTCAGTGTTTCATCTCCCCTGCGATAGTTCTACAGTCTGCCAAAGGAGATGGTTGTCCTCCCTCCCCAGTGGCAGATACACAGTGCAGGAGAGGAGGTGGTCGTCCTCCCTCCCCAGTGGCAGATCCACAGTGTGGGAGAGAGAGTGGTCATCCTCCCTCCTCAGCAGCAGATCCACAGTCTAGGAGAGGAGGTGGTCGTCCTCCCTCTCCAGCGTCAGTGTAGTGACTCGGGGGCTCAGGAAGTTGTCCTCGCACCACAGCGGGAGTTCAGGAGATGGAGCAACCGGCTCATCTCCCCAACAGCAGTTCCACAGTCCGGGAGAGGAGGTGGTCATCCTTCTCCCCGGCAGCAGATCCACAGTCCGGCAGAGGCGGTGGTTGTCCTCCTTCCCCAATGGCAGATCCACAGTGTGGGAGAGGAGGTGGTCATCCTAGCTCCTTAGCAGCAGATACACAGTCCGGTACAGGAGGTGGTCTTCCTCCCTCCCCAACAGTCAATCAGAGCAGAGGATGCAAGATTCCCAGCTGAAGCACTGGCAGCAGGGCAGAGCGCCGCTGGCCTCCCTCCAGCACCTATCGTGTCTTCACAGCTCCAGGGAGTTGGAGTCCAGGAATGGTAAAGACCTCCCAGCTGAAGCGCTGTCAACAGGGCACCACTGGCCTCTCCCTAGCACCTACCCTATCTTCACAGCTCCAGGGAGTTGGGGCACTCTGAGAACTGGAGAACCTGGATACAGATTTGGGGCCTGCTCCTTGATTATAATGATCTACATCAGTGCTTGATTTAGGATTTGCCTATTGTTCCTTAGAGTCAAAAATGAAAGTGGACCTGGAAAGATGCTACTATTCCTTATACTGTACCACTAGTTTCAGGATATTCGATCTTAGCAGTGTTTTGTCCCTTAGTAAGTACTGGTTGTGGTGTTCCCTTTAATTTATGCCTTTGTATTACTATTCTGGGATACTCAATATAGGGAGCATACCTTATTATATAGCCAGGATTCGTTATAAGGCCTTGCTGAGCTTATGTATTTTATGTTTTTAGTTTTAGAGGACCGCGTGATTGGGCTCATTTCCTTCCTATTAATGGTTCCCTCTTCATACCTCCCTGCAGTCTGGATGGATGTGACTGCATCTCGGCACACTTTGTGTTCTTTTGTAAGTGGATATACATGTGTTTTTGTTTTTTTTGCTTTCTTATCCTTCCACGCATTCTCCATTTACCCTCTTCTCTCCATAGGGGTCATGTTATGTATCTGTTTATTTTATCGGAATTTTTTTCCCTTTGCCTGTATGCTTGTTTTATATGTCTTTTCCGATTCCAGATATCTAATGGATACTTGTCATGTATGATTATAATGTTTTGAAGAAGCGATGTTGACCGCAAAATGCTTCACAACTTTGACACTATACTATGGGCAGTAAATCGTATATGTGACTTTTTATGGATCAATTTCGTGTACTTATGTTTTTAATATATGTTTAATAAAATTCCATATGTTGGTTTTAAAGATTCATCACAGCATCTTGATTTATTATATAAATACCAGTGGGGCACCCTTGACCACTCTTTTTTTCTATTTTCTTTGTGTTGTTTGATTTTTGTGGGTTGGTGACCCCCTGATATAATCATTTTTCTTTGTCAGTCTCACTTCTACTATTTGCTACATTCTTTCTCAACCAAAGTTTCTCTGAACCTCCAAATTCCAGGTCCCAAATGAGGACTTACTAATCCTGAAAGAACTGTAAATCAGTCCTCTTCTCTTAAACTCTGCACTACTTTTGAACCCCTCACCCTGCATGGTTGAGAGCCCCTAAACACTCAGTGTTGTCCTTTGAACTCTCCCGTAAAGGGTCCACAACCCAAATAATGAGGAAACATACCTGCTGTCCAGGACACCTTCGCAGTGTCCTAAATACTGTGTACATATTTATTCAATATAATGGGAGTACATTTTTTTTCACCCAGTATAATATATCACATTCACCAGCAGATGGCATGCCTTCACCTCATCTTAATTCATGTTAGAGTGACAGTCCAGCAAGAAACATTAATAGTTGCCAGATTAAATTGTATGTTAGTATTTTTTTTCCTGGAAATAATACTATGCACAGCCACACAATTTGTCCTGGGTATGGGGACTGAGTGAGTTTCATGTGTAGATCTAAATATGTTAATATAACTTACTACAATACAACAAAACATGATGCTGGATCTGTAAGTTGTAAAAGGCAGTTATTTTAGCAGTAATTTGTTTGCAGTATTTTAAGTACAGCTGTTCTTGAAACTGTTGAACAACAGAAGTTGATATAAGGTATTCAAAGCCAGCAGTGATTGTGTCTTCTGCATTATGTCCTACCTATCCTTGGCCCTTGGGAAAGCCTCTTCTACTCAAACACTGAAAACATCTAATAACCCATGTACAGGTGGGTTTTCACCAAAACGTGTGTCAGTGCATTGATGTGCATTGCAGTGTATTTGTGTGTGTGCTGCCTTTTGATGCGTGTTGCTGTGCATTTGTGCAGGCACTGATGTGTTTTTTTGTACATTATGGTGTTATTTTTTTAAGAGACACTTTGTTTTTTCACAAAGCACACTGCAGTGATTTGTGATGTTCAGCAGCACAATGCACTGCTATTCAATAAAATTCTGCTTGTCTCATTTTTTGTCAGTGTGCACCAACACAATATAGACCAGCCCAAGGCATCTGATGTAAATAAGTCCTTAGCAGTTAATGGCAGTTTTTTGGGTAGTTTACTGCCCTTCAAACTTTAGGGGGCCAGACTGTGGCCACTGAGAGTAGAAAATGCCCTGGCATCAGTGGGAGTAAACAGTGCCATAGTGGTGGTATGGCTTTGTGGTCAGTGAGAGTAAAAAAATTACATCATTGGTGTCAGTGGGAGGAATAGTGCCCCATCATTGGTATCAGTGAATTACTTCCCCATCTCTGGTGTCAGTGGAATGAATAGTGCCCCAAGGACCAGATGAAAGCAAGCAAAGGGCCACATTTCACCCAACGGCTTCAGTTTGGAGATGACTGAGCTAGAGGAATACTTGTGTGATACTGTATATTTACAGTATTAGAGGATGTGTCTTCTAAACAAATAAATATATCCAATTGCTTTGCAGACCACTTCAAAAACAAGGCACCAAATTGTTTGCTTTATTTACAATTGTAGTTTTAGTAAGACAAAAGAAAGCATAAATAAAAGAAGGTGCCAGTTCCTGCAAGAAGCATGTATTCATGCATAATTCATTCCTGCAGGGATTATATACCAAAAAATAAATCCAATTCTTATTTTTTTTATCAGTAGCATTTTATTGAATTAGCACAATAGTGTACATTACAAGCCAAACAAGTGATCAGCTTGGAAGAATATGTTCAATAGAACAAACATATGCATAGTTCATACCGTAGCTGTTACAGAAAAATCAGGTAAATCCAGCAGGTTACAGAAGTAATATAAAAAATGGAAAATTGACCTACAACAATATCCAGTGGCATAGCATCCGGAGTATAACAATGAAGAAGGGAACTGACAGGAAGAGATCAGGAGGGTACGGGAAAGGGACGAGAAGGTCAAGAATGGAAAAGGAAAATTGAAGGGTGCGGAAGTGAAGAGTATAAGGAAAAGGAAGGGGGGGTGGGGACTGGGAAAGAGGGAGAAGGAAAGCAGGGGAGCAGGGAGGGCATAGTAAGTAATTAAGTATAAACAATGTAAAAGGGGGAAATATATCCATCATATGGTTAGGCCTTGTGCATCTATCCAGCAGTTCCAAATGTCGAATTCTGCAGGACAATTCCCTTTTCCATAGGTAAGCTTATAGAGGGGGAGAGATCCATTGATAGCTGCCTTCCATCTAGACACCGTAGGAGGAGTTGATGGGCTCATCTAAGTAAAATTTCACATCTGGCACAATATATAGTGAAAAAGACAAACAACTTAGTATGTTTAGTAGTCTCCACTGGGTCATTAAGCCCAACTACAAGATGAAAGGGTCCATTGACATATACAGATTACCGGCCCTATTAATAGTGTCGAAAACCCCTGTCCAAAAGGGTGGGAGCTTTGAGCATGACAAAACATGATTGTTGGAACCATTGTCAAGGTCACAGTGTGGACAGACAGCAGATCTGCCAGGATAAATTGCAGCTAGCCTTTGTGAGGTATAATACACCCTGTGGATGAATTTTAACTGGAAGAAGCGATCCCTAGCGGAGATCATAGTAAGAGTCAATCCTCCGTGGACAGTGGGCAGAGTTGGTAATACAAAGAGGCAAAAAGGTCCATGGAGAATTTCCACCAGTAATAAACTCTCCAGGGGGTCAGTTTGTAAGGTAGGTGTAATTGGAAACTGAGCACCCAATGGGTGCCACAACTGTAAAAACCTGAAAAACATCTGACTGGTCAGTCTGTACGTAGCTCGTCAAAGGACAGAAGGGGGTACCCCGTGGCACAGTGGTCAAGTGGGGAACAAGGGGTTACCCCATAGTGGGGAAAAAGGAGAGTAAGTATCCTCAATACTGAGCTCTAGCCTGACCCCCAAACTTTTCAAGTCGCCTGCAATGGGGTGGTAATGGCTGGGTTTGAGTTTGGGCCCCTGTATGCCAAATTATTGAGCTCAGCATACAAACCCAGAAATACAGCCTCCAGAATCACTGCTGTGTTATCCTGGGGCTGGGAGAACCACCATTGCACCATTACCAAGACAGCCGCCCAGTAATACAGTGAGTAGTTCAGCTCTTATCAATGCTTCTGGTGGCTATATCATTAAGGCCAGCATTGTATGGTTTATCTTTGTTTAAAGACCACCCCATTCTCTGTTTTTTATGAACACGTAGATGTCTGGCTATTGAAAATACATAACTGTTTTTTTTTTTTACTACTACTACTTCGTAGTTGGGGTGACTTCTAATATTTTCTTTAACTTGCTGCCTGGACAAAGGAGATATGAGAAAAAATGGTCAGGTCCCAGAACTGCGGAGAACAGTGTTCAAATGTGTAAGGTTGGCCATACATTAAGACATTTTCTTTCCTTCTACCATAGATGTTGACGGGGGAATCCCTTCCACTGTTCTATTGTATTCAGACAGTGGGAAAATTCCTCGCCATCTGAATATAATGATTGCTGCTGCTGCTGGCTATAGCTAGCGGCAGCAATTTCAGGAAAAAGAAATGGACAGGCTGGTTGTACTGAAGTTGATTAAATGTCCGTCTTAATTCATTTTACATCTCCTTGTAATTTCACTTTGTTACCACCCTACGCATTACATTTTAGTCATTTTGGCATATGGTATAAGTTGTTGCCCTTTAATTTTATTGAACAATAGCTTTAAAATATGTTTATCAAAGAATTGCCCATCCGATTTAACAGTGTCTTCTGAATCTTACACAAATAATTCTGTCAATACACATACTGTAGGAGTTTCCAGTCTCAGAAAAGATTCAGTGGATCAGTGAGGACTACGAACATTCATCAACTATGTGATGTTTCACTTTGCTGTTTTCATCACTTACTACTTGTCTTTATGGTTCATTTATCATATTTATCTGTGGGTTGGTACAATATACACTTGGTTACTTCTCTTTTTTCGTGATTGTTCTTTTGTCCTTCTAAAGGGCAATAACCGTTATAGTGTATGAAAACAATGACCTTCTTTTTTCTCTCTTTTAGTTTGTTTGAAAATACAGTTGAAAGGGATTTATTATATCATTTTGATAAGTGCAGAAATCTGGTGATGGGATCGTTTCCTCAGCTATGCCTCTGCTGAATCTTAGGGCCCATTCACACTATGTTCAGTTACCTGTGTGGAAAAATGCAGGTAACTGTAATGACATAGAAAACAATAATTTTATTTCCTGGGTCTCTTCATGACAGCATACCTCGGTTCAGCTCTGCTCCCTTTGACGCCAGAAGGACCACCTACAGTTGCAAGAAAAAGTATGTTAACCCCTTGGGATTACGTGGAGTTTTGCATGAATTGGGCATAAAATGTGCTCTGAACGTCATCTAAGTCACAACAATAGAAGAACACAGTCTGCTGAACATAATACTACACAAACATTAGATGTTGCCATGGTTTAATTGCACATAACATGTAAACATTCACAGTGCAGGGAGGAAAAAGTATGTGAACCTTTGGACTTAATAACCGGTTGGTCCTCCTTTGGCAGCAATAACCTCAACCAAACGTTTCCTGTAGTTACAGATCAGACCTGCACAACGATCTGGAGTAATTTTGGACCACTCCTCTTCACAAAACTGTTTCAGTGTAGCAATATTTTTGGGATGGGATGTCTGGTGTGAATCGCTCTTTTAAGGTCATGCCACAGCATTTCAATCGGGTTGAGGTCAGGACTCTCACTGGGCCACTCCAGAAGGTGTATTCTGTGCTGTTGCAGCCATTGTTTTGTTGAATTACTTGTATGCTTTGGGTCATTGTACTCTGCAGAGCTTCAGTTGGCGGACAGATGGTCGTACGTTTTCCTGCAAAATGTCTTGATAAACTCTGGAATTTATTTTCCCATCAATGACAACAATCCGTCCAGGCCCTGAGGCAGCAAAGCAGCCAAAACCATGATGCTCCCTCCGCCATGTTTTTCAGTGGGGATGAGGTTTTGATGTTGGTGTGCTGTGCCTTTTTTTTCTCCACACAGTGTTGTGTGTTCTTCCCAAACAACTCAATCTTGGTTTCATCTGTCCACAGTATATTTTGCCATTAGTGCTGTGGAACATCCAGGTGCTCTTTTGCAAACTTCAAACGTGCTGCAATATTCTTTTTGGACAGCAATGGCTTCCTCCGTGGTGTCCTCCCATGTACTCCATTCTTGTTTAATGTTTTCCTTATTGTATATGTGTCAACAAAAATGTTAGCATGTGCCAGAGATTTCTGTAGGTCTTTAACTGACACTCTGGGATTCTTCTTTACCTCATGCAGCATTCTGCGCTGTGCTCTTGCAGTCATTTTTACAGGACGACCATGCCTAGGGAGAGTAGCAACAGTGCTAAACTTTCTCCTTTTGTAGACAGTCTGTCTTACCGTGGACACATAAACATCAAGGCTTTTGGAGATACTTCTGTAACCCTTTCCAGCTTCATGCAAGTCAACAATTCTTGATCGTAGGTCTTCTGAGAGCTCTTTTCTGCGAGGCATGGTTCACATCAGACAGTGCTTCTTGAAACCAGTAAACCCAAAACAGGTGTGTGTTTTTTAAGAGCAGGACAGCTGTCAGCAACACATCCAATATCATCACACTGATTAGAGTCAAGGTTGGCTCACTCCTGGCTCCAATTAGCTCTGGGAGAAGTCATTAAGCTAGGGCCTCACATACTTTTTCCTCCCTACACTGTGAATGTTTACATGCAACATCTAATGTTTGTGTAGTATTATGTTCAGCAGACTGTGTTCTTCTATTGTTGTGACTTAGATGATGTTCAGAGCACATTATATGCCCAATTCATGCAAAACTCCACATAATCCCAAGGGGTTCACATACTTTTTCTTGCAACTGTTTTTAGCACATAAAACAGAGTAAATGTATGAACCTGGCATTCTTTTTTCGTCCTCGCTCCGGATCCACCTTTTTTTCCTTGTTTTTTTATGCTGCTGCTTGTTCCCACGCTTGCTCAGTCTCTTCGGGGTGGCAGACATCCATGTGTCCAGTAAATCCAGTGTATCGGTTGTTCTCAGGCTTCCTTCAAGTTTGGGGAATAAATTGCCCTTCTAGGTGGGAGAACTCTAGGTAAGTATGGCTATGCTGATCGTTTCCCTCTTGTCTGCTGGCTTTTGTAGTCCCCCTTTCCTCTTCTGCAGCCAGAGACGTGGGGAACGAATGTAAGTAAGCATGCAAGTACAGACGGCGGCTTCTCTTCTGGATCGGCCTTTCCCAGAGTAGGGCAGTGCTGACGTGTGACGTCATCACTTCCGCACATCGCCCGGGAAGACGTAAAATCTCCTTTGCCTCAAAGGAGCTGGATGCTCGGCTTGATTCCCCTTTCTCTGACAAAGAAAATTCGTCAGGTATGTCGGCAACAGGAGCTCCTTCTGGTGGCCGATTTTTATAACTGCAAAAAAGAAATATTTTCTATTTAGGTTAACCCTTTCTTTTCTTGCAGCATGAGCTCTCCTGGTCCCTCGTTGGAAGCACCCAAGATGTGGCATAGGTACGAAAAAATCATTTTTGATTAGAGAAAGAATTTTTTATTTTGAAAAAAAAGAGTGCTTTTTGTGCTTTCCTCTGTTTTTCAGGAATAAAAGTCCTGAAAGGAAGCACAGGAAAAAATTCTCATGATTTGGCATTTGGGAGGAGAGAGCACCATAGCTCTCCGTTCTTTCCCATAGTCATGCGCCCTCACCTGGCTCGCATCACGGTTATGCAGGGTCACCGCACAGACCTTTGTTGACTTCCTCTCAAGATGGTCCTGTTACGGCCTGCCCTTCTGACGGTTTCTGCTGGATTTGTGGGGTGGTGGCCCTTGTGGGGAAACTTTTATGCACAGCTTGCCTGAAAGAGTCAGCAAGAGAGGAGACCGAATCCAGAGAAGTCAAGGCCTTCATTGACCAGGCCATTGCAGAGGGTGTACAGAAATTTCTTAAAACCTCGCTGGCACAGAGAAGTCTTGGATGAGGATCCTGGACCTTCCATCCGACCAAATCAGGAGGGAGAATCTTCCCAGGAAGACTTGGAAGAGGTGGTTCTTCACTCATTTGATTTTGCATTAGCCTCTCCATTTGTAGAAGCGGTACAAGAGGCGATTTAATGGAAGGAGGAAGATCCTAGACCCCCCCAAGAAAATGAGCAATGAAGTCCCCTATTTTTCTCTAATGGAGGAAAATAAAGATCTAATCAAAGAAGTATGAGAAAGGTCAGATAAGATGTCCTCGGTTCAGAATCATTTTGCTAAAATGTATCCCTTTCAGCCTTCGGATGCTTAACTATGGGAAACACTTCCCAGAGTAGACGCACTCTTCAAAGGCTAGCAAGGCACATGGCTCTGCCCATGGAAAATTCTCTCGCCTTTAAGGATCCTATGGACCGTCGAACAGACGGAGACCTCAAGAAAGCCTATATTATGGCAGGATTGCTCTATCGCCCGGCGATAGCACTGACCTCTATCTCTAGAACCTTCAAGTGTTGGACAGAAAATTTGGAGCAGGCCATCAGATTAGGTGTAGACGTTGGAGGAGATCAAATTAACTAGCCGAATCCTCGGTAGATATGGTCTGTCTCTCGGCTAGGATGATGAGGCATTGTATAATGTCAAAGAGGGCACTGTGGCTGAGAAATTGGGCCGCAGACTCTTCTTCTAAGCAAGCCCTTTGTTCGGTACTGTTTAATGGGAAAAGCCTGTTCGGAAAGTCTCTGGAAGAAGCCATTAGTAGGGTCACTGGAGGAAAGTCTGAGCTCATTCCTCAAGATAAGCTTAGATGTCAACATCAGCTTTTTCGATCTTACTGAAGAATTAGGGAAGGTTTTCATGAATCCAGAGCCTTTAGTGGACGTGATTTCTCTTGCCTTCAGTGGAGGGGAACACAGTCCTCTTTCCTGCGCATTGATAAATCAAACGCGGCACAAGCTGCCAAGCCCGCAGAAAAATCTTTCTGATGGAGTGTCCACCCAAGCATCCCCAGTAGGTGTCAGGCTGTCTGTTTTGGACATTTGGAGCAAGGAGGTTTTTGGACTCTCAGGTGGTTTCAATAATAAGACGAGGCTACAGGATAGAATTCTCCTATCCCCCACACCAAGATCACATTGTGGAAACCTCGGTGTCCGGGCACCCAAAAAAGAAGGTCCCCAAATTTCATGTCAAAGAATTATTGGAAGAAAAAGCCATTGTTCCTGTTCCGGGTGAGGGGGCCTCCAGTTTCTATTAAAGAAAATTTTTGATGAAAAAAAGCCTCATGAGTTTACACATCAGAACTGGTTTATCAAAGTCAGTAATTTCCGCATAGTCTTTGCAGACAATGTCGGTTGTAAAGAGAAATGACTGGATGATCTCTATAGATATTTCCAATGCTTATCTCCATTTTCCTATAGCAAGCAGTCATCAGAAGTTTCTATGGTTTGTCATTGCCAATCAGCATTACCAATTTACCTATCTCCCATTCGGCTTGTCCACAGCTCCTCGTACCTTTTCAAAAGTTTTTGTGTCGGTGATAGCCCTTCTGTGTCTACGCAATATGAGAGCGTACCATTATCTGGACGATGTGCTTATCTTGGCGGACTCTCCACAGACCCTAAGATCACACAGAATCTTGGTAACGTACCCTAGTGAGGTTTGGGTGGCTAATCAATTAGCAAAAAAGCCAAATGTCTCCTTGAACGTCAATGGAATATCTGGGCCTCATCTTTGGTACAGTAAGGCAGAGGGTGTTTCTGCCCCAGTGGAAGATTGGGCAGTTAACGACCTGTGCCCAGATGGTCATGAAGTCCCCATCTCTGAGTGCAGAGGACTTTATGGTCTTACTGGTTATGATGACAGCAGCTATATTGGTGGTTCCATGGGCCCTATGGCATATGAGACGCCTTCAGAATTATTTCCTTCGACAATGGGATTGTTCATATCCAGTCCAAAGGATCCTCATCCCCCATTCTCTTCACCAAGACCTGATCTAGTGGTCAACACGGGACAAGTTGGCTCAGGGGGTTCCCTTCAATCTTGGAGATTGGATCCTTGTTACTTCAGATGCCAGTCTCCAGGGTTGGGGGGCGCATTACCTAGGTTACGAAGCTCAAGGGTGATGGCAAACAGCTCTTCTTTCACAATCCAATATTCTGGCGCTCATGGTGGCAGCATATGCACTGAAGGCATTCTCAAGTCTTCTGGACGGAGCCTGTGTCAGGGTTCCTGATGAACAACAAGACAGCTGTAGCTTATATAGCAAATCAGGGCGGTACAAGGAGCCTTCCCCTTTTGAATATAGCGGCCAAGATTTTTATTTGGGCAAAGGACCATCTGCAAGCCTTGACTGCGTCCTATCTTCCAGGCAGGGAGAACACTCTATCAGACATACTGAACCGGGAATTTCCAGACAAGAATGAATGGTCTTTGAATGCCATGTATCTCAGACCAGTCTTCAACAACTGGGGGATTCCTCAAGTAGACCTGATGGCCACCCCCCAGAATGCTCGTTTTCCTCACTTGTGCTCCCAATTCTTCAGTCGACTAGCAATAGCTCAAGATGCCTTCTCAATCTGCTGGAACTTCAGTTCCCTCCAACAGCCTTAATTCTCAAAATTCTCCTGAAGATCAACAGGGAAACAAACAGAGCAATCTTTGTGGCACCCTTCTGGCTGAGGATGCCATGGTTTCCGCCTCTAACCCAGATGATGATATCCCCTCCTTATCATCTACCTTGCAGGAGGGACCGGTTACTCCAAAAGCATTGTCAGCATCCCAACCCACAGAGGCTGAGTGTTCTTATTGAAAGGCAGAGATTATTAGCTCATGGTCTTCCCCTGTCTGTCATGCATACTATGCTTCAAGCAAGAAAATCCTCCACTAATATTACTTACCATCACTTCTGGAAGACGTTCTTTTCCTTGGCAAGACCAGAGAGTTTTGATCCTATGGTCCCCAAAACAGTGGAGGTTTTATCCTCTCTTCAGTCGGGTCTAGATATAGGACTAAGTTACAACAGCTTAAAAGCCCAAATCTTGGCTTTGTCAGCTCTGTTTGGAAAGAAGTGGGCTGCAGAAACATTGGTGCAGCAATTTCTTCAAGCAGCCATGAAACTAAGACCACCATTACAAACGCTCTTCCCCTCTTGGGATTTAACTTTGGTATTAGAAGTTCTCAGAAAACCTTCATTCCACCCTATTGAATCTTGCTCCATAAAACAGCTCACTTGGAAGGTAGTCTTCCTAACCGCTATAACTTCTCGAAGGGCTTCTGAGCTTAGTGCGCTTTCGTCAGAAGAACCACACTGCATCTTCCATTCAGACAAAGTCCTTCTCCAGAATTCGCACCCAAAGTCATTTCCTCTTTTCATTACAACTGGAAAGCAGTTCTACCCTCGCTACCAGCAGAGCCTCAGGGTTCAGAAGATTTCTCTAGCCTGGATATGGTTACCTTGATCAAAACCTACCTCCTGAAGACCAAGGAATTCTAAATTGATAAAAATCCCTTTGTCTATCCAAAAGGATCAAGGAAAGGGAAATCAGTCTCGTCAAGGGTCATCACTACTTGGATACGAAATACAATACGCTTCTGGTACTCTACTAAAGGCTTGCCACCACCACAAGTATTGAGATTATATGCAAGGCAGCTAGCTGGGGCTCACCGAATAAGTTTATTAAGCATTATAACCTGGATGTAATATCTGCCTTTCTTTGCCATTTTGGCAAGACTGGTATTTCCTCTGTTGTTTCTATAAGTAAACAATGGTTATACAGCATTCAGTTTTACGATTGTAGTTTTTCCTCACTTGTTTTGTATTGCTAATTACATCCTGAGGTATGCTTTCATGAGGAGACCCAGGAATACAGAAAGTTGTTATCAAATACTTACCATAATTTTCCTTTTCTATTTTTTCCTCCTCATGGCAGCATGCTCCTTACCCAGTGTCCTTTCGCAAGACTAAAGATAAAATGTTGGGTAAGGGACAGTTACTCTGTTTTATGTGCTATGTAGGTGGTCTTTCTGAAGTCAAAGGGGGAGGAGCTGAGGAAAATGATGGTAAGTATTTGATAACAATTTTCTGTAATGTGTCATGTTCACACCAGAATGCTGTCTTTCTCTGCATTCTATAGCAGTGCAATTTTGTACAACATGTTTGCATGATATTGCACTGCAACGCACCTCTCACCGACACCAAAAGGCCAGAGGAAACACATCGTTAAACAAAAATATTTATAAAAACCCAAGGAATCATACATATGCGTGCACAAAAATGCACATAAATGTGCCAAAATGCAATGTACTGAAGTGCATTTCTATGTGCGTTGTATTGTGAATGGGCCCTAATGCGATGCATTACTTCCAGCCACACTTCTATCTATTGTTCTGGGGACAATGAGAGAGGGAGATAGACAGGAAGCATGTTACTGTCAGAATCAGCAGGTGAACTAAATGGATAAAGCCTGAAAATAGAAAACGAATGCAGCCACCACATCTCAGGACTGGTAGGCTGTACTATTTTAAATTATTGTTTTTTGTTTTAGATTCACTGTAAATATTAGAGGTATTCATCTGGTGAATTTTCTCATTATTGCCAGTCATTATTGATGTACGTTGTTTTAGTTTTGTACACCAATAGATTTGTTAAGGCCCTATGCATACGTAGCGTTAAGCCCTGCTGTATGTGGGTCTGGCATTTAGCTGGAGACGGAGGGTACAGGTGCCCCATCCAGCCTCGATGCTGGCGGCCTTTCAAACTCTAAGAGGCTGACCACAGCTGTGGCTGGACAGTGCACCTAGCGGTACAAATGTTTCGGGGCGGTATGCACCCAGGGGCAACTAAACGAAACACAGAAATGCTTTCTGGACATTCATCTATCAGCATATACTGCTCTAAATGTTCATACTGTATCATCCACCTCTGTCCAGCCGCAGCAACTGTCGGTCTCACAGTTTGACATGCTGAAGAGCTGAATGGGACACCTGTGCACAATCTGCCAGCTACTAAATGCCAGAGCCTCATGCACCGGGACTAAGCGCCCAGTGTGCATGGGGCCTAATGAACTAATATATTCCTGTGGACAAAGCATGGCCTGTGTTTGTGCTTTCAGATTACAGTAAGTACCAGGTGAAAAAGTAGCAGCTTACGCTGATGATCTTCTTTTCTACATTACCAACCCTCTCACCTCCCTGCCAATATTGTTGAAAAAACTATGAACTTACAGATCCCTATCCAATTTCAAGGTAAACCTACAAAAATCAGAGGCACTCAGCATCTCTCAGATCCACCGCTTACCACTCTATGGGGAAGCTAATGAGCAGCAAGTGATTAGCACATGACAGGGTCTCCTTTAAATAGGCAGCTTGGTGCTCATGTGCGCTGGTGCACACAGATGCACCAACGTGTTAGTGCATGCTGCATACTAGCCCAAGCTTATCTGGGTACTGGTATATGTGCATGGGAATGAGAATTAGCTGCACAAGAATGAGCATTAGCTGTATTAATTTCCTGGCAAGGTGTCTCTAGAACAGGAATCCACATTTTGTCTGAGTTCTGCCTTGGGTGGATAAACAACATACCTCGAATCTCCACACTCATCCCTTGATCAGACCTACTCTGAAAAATATTGACAGATACTACAAATTGACTTTCATACAGAGTTTCCCCTCTTCTATGACACCCATAATTTAACACCCTGATTTTGTTCCGGGACTCTCAGACAAGGACTTTTCTTACACCCAAATGGCTGGGTCCCCATCAGGACCTTGCGCTCCAACTCTACATCCCTTCCTTGTACAGTTGGAGGGCTCTCCAACTTTCAAGCTTCCTGAGTACTTTACCTAAATCGTCTCTTTTCCGTAGACATCTCGCTCCGTTTGAATAATTATGTCCAGGAGATGACCCGACACAAAAATCCTTATCTATATCATACCAGTTCCTATTCGACCTACGCGCTCAGACGGATCCCTACCCCATCTCGCTGTATGGGAAAGAGACCTCATTTTACCGACCGCCAAAAAGACTGTATACAGTTAGGTCCATATACAGTTGTGTTCAAAATAATAGCAGTCAGACATCACTAACCTGATCAATCACTGTTTTTGGCAGAAATGATATTTCTACATGGCAAATAATTTACTAGCAGGTGTAGTAGAGTAATAGAAATCCAACAGACCCAACAGTCATGACATGTATGCTGCTGATTCTGTGTAATTGAATCACTAATTGAAAGGGGCATGTTCAAAATAATAGCAGTGTGGAGTTCTATTAGTGAGGTAATTCATTCTTTGAAAAACAGGTGGCAATTCTTGCCCTTATTTAAGGAAGGAAGGCAACAAATGTTGTACATGCTGGTTACAGTGCATTTCTTTCTGAAATTCTGAGGAAAATGGGTCGGTCCAGACATTGTTCAGAAGAACAGCGTACCTTGATTCAAAAGTTGATTGGAGAGGGGAAAACATAAAAAGAAGTGCAGAAAATGATAGGCTGCTCAGCTAAAATGATCGCAAATGCTTTAAAATGGCAACCAAAATCTGAAAGACGTGGAAGAAAGCGAAAAACTACCATTCGAATGGATAGAAGAATAGCCAAAATGGCAAGGACTCAAAGAAGGTCGAAAGTTACCTGTGAGTACTGTTACAATTAGAATACGCCTATGTGAAGCCAAGCTATCTGCAAGAAGTCCCTGCAAAGCCCCACTGTTGAAAAAAAGACATGTGCTGAAGAGGTTACAATTTGCCAAAGAGCACATTGACTGGCCTAAAGAGAAATGGTGCAACATTTTGTGGACTGATGAAAGTAAGATTGTTCTTTTTGGGTCTAGTGGCCGGAGACAGTTTGTCAGACGACCCCCAAACACTGAATTCAAGCCACAGTACACTGTGAAGACAGTGAAGCATGGTTGCACAAGCATCATGATATGGGGATGTTTCTCATACTACGGTGTTGGGCCTATTTATCGCATACCAGGGATCATGGATCAGTTTGAATACATCAGAATACTTGAAGAGGTCATGCTGCCTTATGCTGAAGAGGAAATGCCCTTGAAATGGATGTTCCAACAAGACAACGACCCCAAACACACCAGTAAACGTGCAACATCTTGGTTCCAGACCAACAAGATTGACGTTATGGAGTGGCCAGCCCAATCCCCGGATCTTAATCCAATAGAAAACTTTGGGGTGACATCAAAAATGCAGTTTCTGAGGCAAAACCAAGAAATAGAGAAGAACTGTGGAATGTAGTCCAATCATCCTAGGCTGGAATACCTGTTCACAGGTGCCAGAAGTTGGTTGACTCCATGCAACACAGATGTACAGCAGTTCTCCGAAACAGTGGTTATACAACTAAATATTAATTAAGTGATTCAAAGGAAAGCAAAATCTTCAAACATTTTTCAGTTTATATAGTGAATGTTTGAGTTTGTAAAGAAGAATACAAACACTGCTATTTTTTTGAACAGTCTAATATTCACTTTTCTTCAATATTTTTAGAGGAACAACACAAATTTGATATATTTTTCTTCATGTTTTGATTTGGAATAGAATGTGTAGTATTCCCAATGCATTTGTGTGTATGGAAATAAAAGCTATTAGAAGGATTTTGAGCTTTATTCACTTTTTTCAACACACTGCTATTATTTTGAACACATCTGTATATTTGGACACAGGCACAATTTTAGTTTTTTTCAGGTATTTACTAAAACATATTCAAGCTGTAGTTATATAATGGATATGAGCTGAACATGCACACTCTTAGGTTTAATTTGAGGGTATGTACATCCAAATTGGAGGAAGGGTTTAGGAATTACAGTCCTTAAGAGTAGCCATCCCCCCTTTTTCAAGGGACCAAAGTAATTGGATAATTGAATCAAAAGCTGTTTCATGGCCAGGTGTGGGCTACTCCATTATTTCTTAATCAGTTAAGCAGGTAAAAGGTCTGGAGTTGATTCTAAGTGTGGTATTTGCATTTGGAATCTACTGCTGTGAACCTACATCATGCGTTCAAAGGAGCTGTGCATGCATGTAAAACAGGCCATTGCAAGGCTTCAAAAATGAAACAAATCCATCAGAGAGATAGCAGCAACATTAGGTGTAGCCAAATCAATAGTTTGGTACATTCTGAGGAAAGAAGAACACACTGGTGAGCTCAGTAACATAAAAAGGCATGGATGTCTTTGGAAGACAGCAGTGGTGGATGATCGCAGGATCCTTTCTATGGTAAAGAAAAACCCATTCACAACATCCAGACAAGTGAAGGACACTCTGCAGGAGGTGGGCGTATCATTGTCAAAGTCTACAATCAAGAGAATACTTCACGAGAGCAAATACAGAGGGTTCACCACAAGGTGCAAACCATTCCTAAGCCTGAAGAATAGAAAAGCCAGATTAGACTGCCAAAAAAATATTTAAAAAAGCCAGGCCAGTTCTAGAAAAGCTTTCTTTGGATGAATGAAACTAAGATTAATCTGTACCAGAATGACGGGAAGAAAAAAGTGTGGAGAAGGCTTGAAACAGCTCATGATCCAAAGCACACAATGTCATCTGTAAAACATAGTGGAGGCAGTGTGATCGCATGGGCATGCATGGCTTCCAGTGGCACTGGGTTATTAGTGTTTATTGATGATGTGACAGAAGCAGCTGGATGAATTATGCAGTGTTTAAAGAGATACTGTCAGCCCAGATTCAGCCAAATGCAGCAAAATTGATTGGACGACGCTTCACAGTACAGATGGACATTGATCCAAAACACACTGCAAAAGCAACCCAGGAGCTTATGAAGGAAAAGAAGTGGTATATTCTGCAATGGCCAAGTCAATCACCTGATCTCCACCCAATTGAGCATGCATTTCACTTGCTGAAGGAAAAACAAAAGGGAGAAAGACCCACAGACAAAGAACTGAAGACAGCTGCAGTTAGAGCCTGACAAAGCATCAGACAAGAGGAAACCCAGTCTTTGGTAATATCCATGGGTTCCAGACTTCAGGCAGTCATTGCCAGTAAAGGATTCTCAACAAAATATTAAAAATGAACATTTTATTTATACTTATAATCATTTGTCCAATTACATTTGAGCCCCTGAAAATGGAGGGACTGTATATAAAAATGGTTGTAGCTTCTGAAATTTGTACTTGATATTTATGTTCAACCCCTTGAATTAAAGCTGAAAGTCTGCACTTCAAATTATTTTGGATTGTTTTGTTTCAATTTATTCTGGTGGCATACAGAGCCAAAAGTATGACAATTGTGCCTGTGTCCAAATATATATGAACCTAACTGTACTTTTTTGCACACAAATCATCACTTTGCAGCAAATTTCAAGAAACCACCTACAAGATGCTGACTTGTTAATAATAGGACCCCACCAGTTATTAAACTGTTCCCACAAAAAGCGACTGCTGGAGATGTGGGACCCATACAGGCACATTTTCTGGGACTGTCCTTGTAAATGTCCTGGCAACAAGTCCTCCAACGTATTCATAAATATATGGATATCTCCCTGTTCGATATCCCAGCAGCAGTCCTTCTAAACCTAATGCCCCTTTTCAGAAAATGTTACCACTAATCCCTGCTGAAACACTTGTATTCCTATGGCTTTCCAGGGTAAATGACATACAATACATTGAAACCTGACCTCTTCCCTCCAAGACAAATCTAGGGAACATATCAGCAGGTGGTTTTACTGGGACTTATTCCACTTTTCTGATGAATACCTCCAATACGTATGAACCATTCTTCCAATTTTCCCATTGCAATGATTCATTGGGCTTCAGTCCCAATCACTTCCTCTGTTGCTTCCCCCTTCCTTTCCTCCCCCCATTTTTTTTCTCTTTTCTTCCCCCTCCCTATCCCATTCCAAACCCTATTCCCATTCTTCCCTTCTTTTCTAAAAATGAGTCTCTTTCTAAAAACTGTGGTGCGCACATGCCCTGTATTGTATACCGGACTACATGCCACAACATAATAATTTAGACTAAAAAGTTCTGACTCAACCTTGTTAAAGTTACACTTTTGTGTTATTGATACACAACCATTTTGCACATTATTGGGAAGATATATTACACAAAACCTTTTTTTGTCCTACTACGAGAGTTGTACAGTGACAATTTGTAAAAACCTGCCTATTTTGCTTTACTCGGGTGTACCTTTCTGTTATTGACTGAATTTATTATGTACAATATATTGTCTTTCTTTTGCAGTCAGTTTGTTCCTGTATTTTGATGCACACCTTTAACCACTTACTTAGTCCATATGACGTCCTCCAAGAACCACCTCCAGTGGTGCACACTCGACGCTGTCTGGGATTGCTGCGTCCTTTGGACACAGCTGATCACATGACATGGTAAAAGACCAATCACAGCGGTCTTTTACCACGTGATCAGCTGTGTCCAATCACTTGCCAGTTATCGGCAGTACTTTCCTCATGCTGTCACAGCATGAGGAGAGTACTGCTGATAGCTGGCAACTGTCAAAGAAGACATCTGCACTGATAATCAGTGGGCAATTGGTTTCAAAGAAAGAAAATAAAGCTGTTAGAATGGCCCAGCCAATCACCTGACATGAATCCAATAGAAGATCTATGGAAATACCTAAAGATCAGAGTTCACAGAAGAGGCCCACGGAACCTTCAAGATTTGAAAACTGTGGAAGAATGGGCCAAAATCACACCTGAGCAATTCATGTGACTAGTTTTTCCATATAGAAGGCGTCTTGAAGCTGTCATTACCAACAAAGAATTTTGTATGAAATATCAAATAAATTTCAGTTAGCATGTTTAATAGTTTTTCCCTGTTTCATTCCATTTTATTACCCAGTGCTAATATTTAAATGTACAGAGGAATGCAGGGCAAACGGTTTGTTTAATTATTTTTCTTCATGTAAAATGGATCAGTTGCGTATCGGTTGCAAAGGGATTTTACAAAATGTGATTTTAGATCCATTTCTTACAAGAGCTGCTTATTACACACTGGGGGAGATATACTAAAACTGAGGTGTGCAAAATCTAGTGCAACTCTGCATAGAAATCAGTCAGCTTCCAGGTTTTATTGTCAAAGCTTAATTGGACAAGCTGAAAGTAGAAGCTAATTGTAAATAGTAAATCTCCCTCACTGTTCAAGACACTGTGCAAGACAAGTGATGTATGTTTTACCTAATCCTGTAGGAATTCTGATAAATCCAGGTAGCGTATTTTTTGCTCCATATGACGCACTTTTTCCCCCCAAAAAAATGTCTGTGCGTCCTATGGAGCAAAAATGGAGCAGCCGGCCCGATATTCCATAGAATACCGGGCCGGCTGCTCTGCTCTTCTCTGCAGACCTCATGCGGTCCTACCTGTTCCTCAGTCCAGCAGTGTCCTCAGTCTTCTTTCCCCGGCATCCGGCTGTCACAGCTTGCGGCTTCACAGCCGGGTGCCCACTGCGCATGGGCGAAAAGCGCCGCGCTTTGTGAATGGCCCTTTAATCTCCTGGGACCTGTCACGTGTCCCAGAAGATTACGGGGAGGGAGGGGGAAAGACAACTCTGTGGAAGTTGACAGGTACCCACTCCTTCCCCCTCCGCTCCCCAAAGGTCCGCAGTCTCTGGTCTTCTGTACTACTGTATGTCCGCAGTCTCTGATCTTCTGTACTGTGTCCACAATCTCTGGTCTTCTGTACTATGTCCGCAGTCTCTGGTCTTCTGTACTATGTCCGCAGTCTCTGATCTTCTGTACTATGTCTGCAGTCTCTGGTCTTCTGTACTATGTCCACAGTCTCTGGTCATCTGTACTATGTCCGCAGTCTCTGGTCATCTCCTGTACTATCTTATAGTATATACTATTCTATAAGAACAAAGAGAGGGCGCACAGGCCTAGTGCATTACCATAAAAAATGTTTAATAAGAAATAAAATAGGTGTTGTACTCAAAAACAAGAATAAAGTCAAGGCACCTCATAAAAGAACAGCTGGGTCAACACTGTTGCTCTGCTTGCCATAGACAACCATGGGACATGGATGTAATGAAGAGAGTAGATCTGAAACCCAGCAGAGACACTTATTAATGCATAGAAATGCAGCCTACAGGGTGTGCACTATTATTCTAGTATAGTTATATGTGATGAAACTTAGGCATGTGTGGCAATGCAGTGCACCATGGATGGATATGCATATGCAATACTATATACGGGGAAAAAGGAGATAAATCACTAGTATAAACATAAATGTTAATATAAAATCTTACAAAAAACTTCTTAATATGGTTTACAAAGTATAAATAAAATGAAATAAGTATCGTTACCATATAGTATAATATCTGGTAAAATCGGTATAGTGTATGGTATACGTGTGTATGCATAATAGAAAGTTATGTGGAAGGGAAAAGTGTGGAAGAAAAAGGTGCACAAGCAGCAGGGATGACCGCAGCCTGGAGAGGATTGTCAGGAAAAGGCCATTCAAAAGTGTTGGGGACTTTCACAAGGAGTGGACTGAGGCTGGAGTCAGTGCATCAAAAGCCACCACACACAGACGGATCCTGGACATGGGATTCAAATGTCGTATTCCTCTTGTCAAGCCACTCCTGAACAACAACGTCAGAAGCGTCTTACCTGGGCTAAAGAAAAACAGACCTGCTCTGTTGCTCAATGGTCCAAAGTCCTTTTTTCTGATGAGAGAAACTTTTGCATCTCATTTGGAAACCAAGGACCCAGAGTATGGAGGAAGAATGGAGAGGCACACACTGCAAGATGCTTGAAGTCCAGTGTGAAGTTTCCACAGTCTGTGTAGATTTGGGGAGCCATGTCATCTGCTGGTGTTGGTCCACTGTGCTTCATTAAGTCCAGGGTCAACGCAGCCATCTACCAGGAGATTTTGGAGCACTTCATGCTTCCTTCCGCAGACGAGCTTTATGGGGATTCTGACTTCATTTTCCAGCAGGACTCGGCACCTGCCCACACTGCCAAAAGCACCAAAACCTGGTTCAATGACCATGGGATTACTGTGATTGATTGGCCAGCAAACTCTCCTGACCTGAACCCCATAGAGAATCTATGGGGCATTGCCAAGAGAAAGATGAGAGACATGAGATTGAACAATGCAGAAGAGCTGAAGGCCGCTATTGAAGCATCCTGGTCTTCCATAACACCTCAGCAGTGCCACAGGCTGTTATCTTCCATGCCACGCCGCATTGAGGCAGTAATTGCTGCAAAAGGGGCCCAAACCAAGCACTACATATGCATGATTATACTTTTCAGAGGTCCGATATTGTTCTGTGTACAATCCTTGTTTTATTGATTGCATGTAATATTCTAATTTTCTGAGATTGTGGATTTGGGGTTTTCATGAGCTGTAAGCCATAATCATCACAATAATGGCAAATCACGGCTTGAACTATCTTGATTTGCATGTAATGAGTCTATCTGATATATTAGTTTCACCTTTTAAGTTGCATTACTGAAATAAATGAACTTTTGCACGATATTCTAGTTTTTCGAGTTTCACCTGTAAGTGTCTCTGCTGGATTTCAGATCTACTCTCTTCATTATATCCATGTCCCATGGTTGTCTATGGCAAGCAGAGCACTAGGCAGCTTCGTAGCGTTGCTCATGCATCCATCCATCTATTTATTTAAATGCGAGCAGTGCTGTGCATCACCAGGGAAGGATTTTTAATATATATACGTGTAACTTTCTACTTATTTATTTTTCACTGTCACACTTCTTATGGTTCATATGATTTTATGATTGTCACTAATTTCAATATAATTTCAGACATATATATTTATATATTTTTATAGATCTTTTGTGTTTACTTATACTATGTCAATTGCCCCTATGATTCCTCCACCTGCATAGGGGAGTGTAGGACGGCCCATGTGACCTTTGGTTCAACTAGTAGTGAGCATATAAAAGAGGGAGCAGACATTTGGTCAGTTGGCTCTAAAGGAAGAGGCAAGTCCTCAAAACGCGTCAGCCTATTGGATGTCTACACTCCCCATTGCAGACTGTTACTCAGCACGGTGTTGACCCAGCTGTTCTTTTATGATGTGCCTTGACTTTATTCTCCTTTGTGAGTACAACACCTATTTTATTTCTTATTAAACATTTTTTATGGTAATGCACTAGGCCTGTGCGCCCTCTCTTTGTTCTTTCCTCATAGTATATTTGGATTCCCCCGGTCCATTTGAGGGCAGCAAGGTGTGCATGTTCCAGGACATTCTTAATGTGGTTGTAGCCTGCATCGAGTCCATCCCCAAGTGCAGGAGCATTTGTGTTTGCTGGTTCATTGATCTCTTGTACTATGTCCGCAGTCTCTGGTCTTCTGTACTATGTCCGCAGTCTCTGGTCTTCTGTACTGTGTCCGAAGTCTCTGGTCTTCTGTACTGTGTCCGCAGTCTCTGGTCATATGTACTATGTCCGCAGTCTCTGGTCATCTCCTGTACTATGTCCGCAGTCTCTGATCTTCTGTACTATGTCCGCAGTCTCTGATCATCTCCTGTACTGTGTCCGCAGTCTCTGGTCATCTCCTGTAGTGTGTCCGCAGTCTCTGGTCATCTCCTGTAGTGTGTCCGCATTCTCTGGTCATCTCCTGTACTGTGTCCAAAGTCTCTGGTCTTCTGTAATGTGTCCGCAGTCTCTGGTCATCTGTACTATGTCCGAAGTCTCTGGTCATCTCCTGTAATATGTCCGCAGTCTCTGATTTTCTGTTCTATGTCTGCAGTCTCTGGTAATCTCCTGTACTGTGTCCGCAGTCTCTGGTCATCTCCTGTAGTTTGTCCGCATTCTCTGGTCATCTCCTGTACTGTGTCCGCAGTCTCTGGTCATCTCCTGTAGTGTGTCCGCAGTCTCTGGTCATCTCTTGTACTATGTCTGCAGTCTTTGGTCATCTCCTGTAGTATGTCCGCAGTCTTTGGTCATCTCCTGTAGTATGTCCGCAGTCTCTGGTCATTTCTTGTACTATATCCACAGTCTCTGGCCATCTCCTGTAGTATGTCAGCAGTCTCTGGTCATCTGTAGTTTTTTCTGCAGTCTCTGGTCATCTCCTGTACTATGTCTGCAGTCTCTGGTCATCTCCTCTACTATGTCTGCAGTCCATTGGTGCAGAATATATTTTTCCTGTTTTCCTCCTCTAAAATCTAGGTGCGTCTTATGGTCAGGTGCATCTTATGGAGTGAAAATTCAGTACATATACTGGCCTGTAGTTACTGGTATTGGTTTCTGGCTGCACATGCTCGGTCTTTCTCAATTAACATGTCCTTTATTAACTAAGCATTGTTTTTACATTTGCACCTGTGGTAGAGCAATGGCACTATCCAGATATTTATGTCAGCAATAAAACAACAAGGTGAGTGAGCGCTGAAGCCAAATAATAAAATGAAGCTAGCAGCTGAACACCAAAAGGCACCATATAAAACCTTCCAAGTAATCAAATAAAACAGGGTGCAGCGCTAAAATAATCCGCTAAATCTCACTATGTTAGGATATATACATATATGATGTAAAATGCAATAAAATAAATCACATAAAATAAGTGACAAAGTGCAAATAAAAATGTCACTAAATAGTGACGTGAATGAGTGTTACACACTAAAGCAAATACAGTCCATAGTGTAAGGGCAGATGAGATCCCAAAAGATCTTCAAAAAGCCAGTGGCTGGATCCGTGGATGAGGTGATATAGTATGTAAAGATTGCGCACCCACCAGATACGCAATCACAATGCGCATATAAAGTTGGTAACCACAGGACATCAAGGATCCTAGGATGCTGATTTCAAATCTCACTGGAGACATCCTGCGCCTATGCACAGATAATTGTCAAATTGCTATTTCCACCCAGCTAGTGGAAAGTATCATCTTATCCGAATGAACCACACACTCAATGGGGATCCTACTACTTCATCAGCAATAAATGTAATTGAGGAAATAAAATATGAACTGACCAATCCAGCTAAATCGATGCCTTCAGAAACAGGCACACCTGCCTCATTACAACACAGTTTGGAAACTCCGAAACAGGCAGCAAGGTGTATCAAAGGAGCTGAAAAGCCTTTTCCAAGTGTGGCAGCACTTCCAAGCAGTGAGGGGTATCTGACCAGACCCATATAGGATCCTTGATGTCCTGTGGTTACCAACTTTATATGCGCATTGTGATTGCGTATCTGGTGAGTTCGCAATCTTTACATACTATATCACCTCATCCACGGATCCAGCCACTGGCTTTTTGAAGATCTTTTGGGATCTCATCTGCACTTACACTATGGACTGTATTTGCTTTAGTGTGTAACACTCATTTACATCACTAGTCACTATTTAGTGACATTTTCATTTGCACTTTGTCACTTATTTTATGTGATTTATTTTATTGCATTCTAAATCATATATAAATATATCCTAACATAGTGAGATTTAGCGGATTATTTTAGCACTGCACCCTGTTTTATTTGATTTATGTCAGCAAATTTGGCTCAATCTAGCAAATGTGTAACTGTATTAGGAAAGCGAATGTGCTTCATAACTGCAGTGAAATATTCTCCAGCACTTAATAAATAATGTCACTATGTTTACCAATCCAAAAGCTAAAATCTATCCTTTTAGGCAAAAAGTCTGCTGCTGTATTACATAACCAGATGTATTGCACTGGGCAGGGCATTAGTTCAGGATCAAAAATTAATAACAATGAGCTGCTCTGAGGAAAGCACAGGGAGGGATTTCCATCTGCTTCTCTAATGTGCTATGGAGCTTTGGTGCACATTAAGAGAATGTAGTGCCAATAGTCCCATATGGCAGTGGTTAAATTACATACAGTATATGCCTGTGTTTTTACATTATGAAATAAATCAAGCATAGTAAGCAATAAAAACTGAACAGACATACAGTAATAATTTTGTCCAGTCTATTTTTGAAGTTTTGCGTGGAATGTGTCAGATTTGGCTTTTTGTTACTCCACTTTTTTTGTCATACTAATATAAACAAAAGAAATAAACCTGAGAATGCCTAAACATTTCCAATTACAAAATTTTTCTGGGCAAAGTGGTGCATCATCTGAAATAAATGCAGGGGTGCCAATATTTTTGGCCATGACTAATATTTAATAAAATGTTGTACACTTGTTACATACACAATTACATTAAAAAATATATGTTCCTACATCATTCTTCCTTTTAAATACAAAATATATTCAATGTTCAATAAATGTAATTATGTTTTTTTTTATAAAAAAAGCATAATATCTCCCCTGTATCGATCTGTGGCTTATCCTAACAAATTAATTTATATTTGTGTCTTTTAAATTTACTGAATTCGCTCTGGCCCTGGTGGTGATTGTAGATCTTGCTGCTGATTGCAACACACATGCTCTAAAACTGCTTGCACCTCTCGCTAGTGGTTAGAAAGCACAGTTTCTCATGACAAGTCTATCACACTAATGCAGCCTTCCTATGATACACTTAAAGTATATCTAAAAACGAATCTAAAAATCTGATAAGAAATGTATATATTGCAGTTTGCCTGTCTTTGAATGTGGTGTAAGCGTTAGTTTTTTTAATTTTTTTTTCCTTTATTTTTACCTGGTGTTCCTGCCAGTGACACACGTTCTGTCCTTGAGTGACACACTCACTTTGTAATTTATCTATGGAGGAGCAGTGCTGTCACCCTGTTACAGTACTCAGGGATGTTCAATTCATAACTCCCGACGCCCTGGACATATAGTTCCAGGCACCGAGCAGGTATTTTTTTTTTACCTTTAGCCCTGCTGTGGGCAAGCAGCAGGGTTCACCTGTCAGGTGGAAGCAGCGCTGCAGCCCGATTGCTTCCACACAGCCCACTATGGTGCCAGCCTCCGCCCCCTGCCCACTGTGTCTTCCGGGCTTTGCTTGCCCATCTGCGGGCCCGGGACCAGTTCAGTGGCTGCCAGCTGGTATAGGGGAGGGAGGAGAGAACACATCCGCTCCCCTACCCTTCTTGTCCTGACTATCCTGTCCCCTTTGACAGATTCCTGGCCATCGAGGCCGAGAAAGAATGTAATGCGTTGCGATGTGCACTGCATTACATTCAGTGGTGCACAGGGGAGAAATTCAGGGTCTTTTAGACCCTGGATGTCTAAAAAAAAACCTGTCACCAAAAATCATTACATAGGGGACTTTTTGTCCCCTATGTGATAAAAAAAAAGTTAAGTACAAATTTTTTTTATTTTATTTTTTTAACTACTTGCTTAGAGAGCACGTATACCCCCTTCCTGCCCAGGCCAGTTATCAGCTTTCAGCGCTATTGTACTTTGAATGACAATTGCGCGGACATGCAACACTGTACCCATATGAAATTTTTATCACTTTTTTGAGACATAGCTTTCTCTTGGTGGTATTTAATCACCTCTGGGTTTTTGTATGTTTTGCTAAACAAACCAAAAACAACAGAAAATTTTGAAAAAAAAAAAGTTTTTCTTAGTTTTTGTTATAAAATTTTGTAAATAAGTGATTTTTCTCCTTCATTGATATGCGCTAATGAGGCTGCAGTGATGGGCACTGATAGGTGGCACTGATGGGCACTAATGAGGAGGCACTGATGGGCATTGACAGGCATCACTGATGGGCACTGAAAGGAAGCACTCATATATGGCACTGATAAGAGGCACAGATAGGTGGCACTTACTGGCATTGTTAGGTGGCACTGACTGGCGCTGTTTGGCGGCACTGATAGATGGCACTGACTGGCACCAATAGGTGGCACTGACTGGCCCTGATAGGTGACACTGAAAGGCAGCTCAGATGGGCACTGATATGGGGCATTGATGTGGCACTGATGGGCAATATATTAATTTTTTTGTGATGAAGGATTAGAATCCTGTCAGGTTTCACTACTACTACTACTTAAACACTATCCAGGATGCAACCTTTTTCTCTGGACAGGAATTGAAAGATGCTCTCCAATGGCAAGGTAGGCAGAATTAAAAATGCTTTTTAAACTTAGGTAGGGCAATGTTAAAATCTGCTAACTTTTGTTGCAGTTTTTCCCTCGCTTTCTTCTTTCTTCCTTCAGCGTGATAAAAAGTTGTTCCTAGCACAGAAAGTGATAGAAAATATATCTAACAGAGCCCAAGATAGCAGCAAAACCTGACGTGTCCAACCCTTCCCCATTTTATTCAGAACTAAAAAAAATGTTATGGCTATAAGATACACTTTAGGTATCCCAGTGATTTTCCAAAACTTGTGCACAGGCCATTTTCAAGCAGCCTATGGCAACCTGTTTACTAGCATGCCTTTGTTGCCTGAAGTAATAATGAGAACATCTGCCATTATTTTTTTTGTTTAGATATATTCCTGCTTTTAAGCTGCATGTATGATCTATCTATCTATCTATCTATCTATCTATCTATACACTGTATATATTACTTTAATTTTACGTCCACAAAGCAGCAGTTTAAGACAGCCTTTTTCAACCAGGGTGCCTTCAGGTGTCTTCAGGAGTGCTTTGGCAAAATGCCTAAATATTGCCCACATATTGTATACAGACCAGCAGGTGGATCAAGTCTGCCTTTAATTTTATATTATCTAATTTCTAAGAAACAACTGCAGACACCATCATCAGAGGCATTTTTTCAGATAATATAAGTTGGAAAAGCTTATGTGATCACTATTGCTTGCCTCCTGCCAGAGCTGTCTATAACACCCCTCCCTCACCTGCTCCATAAATTAAACTTGCTACATAAAGACCCTGCAATACTGTCCTCACATCTTACTACCTTATGCTATTTGTGATTACTTTAATGTGTAACTATGGGCAAAATAAAAATAACATACAGTCAGGTCCATAAATATTGGGACATCGACACAATTCTAACATTTTTGGCTCTATACACCACCACAATGGATTTGAAATGAAACGAACAAAATGTACTTTAACTGCAGACTGTCAGCTTTAATTTGAGGGTATTTACATCCAAATCAGGTGAACGGTGTAGGAATTACAACAGTTTGCATATGTGCCTCCCACTTGTTAAGGGACCAAAAGTAATGGGACAATTGGCTTCTCAGCTGTTCCATGGCCAGGTATGTGTTATTCTCTCACTATCCCAGTTACAGTGAGCAGATAAAAGGTCCAGAGTTCATTTCAAGTGTGCTATTTGCATTTGGAATCTTTTGCTGTTAACTCTCAAGATGAGATCCAAAGAGCTGTCACTATCAGTGAAGCAAGCCATCATTAGGCTGAAAAAAACAAAACAAACCCATCAGAGAGATAGCAAAAACATTAGGCGTGGCCAAAACAACTGTTTTGAACATTCTTAAAAAGAAAGAACGCACCAGTGAGCTCAGCAACACCAAAAGACCCGGAAGACCACAGAAAACAACTGTGGTGGATGACCGAAGAATTCTTTCCCTGGTGAAGAAAACACCCTTCACAACAGTTGGCCAGATCAAGAACACTCTCCAGGAGGTAGGTGTATGTGTGTCAAAGTCAACAATCAAGAGAAGACTTCACCAGAGTGAATACAGAGGGTTTACCACAAGATGTAAACCATTGGTGAGCCTCAAAAACAGGAAGGCCAGATTAGAGTTTGCCAAACGACATCTAAAAAAGCCTTAACACTTCTGGAACAACATCCTATGGACAGATGAGACCGAGATCAACTTGTACCAGAGTGATGGGAAGAGAAGAGTATGGAGAAGGAAAGGAACTGCTCATGATCCTAAGCATACCACCTCATCAGTGAAGCATGGTGGTGGTAGTGTCATGGCGTGGGCATGTATGGCTGCCAATGGAACTGCTTCTCTTGTATTTATTGATGATGTGACTGCTGACAAAAGCAGCAGGATGAATTCTGAAGTGTTTCGGGGAATATTATCTGCTCATATTCAGCCAAATGCTTCAGAACTCATTGGACGCCTCTTCACAGTGCAGATGGACAATGACCCAAAGCATACTGCAAAAGCAACCAAAGAGTTTTTTAGGGAAAGAAGTGGAATGTTATGCAATGGCCAAGTCAATCACTTGACCTGAATCCGATTGAGCATGCATTTCACTTGCTGAAGACAAAACTGAAGGGAAAATGCCCCAAGAACAGGCAGGAACTTAAGACAGTTGCAGCAGAGGCCTGGCAGAGCATCACCAGGGATGAAACCCAGCGTCTGGTCATGTCTATGTGTTCCAGACTTCAGGCTGTAATTGACTGCAAAGGATTTGCAACCAAGTATTAAAAAGTGAAAGTTTGATTTATGATTATTATTCTGTCCCATTACTTTTGGTCCCTTAACAAGTGGGAGGGACATATGCAAACTGTTGTAATTCCTACACCGTTCACCTGATTTGGATGTAAATACCCTCAAATTAAAGCTGACAGTCTGCAGTTAAAGCACATCTTGTTTGTTTCATTTCTAATCCATTGTGGTGGTGTATAGAGCCAAAAATGTTAGAATTGTGTCCATGTCCCAATATTTATGGACCTGACTGTATATGTCTGCATCATATACTGTATGTAATTTTTATTCAGCCCATTTTTAGACTTTAAGGATTGATGAATGCTGACTTTGGTGAACCTTGACTGAAATAAAGAAATGCTACATGCAGCAGATTGTAGGACAAATAAATACTTTTTGGATGTGGAAGGCTAATCTGATTGACCCACCTCTGTCAATATGTACCAGCTGTTACCACACTAAGCTTGTTTCATTTTCTTTTTCTAAAGATTAAGATTAAGTCGGTGGTGCTGAAGAGATAAAAATGTTGTTATTTGGTGTATTTAATGGACACTGAATCCTGCAAAATAATCAATGAAGCTTGTAGGTTTTTAAAAAATAACACTGTACACCCTTAGAATAAGTTGGCACTGACACCAATGTCTCTCTAATAAAAAACAATTTGAAAATAAGAAAAACAAAAATACACTACATAAATTTCTAAAATTCGTGTTTAAAGACACAAGGCAGTCCACACTAAACAAATACTATGGCATATACATTTCACTTTTATTAAATAATAGTTTGAAAAAAACATATTAATGTGAGCATTCCCTCCAAGAACCTAAGATCCATGTCTGTGCTCAATAACCTCTTATGATCTTGTTAGGAGTATCAATATAACTACATACAAATAATAAATAAATGTTCCTGTTTAGATACCTGTACAAAAGTAACAAACAGAATATCACAATTTTAATGTTCATTTTTGCATCCATATACAGTGTACTTTATGAATACAATGATGCTAATCGTGTGATTGTCAAAATTCATAATCCTATTGGTACATGTCTGAACCCAAAAAATAAGTATTGAACAACAACTTACAAAAAACTAAGGAGAGAAAAATGCATCAGTTTTGCTATGGACATGGTAGGAGCAAAATAGGGGAAAAAACATGGGGCAGGGTGTTTTATTATCACCTCTCACCCACATATAATGATGCTTTAACATCCTTACCCTGTCAGTATTGCAACATTTTAAGCCTTCAGCCTTTCAAACTGGGAAACAATTCCTACTTGTCCCAGACTTCATCATTGCAATAGTATTGCAAAAAACAGCGATTTGAAATGAGAAAGCTATTTGAATGTGTGGTGACACATCTTCAACATTACAGAACAAGTCCAGCTGAACATGACTAACTACTGCACTGTATATTAGATGTATCAGCAACTGCTGTAAACTTTTTACTGGAGAGTCCATTACTAGTTCTAAAATATAGACCTGTGAAGTCAATGTTTTATCCTGTGTTGAGGGGGAATGGTGTTGCCCACAAAACCTGTTGGTTGTTTTTATATACTTTTTTTTTTACCAGTAATTAAAACTTACTTTGGACCCTTTCATCTGGTTTTGGTCTGATGTTCCTTTCTATATTTCTAAGGCTTTTATTTCTGTGTGTGTCGCTGTTTCAGAGATTTATTCTCTCTACCTGTCCTTGTTACATATATCATTGGCAAAGAAAATAAAGGTAAATACAGAATTTTGAGTTACTACCAGAACAGGATGAGAGAAGACATTTTCCTATGATGATACTTGCTCCTGTGAAAACTGTCTAAAATAGGATATCCCTCACACTGGAAAGATATCCTTTCCCTTTATGTTGAGTCTACAGGATACAGTGCCTTAGTATGAATACTTAGTAAAAACTTTTCATACCCCTTTGAAATTTTCCATGTTTTGTCATGTTATAACCAAAAACGTAAATGTATTTTATTGAGATTTTATCTGATAAACCAACACAAAGTGGCACTTAATTGTGACATGGAAGGAAAATGATAAATGGTTTTAAAAATGTTTTTATTAATATCTGAAAAGTGTGACGTGCATTTGTGTTCAGCCCCCTTGAGTCAATACTTTGTAGAACCACCTTTCGTTGCAATTACACCTGCAAGTCTTTTAGGGTATGTCTCAAGTCTGTGTGTTAGAGTCTACAAGCTATGGTACATGTAATTCAAAAAATTTATCTATCGTGATGTACTTACAGCTTATCTCATTTCCTGATGCCCTAAAATGTCATGAAAGTACAAATACCTCCCAAATGACCCTTTTTTGGAAAGTAGACACCCTGAGGGATTTAGTAAGAGGCATGGGGATTTTTTCAAATTTTTTCCCACAATTTGAAAATGAAGAAGTTAAATAAAATTTACTTTTTTTCACAACATTGTCCTTTTAACAAGTTATTTCTCATACACGACATACCTGCAATTACACACCAAAAATCATTCTGATACTCCTCCCAAGAAAGGGGATACCACATTGTGAAACTTTTTCACAGCCTAGCCACATAGAGAGGCCCAAAATCCAAACCCTCTTTGGGGTTTCGAGGAGCACAAATTATACATAAATTATGCATTTAAGTACCTATCACATTTTTGAAGGCCATGGAGCACCAGGACAATGGAAACTCCCACAAAATGACCACATTTTTTAAAGCAATAATGAGTCCTTTGCACTTGTAAATTTTTTGCAAAACATAGAAAGAAAACAAAAATGTATTTTTTTACACAGATTTGTCAATTTATAAGATATTTCTAACACACAATGTGACTGCCCACCTGGCACCCCACCTGGGTGCTTCCGTCAGAGAGCTGCTTCCTCGCTGCTGGAACACGGAAAAAGATATTATAGTTGGGAATTGCACCCAAGAACTAGACAACATTAGCTTAGGTGCAAACAGGAACTACTTTATTGAAGAGAAATACGGGTTTTTATACACTTCAGATATAGGGGCATTCTCCACATGAACAATAAAAACAAATATTACACATTGGGATAGAAATATTTTTTCTATCTCCCCACTCTTCAAATTATTGTGTCCTTTGTACTATTGATATTAGTGCAACACCATTTTATTTGTTTTGTTTCCTTGTGCTAGTGGTGTCTAGGTCTAGGTGTTTGCAGCTTTTTTCAATAGTCCTATCTATACCTATAGCAGCACAGAAAGTTTTTTCTATTACACATTGGGATAACCATCCCACAATGATTAGGTAACAAGGTAAAGTTGACACAAGACTAACCCCATCATGTAGGAACCTCCAGGAGGATTAGCCAACAGACAGAAACAATAGGTGACTCAATGAACGCAATTAACAATGGAAGAAGGACACAACAGTAAACACATAACACCTTAATAAACAGATTACAACAGGAGACATCAGCATCAGGTTGTTTTGAGCTGATTATATTAACCACTTACCTTCCAGAGGATTCACCCCCCTTCCTGATCAGGCCATTTTTTGCAATACGGCGCTGCGTTACTTTAACTGACAAGCTGCACCCAAATGAAATTTTCAAACTTTTTTCCCCACAAATAGAGCTTTCTTTAGGGGGTATTTGATCGCCTCTGCATTTTTCATTTTTTGCGCTATAAACAAAAAAATACCAACAATTTTGAAAAAAAATGATATTTTTGACTTTTTGCTATTAAACATTTCCAGTAAAAAAATTTAAATAATCAAATTTCATCAAAAATTTAGGCCAAAATGTAATCTACTACATGTCTTTGCTAAAAAAAATACCAATACGTGTAAATTAATTGGTTTACATGAAAGTTATAGCATTGTGACACTGGGGGGATCTTACTTGGTGTCACCGACATCCTCAGTGACACCAATACGGTGATCAGTGCTAATAAAAAGCACTGACTCTGTACTAATGGCACTGGGCAGAAAGGGGTTAACATGTGGGATGTTTAAAGGGTTAACTGTGTACTGTGTTCTGTTTTACTGTGTGCTGTGTATGCTTTACACTGTAAGCACTGCTTTGTATGGCTCTGCAGATAGGGTGCACGCGCGCCCCCCTACCCGGAACTGCTAAATCATGTATATATACGTGATTTTGCACACCCGTGACGCCCTGTAGCAGTATTTCTGCTATAGAGCGGCGCGGAAGCGGTTAACACCTGCTCTGAGTCTAGGAGGGAATTGAAGCAGTCAATGCTGGTTTGGACATACAGACCCCAAATCTGTATCTGGTTCCTCCAGTTCTCAGAGTCTGTGTGTTTCGGGCAGACATGGACTTTAATCTGAAAAACTACTACAAATGTCCCCCCCAGGCACACACTTCCCAAAGAATAGAGCCCCCTCAAATGTCAGGGCCCATGGTCAGTAAGCAAGAGGCTAGCCTGCAGCCCCCTCCAAAAGCCCCTGTCCCGGTTGGGTCTAACTCACAGAGTATGGACATACCAATAATTACACCCAAAAATACATTCTTCTTATCCTCCTAAGTATGACAATACCACATGTGTGAGACTTTTTTACAGCCTAGTCACATAGAGAGGCTGAGGAGCACCGGCAGGCGTTCTAGGGGCATAAATTACACATCTAATTTTCTTACTACTGATCATAATTTTGAAGACCCAGGACAATGAAAACACCCACAAAAGGACCACATTTTGGAAAGCAAACATCCTAACATATTTTCTGCAAGGCATAATGAGTCTTTTAAACATGTAATTTTTTGCCGCATGTTTTTGGAAAATGTGGAAAGAAAATGAAAATGTATTTTTTTAACACAAAGTTGTCAATCTATAAGATCTTTCTAACACAAAACATGGACATACTTAGAATTACACCCCAAAATACATTTTGCTACACCTCCCAAGTATTGGGATACCCAGTGTGTAAGACCTTTTTAATGTCTGGACAGATTATATACCTAACACTGCAACCTGTGTAACTCAAAAATCAACCAACACTGTATATAAAACAATGTACTGTAATGGTTGCTTCTGTAAGTGTGACTGATCACTGATGACTGATTATAGTATAGTGTAGCTTTACCTACATCAGTTCCTGTTCCTAAAAGCCAATCGGGTCTAACATACTGGTACATGGTTGCCCCCATAGCACAATGCTATGTTCACTGGCCAGGAAGTACAGGAGGCTGAAAAAAAGATAAACAAATGTTACTTGTGGTCTTTGTAGTGTAGTGCAATTTTGTAAAGCTTATCATATCCAGACTGATTTTATGGAAATCAGAGTGTAATGTCGTTAAAGTATAACTAAAGGCAAGACTTTTTTTTTTTTCAATTTTGGATAGAGTGCAGAGGGATTAGAACGCCTGTCAGGTTTATCATTATCATTGAAAGTAAAAGAAAATCCCTAATTTTGGGTTGTCCTCAGAAAAGTAATAGAGGGGAAATCTTCCAATGGGGACATTGGTGACCTGGGGGTCCCCAAGGAATTCCCTTGCTATGCAGGGATTTCCTCTCACTTCCTGTTTGATTATGGGAGAGGACGTGAAGGAAAATCTTTGCAACGGGACACCAATGGTGTGAAAAAATCTGACAAGGGTTATAACCTTCCCTTGCTCTGTCCAAAATTTAAAAAAAAAAGTTTTGCCTGTAGTTCTACTTTAAAATGGAGGAAGCGCATGATCATTTCACAGCGTGACTTTGATATAACAGATGAATACAGTGCCATGTGATGAATGGGGATGAGTGGACCAGTAAGCATGTCATTAGGTTTTTTGTAACTCCGATGTTAAAATGGAACTTCACTTTCTCGATCAACATGGACTATTTTTAATCCTCGTGCCGCTAGCATTAGTAAATAGATAGGAAAGTATATCATACTTACTTGTCTTAAACCTTTTTTTGCATTCCTGCATTTACTTCCTGATTTCCATGCCTTGGGAAATGATATTGTACATCCCAGGAGTCTTCAGGAGGGAAAGAGGGTTCTCAGCTCAGCCAATGCCTGAGCTAAGGACAGATGGATTCCAGGAAATAACTGCTACATGAATCATCTCCTCCTACTCAAGATGGCCACTGCCAGAAATGCCAGGAGGTGTTTTTCAAAATGATTTCTCAGCAAAATAAAGCATGGAGACATGGATGGGTGGAGGAGTTCGTTTTGAATATTAAAAATGAATTCTATAGCATTTTTGGTTTGTGGTGTTCAGATGCAGTTCAGTTCCACTTTAAGAGGCCTACAAATATTTTGAATTCCTCACTGTGACAGGTCTCCATTCAACTGAATGGACACAAGATGAATTTGGGTTATTTGTGATGTATTGCTGGGCACAAAGATTGGTTTGGTTGGTCCACAATAAATTGGAATAAATTGTTGGTGAAGAATACATAAAAAAAAAAATGTTTTTTGTTGGCCTGAACACCTGGCTGTGTGGGGGATGCTAGCTGATCTGGACTTGGATGGAAGCCATACCGGATTCGCAAGTGGCTCTGGGAGACTTGTATGGTCCCTAATTATTTGTGGCTGCCGTAACACCTGTGACAGACCCAACCGGGACAGAAGCTATTGGAGGGGACTGCAGGTTAGACTTTTGCTTACTGACCATGGGACCTGGCATTTGTTGGGGCTCTATTCTTTGGTTGGTGTGTGCCTGGGGGATCTTTGGAGTAGTTTTACTTCGGATTCAAGTCCGTGTCTCCCCAAACACACAGACTCTGAACTGGAGGATCCATATACAGATTTGGGGCCTCTGTGTTTTGTTGGGGTATAGACAGCCCAAACTAACATTGACTGTGTCAAACCCCTCCTGTTTATTAAGGTGTTATGTGTTTACTGTTGTGTCTTTCTCCCATTGTTAACTGAGTTAGAGTCACCTATTGTTTCTGTTTGTTAGCTAATCCTCCTTGAGATTCCTACATGATGGGATTAGTCTTGTGTCAATTTTACCCTGTTTCCTAATCAGTGTGGGATATTTATCCCAATGTCCAATATTTATTTTTATTGTTCATGTGGGGACTGCCCCTATTTTTTAAGTGTATAAAACCTGTATTTCTGTTCAATGAAGACAATTCCTGTTTGCTCTTAAGCTAGTGTCATCTAGTTCTTGGGAGAATTTTTCAGTTATAATACCTTGTTCCTGTGTTCCAGTGGTGAGGAAGCAGCTCTTTGATGGAGGCACCCAGGCGGTCCATCACAAATTGTTAAAGAATAAATTTTATAAAAAATCAGTTGGTGAAAACTGTTAAGTGTTGGCCTGCATACCTGGCTGTGTGGGGGATACTACCTGATTCCAAGTTGGAGAGAAGCCATACCAGATTTGTAAGTGTCTTTTCCCAGACTTGCATGAGCCCTAATTGTTGGTGGATGATGTGATACCCCTCTACTAGTACTGGTCCCTTCATCCAGGAGTAATGAACTGCGTGTGCTAGGCAGCAGCGGTATGATCCTGTGATTGCTGTATCAAGGGGATCATGGTGCTCAGTATCAATCATAGCGATCACATGATCATAATTATTATTATTATTATACAGGATTTATGTAGTGCAGTGCATTACAACATGAGAGCAGACAGTACAGTTACAATACAATTTAATACAGGAGGAATCAGAGGGCCCTGCTCGTTACAACTTACACTCTAAGAGAGAGGGTCAAATAATACAAAACGTAATAGCTGTGGAGGTTGAGCTGATGGAGAAAATAAAAAGTTCAGTTATCTTCCATTCATAGTGTTATCTAGAAAACCGCCACACCCTTAATTAATATAGCAGCAACTCCAAACCCAAAACATATATCTTGGTCCAAATTAGATAAATTATAGGAATGCGCTCATAAATAAAAAATATCATAAAAAATATATGGTCGTCACCACGATGTCCTCACGGGGTGGTCTGACCGTGAGACTGCCCCGTGAGGACGTCGTGGTGACAAAACATGTAGGGAGGGGCCAGTTGGATGCTGACGTTCTGACACTCCTCCTGTGTCTGTCGGACGGGATCTGCGGTGATCAGTGCCAGTGATTTATGCCTATGCCTTTGATGCTGGTGTCGGTCTAGACACCTTCTTTGTAAGTGTTACTACATTAAAGTATGTTTTGATTTTAAAACACGCTGCACTATTATGCCTTTTCTTTGCCTTTGAATATGGTCCTAATGCCTATGGAGAATCGAATACTCACCTAGGAGAGAGTGGTTGTAGAGTATCTGGAATCAGTCCATGATAGAGTGGCGTTTCTTTTACATCCAAAGTGATTCAATACTGCGGAGTATTGCACCCAGTACCTGGAATTGAATACTTATTGCTCCCAGAGCAATAGCGCTGATGCTGGTCTATGAATTGATCAGCATGTAGCTCCGGTGAGTGATTTAATTTATTCGGTGGTGGATTGTGCACGGTGTTTCCATTTTGCTTTTATCCTTTGGGACTTCCTAAAAGTGTTTGGACTTTCACATATTGTTTTGTGGACACTTTAATTGTTTATTTTTATCTGATTTTTTGTGATTAGTTCATAATGGTCTGATTTTTTCACATATTGATTTATGAACACCATATATTTTTTATGATATTTTTTATTTATTAGCACATTCCTATAATTTATCTATCTTCCATTCATGACTGCTTGCTTACTGTTGTGAGGCTGTGATTGACCCACAGCTGTCACATAGTACCTGGCACCCTGTGCATTGATTACCTGTAGCCAATCACAGCATGTCAACAGTAAGCAAACTGTCATGAATGGAAAGCCATTTATGACAGTTAACTAGTGCTCATAATAGTGATTATCACAAAAAATTACAAACATTTTTTTCTTCTTTTTTTTTACATACTGTCACTGCCACACCAGTCATATGATGGCACTATACTACACTGGTGACAGTATGTAAAAAAAGAACTGTGGAAAAAAAAAACACATTTTATTTAATTTTTAATTTTTTTTTTAAATTGTGACAAAAAATTACAAGTTTAAAAAACTTGAAATGCCTCTTACTAAATAACTTGGGCTGTCTACTTTTCAAAAAGGGGTCATTGAGGGGTATTTGTACTGTCCTGGCATTTTAGGACCTTAAAATATTAGATAGGCCATCAGTACATTAGGATTGATCAGTTTCTAAATATGTATACCATAATTTGTCGGCTCTATAGCTTTCACACAGGCTAAATATACACTGATTTTTAACAGAAACAAAAACTGTTTGTTTTTTTTTCAAAATTTTTAGTATTTTTTCATTTATATAGAAAAAAACCCAGTGGTGATTAAATACCACCAAAAGAAAAATCTATTTGTATAAAAAAATAAAAATGTAATTTACGTACAGTGTTACATGACCAAACAATTGCCAGTTAAAGTTGCACAGTGCTGAATAGCAAAAAAATGTTCTGGGCATAAGGGGGTTTGCCTAGGGTACCATTAAAAAGTATTTTTACTTGCCTAACCCTCACTTACGCATGCTTTCATTGTTTTGTGCGACCCTTCCTTGTTGGCTGTGCTCTGACGTCATCACATACAATGCAGGACAGTGAGATCCCATTCGCAACCTAGAATGTCAGAGGGAAGAAAAGAGTGTCATCTTTGAGGGGAGTAATATGGTAAGTAAAACTGCTTTTTAAGGGCACCCTAGACAAAACTAGAATTTAACCGTTGCAGTGCAATAGGAGCAGCCACTGCAACTGTAGTTTTGGCATTTCCTTAGGCAGGCCATACATTATCATCTTCTTTCATTAAACCAGCAGGTCGATGTGGATGAGGAAATCTCTCCCACTTAACTATTGTTTTCTGACAGTGGGGAGACTTCCCTGTTGTCAGAATACATTCATCAGCACTGTCAGCTATAACTGGCGGCACTGATCGAGCAAAAATTTTGCAACGGGCTGATCAACCAACCTGCCCATAGATGGATCAAAAATTCGTCCAGCCCCTGCTGAACCCGACAATTTTCCATTTATCTATGGCAGGCAAAAGAGTTCAGCTTTAACTAAACAAACAGTTCTATGAAAATATAAGTACCACTAGCCCCTCCCTTCTAGATTGTTAGCTCCAAGGAGCAGGGCCCTCAAATCCCTCTTGTATTGAACTGTATTGTTGCTGTATTGTCTCCCGTTATATTGTAAAGCGCTGAGCAAACTGTTGGCACTATATAAATCCTGTATAATAATATAATAATAATAAGTAAAGTTACACATTAACCACTTGCCCTCTAGAGGATTTACCCCCCTTAATGACCAGGCCTCTTAATGACTCGGCGCTGCACTAATTCAACTGATAATTGCGCGATCATGCAATGCTGTAGCCATACGAAATTCACATCCTTTTTTTCACACAAATAGAGCTTTCTTTGGGTGGTATTTGATCACCTGTGCGCTTTTTATTTTTCATGAACAAAAAAAGACCAAAAATTTTGAAGAAATACAATATTTTTTACTTTTGGCTATAAAAAATATATATAGTAGACTCAAAGATAGTTATAAATTTAGGCCAAAATGTATTCTGCTACATGTTTTTGGGTAAATAAAATTCCAATAGGTGTATATTGATTGCCTTGTGTGAAAGTTATAGTATCTACAAACTATGGTATAGATACTGCAATTTACGCCATTTTTTGCTATACAGTGCTGCATTAGTTTAACTGACAATTGCGCGGTCATGCAATATGGTACATAAATTAAATTTATGTCCTTTTTTTACACAAATAGAGCTTTCTTTTGGTGGTATTTGATCACCTGTGTGCTTTTTATTTTTGGCGCTATAAACAAAAAAAGATTTGAGAAATACATTTTTTTTTAAAAAAGCAATATTTTCTCATTTCTGTCATAAATATCCAAAAAAACTAAAATTTCATCATAAATTTAGGCCAAAATGTATTCTGCTACATGTTTTTGGTTAAAAAAATTCCAATAAGTGATTGCTTTGTGTGAAAGTTATAGCATCTACAAACTATGGTATACTGTAGATAATGAAATTTACACAGCTTTTACTTACTGACTGCCCATCACATTCCTTGAGGTGCTAAACTACCAGGATACTACAAACACCCCCAAATGACCCCTTTTCGGAAAGTAGACACCCTAAGCTATCTGCTGAGAGCATATTGAGTCCATGGAAGATTTTTTTTTTTCCACAAGTTTCTGGAAAATGACAAAAACATTTTTTTTTTTTTTACACAAAGTTGTCATTTAATGATATATTTCTTGCACAAGCCATGGGTATATGTGGCATTACACCCCAAAATACATTCTGCTAATTCTAACGAGTACGGGGATACCACATGTGTGAGACTTTTTGGGAGCCTAGCCACATACAGGAGCCTGAAACTCAATGACCACTTTGAAAGCCTGAAGGTGCGTAACTTCCTCCTTTCACTTCCTCACTACCTATCACAGTTTCGAAGGCCCTGAAATGCCAGGATAGCACCAAATTCCCCCAAATGACCCCTTTTTGGAAAGTAGATACCCCAAGGAATTTAAAAAGGGGCATGGGGAGTATCTTGCAGATCTCATTTTTTCTCACAAGGTTTTGTAATATAAAAAAAGAAAAGAAAAAATGTTTTTGTTTATTTTCTACATTTTCCAAAAACTTGTGGCAATAAACGTGATCTGTAAAATATCCAACATGCTTCTTATGAAATTCCTTGGGGTGTCTACTTTCCAAAAAGTGGTCATTTGGGCGGGTTAGGTGCTATCCTGGCATTTCAGGGCCTACAAAACTGTGATAGGTAGTCAGGAAGTGTAATGAGGAAATAAAGCCCTTTAAAAGCCTGAATGTTATAAACACTCCACAGCGCAAATAAATTATATATAAAAATTAAAATACTATAAATAAAAGTCCAAAAAAATAAAGTCCACACAAATATATGAATTGTGCTCAATCCCAAAAGAAACGTGCTCCAAAATTCTTCAAACAAATGTGCTCACACCATCCGTGATTAATGCTCTATCCCCACTCACCAGATGGAATGGACTCTTTGCTGGTATGGCAAAAGAGTCAAACAAGCTTAAAGTGACTGGACATGTCCTCCCAGATAACTCCTTACTCAATATCCTCCAGAAACGACTCCCACGATTGGATGACAATGGAAAACAAACAAAAACAACAAATAGTGCAATACTGTAAAAAATCTTAAAAAAATTTAAAAAAAGGCTGTCTTATATGCACTCACGTTTAAAAATGTACTCAGGCTTTCATAATAGGCACAAAAGGCTCATATTATAAGGCTTATTTCATTTGTATAAATGGACTGGCAAAAGATAAATCGAAATCCCTTCCAAATAGCAAGAAATTAGTCTGGAACGCAGCAAACCAGCGTGCGTTCCACTCACCGGAAGTGATGTCACCACGCTCCTACCGAAACCGGAAATATGTCGACGCGTTTCGCCCTCCTCCAGGGCATTATCCAAGACATCATTTTCCAGCTCCCAGCATCTTTTATACCTCTCCACTACTCCTCCTCTTTCCCCATTAAGCCAGATCCATCTCATTAACCCTCTAACAGCTCATCCCTCAAATCCACTTCCCAATTACAATCTCCAAGCCAATAAACACATAACAATATCAATATTTTCAAACACTTAACACCAAACACTTACCTCTCTATTTATTTTAATAATAACAAATCTAAAATGTTGTTTTATTTGATTGAGTGCACTTAGCAGCCATGGAAGTGTTTGATTTTGTTCAGCAGAAAAGGATTAATGTTGATGAAATATTTTCACAAACAATTGAACACACAGATCTCAGGAAAGATTTTAGACATTTGAGAAACAATTTAGATAAACAGATTAGAGCATGGAGGGATATTGTAACACTTGAGAAATACACAAAAGAAGGAATTACACCTAGGAAATTAAGGTGGGAGGTGGCTCCTAATGATGGTCTAAGGAGCAAAGAGTTGGATGAGGAATGGTTCTCTTTTTTTAACCACTTGCCGACCAGCCACTGTAGAAATACGGTGTCAGGGCGGCACGGCTGCGCAAAACCACGTTTTAAAACGTGATTTTGCAAAACAGGTAGGTGGCACGCGCGAGGGGCGCCACCGCCCTACCTGCGCCGCCGATCGCGGTTGTGGTTGTCAGTCTCCGGGTCACGACCGTGTCCCGGCGATTACCGGCAATCACTGACAGAGAGTTCCACGTCTGTTTACACTGCAGTTCTGCTTTCTGTCAGTTCCCTGTCAGCTCCTGACATGCTGATCCGGAGAGAAGAGTTTATCTCTCCGGATCAGTGTGTTCCCGTGCAGTACACACCACTGGTCCCTAGTAAAACACTCCCCTCACACAGTTAACCCTTTCATTGAATAAAAAAGTTAACCCCTTCCTCCTCAGTGTCATTAGTACAGTGTCAGTGTTTTTTTTTTTTTTGCACTGATCACCGTATTGGTGTCACTGGGGATGTCAGTGACCCCAAGTCAATTCCCCCCCAGTGTCAGAATGTCTGCCGCAGTCCTGCCATACATCGCTGATTGCCGCCATAAGTCACTGATCGCCGCCATAAGTCGCTGATCGCCGCCATTATTAGTATAAAAAAAAATTAAAAGTCCCAGTATCTTTCCCGCCATTTGTAAACGCTATAACTTTCTCGTAAACCAATTAATTTACACGTATTGGGGTTTTTGTTTAGCAAAGACATGTTGCAGAATGCATTTTGGCCAAAATTTATGATGAAATTTGTTTTTTAAATTTTTTTACTGGACATGTTTTATAGCAAAAAGTCCAAAATATTGTTTTTTTTTCTCAAAATTGTCAGCCTTTTTTTTTATAGCGCAAAAAATAAAAACCGCACAGGTGATCAAATACCACTGAAAGAAAGCTCAATTTGTGGGGAAAAAATGACGTAAATTTAATTTGGGTGTAGTGTTGCATGACCGCACAATTGTCAGTTAAAGTAACGCAGCGCCGTAACACAAACCTCTTCTGTAACCGCTTCCTGACCACCCTACAGCAGAAATACTGCTACAGGGCAGTATGGGTGCGCAAAATTACATATATATATATATATATATATATACATTATTTGCGCTCCCATGGCTTTCACACCCCTCCCAGATAGCGTCAGATTGCCTGTCAGTACACCAGTCATCACATTTAACCCCATGATTGCCAGGAACACGCTCATGCACAATAGTCCTCCATTGCTAGTATAGCGTCTGAACGGATCAATATCTTTGATCAGGTCAGCACTATACCAGCGTTCACATTAATATAGCATCCCCAAAAATGCAGCGTTAGCAGGATCAGTCCCGGCACCTGCGTTTAGCCCCTACGCTTACCCCCCCTTCTCCCCCAGCAAGTGCAGTGTCAGTAGGTTCCTATCACTTGATACGTTGCACACAAAACCGCAGTGTTCTCAGAATCAGGCCTAATCTCTGTTAGCACTTGTCAGTAAATTTTGATGACTCTCATATGCAGCAGAATGCCAGTACTAGTGCCATGCTACCTTTTGGTGAACTGGTGAGCACCAGCGGTCTAGTACATCTTGGTCTTTCACATATCTCTTAGATTGTAAGCTCCCAGGATCAGGCCCTCCTAACCCTCTTGTATTGAACTGTATTGTTCTGTATTGTCTCCCATTATATTGTAAAGTGCTGAGCAAACTGTTGGCGCTATATAAACCCTGTATTATAATAATAATAATAATACCAGCACTGCAGTATGACTTGGTGACGTGTCGAGTCCCATAAGTCCAGTACAAGCCAGTGCGGTGGCGAGCACAAGTATTGTCCCGCAGCCACCAAGAATTCGTACACAGGCCCTAGAGCTCCTAGTATCCTTCCGGATGTGCTTGCAAATCCCGATTGGCAGCCCACAAATTCTGCAGCACCCTTACTTCCCCCATTCACTGCCCAACCTGGACATCAGGTGGAAATAGCAAATTTAACTCCTCCCCTTGATTTTTGGAGCTGTTTTTCACATAATATCTGTATACGTTGATTGTGGATCAAAGCAATTTATATGCACAACATTTTATCACCGCCAACCAAAATTCAAACTTTGCCAGACCAGTCCCAAGGAAACTCATTACGGTTTTCGAATTTACATTTTTTTTGGGCCTAACCCTCAACATTAGCATTACTAAAAGAAATGAATTCCAGTTGTATTGGTCCACAGACCCAATTCATCAAATGCTGTGTTCTCTGCTGCCATGGCCAGGCATAGATATGAGAGTATAATATGTTTTATGCATTTCAACGTCAATACACTCTGTCATCCTCGGGGTGACCCTGAATTTGACCGGCTCCACAAAATTCAGCCCCTCGCAAATCACCTTAGCCAAAAATTTGCAGATGTCTATACTCCACAGCAAAACATCTGCATTGATGAGTCCCTCATTAATTTTTCTAGCCACCTTGCATTCAAACAATTTCTCCCCAGTAAGCGTGCCAGTTATGGGTCAAGATGTAGAAGACCTGTGAGAGGACAACAGGCTATACTTATAAGTTTCAGATTTACGAGGGAAAAGATAGTCACGTGGAGCCCCCCGGATGCCCAGAGTACATGGGGAGCAGTGGCAAGATAGTTTGGGACTTGGTGTCATCCTTTTTCCATATGGGGTACCACTTATACAGTTGTGTTCAAAATAATAGCAGTCAGACATCTCTAAGCTGATCAATCACTGTTTTTGGTAGAAATTGTATTTCTACATGGCAAATAATTTACTAGCAGGTGTAGTAGAGTAATAGAAATCCAACAGACCCAACAGTCATGACATGCATGCTGCTGATTCTGTGTAATTGAATCACTAATTTAAAGTGGCATGTTCAAAATAATAGCAGTGTGGAGTTCTGTTAGTGAGGTCATTCATTCTTTGAAAAACAGGTGGCAATTATTGCCCTTATTTAAGGAAGGAAGGCAGCAAATGTTGTACATGCTGGTTACAGTGCATTTCTCTCTGAAATTCTGAGGAAAATGGGTTGTTCCAGACATTGTTCAGAAGAACAGCGTACCTTGATTAAAAAGTTGATAAAATGATCGCAAATGCTTTAAAATGGCAACCAAAACCTGAAAGACGTGGAAGAAAGCGAAAAACTACCATTCGAATGGATAGAAGAATAGCCAAAATGGCAAGGACTCAGCCAACAATCAGCTCCAGGAAGATCAAAGAAGCTCTAAAGTTGCCTGTGACAACTGTTACAATTAGAAGATGCCTATGTGAAGCCAAGCTATCTACAAGAAGCCCCCGCAAAGTCCCACTGTTGAAAAAAAGACGTGCTGAAGAGGTTACAATTTGCCAAAGAGCACATTGACTGGCCTAAAGAGAAATGGCGCAACATTTTGTGGACTGATGAAAGTAAGATTGTTCTTTTTGGGTCTAGTGGCCGGAGGCAGTTTGTCAGACAACCCCCAAACACTGAATTCAAGCCACAGTACACTGTGAAGACAGTGAAGCATGGTTGTGCAAGCATTATGATATGGGGATGTTTCTCATACTACGGTGTTGGGCCTATTTATTGCATACCAGGGATCATGGTTCAGTTTGAATACATCAGAATACTTGAAGAGGTCATGCTGCCTTATGCTGAAGAGGAAATGCCCTTGAAATGGATGTTCCAACAAGACAACGACCCCAAACACACCAGTAAACGTGCAACATCTTGGTTCCAGACCAACAAGATTGATGTTATGGAGTGGCCAGCCCAATCCCCGGATCTTAATCCAATAGAAAACTTGTGGGGTGACATCAAAAATGCAGTTTCTGAGGCAAAACCAAGAAATAGAGAAGAACTATGGAATGCAGTCCAATCATCCTGGGCTGGAATACCTGTTCACAGGTGCCAGAAGTTGGTTGACTCCTTGCAACACAGATGTACAGCATTCTCAGAAACAGTGCTTATACAACTAAATATTAAGAGATTCAAAGGAAAGCAAAATCTTCAAACATTTTTCAGTTTATATAGCGAATGTTTGAGTTTGTAAAGATGAATACAAACACTGCTATATTTTGAACTGTCTAATATTCACTTTTCTTCAATATTTTTATAGGAACAACACAAATTTGATATATTTTTCTTCATGTTTTGATTTGGAATTGAATGTGTAGTGTTCCCAATGCATTTGCGTGTATGGAAATAAAATCTGTTAGAAGGATTTTGAGCTTTATTCACTTTTTTCAACACACTGCTATTATTTTGAACACAACTGTACGTGGACAATTTTTATTCAAGCGTGCCACTATTGAGACATTTGTACAATCTTGGAATTGGCGCATGTGGCAAAGTGTGATCTAATGTGTGCCCACCATTAGAAGTGGGTGGATGCAGGGCAGTATATTCTAATGGTGGGCATACCACACACTTTTTCTGGCAGAAATTTCTTCTCTTTTTTTCATTCAGCCCACAGGCTGCATACAAAAAAAAGAACATAGCATATACACCCAACAAGGACCAGCGACGTACTGGTACATCACTGGAATTTGAATGGTTATACCAGGATGATGCCCACAGCTGCAGGCATCATCCTGGTATCGTTTTTTTTCAGCCGGCAATCGGCTTTCATATAAAAGCAATCTTAGTGGCTAAATAGCTGCAGGATTGCTTTTACAAGCAGCGGGAGATGATACCCCCCTCCCCCTCTGCCTTCCACGCCCTTCTCGGGCAGTCTCGTGCCATTGGGGGAACCTGAGAATGCAGCCAGGGTTTCTGCCAGCTGACCATAGAGCTGATTGGAGACCAGAGTGGTGCCAATCATCTCTATAGTCTAACAATTCGGAAGCTACGGTTTCGTAGGATATAAATAGCGCCATTTATAAATTGGGAAAGTATCTGATCACACCAATTTTGGTTTGATGAGATAATGTAAGGGCAGAGGAGATATCTAGAGTCTGATAGACCCCAGATTTCTCAAAAAAGAATATATGACAATGCCCATTAAAGTTATAGGGGATATTTGCATTCCCTGTGATAGCATTAACAGTGATCAAAAAAAAAATGAAAGGTACAGTGTAAAAATAATTAAAAAAATCAAAATGACTTAAAAAAAAAAAAAAACCTTGCCCCTCCCATGCACACACACCTGTGTGCACAAGCATTGACCCTGTGGCGGTATGTAAACAGCGGATGCACCATACATGTGAGGTATCGCCGTGAACGTCAGATCAAGGGCAGTAATTCTAATACTTGACCATTTCACGGGGCATGCACAGTTTTAAAGCATGTCATGTTTGGTATCTATTTACTCGGCATACCATCATCTTTTATATCGTACCAAATAATTGTGTTTTACTGCATTAAAAGTAAAAAAAAGTGTATTTTTTAAAAAAAAAAATAGCTTTTGAAAAAATCACTGCGCGAGTACTATGTGCCATAAAAAATTGTAGTACCCACAATTTTATTCACTAGGGTGTCTGCTTTAATAAAATATATGTTTGGGGGTTTAAATTAATTTCCTAGCAAAAAATACAGATTTTTTTCATGTGAACAAAAAGTGTCAGAGAAGGCTTGATCTTCAGGTGGTTAGAAGAGTGAGTGATATGTGGCATAAACTTCTAATGCTGGGCATAAAACGCCCCCACCCCCCCAAAACGATCCATTTTTGGAAAGTAGACACCCCAAACTAATTGCTGAGAGGCATGTTGAATCAATAGAAGAATTTATTTTTTTACCACAAGTTTTTGGAAGATGACGAAAAATTAGTATTTTTTTTTTTTACACAAAATTGTCAATTAAATGTTTTATTAGTCACACATGCCATGGGTATATGTGGAATTACTCCCCAAAATACATTCTGCTACTTCTCCCGAGTATGGGGGTACCACATGTGAGAGACGTTTTGGCAGTCTATCCAAGTACAGCCAATAAGCACCTTCAGGCTTTTAAAGGGCTTTACTTCCTCATTACACTTCCTGACTACCTATCACAGTTTCAGAGGCCCTGAAATGCCAGGATAGCACCAACCCCCCCCCCCCAAAATGTCCCCTTTTTGGAAAGTAGACACCCCAAGGAATTTGATAAGTATGGTAAGTATTTTGCAGATCTCATTTGTTGCCACACGTTTTTGGAAAATAAAGAAAAAAAACAAAAACATATTTTTTTTCTATTCTTTTTTAATATTTCAAAACCTTGTGAGAAAAAATGAGATCTGCAAAATACTCACCATGCCTCATTTTAAATTCCTTGGGGTGTCTACTTTCCAGAAAGGGGTCATTTGGGGGGGGGGGGGTTGGTGCTATCCTGGCAATTCAGGCCCGTCGAAACTGTGATAGGTATTTCAGGCTTTCAAAGTGGTGATTGGATTTCAGGCTCCTGTATGTGGCTAGGCTCCCAAAAAGTCCCACACATGTGGTATCCCCATACTCGGTAGAAGTAGCAGAATGTATTTTGGGGTGTAATTCCACATACAGTTGCAAGAAAAAGTATGTGAACCCCTTGGGATTACGTGGAGTTTTGCATGAATTGGGCATAAAATGTGCTCTGAACGTCATCTAAGTCACAACAATAGAAGAACACAGTCTGCTGAACATAATACTACACAAACATTAGATGTTGCCATGGTTTAATTGCACATAACATGTAAACATTCACAGTGCAAGGAGGAAAAAGTATGTGAGGCCCTAGCTTAATGAATTCTCCCAGAGCTAATTGGAGCCAGAAGTGAGCCAACCTTGACTCCAATCAGTGTGATGATATTGGATGTGATGCTGTCAGGAATGGACTCACCATTAGTGGTGGGACTCATCTGCCGTGTGGGCTGCAGTACCAGGGCTGGCCAGCGGGTGCTCTCAGCAACCAGAAGCTCACTCCTGCAATCAGCCATCACCTGAGGATGATTGCAGGAGGTGTATTTAAGGAATGGCCAGACCTGCAGTCAGTGCCTTGGTGTATGTTTCCCATGAGCCCCTGTACCTGCATCCTGTCTGCTTCCTGCCTGATCCTGACTCTGAACGAACTCTGCCTGTCCTGACCTCGGCTATTCCTGACCACTCTTCCGCTCGCTCCTGGTACCCTGTTTGCCCCTTTGCTACTGACCCGGCCTGCCTGACTACATTTGATTGTATATATGGTTATCTGTTGGGTGTGGGTTGTTTGCACTGTGTTATGTTTACCTTGCACTGCGTTTGTGTTGTTTAGTCTTCAATAAATTGTCTTGTTTACACTATACCTGAAGCCCGCGTTTCCCTGTGTCAGTCCACACACCTCTGGTCATACCTGGAGCCCTGACATTACACCAAGGCCATTCCTGACCAGAAGTGGCTGCACAGGGAAGCCATCTTGGCTTGTTGTTGGGAAGGATGCATCCTGAGGAGGTTATATACTTGTATCTGCTAGTCTTAGATGACAGAGAATATGCCTATCAGACTCTGCAGGAGTATGCCAGGGATCAGCTGCTAGAATGCATACGGGTCGCTCATTCCCTAGTAGATCAGGGCATGGAGTTCTCTAAGGTGCAACCATTGATTCAGGCTTGTGTTGAGTTGGCTTCATCTAGTACCCCTGAAAGCAGGGATGACTTTCTTCCACCATTCAGTGTGGATCAAATAGAATCACTGGTATGGTTGTTGGAGGATGATCCGGATTGCTTCTGGGAACATTATTCCGCATGTTCACCACATGTGCTAGTGGAGTGTATAAACGCAGTGCAGTCTTTGGTCAAACAGGCTATGTGTAAGCTGAGTTTTGTTCAACCAATACTACAGTCCTGGTCAGACTTGTTACACCCAGCCTCAGTCAGCTTGCAACAAACCCGTCCTGCTTCTCATCATTCCTCTGCTCAAAGCTCTAATCCTGCATTCCCGACAGTACCCCCAGTTACAGCCCAATATACCCTGCTATCTACCACATGTCAGTACCCTGTTCCCACTCCCTGCACCTATCCTGCCTTTAACCCTGTAAAAAAGGCTGCTGTAACAACTATTCCCTCCTCTGTTCCACCCTCCAGCTCTTCTCTGTCCCCAGCTACTCCATCCATTTACAGACCTGCATTTACTTGCAGTGCCCCAGTAACTAAACCCAAGAAGAAGCGAAAATTCTTTCCAACCAGTACCATCCTACCAGTATCCAAACCGGTCAGCCTGCCGTCTTAGAACCCACCTTCCGTTGTTCAGCCTGATGACCCAGTATACGCTACCCAGCCTGATGACCCCATCCAGCCTGATGACCCGATCCAGCCTGATGACCCGGTGTTCGTGATCCAGCCTGATGACCCGATCCAGCTTGATGACCCGATCGTGCCAGATGACTCGGTGCCCGCTGTCATGCCAGATGACTCGGTGCTCGCTGTCGTGCCAGATGACTGGGTGCCCGCTGTCGTGCCAGATGACTGGGTGCCCGCTGTCGTGCCAGATGACTGGGTGCCCGCTGTCGTACCAGATGACTGGGTGCCCGCTGTCGTGCCAGATGACTCGGTCCCCGCTGTCGTTCCAGATGACTCGGTGCCCGCAGTCGAGCTTGGTGACCCGGTGCCCGCGGTTCTGCTAGATGGCTCGGTGCCCGCTGTCGAGCTTGGTGACTCGGTGCCCGCTGTCGAGCTTGGTGACTCGGTGCCCGCTGTCGTGCCAGATGACTCAGTGCCCGCTGTCATGCCAGATGACTCGGTGCTCGCTGTTCTGCTAGATGGCCTGGTGCCCACTGCCTCGCCTGATGAGCCGCTGCCTCGCCTGACGGACCGTTGCCCGCTGCTCCACCTGACGGACCGGTGCCTGCTGCCCAGCCTGATGTGGCCCGTGCCTGCTGCCCAGCCTGATGTGCCTCTGTCCGCTGCCCAGCCTGATGTGCCTCTGTCCGCTGCCCAGCCTGATGTGCCTCCATCCGCTGCCCAGCCTGATTTTCCTCCGTTCGCTGCCCAGCCTGATGTGCCTCCGTCCGCTGCCCAGCCTGATGTGCCTCCGTCCGCTGCCTAGCCTGATGTGCCAACCCCTGATGTCCAGCTAAACTGGCCAATAACTGATTCCCAGCCTGCTCTGGGAGATCCTGTGTCCAGTAACCTGCCTTCCTGGGTTCTCCTACACAAGGAGAAGTCTACCAGCAGGAAACTCAGCCAGCCGGTTGACTCTGGCAGTAGGCTATCCAGCCAGTTACCTGACCCGGGCGGTGGAACATTTTGCCTACTAAGGACTGTTTGGAGCGTCCTGAGGCCGCTCCTTGAGGGGGGGTACTGTCAGGAATGGACTCACCATTAGTGGTGGGACTCATCTGCCGTGTGGGCTGCAGTACCAGGGCTGGCCAGCGGGTGCTCTCAACAACCAGAAGCTCACTCCTGCAATCTGCCATCACCTGAGGCAGATTGCAGGAGGTGTATTTAAGGAATGGCCAGACCTGCAGTCAGTGCCTTGGTGTATGTTTCTTATGAGCCCCTGTACCTGCATCCTGTCTGCTTCCTGCCTGATCCTGACTCTGCTTTGATCCTGACTCTGAACGAACTCCGCCTGTCCTGACATCGGCTATTCCTGACCACTCTTCCGCTCGCTCCTGGTACCCTGTTTGCCCGTTTGCTACCAACCCGGCCTGCCCGACTACGTTTGATTGTATATATGGTTATCTGTTGGGTGTGGGTTGTTTGCACTGTGTTATGTTTACCTTGCACTGCATTTGTGTTGTTTAGTCTTCAATAAATTGTCTTGTTTACACTATACCTGAAGCCCACGTTTCCCTGTGTCAGTCCACACACTTCTGGTCATACCTGGAGCCCTGACAGTTGCTGACAGCTGTCCTGCCCTTAAAAAACACACACCTGTTTTGGGTTTACTGGTTTCAAGAAGCACTGTCTGATGTGAACCATGCCTCGCAGAAAAGAGCTCTCAGAAGACCTACGATCAAGAATTGTTGACTTGCATGAAGCTGGAAAGGGTTACAAAAGTATCTCCAAAAGCCTTGATGTTCATGTGTCCACGGTAAGACAGACTGTCTACAAATGGAGAAAGTTTAGCACTGTTGCTACTCTCCCTAGGCGTGATCGTCCTGTAAAAATGACTGCAAGAGCACAGCGCAGAATGCTGCATGAGGTAAAGAAGAATCCCAGAGTGTCAGCTAAAGACCTACAGAAATCTCTGGCACATGCTAACATTTTTGTTGACACATCTACAATAAGGAAAACATTAAACAAGAATGGAGTACATGGGAGGACACCACGGAGGAAGCCATTGCTGTCCAAAAAGAATTTTTCAGCACGTTTGAAGTTTGCAAAAGAGCACCTGGATGTTCCACAGCACTACTGGCAAAATATACTGTGGACAGATGAAACCACGATTGAGTTGTGCGTGAAGAAAAAAAGGCACAGCACACCAACATCAAAACCTCATCCCCACTGTAAAACATGGTGGAGGGAGCATCATGGTTTGGGGCTGCTTTGCTGCCTCAGGGCCAGGACGGATTGTTGTCATTAATGGGAAAATGAATTCCAGAGTTTATCAAGACATTTTGCAGGAAAATGTACGACCATCTGTCCGCCAACTGAAGCTCCGCAGAGGATGGGTGATGCAACAGGACAATGACCCAAAGCATACAAGTAA